>NW_027210737.1:317500-917500 GCF_029030835.1 Brachyistius frenatus
CATTGGATTCCCTGAAATCCGACACACTGAACCTTTAATGAATGAGTTCTAATAATCTAATACCATTGTATACATTACACTCACACAGGGGCTTTTTATGCATTAAGCAATTTCACATTTAATATTTACGATTATATACTTGTATTTTAGTCCTTTGGCAGGTTCTCCATGTATTACTAATGTCTGTAATATAAAATCCACAGTGTTAACTTTCTACTGATACTTCGCTACTAACCTTTGGTCCAACTATTCCCAGTCCCGGAGGTCCTCTGGGACCAGAGGGCCCAGCAGGACCCTGGTCCCCCTAAAGCCAGTGAGAAAAATTTGAATTTAAACTGTAGTTACACAAATAAAGAATAAATACAGGAAGCAAATCCAGGACATTTTCCTTAGCCTTGCCTTTTCTCCTTGGATGCCCGCCCCTGGAAATCCCACTAGACCTGGCAGCCCTGGGCCTCCTGTGTTTCCCTGAGGGTCAGGCAGGTCAACCTTTACAGTATCACAGCTTTGCACTTTACACAATATGTGTTGTCAATCTCAGTCACAGATAACATACCTTATCACCTTTGTACCCGACTCCCGGAGGTCCCCGACTGCCCTTGGGGCCGTCGTAGCCTCTGTCACCCTGTAAGAAACATAGAGTTAAAACATACAACCATAATCTTCACATCTTCACTTTATTAAACCAGAGGAGTCAGCGGTCATTGGAGCGCACCGTCTCTTTAATTCTTAAACTTTAAAACTTAATTAGAAATAATAATTACAAAAACTTTCTTAATGTAGTGAACCTCTATGTCACTCTATGGAACTTACCTTGGGCCCTTGCAGTCCCTCACCTGGGAACCCTGGAGACCCTTGAGTCCCTGAAGGCCCTGCTGAACCCTAAACCCATCAACACGAAGATATTAATAACTTCATCAAATGTAATTGTTGAAAGATCTGCTTCATTGTATTGACAAATGCAATTTCATTTCTGTACTTCTTGTTTTGTATCAAATTGTCAAGTCACCAAATATCTATATAAAAAAAAATTACATTTACCCCTTGTGGGTACACATGTATTAACATTTCAGATCCACTGATCCGCTGGTCCTGTCAATGCAACACCTTTTCTAGATGCAACCAAAGTCTTAACATTGAAATTAAAAGATCACGTAAACGGATTGGAGTATTTTACATTGAAAGCCCTTTATGTGGTTTAGATCCCGTTATCTAAATTTCCCAGATTTCAACAATTTAAATTTCATAAAGCTGATTTTAAATATTTTTAAGGGTTCCAAAATTAAAATAGAAAATCCGATTCAGACACCACTACTATCATGGATAAACAATCCTAACAAATGATATTGTGTTGTTTCATGACAAAAAATTTCAAAGTTTTGAAACTGCAACGGTTGAAAGAACCTTGAAGGAAGATCAAAACAACAACAAAAGAATAAGCAGGATGGTTTTCAAGTAAAATATCTCCAGTTTATTTACACCTGGTGTATTTCTCAAAATGTAGCAATAATGAATCCAAAAATATTAGACATTTACTTTTGGAAAGGTTAAGACATATGGAAGCAAAGCAAATAATTTAAATTATTATATAAAAATGAATAACTGGAAAATGGAAAATTGGAACCACTGGAAAAGTAAGCACTGCTTAAGGACAATTCCAGTTTAGATAACCCTGGCCTTTTTTCATTAATGTGGCAATTGTGGCTCCATAACTCGTGCTAACTTTGCACTGTGAACCTTTGTTGTAAAGATTGAGGGAAAGGAGGATCGACACAAAGCACAAGCTCCCTGCAGCTCTCCAAACAACCTGATTTATACATCATTTTAGAAATGTCTGTTTTCAAAGTAAGTAAACACAGAAATGATCCACTGTTTTTTTATTCTATATACAGTATTTTAACCCATTTAAAAGTACAGTGAAAGTTTTGTAATTTTGGATGGAACAAAATATCTATATGAAGAATACTGAAGAAAACTGAAGTGAAGTGAATTATGAGGCTTTATTTTAAATGTTTATATTATATTAAACAAACACAGGACATTCTGCAATAATATATATGCACTCAGTGTTGTTAACTCACCGGCATCCCTGGTTCACCCAGACCCACTGGTCCAGGAGGACCTGCTCTTCCTTGGTTCCCCTTGTCACCCTGAAAAATAACATTTAGATTAGAGAATAAACTTTGAAGTAGGCAGGACATGAACTGGACCCCCCCCCCCTCCTCCCCCTTTGACAGGTAATGTACCTTTTTTAATCAAGTATAATACTAAACCTAAATTTACCTTGGGGCCAGGGAATCCAATGCCGTTATCTCCTGGGGCTCCAGGTGCACCCCTTGGTCCTCGCTCACCCTTTAAGGGGGAGTAAAATAAACGTAGAGATTTGCCCATATTGTTAATTTGTGAGCATACCAAGTAGTTTGAAATATCTGAGACTTCAGATCTAGATCCAGTCTTACTTTAGAACCAGATGCTCCCTCTGCACCCTGGTCTCCCAATGCCCCTCTGGATCCCTGGGCCAGGAGCAAAACACAAAAGGGCAAGTGAGCAAAATTGATTTCATAAATAATATAAAAATATAATGGAAAGACAAAAGAAAGACAGAAAAGAAAAGAAAAGAAAGAAAGAAAGAAAGAAAGAAAGAAAGAAAGAAAGAAAGAAAGAAAGAAAGAAAGAGTATAGACTCCTGTCTGGTGTCGTGTCAGTTGGCGCATGTCATGACGCAACAGCCGATCTCAGCCATAAAATATAGAAGGCACTCCGGTTAATTACACATGAATTGCAATAAAATCACACATAAAGAGGAAACAATTCAAAATCCTTTTCATCTACTCATCTGGTTCAGTAATCTACGAGCCATGCGAGGTCACAGAGTGTGACACTGAGGCATTAATGCACAAAAGATTCGGTCAATTTACACACGGAAGCTTAATTGGGAAGTCAATTATTTACAATCAAAGCTCCTGATTCAAAATTATTTGTGAACACCACAACATGAATGATGTTTGGATCACATTGCTGTTGTTAATAAATTAATTGGATTGAAAGCTTTAAGAGTAATTTACTTAGGCTCACTCCTTCACATTGAAGTCTGGTCTGTGTGCTGGTCAGTGACAGTTTCTTAAAGTGAACATGGTCATATTGGATGGATTTCATATTTGGTGTCAGGCTGAGGCCAACATACAGGTTCCATGTTGGTTAATTGTGCAGCAAACAGGTAAGTAATACTTTGTGAACAGAGAGCTTGTCAGTTAGTTGTTCATCTGCAAGGAGTCAACACAATGGTAAGGACTTAATAAGATTTGCTTAACACAGTTTAAGAAATAAAACAAGATATGCTAAGCTGATGAAGACACTGAGCACATGAAAACCAGATCTTTTTTTGGCTTCTGAAGGTGTGCTCGACAGACAAATATCAAGAACTCCTGTTTTACACCGCTTTTCATGTTCGCCAACAAGTTCAATAACATGAATGCTTTCCTGGAAGATGATCCTATTATGGGCGCCGCTATTGCCCCTCTCTGTGACACCTTGCTTCCACCAGGGAAAACTCCAGGAAATAAACAACTGGTCCTTTAAACGGAAACAAATGTATCATCTGTCGGACATAAAATACTGTTTAAGACTGTATAAGGACTGGTGGATGCTAATATTTTGATGGGGGATATGTGCTATGACAGATACATGAATAAACCCCTGATAGTGTGTGTAGCGTTCCTCACAATGGTGTGTGTGTGTGTGTGTGTGTGTGTGTGTGTGTGTGTGTGTGTGTGTGTGTGTGTGTGTGTGTGTGTGTGTGTGTGTGTGTGTGTGTGTGTGTGTGTGTGTGTATAGGTAGATTTCATGGGAACTGGAGACAGACTCTTGGTCAGACTCTGACGATGGCTGCTGTTGCTCTCCTGATGCTGAAAGGGGCAACAAGCATTTAAGAAGAGGGAATGGATAATATGTGCCCAAATCTTAATCCTCTGGGACCACGTCTGCCCAAAGACTACAACCAAACATTGCAAGCTTGGATTCCCTGCTTTAGAAAGGCTACATTAGGAAGGGGATAAGACCTAATCCACAACTCACATTCCACAAGTGCAGAGCAGGAGATGGCCTCAGAGTGTGTAGCTTTCACTGCAGCACTAATTGTTTCGGTGCGGATGTGGGGGGACACAGGAATCTTTCAATTTGACCACACACCCAAAACGTGTCTGTTTCAAAGGTTTACTCCATAATATGAATATCAGGCTTTTAAATTCTACTTTGAAGGTCGGGGCCAGTTTAGAAGCACAAACACCAACTGAAATTCTAGTCTACATTAGGTCAATATGAAGCCCACACTTTGATAAATATTTTTTAAGGTTGATTCAACATATTCACTTTATTATGAGAGTGAGAATCAATGTCTGTGAGTTTAGTGCAGAGCTGGAGTCAGGACATGGTTTGTGTTACCATAAAGACTGGAATTTGAGGGAAACAGCTAACCTGATACCATCCAAAGTTTAGAAATATACCCTTCAACACTTCTATTGGTCATTAGCTAACAGTTTGTGGATGAGTCACCTGCTGGAACAAATTCTTGATAGACAACTAGCACACAATGCCAGATCAGTGAGTGCAGGTTCTTGGTTTTGTTCTCACTTTAGGCACGATGTTAGCAAACCTGGTAACCTTGCTTTTTTTGGGAGGATGCAGTCACTGCAGCTGACTGCAAAAACGGACAAAAACTGTCCCAGCACAAAAACTTCTAAAACCAGTTGGTTTGTCTTTTTAAACATCTGTCTGTGTACAGAATACATAAAAACATACCATGTTTTATGTTCCTGAACTTTAGACAGAGCAAGATTAGTTGTTTCCACCTGCTTCAAGTCTGTATGAAAAATATTCAACCACTCCAGTAATTTTGGTTCAGCTGATTTCTTATGCGTATTAAAACTCCTCACTATTTTGTAAAAGTTACTGACCATGTCACGTTCAATGAAGATGCTGCGTACTACAATTACTTAAATAGATGTACAACCCCGTTTCCCAAAAAGTTAGGACGCTGTGTAAAATGTAAATAAAAACAGAATGCAATGATTTGGGAATCATGTAAACCCATATTTAACTGCAAGTAGACCAAAGACATTTAATGAAAAATATCTGCTCATTTTAAATTTGATGCCAGTAACACGTCTCAAAAGAGTTGGGACAGGGTCAACAAAAGACTGGAAAAGTTGCGTAAATATTTTTTTTTAAAAAGACACCTGGTGAAACATCTCACCACTAATTAGGTTACCTGGCAACAGGTCGGTAACATTATTGGGTATAAAAAGAGCATCCCATGAGGCAGAGTCTGGCAGCCATGAAGATGTGGAGGGGTTCACCATTCTGTGAAATACTGCGCTGGGCAAATAGTGCAACAATATTTTTTTTTTTTGCTTTGTGCTCCGTGACAACCACGTTTAATACGTCACCAATTTTGTTATGAACCGTCGTTAGTTCTCTTAGGCAAAGTTAGACATGCGGGAAGGTGGACTAAAAGGGCTCAAAATGTCTGCCTGAGAGCCCGAAGGAACTTGACAATTTGACAGTGGGGCTGCCCTAAACCCTCAAAGTCTGTGATGGTGGAAATTGGGATTGGGCTGCAAAGTCTCTCAGCATTGAAGACAGAGAGGTACACTACTTGGTAAAAGACTATGGGCAAATTTAACAACAATTTAAGAAAAATGTCCCTCAACTTAAAATTGCATCTCATCTACGGTTCATAATATCATTAAAAGATTCAGAGAATCTGGAGAAATCTCTGAACACAAGGGACAAGGCTGGAAACCAATATTGGATGGTGGAGATCTTCGGGCCTTCAGGCAGCACTGCATTAAAAACAGACTATTCTGGAGTGGAAATCACTGCATGGGCTCAGGAACACTTGTGAAAACCATCGTCTGTGAACACAGTTCATCGCTGCGTCCACAAATGCAGGTTAAAACTCTCCAAAGAAGAAACCATTATCTGGGCGAAATAGGAGAGAGACACCCCAGCTTGTTATCTTTTTCAGGGAAATCTTTTCTTATTTCAACAAAACAATGCCAATCCACATTCTGCACATATTCCAACAGCATGGCTCTGTAGCAGAAGAGTCTGTTGATAAACTGGCCTCCTGCAGTCCAGACCTGTCAATCATTGAAAACATCTGGTATATACGACAAAGGAAATGCGCAGCTGAAATCCTATATCGAGCAAGAATGGGACATTTCACTTTCAAAACTCCAGAAACTGGTCTCCTCAGTTCCCAAATGTTTACAGAGTGTTGTTAAAAGAATGCAGTACAGTGGTAAACATGATCCTGTCACAACTTTTTTGAAACGTGTTGCTGCCATTATAGTCAAAATACATTTTCCAAAAACAAAAATAGGTCAAAGTTGCAACATTTGATATGTTGCCTTTGTTTTATTTTCAATTAAATATGGGTTTAAATGCTTTGCAAATCATTGTATTCTGTTGTTATTTACATTTTACACGGTGTGACAACTTTTCTGGAAACAGAGTTGTACATAAGGAGGAAAAAAATTACATTTTTGCCTTTGTGTAAATGTCACCAAAGGTTTGACGTTGATAAGCTTTATGAAAATAGGATTCTTGGCAGAGCTGTTGTACAGGATTGTGTTAGGCTATACTGATGTTTCAAATGTTCTGTAACTATACATTCAACAAAGTGTAAAGAACATTGGTTACTAGGATAAATGGTATAAACTTCACCTGCTCTCCTCTGGGGCCTTGGGGGCCAAGAGGTCCATTTGAACCCTGTGGATTAACAAAACAATATCACTGCTTTTATATACAGCACTCTGCAACAGCACTCAGTCATCATGTCAATTAAAAAAAAAAAAATACAAAACATGAAGCCTACTTGTTCACCCTTTTTACCGGCGGCACCACATTCACCCTGTTCTCCCTGGAAAATACAACCAGTTAGAAAAGAGGTAAGTCAAGCTCAATACCAAAAAAAATTCTGATCTGGGCACTGAGCCAAGTCAGAATGGACTATTTATGTTCTTTAAGGGGAATTTGTCCTAAATAAAAACTGTAATTGATAATAATAATAATAATAATAACAATAATACATACCTTTTCTCCTTTGCTCCCTAGGCGTCCCTATAAAATGAAACATTTAAAGCTTTCCCATCAGATAGTGGACTGTCCAATGAACATCACTTCAATATAAAAGAATGTCTGTCAACCACCCAAAGTTAACTTTACTTTCTGTCCTCTCTTTACATGCTGGTTAGTGGTTGGCCAAACGTCTGGCTATATCATATTGGTTGTTGAAGCAGTTGCTAGTTTATAGACATTTAAAAAACTTCAGAAGCAAACGAATACATTTGTCACCGTACAGACCTCGATGATATCTTTATCAAGAAATAACTCCCCCACAAACTGTCCTTTTTACGTTTCTTTGTGTACAAACATGAGTTACAACGTGATACTTGTGAATTTTAGAAGTTAGAAGCTAGGAGTATTTTTGAAGGTATTGAATTCTCATCTCAATCTCGGCAAGAAAGCAAATTAATATATTTCCTTGAATGTTACACTTTCTTCACCATTTCAAGTGTAAAGTAGACCTAACCTGAAACCTGAAGAGAGGTCTATTCAATCCAAAGGGTTGAAAATACACTGTCAAATTACTCATATCAACACAATGTGCTGAAAACCAACAGCCCAGGCGAGAGGAAAGTATGTGATGATTACCTCAAGGCCCTCCATTCCTGGACGTCCATTAATACCAGCTTCCCCCTACAGTGACCGAGCCCAGACAAAACAGCACATCAAACAACACTTCATGCAATTCTTTCCGTTACCAGCGCTGGATTATGGAAACAATAGAGATTTACCCGAGATCCCTTTGGACCTGGAGCTCCATCAGACCCCGGTTCGCCTGGTTTCCCCTAGATGAAAGTAAAGGGAAATATTGTGCAGAATGAGAATATTTGGGCCCCTTTTTAGTTTTGACTGGTGTATGTTAAAGTGAGGTAGGGCATTCTCGGCGTGACCTTTCTGTAACCCCGCTCCAACACAAACCTGCACCTCAGTGCAGCAGTTTCTCAGATCATCCCAGCCGGTGTGTTTGCTCTCGGCTAATCCTCCATCCTTAACCATTGCGTCTTTCTAAGGGCCTCTCTTTGGTTGCACTGCCAGAGAAAACAGCACTCTCATCACCTGCTACACTTGCATTGTGGGAAACATTCCCTGGTCTTTCACGTCTCTTCCCTGTATTGCTTTGGAAAAAGGCCAGATGCACCTGCTAGTGGAGACCGCCTGGCAATCGAGGTATAACAAGTCCCTATGTGAAACTTACTGGGCTCAGTGTGGCTCAAGAAGTTACTGTCAACCTGCAGTTGGCTGGACCACAACAGGCCAGTCTGTAAGATATCAGCAGCTCTTATCCACTTTGTTAATGAGAGAAGTTGAATTTGTCCTGATCAGCTGATCAGTTGGATCTTTTCACCTGTTCATCACTTTGGTGCAAAGCAGCTGTTAGCAAGTTCGTCAATGAAATACAGTAGAGATTTTATTCTACAGAATAATACAACGGCTGGGTAATATCACTTAAAGTCAGGATCAACATAGTTGGACCAAACAGTCCCAACCCAAGGCAAGAGATGACTGAAAGCTCCAGAAAAAGCTCGTTAGTGGACCGAGAGTCGGGGTTGTTTTGAGAAACTGCTGTTTCCAAAGTCAGTCAATATACATGAATAAATGTACCTTCTTTACACACCAGTTTCCTTTTATTTTCTTTATCATGTCGCCTCACTTCCTGCTAAATTACAGTTGAGCTTTTGGCTGATTGGTTGGCTGGACGTTAATTTTTAGAAACTTGTGGATTGTGTAAATTTATGCGTGTAACAGACACATGGTGCAGATACATACAGTATGAGCAGATCATACGAGGTTTATTGTCCAGACCTTGATAGTTTCTACTCTAGTGCTTACAGGGGACCACCTGACCTCCCTTTTAGATCAACCACTGGGTCAAAATGAGTTTTGATTATTAGGCACAATTTATGTCATAATCTAATATGAAGGTCTCCATGAAATCTTCTCACCATTTTTATAATTCCAGCTTGATTTTTAAAAAACGGATCGAAGTCTTTTAATATATACTGTACATACATTTTTGATTCCACTAACGATATGATTGTAAGAATACCACAATTATTACAATAGTTTTTTCGATCCCAAATTTTAACAGTGTTGGATGTAAAGAAGAAACACATCCTCTACTAGTCAGTAGTGAGACTCCTGTCATCCAGTAAAGAGATTAACAAACTACATCTGGTCTGGTTGCCTCATTCACAGAAAAATGATTCCAAAATATGAAAAACATGCTGATACTTTTCTATTCATCTTCCTGTGGTACTGGAGATGCTGGAGATACTGGACAGGAGCAACAACACGTGGGAGGGTCCACTGGTTCTCAAAGAGAAAACACCACGAGTCTGGAGATATTTTGCGTTTGAGTCGGATTATCGGAGACCAGTCATAGAAAACTAAAAGCCAGAATACAAACAAGTCACACAGCGTCTGGAACAAAATAAGGAAACACTTCAAACTTATTTGAGCAGCTCAAAGACAGACATCCAGATCTGTTCGCAGAATTCAAGGTGTGAGCGTTCCAGTCATTAATTTAATATAATATATATTAACAACATCCTGAAATGGTATTATTAGTTTTAGGGAATTGTTGCCGCTGCATCGCTGTAGCAATGATCCACTCAACGTTCACAAAGGTTGTTTAGGCTAACATAATACATGCAACAGTTTTTTATTTTTAGTAAGAGACAAACTATATCCATTTTATAGCTTTTTTTTGTATTGAATTTGTTCAAGAGAATCATGGTATTTAAATAGTACTGTATTCGTAAAAACGTCCAAATATCTGGGATGGTGACGTCCCTATGGGCGTGCACTAACAGACGTACCAGACCTCCAGGATGACCCCGCTCCCCTCTCTCACACAGGCAGGTTTTGGGCTGTGGGCACTGAAATAAAGACATGGAAAACAACAAAATATCTTATTACATTAATGATATTTTTTTTTCTTTTTCGAACAAAGTACAAGAAAAAAATGCAAATAAAATTCCAAATACACAACGATTATTTGAATATATTTACTCAGATAATTAGTGTATTATTCAACAATCTCGTCTTACTTACCCCAGTTTTAACAACCGTGTTCTAAAAGAAGAAAATAAAGAAACAAACAAAATATTATTTAACAGGCAATCAGTGGAGTGCATCTGTAGAACTTTTGAATGGTCGCTTTCACAGTTTATTCTTAAAAATTTGTCCTTATTGTATATTCTTTTCTCTATTTCTCTTTTAATTACTATTAGTTTCTTTTTTTGAATGCATATTTCCGGGTCGTCCAGTGCGAGTACTGTATGTGTATGTTTATACCGTCTGTACTCCCTCTGAATGTCAGTAGTCTGTGTAACAACTTCATCATCGTGTCAGTCTCAATGATGAGCAGATTATAAGACATCACTGACCAGTTCATTGAAGAGTCTGTTGTCCAGCTGGCTGTCAGTGAGGCTGAGGACATGCTGCTGTGGGGGGGCGCTGGCGATGGACCGCAGCTTTGTCCCCATGTTGCCGTCCCTGGGCAGCCCGGACAGCCTGATGGTGAACACTCGGATGTTGTGCTGTTTGGCCTCAGCAGCAGCCATGACAGCGCTGGGGCTTCGTGGGTGGTCGGCTCCGTCCGTCATCAACAGCGCCACCCTCAGGCTGCTGGGGGACGTCTCGTGGCTGAACACCTTGGTGGCATTGGTGATGGCGTATGCAGAGTAAGTGCCGTGACCGATGAAGGTCATGGAGACCACCCGGCTGTGGAAGACGTCCAGGTCCTGCCAGTCTCTGAAGTTGTGCTCCACCAGCACGGTGCTGCTGTACTGCAGAGCGGCCAGGCGCAGCCGCACACGCCAGCCGGCCGAGTGGAGCTGCATGAGCTTGGTGCTGAAGCGCAGGATGAACTCCTTCTGTCGTTCAAACAGTAGAGATTTGGCTTTTTCTGAACTGTCCACGATGAACATGATTTCCACTGGACAGATCAGGACTAGGCAGGAAGGAAGAGATGGAGGTTTACCTTCCAGCAGAAGCTAGACAAAGTACACATCTGTATATTTCAAAAAGTCCATTGTTTCTCCAGCAACTGATCCTAAGAACTGATCCCTCCACCCATCCACCACTTGAGTCCAGAACAAGACATCTTCACAACCACTGACCAGAAGCTTTAGAACGAGTGGATAGAGATTGTTGATTATTTTGGTCAAATTGTAATGTTTCAGTTGTTCTCCTGGAACAACAAGACAACTTCAAAGCTTCACCAACAGACTGGCCCTGCCAGTATCATCACATCATACTGGTTTATTACAGATATATTGCTATCGACACTTTTATATGAGTATCAATACATTTAAGTACAGATCTTTCTTTAAAATGTTTAAATATTTATAATAATTAACAGATATCAATAACATCTAGTGTATTAATATTTGATTTATTTTACTTTATTCTTAAACATAGCTATAGGTACTGGTCAATACATGTTGCGGTATTTTCATCTTTCTATCGCATTACTTTTTCTAGGAAAATATTGTACTTTTCCTTCCACTACTTTTATTTTGGCAGATTTAGTTACAGATTCAGATTAACACAAAATAGAATCAACAAATGATGACTATATATTTCTATGGATGACGCTTCCTAGCAGCCCTATAACCCTACTTTAACAACTGCAACATACAATGTAGTGCTATAATTACAAATGATATATTACACATTTGTTTGTAGGTGTGTGTTTTTTTTTTTTTAATAAAACAAGACATTGACTTGTTCAGCGCATTTCTACATTATAGTTTTGCTACTTTGCTAAAAACATATCAGTGCGTTTTCCATCTGTGGTGTAGGTCTCAAAGCTCCAGCATTGGAAAGGCTCTAATTTTCAACAGTGTCATGCTGGATAATCACAGTCCGCTGAGGATTCATAGAGAAATATTACCAGATGGACCATGGTGTCACAATGAAATCATATGTGTCCCGAGCTATAACATACATATGCATATATACATCACCTCTGCAGTCAAACAGAGCATTACAATAAACACACATAACACACACAAATCCCCGACACATCAACATTTCTACATGGCTCATGCGTCATTGGAGATAGTTTTTACATTTTCATCAGTGCCCAACTTCTCCATGAGCAGCATATCTATGGCCAAGGTGATGTATAGCTATGATCAATGTTACAACACTTACTTTTGGCCTCATTAACGATGACCTGGTTGTCATCTCTTTGTCCCTTCCTCCTTCTCTTTTGGCCTCGGGTTGGGCCGGACAGCGCCAGAGTAAGAATCAAAACCTTCATGAGCCACCGCAACGTCATCATAGAGTCCAGCTGCTTGGCCTGCAGAGAAGAGAGCAGCTCTAGTGGTAGATTGTGCTGCTATGACTTCAGTCCACTGTTAGTGAAAGGTAGGAGAGCTGCAGTGACGTGACATGGACACAGGAGGGAGACAGGATTCAAAGTGCTCCCTGGATCTACAGTTGGATCTGGTCTGTCCCATGATGATGAAGATACTTTAGTCTGTGGCCTCAGCTATCTGCTCTCTGCTGGTTGACATCATTACTGTCACCTCTATGGCTGCTTTTACAGTACGAATCACTACTGCTGCTGTTTTTTATCAATACTTCTGATACATCTACCTAACCTAATCTAACCTAGCCTAACCTAATCTAACCTAACCTAACCTAACCTAACCTAACCTAGCCTAACCTAACCTAACCTAACCTAACCTAACCTAACCTAACCTAACCTAACCTAACCTAACCTAACCTAACATCTGCTGCTCCGAGTACAATGAACACTGCCATGACTGCAACAAAATAATTACCACAACAAATAGACACCTACTGCTGCTAGTATATTAGGGTCAGACAGTACAGCATCATATATACTGGAAGACAATAAAACAAAATCCGGAAGTGTCTTTAAAAAGCTGTTTATTCTGTGTTTCCATTATTGTGGGCAAGTCCACAATCAGCAGTGATTTATATCAATACAGTAAATCTGTGTCAGAAACAGAAACCGTTCCCTGGTTAATTAATTCAGACACTGACAACATCTCAAAAACGGATATTATGACATAAAAATGACTCATACAATGATAGAATATTGTTTCTACTGCCCTCATCACTACTGCAGTTAGTAAAAAGTTATATCAGTATACTGATATAATTATTGCTACCGCTATATCTGATCTTATTAATATCTGGTGTAATAGGCCCACGGGTACATTCTAAAATACGTAATCTACTACTCCAACTATAACTACCCCATTCCTGCTATTCATTATACTAATTACATTGTTGTCGCAATATTTCAATTATACACAGGAATCAAATGTTTTATAGAAGTACAGCTGCTTTACTTTGCTGCTCCTGTTGCTACACAAAATAATGTCGAAATTACAGGTATGGTGTGTCTGCACTAATAACTGGCTAAAAACAACAACAACAACAACAACAGCAGCAGCAGCAATAATAATAATATGAATATGCTGCTCAAGAGTTGAACTGCAGCAGACTATATGATTTAAAGAGTTTTGAGTCTGCGTCACACATCACGTAATTTGTCGTAAGGTCCCGTACCTGCGTGTTGATGAAAGAAGAGCTGGAGGTTAATCCATCAGAGATGAAGTCGTCTGTTCTGCTGCAGCTGCTTCTGTCGAGCCGCCTGGAGTCCAACCTGCAGCAGAGCACCGCTGACAAGACAGACACTCTGCAACAGCGCCAGCTTCCCGTCACTGCCTTCGCAATAAAACCTTACTTAAGGGACAAGGCACGAGTGTATTACATTAACATACAGTTAGAATTACATTTCAGTCATAACTTCATTATGGCATTTGTAGTAACCTATATTTAAAAAGGGTGTGTGTTGTTCTACAAAGCTCCAACACTTTGAATGACAGATTCTCTGCATTTATTTTGCAAGGCATCTCTCTGGAAACAAACTAACACTGCATCACTTTGTTGCTACTGTCTGGGATAAAGTGACCAAATGCTCTACACTACTGTATTCATAAATAGAGCATTGAATACTACAATTAAAACGTATGGGTGGCAAGAAGTAATCCAATTTGTTATTTTTTTTATTTTAAGAAGAAGCACCAAAAGCAAGGTTATAATGTTTTTCCAAAACACCCTGAATTTAAAATGTAGAGCAGTAGCAGCTACTGTAACAATAATAATAATGACCAAAAAACATGATTAAATAGAACTAAACTACATGTTAGGAGCATATTAGCGCACCTTTTTCATGTGCAGTCGATGCTAGCTGCTTAGCTGGTCAATCTGTCACAGGAGCTGGATGGAAAACGTCTGCACACTAACTAGTAACTACAGCTGTAAAATAAATTGTGTACAACCCATTTCTAAAAAAAAACAACAGTTGGGATGCTGTGTAAAATGTAAATAAAAACAGAATGTAATTATTTGTAAATCATGTAAACCCATATTTAAATGTATTGTTTTATCAAATATATATGCTCACTTTGAGCATACAGTACTACTATTAAGCCATGCTGTTGGAATACATGCAGAACATGGTTTTGCATTTTTTTTTTTTTTTGCTGAAATAAGCAAGGCCTGCCCTGAAAGAGACGTTATCCAAAGAAAGCAAAGAATTTGTTTTCGGTTCATTTGTGTTTGAATCCATATACATCCTGTGTGAGGGGCCTGCGGCTGGTTTCCTTCACAATTTTCACAGGCACTTGCACTTTTGTTGGTAGCATATCAATATTATTTAGGTTTTTTTTACCTCATGTCATTGAACGATGTCATATAGCATCTCTTGTTTACATTCTCCATGAACTTGGTGTCCTGATTCTTCCTCTCAGCAGCTTCTTAAACGACCCTGAGAGATCAGTTCAAGTAGACCTGTTAAGTTTCAGGCTGGAGTAACTGACAAAATAAAAGGATATTGTTTTTTAATTTTACAAAATTATATTGTTGATCATTAACTTACACCAAACTCAAATTGTCTGATTGGTGGTACCTTTTGGCTCCAACAGCCTTGAAGTGAGCTGCAGTAGTGATTGAGCACACCCTGCTGGTTAAATTACTTGTCAAATAACTATTGATAAATGTAGTATACTGTCAGTAAGACATGAACACTTCACATAATGTGTCTACAATGTGTACTACATTTATTTTTAAAGAGAGTGCATCTGCAGTGTTACAATAAATGACAGGGGTGTGAATATACTTTAGAATTACTCAGCAAGATGCTTTATTTCACTTGCAGGGACACAGAAATATAATGTTGAGGTAATACAAAAAAGATTCTCAGGTAACTAAGAATTATGTATAGTGCTGAACTGGGAGTTAGCAGGATCAGGGAACTTATTAATTAATGAAGCATTGACTACCAAGTGCTTTCTCGCTCCTTCCTTAGTAATTGCTATATTTCTGTGCAGAGTATTGTAAAGTGTTACCAATACACTGAAAAACGTATAGTGGTACAGGTAAAGGTTCATCCATTGGGCAGAAAATGTGAGCCGGCGTTAATCATGACCCGCTCAGTCCAATACAAAACATGCACACTTAAAATGACTTATAGTGTGAGGAGGACAGAAGTAGGGCAGTTCCTGGGGTTAGACTGAAATACGGTTGATTCGGGGTGTGGAGGAGTAAAAGGTCGATTTGTGATGTTTTGAAGCTAATCTTTATGGAGTTGTGTTCTGAGTGGTAACCTGAGAGCGTTGAGTAGTTCTGTGAAACTATACCTGCAGGATGTCAGTAGGAGAAACTTCTATTAGCTGCTCCCATAATTCAAACAGACAGGCTGCAGATAAGGCTTCATGCCCAATTCCTGACATAAATCATTGATATGTCTGAGCGCTGCCACTGCTGGCTCTGCAAAGACTTAGCAATCATTCAACAAATATTACCTGGAACATTGGAGAAAACATTCCTTCAGAGAACCTCAACTTATATGATATATCAATCTGATAGCACTTTGTCCTCATACACACTAAACTACACTCGGAAATTTGTTGTTAAAAAAGCTTCTTTTAAACACAGAAAATGGTTATTTCTCAAAAATGCTGGTCAAAAACGTGTTAAAATCTGTTAATGGCACTTCACCTTTGTTAAATTATACTGCGTTTAGTTTTCAACTATGTTAACGAGCTACAGTAGCTAACTGTCTGTTTGCTGCTTAATGGTAGGTGATAATGAAACAGTGTCTGATGTTTATCAGAGCTTTGTGACTGAATAGACTGCTCTGCTGTTGTGAACAAGGTTGATGAGAGCTGTGAGACTGAACCAAACTAAAAGGCCATGGGCGGTAAAACTAAAACAATGAGCTGAAAGAAGCTAAACCGCTCCATGGAGGTGAAGGGAACTGCAGAGTCACAGATAGTTCAGGTGTGTCACTCTGTGCAAGGTTTTCACAATATACAGTAAGACTTTTGATCCTTTCTTATTATAAAAATGTTGATTAGTGCAGCTTTAAAGCTGTCATCATGTGTGTCTTCTTAGGGACATGACTGTTCCTAGAAGCATTCGAATATTGACTATATTTCATAAAAATATATTTGTTGCCTGCCTAAGCTTTTATTTGCACTTTTTTTAAAAGTCTTTTTTATTCAACTTTAAACATGTATTAAAGCTACTTGAACTCAAAAGGTCCACTGGAGCTGATGACCACCTCGTCCAATCTTTATCAGCAGATAAAGTTTGCTCATGTCATGTCAGGAGCGTGGATACTACCTCCTCAGAATAGCTGGTGGTGAAAATGTAGACTGAAATTATTTTTAATATACATAAACCAGTCAGCAGCACACTGGAGCGTCAGGATCAGGAAGAGCGCAGATTGTTTTTTCAACTACTGTTTGTAATATAAAGATTGAACGATCAAGCTCAGTTTAACAACTTAGATGAAAGGTTGGAAAAGTTCAAAGAAAACTAAAAGGTTTATAGTCGCATGACAAGTGAGCAGGCTCCATCTGAAGACCATGTCGCTGCCAGCCTTACATGGAAAACCTTTTGTCAGGCTTTTCAGTACAACACCCCACATTCCTAATGCCATTGCTGAGGGCCCCAAAAAGGTTGTTTTTTTGTCTTGAATGTGCGGTGCTCGTATGTGGTCCGAAAGCAGCCGTGGGTGCCTGCCTGATGCTGCTGGGTGTATGGGAAGAGACTGGTGGTAAAGCTGGTGGTGGCACTGTCTGCAGACAGCTCTGCCTAAAGACAACACAGCCAGGCGGCAACAACACCAATACCAGACTGCGAGTTCAGAGGGAACTTCCTGCCGTAGCTCAACATATTTTGATAAGGCCAATGGGCTAGAGCACACGGCTGCATGCTGACACACTCAGTGGACACAAGCGCAGCGATGCGGAGCGCTGCTATTGGTGGAGGCCTTGCGGCTCCCATGCACGAGTAATGTTGAAAAGAAATGAATGAGAGGAGAATTCATACCAATAGTTTTGGAAGAAACCTGAAAACCAGTGTGTGAGGTTGTTAGTCATAAAATAGTTATTCTTGACTTTGGGAACAGTCGCTTTCAACAGTCAAGTTGTTTCCAAAAAAGTTGGGACGTAAAATGGAAATAAAAACAGAATGCAATCGTTTACAAATCAACTATACCCATATTTAATTAAGCAATATTACACTCAGTTGCTGATGACACTGTTGGAGATTTATTCAGAGAAATCTATCTATTCAAGGAAACACTTAATCAGCATGAATAACACACAATTCAGCAGCGACATCTAAACTGTTTGTTCTAGCCACTGTGCCTCGAGCACTACTTCACCCAGACTGGGTTCAACTTTTACAAAAGAAGCATTGTCTAAATGTAAGTTCAAAGTGGGACATGTCACTATCTGTGCTGCAGCACCGGGCTGGAGAGACAGTTTTAGAGCCTGTGGATGCTTACACGAGGTTCTCGCAGGTATGAAGTCTTCTTCAACTTGCCATGCTTGGATCATTTGTTAAAGCTCCCTGTGGCACTCCAGACAGTGGCAGGTGTGACAGCTTCATACTATCAGTCCCAAAGCCTCGCTCCGGGGTCTGGTAGGCATGTGAAAAATATGCACTGGATTTTTTTTTACATGTCTGCTCACATTGCATCATGCTTATTCATGGCCAGCTTTAGTGTGTGTGTGTGTGGGGGGGGGGGGGACACACACACACACACACAAAGTCCACTGTGGTATCTAAAATACAAACTAATAACCTTTGGCGGAATGGTAATGTGTTCAACACAGAGATTGTGATCCACAGCTCAGTCTAGTAGTTACTGTGGTCACTACGAGGTTAACAAGGAAAACAGAACAGCATCATAAACATCAGCCCTTCAAAGGAAAAGGACACTTCTGAAGGATTAACTCCAAGAGGGGAATTAACATTATTATGACTGATGATGACTAACGTACCTGACAGAAACAGACTTAGAGTGATGCATGAGCGCAATGAATTGTGTAGATAATTTAAAAATAACGACAGATTTTGTGTGGACAGTCTCGACCCCCAAAGACGATGAAGATCATTTTATGTCTGTAAAAGCTGCAGTGAAATGTGCCTCATTCTGCCCACAGAGCAGCTAACTCAAAGAATTTTACTGAACAGTTTTACTTTCCCATTAAAACTAAACTTTAAGCAGAACATTTGTTAGATACACAATGAAAGCTGCACTAATTGATAAGTTTATATTAACAATGGATTAAATGAGCACACAGTATATATAATGTGAAACGTGACACACACAATGACAGACCCATTTTAAATGATCACAGATTCAGTGCATTTGCCCTCCGTTCTCCAGAGCTCATCAGCCTCTTTTAGTTACTTGTTTTGGTTTTCTGAACCCTGTGTACCAGGCAGCTTATTTAGCACAAAAAGCTCGAATAAATTCAGTGGTGGCCTCCAAACTGCAGGAGAGAAGGGAAACGCTGCTGGTTAGCTGGTGACCACAGATAAAGAGACAAATATTGTTCTCAGAAGTTGGTAAAGACAAAAATAAAAATAAAAGAAGAGCGATTATCGGACTTTATTCATGAATTGGCTGACACACATCTACAATGACGTCAATGTCACCCTGTGGTTGCTGATGAATGTTGTCTGGATCACCAGGACATTTCATAGAACAGAGCCATCATGAACAAAATGTGTTTCACTCATGTGTTTCCTGCTGTGACTACAAGTCCTCCGTGAAAAAGTCTACATGTAAATCAACGTTATGTTTTCAGCTGGCTCTGCTGCCCCCCAGTGGCCAAAGGTATAAATAAATGTTGCTCTTTGAATCATCCATATCAGACAGCCAAGGTAATTTCCAGAATTAGCTTATGAAATGTCATAAGAGAGTTTTTAAACAAAAGAAAGAAAGAAAAAATGCTGATCAAAATTTGTTACAGCTCAAGATGATGTCGACAGAATATAGCTTCGATGATACCTTGTTGTTGAGCTCTACACTGATCTGAAGAATTTAATAATAATACTGTATTCAGGAGAATTGATGTTTACTGAGTAGTATACTCTACAGTGACAAAATAAACTTGTGAGCAAGTTGTTGGTTGGAATTTACGTTGTATATCTTGTTTTTTTTCCAAAACAGAACAAAAGTTTTAAAGTGATAAAAAAAAAAACATATTTGCGTCCAGTAAATGAGTTATTTCAGTGATTAATAAAAACACAGCAACTAAATGTTTCTGCCCTCGTTTCCTTAAAGCAAATGACCAGCGTTGAGATTCTCTAAAATGATTGATTCTTTTTTCCAAAGTAAACCATAACCCAAAAGGATGATTGAACGTGTGTGCAGGGTTTGACAGAGACGAGCAGTGACGGCAGATGAAGACGTTTCCATGACGAAGTGTGGGAGATGGAGGCGATAGTTTGCGTGGGTGGAGGCCGATGGAGCAGATGCTGCAACAATAACAGCAGTGTCTTGACTTGCTGGAACACGGCAGCTGCTTTCCTCCAGGCGACTCCTCTTCCAACCTCACGCTGAACGCAGCAGGGACACACTTCTTTTACAGCTGCTGACATTATCACCTCCTCCTCAAATGATATACGCATCCATACACCAGTTTAAAGCTATATTTTATGGAGATAATTTCCTCCTTGATCACAGTTTCTGTCACAGCTCAGAAGTTTTGGGCATTTATCATTCAGTTTATCGTCATTGTATGTAATACAACTGTACGACAAGTCGGTGCAACACAAGGGAAATATCAAATATAAATGAAATATAAAAATACAATGCAATATAAAAGATATAAAGGTAAAAAGACAGAAAGTGTGTTTGCCCAACCCTGGTGTATGCAGGTAGTTCAGTTCTTAAATCCATTGTTTTATAGTTGGATTATTTCCACCTTGATTTACTGCAACTTTCAAATATCACATCCAAATTATTACATGATAACAATCCATACTAACATAACTGCAGTAGGTCCTTCTGAATGATGAGTACTTGTTTATAGCGAGACATTTCTTTAGGAAATTTTGACTGACACTTACAAAACAACAACATAAATAAAAAAGATATCATTAGTTGCTATATACAGTTTGAAGAATTTGGGAGTCCAGAGAAACAAAGTGTTGAGGTTTTACAGAAGAAAAACTTCTAGCCTGAGTTACAGACTGGGGTTCTGAATGAAAAGATATTACCTGGCTTGTGGGAAGTGGAGGGTGTGGCTGTTTTGAACCTTTTTAAAGGGACTCGAAGTTCGAACATCTCCGACTGTTCCACGCCAATGTTGATTATTTAACACCTTCGCTTCAATAATTGGAGTATTTGTTGCCTTTGTTCAACAGCAAACAGAGATGAGACAACAGGAAGTGAAGAGAAAGAGACATGGAGCAACAAAGGTTTCTAAATGGGCACAAACAAAGACGCCAGCAGGACACTTCAGTCTGTTTAATGTGTCTGTCCCAGGTCAGCCAGCCCTGAGGAGGTGCAGCAGCCACTGATGTCCTTTAAAGAGTGACCTCACAGAGGCAGCAGGTCTGTTTATGTAGACCAGCAGAGTGCAATAACCTAAATGATCGGACAGGAGAGCATCACTGAGCAGTCCCACAATGAACAAAAGGAATGGCAATAACACATAATATCTAAAACACTAACTAATGATATGTAATAAATTAGAAAATAAACATTACTGTAACAGTTACAGTTACTGGGAAAAATATGTAATTAAATTACAAATGCTGAATGTATTCTTTTTATTAAAAAGCTAGAATATAACATTCATTCTGTTGCTTTGCATCTTTTCTCTGCACAGGAATGCCTTCTGTCTGTGTCTGGACAGGCTCCATTCACTTGGCAGCATGCACTCAGATTGGGTTTGATTGATTCTCTTGTTAGAATTAGCACCGCCTCTCATCTGCCAATCAAATCCATGAGCTCTGCTCTGAGCATCCGCACCGAGCTGGTGCCATGATGTTAGATAATATGAAGGCGTATTTAAAAAGAGTGATTCAGGAAGCAGTACGCTGCCCCACTGATGGTCCTGTCCTCACTCTGCATGAGTCCACTTGAATGTAGACGTGGGTTCAGGTTCTGGAACAGTTTTCTATCCCGGCAGTCAGCTGTGATCAAGACTTGTGATTTGTTTTGGTGGTTGTGCTTTAAAATCAGAACATTCCGATCTTAATTCAAGTGATTTTAAACAATCAATCTTGAATATTGTTGTGAGGTTTACACTCACTAGTTTACAGTCATTTTTAGGACTTTTCAGATTTTTTTTTGCTCAGTTTAAAACATGTTTTAGAATGTAATACAAAATTGAAATGCATTTTTTTTTTTTAAATAGCTTTCATGGTTTCATCAGGTTCAGGTACATACAGGTAACCATGTCATATGTTCATCAAAGACAATACTACATTTCTTTTAAATATTGTTTTCTTTAAAAAAAAATTGTATTGTATGTATTTTAAATAATTAAAACGGTTTCCAGCTGTGAATTTAGTGTTAGTAGTATTGGGGTTTTCATGTGGCAGCAGCTTTTCAAATATTTGCAATACAAAGACCATATTAAGACATGTTTCCTCAGGGTACCTGTTTTAATGCTGCCACCATGTATTGCTCTCAGTAGGTACAAATCTTTCTCTGTGATTAGACAGCTTTGATGGAGTTTAATTCTGTTGTTCTGTCTGACTTGTAGCTGAAGGTCAGTTTCTCTGCTCATACTGCCCCCTGCTGCTCAGTAGAGCTCATGTTCACAGTAGGAATTTGCTGCCAGTTTAGTTTCCAACAAAGGGTACGACTTGTACCTCAGGGGGTCTTTCTGCAGCTGCCGGGGTGAAAATGAGAGACTTTGGGGCTTCTAAAAAAAGATCAATATTATGAAGTGATTAAAAATCCAATCAAATAGATATTGATTGATACGTACATACTGACTCTGCTGTAACACCTGGAAACAGCTGTACATGAAAGTGAGTAAATTAAGTGATGTTCTACACTGTAACCCTTCAGGGCCTCAGAAATACACAATGTATTAGGAGGCAACAGAAAGCTCTGACATGGATGTACAGGTATGTACAGGTATGTACAGATACACGAGGGGCACCAAACCTGTACTGTGCTGTACCAACACAAAATGAACTGAACCCACCTGCACACCGATAGTTACAGAATACGTCTCAGGTGGGAAAGCAATAACAGGCACAACAGGTCGGGAACCGCAGCTTTAAAAGCAAACTGATTCTACAGCCTGCAGAGGTGTTGTGTACAGTGTAGGCTGATGTGATTTCAGTACGTAGCCCACTCAATATGTTCTGTCTAAATTCTAAAAGATTTTATTCATCACAGGCATTTATCAGGGCAGCTGAAGTGAAGCTACCTCATGAACAGAACTTTAGAGAAGCGTCACCAGCGTCCAACCCTCCGCAGGTTCAGCAGCTGCTCTGGATCGAGTCTGAAAGGTTTGAAAACTAACTGAAAGTTGTTTGTGTGATTTGACGGTATTAAAAGTATTAAAGCCATCTGCTTCTTTGGATTATTTCAACTAAATGTGCATAAGTACTGTTGAGAGGAGGAAAACAAAAACAAAAAAAACACCAGTTTTATGATGTAACACATCAAACTATGACCTCAAACTTGATCATTTACCTGAACTCATGAAAACAAAAGATGAAATTCTGATTCTGGCTTTTCAAATGTGAATAATTTGTTTCCTTCCATGATAATACACTGAATATTTTGATTGTGGACTAAACAAAACTTTTTGGGCTTCTCTTGGACATTGGGAAAACACTGGAGGACATTTCTGACCATCTTCTGAGATTTTAAAGACCAAATGACAACACAAGGAAAAAAAAATAAAAAAATAAAAAATCAACCGATAAAGAGCATCTGCTGTATTAGAATTAACATTTAAAATATAGAACTTCCTGTAGCTTCATTCACAATAATGTTTTCAGTTTTGTAAATTAACAGTGTTTATTTGATTTAAAATTACTTCGTTAAAAAGAAAGCTCCCATCAGATGTGTTCATTAAAGATTATTTATTTTATTTCAAAACTTTTGTACAAATCAGTTTTTCCTGCAGACTGACAGGAACAACACAAACACAGAACACGGTGTTGACGCGAGCTTCATCCGCTGGCGGCCACTTGGAAGGGGTAGTGCTGCGGGAAATCATGGATGACCTTCAGGGCTTCGTTGTACAGGTTTAAATCTGAGACGGACAGAACGTACCGGAAGTCACAACGATGAACGCTGCTGCGTGACAGATGCTGAGTCAGCAATAAAATGAGACGTACCAAAAGGGATGCCCTTGTCTTCTCGTAGCATGTTGTACGAGGTGGCCATTATGGCCCCTTTGGTGGACACCATACCGATGACCTCCACGACGCCGCTCAGCTCCTGCTCAAGCTGGAAAAGAAGAAGTGGATTTTAACAGCACCAACATGTTCGGTGTGTTGATTCAACAACAGACTGAAAAAGGTCTACCAGGTGTTTTGGTGAGGAATCACTTCTACTCCCTTCATTAAAAAAAAAAAAAATCAAACTGCATGCATCAGACATAAAGATAAATCTGGTTTATTTCTTATTTATATGACTGCTGGGTCAAACTAACTAAATCAGAATACATCAGCTAAACACAAACCGGATTTGAATCATTCTAAACATTTTGTTTTCAGGTCTGAGAGTAAACACAGAAATGAGCTTCTGAAGGAGCATTTTGTGAACTGCTCTATTGATCTCCATCCAGGACTTCCTGCCAGCTGGCCCGGATCGGTGTGCTGTGTTGTAAAGTGTCACTTTATTGTGTATGAAACATTTAAATGTTGTAGGTGATTAAGGTGCAGGTAATTTTGTGGGATGGTTTTATCAGCAACAACCCATCACATTTTGTAAACCGACTCCAGGTTTGCTATCTGATATCAGGTCGTCAGGCTGCAGAGAAAAACTCATTCTTCCTGAATGTCCCAAATGTATTATCATCAGAACGAAACCCCGGTTTGTGGCTCACAGGCACCGCTGAGACTTCCAGGACTCTGTGATGGAGATGATGTCTGTTTTGTAGGAAAATAAACAACTACAGGTCTATAAAACACCTGGAAGGTCACTGTTTGTTCTGAGGGTATTCCAGGGACCATGAAACAACAAGTTATGACATCAGAAAACATAAAGTAACTTAATTATCGAAGCATAAACATACTATTTTGTATTTACAATGTAACATGAATGTAAACAAACTAAAAGTGATATAGTTAAAAAAAAAGAAAAAAAAAAGAAGAAGAAGTAGTTCCACGTCCTCCGGATCAACAGAGAAAAGACATCTCTTACAAACAACCGTCTTTGTTTGTATTAGTCAAAGAATTATCAACAGTAATAATCATCATTATAATGATGACTAATGTTGACATTTACACAGGTTTCGCACATCTATTTCGTGAAACCATTATTCCATTTGTGAAAATGAAAAGAAAGAAAGAAAGAAAGAAAGAAAGAAAGAAAGAAAGAAAGAAAGAAAGAAAGAAAGAAAGAAAGAAAGAAAGAAGGTCATTTCACTGTTTTCTAGACCACATTAGACCTTAAACTGCTGGAACAGCAGGCTGAAGGTTCTTTAAAACCTTTCTGTGAAACCACACAAGACGCTTTTTCAACCTGGATATTAAAACAATCACAATGATGTCACGGCGAAAGGCCCGCCGCCGCCAGCGGTGCTCTCCGGGGACTCACAGGCTCGTCCAGCTCCACTGTTGCGGTCTTTCCGTCTCCGTCAGAGACAGTGAACGTCTTTCCAGACGGGTTAACCTGAAAACGCACAAATAAAACACTGGATGTGACCGACGTTCACGGAGCAGCTCCGTTTGAAGCTCAAACTGCAGACTGACCGTTCCAACGCGTCCGACGAAGCAGACCGCTCGGTTGATGTGCTGCAACAGCATCGAGCAGTTTATTCTGGGTTTCGGGATGTCCAACATCGCCGCCATCTCCACAGGTTGCTTATATGGCGTTGCTGAACTCTGAACAATGTTCCCCCGCGCGGGAAACCTTCAGTTATATGCTTTTAAACTTACGGCAGCCCGGGCGGGCGGAGCACCTGCTTCTGCAATGAAACCTCGCGGGGCGTGTAGTTACGGCTAATACGGGGGTTAAAACCGAACGCCTCCAACTTCGATTACGACATAACTGTTGTACTCTAACATTCTCTTCCCCGGAAACACCAATGAACAGTTCCGCTACATCTTAACGACAGCTTAATTTGAGGCAGAAATGTAGTTGCCATTTGCTGTTTCTACACGAACACGGACCACATTGGTGTCAGTGACGTCACCACCACACCACAACAAGGATAACAGAAAAGTCGACACGGAAGCGTTAGTAGGTTTTACTGTTGCTCACAGCAGCAGAGCGAAAAGAAGATTTACACACCGAGCCGGAACCGAACTGAGTCCACACAACAGCCCGAGGAGCCATGAAGTGACTGCATGAGCGCAGACACGACAGTAAGAGCGGCAGCATCACTTTCTGACGGCATCGCTGTTGTTTTGAAGCTACAAAAGGCGACTAGGCATGTTATGGTGTCATATTCAACAAACAAAAAAACAAGTTACGCCGACAAAATAGTTGCAGGCAGAAAGTCTTGCATTTGTGTCTCATCCTTCTTCAACAACCAGCTGCAATGTAGAATTCTTTTACATTTTTTGTTGGTAGAATTTTTTTTTTGAAATGAAGTCCTGTTTTCTGTTTTCTGACAGTTGGATTTGAGTGCAACTAGTCCATCCTTTACCAAAGCTAACATCTAAAACGACGCTTCCACGACGAACATCTGACCTTTGATTTCCTCTGCTCACAGGAGAACCATGTTCAGTTTCCTTGGACTCCGTAAGGACTCAAAGAAGTCAACAGCTGACAAGGAAGTCGATGGAGGGTTCGTTATCATTGGTGAGAAACATCCACTTCTATCGAAGTGAGACTGACAGCACTTTGTTCTGCTGTTTGATTTGCTGACATATGAAACACCAGCTGGCAACTACTTCTGAAACAGTAAATAAGCAGTGAGACTCTTGAAGTGTAGTGAGCGGGTTGCTCCTGATGAAACAGAACTGTCTGTGTGTCATATTTACTAGAAGCACGGCCGTGCAAAATGGAGTTTGGCTTCTCCTTCATGTCCTGTAGCGTGTCCTGCCTTAAGAACGGGTCAGCCTGCAGCTGGTGATCTCTGAAAGATTATTAATGATGCAAAACTCATTTTACATCAGGCTTTTCATAACGTCTCTAGAATTTGAAACTAACTTCAAAAAGTGGAGTACGACGGGATGCTGACTGTTTTTCAGCTCATAATAACACAAAACTGCAAGCGAAATGTTTCCTAAATATTGTTACATCTTTCATGAGGTCTTTCACTACTGCTCTGTCATGCACCACTTCATGAAATGCTAAACTTTACAGACGTACTGTGACTTTGAAAGCAATATTAGAAGAGGAAGGCTGGATCCCTGTTATTCTCCTGATTTCATGATTATCACACTGTGACACAATCGAAATAGATTTCACAAAATCCTCACTTTGGTTTGAAACTCCACTTCTCTTTTTTTGGGAAGCAGCTCCAAAACTGGTCGCTCCTCCAGCACTCTGTCACTGATTATGGACGGTGATGTAGTTGGAGGCAAAGAAGAAACACAAGTTCACTGAGCTGTGTGGGTGTCCAGGGGGTGCAATAGAGGCCAATTTAAATTAAAAAAAAAAAAACACTTTAGTTGTCGTGGACAGCAGCGAGCTACGTCTCCAACCGTGAACATGTCAAGCACATGAGAGCAGAGGATGTTGTGGACGAGTAAACATTTCACCGTGAAGTGGAGAGAGCCTGAGGGACGATGTCCAGCGGGGACCGTCCAGAAACTGAGCTGCTGAAAACAAACAGCCACTGGTGGTGTCTCTGCTTAAACTGTCCCCTGAAATGGAACCATTGTGCTGCTGTGAGCTTCAGAGCAGGCGGTTGTTGATGGATGCGTTCACTGACGCTGACCAGGAGAGCCTGTTGGTGCGCTATGATGCATGAATGTTGTACTGCTCTCTCCTGACGGTAAACTGAAACAAACAACGAACGCCAACAGAGCTGAGAGGCCGAAGCAACACGGAGTCAGTGTTGTTTTCACCTAAAGCTGTTTAGGTGGAGATACAAGTTAATATTGGATGCGTTTTTTTGTTGTTGAACATGTTGTGTTGTTTGTGTTTACGCCAGCTGCTAACGCTACAGATATAGATACTTGCTGATGAAACCCCACTTTCTCTCCTGTCCTTGGCTCTCTGTCAACAATACGGTCGGCCTGCTCATCGGTTTTTATTGTTGAGTGGTGGTAAAAAGGAAGAGACTTTGCGAACAGAAGATTTGAGGGTTAGGTGTCATAAGGTTGTGCGCAGTGCATCCTGGTCCATGTAGGCACTGTCATTATGGCCGAGTCGGCAGGAAAGCTCAGCTCTCCCAGCTGCTATAACAGCACGGAGGAATTTATCGCTTCAAGTCACTACATTCACCATCAACACATCCACGTATCCACGTGGACATCCACGTAAAACGTTGTGTCTTTTCCCTTTAAAGTGACAGATATGTTTTCAATGCTCAAATTTAGTCAGCAG
The DNA here is from genome assembly GCF_029030835.1 of Brachyistius frenatus. NCBI lineage: Eukaryota > Metazoa > Chordata > Actinopteri > Embiotocidae > Brachyistius > Brachyistius frenatus. Next base: position 345,633 of record NW_027210737.1, read on the forward strand.
GCGGGCTGTTGGTCATAATACTCATAATGTAACAAGTGGGATGAGATTTATTCTTCGATTTGCCTCGTAGTAGTCGGTGTTATTCCACATGTGATGGGTGAAGACTGATCCTTATCCTGTGTCCTTCCACTTCACTATAACTGAGCTGTCTGGATTTACTACAAAAATCCACATAGATCAAGGTTCATGTTACATCAAACTTTATTTGGATTCCTCTCCAGGAGAAGTGCAGTATTGTTTGCTGGTAATGTGTGTCGTGGATTTAATTGGAGGAGCTGGTGGAGCAGAAACAGATGGTCAGGAGCTGCATGCTATTTTTGGCGGAGGAGGACAAGTGTCAGAGCCAGGCTTTCTCTCTCAGACGGAGGCAACCAGCTGAGCTCACAGATGCTCGCTGGAAACTCCCTGCTCACTGTGTAGACCTGTTGTCATAGTGAAGAGGCCTCATGATTAGTAATGACATGAGAAATAGTTCAATTTCAACATACTCTGACATGTCAGCATATACAGCTTCAAGTAATATGCTCAGTGGTTTCAGTGGAGCTGGAGGACACTGGAAAGAGTTGCAGAGTGTAACTGTCCTCAAGAAGGGAGTTTTCCTCTTCACTCTGGAGCTTCTGGTGAATTTGATCTGAACAGAGAAGTCCAAATCTGAACTGATGGTCTCTTCAAGACTAAGTAATAGAAGCATGACTCCTCACTATTTCAAACAACCAGACCAGACCAGACCAGGCCAGGCTGAGGCTGTGGAAAGCTGCAGCAGGGTGAGGCTGTTGGTCAGTCCTGCTGTGGTCATGTCCCTTATCTTATCATGTCTGTCTCTGGTTGTCCAGGCAGAAAATACTCATGTTTTGATGAAGGCTCTAAAAAGAAAAAGCATCTGTGCTGTCCACCCATATCACCAGGTGGCAAACTGAGTGATTTATCATGGTACATATGGACCTCAGAACCTTTAACTTATAACACACACTGAAGGTCTCCTATGGTTTTTTGGTAACAATCCAAAATATAATTTACAATGATCTTTATTTGTTCAGCACTTTCACTTTTGACAACACAAATAGGTTTTCAAAGTGGTTAACAATCAATTAAAGGAATTCGCATATACAGACACATAAAACAGCTGTAAAATAGTGCTGAAGTAAAGACATTAAACCAGTTACAGAATAAAGTCGATGCAAAACAGGATAACCACAAGTAGTATTTGATGTTAAAAAAGTGGGGTTTATTTATTTGTTTTGAAAAGTGTAGGTAACATTTAGTGTGCCTCAGTGTATATTTTCAATTAAATATGGGTTTATATGATTTGCATATTATCACAATCTGTTTTTATTTACATTTTATACAACCTTTTTGGAAACATGGTTGTATGCGCAAAGCTTTAAAACAAAAGCAGTTGATCAAATATGGACGTGCACGTTCTCACACACTCACCGTCATCATTTTAGGTTGGCAAATATGATCTACAACGAGAATAACGGTTGAGATGGCAGACAGCAGAGGAACATCAGATGACTGTAGATGTGATCTACGTGGCTGTAAACCGTCTTTGGGCCTTGTTGAAGCTGCAGTCCAGACACATGGAGCTGAGATCGGAGTCAGTGGTGTCAGCGTGAATGATATGCAGCTGCTCAGATCTGGGCACATAAACTTCCGCTCAGGGTTCTGCTCAGTCCCACTAGTCCTTAAACCTTCAAATCCACGAGTGTGATCAGAAAACCTCTGGTACAGCTCGGATAATCCTCCTCCTTGACCTCGTTCTAAATACTGCAAATTAATTTTGAGCGCATTATCTCTTTTGTTGTTTTGTGCGACAGTCATGCTACCTGTTGTCTGAAGCTCTGATAAAGAATTAAACTGTAAAAAGGGAAACAGGTGAGATGTGAAGTTTGTTACTGAGCAGTTGTGGTCAATTACGTTTTTATTGTGTTATGAGATTAGGAGGAAGTTAAATCCCAGCAATAGATCACAACATAGTGTTTGCATGGTGAAGTCCTTTATATTACAAGTTACTCAGTTTACATTGGTCACTATAATGCTTCACATTTCAGACACACTGCAAGCAGCTCTTAGTTTCTATTTAATTATGTACAGAAGATCAACTTTACAGTGTAAAAGCAGCTCTTTAGATGTCTGAGGAGTTTGATAACTGAACTCATCTGAACTTGGTTGACTGTTGTTGCTGATGATGCTCATTCAAAACCGGATGTACAGACATGGAGTGCCACAGGGATCTATCCTCGGTACTGTGGTGCTATAAGATTACATGATTCTGTACCAACATTAGAATAATACAGCCATCAAAAACGTATGTGGAATTTAGAGGGGAATTCTGATTAATCATAATCTGGCGTTTGTCTTTTAATGTGACTATTGTAGGTTTATAGGTTATAACTTTGTACCATCCACCTCCGTTTTAGAGCTCGGGGGCAATGAGGCATAAAACAGCATGCAAACTGCATGTATGAGGATGACTGGAGCGAGCTGCCTGCAGCCCTCCAAACAACAGTAGTTTTAAATTCTGCCCATAAATACAGACATTAGACACCCGAATGGCTATTTTTCTAACTGCAGTAAAGATTTCAATTTTGAAAACATGACTGAAAAACAAACATTTCCCAGGTATTACATAGTCTTCATTATTCCACAGTAAAACTCGCCAAAATATAACCCAATGTAAACTCCAGATGTGACAGCTCCCTGCTACTCTTACGCAAGTGTTCCAGCTCTGATCCGAGCTGTCTCACTACTGGAAATCTATTTTCCAAACTCGGATGTTTTTGAGCTTTCAATTGAGCCCAATCCTTTGAGGCTTGTCCTGTTAGAGCACTGGACTACACAGTTACAACCTTTGTAATGTTACCAGCACGCAGGTTGATTCTCCTGAACTGTAAACCCGGAGATTTCTCTTATATTGCGTGGTTAAGAGATGTCATCGGCACCTATAACTAGAGAAACTAAGATTTATACTCTGTTACTCTTCTGATCAATTTGAGATCTCTTCCTGGCATGTGGTGAATCTAAAGGTTTAAATGTCCTCTGAAGTGACTTTAGACCTCCAGTCATCGTCATTTTCTTCGGACACACCGACTCAATCCATCTTTTTTATACTGAACTCTTTTTCTTTAGCTTTATTTTATCTTAGTTATTTTTAAGGTTGTTAAAACACAAAGTGTATGTATTACTTTTGTATTGTACTCATCTGTAAAATGTAAAACCAATAAACATAAAAAATAAATAAAAGCAAACCTAACTTGTCATCACTCCAGGCGTTAGACCCTGTTGATCATAGTGCTTTATGCGAAATGACACATTTCATCATTGTACTCTGTGCAGCAAGGAAATGAATAAAATCAGATTTGATTCATTTTTAAAGCTCTAATATTCCAGTCTCCAAACGACCTCAGGACCCTGAACATTAAAATGTTGTAACTACAGAACGGATCTGGACCTTCAATCTTTTGTTTGTACTCGCAAAACTTGTCAGAACTGGTTTAGAATGAGAAACAAGTTGCCCTCAAACTGGAGTCCTTTATACCTGCTGTAGGTAAAACTTTAGTAATTGATTTATTTGTGAGTCTTATATTTGTTGTTGTTGGTGTGTCCAGTTGTGTTAGTTGTTTGCTTGCCTGACTCTGATGGTTCCTGTTCTCTTGATGAAGAGATCACAATCTCAGTGAGACCACATGATTAAAAAGGTTTAATAATAATAATAACAAGCCTTCTCTCTTCAGTATATGTTTGAGTAAATTGTCTGCTATCTGTCTTATGTGATGTGCAGGAGAGACGGTTGAAGAACAGACGAGGAAGATGCAGACCATGAACATCGCACAGCACTCGACAAATGTCGTCGTGCAGCCTTCAAAGGTGAGTTTGTTCAGGTTTTCACTTCACAATACAAAGTTGATCTTTCAGCCTGAGACTCAGCGTTGTGAAACACGTTCATCAGAGCTGTAAGAGGGAGGGAGCTCTTTGTTGTCATGAGATGCCGCAGCCTCGGTTTCCTGTTTTGATTCTCTTTGAGTGTTTTAGCTTCGAGGCCGGTAGCTGATCATCCTAGCTACATTCAAATGGATTTCATTTGAATGCAACTTTCCAAACTCCCACATGAAGTAAACACAGTCAGAATAAAGGAAGGTGAAGTTTGACAGTAAACGATTTTCTGTGGTGCAGCTCTCCACCACAGTCTGCTGAGCTGTATGGTTGGGATGCTGCACAGTCAGCAGGAGTTATTACAGCTACTGTTTCCTCATCTTTCTGAGAATCATCTTTGGGTTTCAATGTATCAACAGTTTGGTAGATCTTTTTTTACACCACGCACCATGCTGTTGTCCATCATCTTCAGCAGCATTGAACTGGAGATCCTGCGGTAGAAGGCAGCACGTCGTACCTGCAGTTTGTTCAGTGTCCACAAACTGCAGCTCTCTTTTCTTAGATGCAACTTTCTGCTGCGTGTTTGGTTGCGTTGCTCTTCATGCTGTCTTCACCATGAACCTGCTGTTGGGAGATGTTGTTCAGACCAGTTGGAAATGTTTCCTGACACTTCTGAAGCTCAACTTCTACTGTTCTGCTGTGACATCATCAGGTTCGCCTCTGTGACATCATCAGGTTCTCTTCTGTGACATCATCAGTTTCTTCTCTGTGACATCATCAGATTCTTCTCTGTGACATCATCAGATTCTTCTCTGTGACATCATCAGATTCTTCTGTGACATCATCAGGTTCTCTTCCTTTAATCTCAGATCAACATTCTACTACAGAATGTTTCAGAGCAGCTCTTTACAGTTCCAGAGTTTCTTCAATAAGAATTGATTGTGTTCACTTCACTGTGGATTGCAATGTGTTTGAAATTGTGGTAACCATGGAGACTTACAACCCGTCCTGCTCACATTCACACCTACAGACAGTTTAGAGTAAATGAGGGCCATCTATGAGTATATAAGTTCAACTGGATTTAATACAAACATCTGGAACACTTTCACTCTTCATAAACTTTTCATTTACAATCAACCTCATTTTGGTAAATTTTTGATAAAATGATAAATTTATAAAATTATGTATAATCTATCAGTTTCATCAGTAGCTAGAGCCAATCAAAATGTGGGACATGATCTCAATATTTGGGACAAGACAAATAAATGCTGTGCAGTCCACACAAAGTGGGACACCTGTGTGTGTGTGTGTGTGTGTGTGTGTGTGTGTGTGTGTGTGTGTGTGTGTGTGTGTGTGTGTGTGTGTGTGTGTGTGTGTGTGTGTGTGTGTGTGTGTGTGTGTGTGTGTGTGTGTGTGTGTGTGTGTGTGTGTGTGTGTGTGTTTATGGTCCATGTGGCATCCTGGAGCCCTCACATGTCAAACAGACAGTTTCGTTTCATCCCTCAGTTTAAATCACATGGTGCAACAGGAAGCTTTGAGATGCAATGACATCAACATGAAAATCGTCCTCCAAGCCTCCGTGTGCACCACCAAAACAAAAAACAAATTGGGGAACAGTTTCCTCCTTTCTGCTGATCAAACCAAACTAAACACAGTGATGTTCTCTTCTCTTCAGTGGCTTTTAGCGTTTTAAGTCAAATGCAGTTTAAGCATGCAGTTTGTTTTGCTTGAGTTCCACTGAAAGCTTGATGGTGATTGTAGATGAACACACACTGCCTCTGTAGTTCATCTCGGGTCTATAGAGGCTCTTTTGGCCTCTTATTTCTCATTGTTTTACTTTTACAGCTCACAAACAGAGCTGCTGTCGACCTCATTAAACCTTATTCAACCTCACTAGACCTCACTCGACCTCATTCCGCCTCATTCCGCCTCATTTAACCTCATTCCGCCTCATTCAACCTCATTCAGCCTCATTCCTCATTCAGTTCTACTTTCAGCTCATTATTAGATTCTATAGACGTTTCTCAGAATGTAAATAAACCCCGTCACCGTGGTAACCACACCCTCCATCTAGTTCTGTCGTATGGCATGGAAACTGAAAATGTAATTGTATTTCCTCAAAACCCTGTTTTGTCGGACCACTTCTTATTAACATCTGAAGTTACAATAATGGACGACACAGCATGTGGGAATAAATCCCACTACAGTAGATGTCTGTCAGATGATGCCGTGGCCAAGTTTAAGGAAGCAGTTACATGTTTATCCTCTTCGATGTCGTGTGTTAAAGCAGTGGAAGACATCTACGTTGATCTTAGTCCCACACAAGTGGATCATCTGGTAGAAAACACTGCAGTATCTCTGTTACAACTCCAGATGATGTCGCCCCTCTGAAGAAGAGAGTCATGAACCAGAGGAAGTTGTCTCCATGGTACAACTCAGAACTACGCTCTGCTAGGCAGCGACTAGAAAGATGGAAAGGAAATGGAGTTCCACTAATTTAGAAGAATTTCACCTGCCTGGAAGGATAGTCTAATATTACATAAGAAAGCTCTTCGTAAGGCCAGAACTTTATATTATTCATCATTAATAGAGGACAACAAGAACAACCCCAGGTTTCTTTTCATCACTGTAACAGGCTGACAAAGAGTCCCAGTTCTGTTGAGCCCTCTATTCCTTCAGCTCTCAGCAGTAATGACTTCATTAACTTCTTCACTAATAAAATTCTCACTATTAGGGAGCGAATCGGGCAGACCCTTCCTGACACCATCACTGATGTGATGTTAAGCACAGCAGCCCTGGAAGCAACTGTAGGACCAGATGTAAACTTGGAAAATTCCTCTCCTGTTGAGCTCTGTGAGTTAACTAGAATGATTTCTTCACCTGGATCCTCTAGCTGTCTGTTAGATCTCATCCCAATTAAGCTTTTTAAGGAAGTCTTCCCTTTAATTAATATTTCCATATTAGATCAGATCAACCTATCTATTGAAACCGGCTATGTACCGCAGGCTTTTAAAGTGGCTGTAATTAAACCTTTACTTAAAAGCCGACTCTTGATCAGCTGTTTTAGGAAACTACAGACCAATTTCCAACCTGACGTTTATTTTTAAAATCCTTGAAAAAGTTGTTGCAAATCAACTGTTTGATCATTTACAAAGGAATGATCTGTTTGAAGATTTTCAGTCTTTAGAGTTCATCATAGCACAGAAACAGCTCTGGTGAAAGTTACTAACGACCTTTTATTAGCCTCAGATAATGGACTCGTCTCTGTACTTGTTCTTCTGGACCTCAGTGCTGCTTTTGATACGATTGATCATACGATCTTATTACAGAGATTAGAAGACGTTACGAGGATCAAAGGAACTGCATCAGACTGGTTCAAATCCTACTTATCAGATAGATTCCAGTTTGTCCATGTCAACAATGAATCTTCCAGACAAACAAGAGTTAGTTATGGAGTTCCACAAGGCTCAGTGTTAGGCCCAATACTTTTTACTTTGTACATGCTTCCATTAGGAGATGTCATCAGGAAGCACTGCATCAACTTCCATTGTTATGCAGATGACACTCAGCTATATCTTTCTATAAAACCACATGAAACTAATCAGTTAGTAAAACTTGAAGCCTGTCTAAAAGACATAAAGGCCTGGATGACCAAAAACTTCCTGCTTCTAAATTCAGACAAAACAGAAGTTCTTGTACTTGGTCCTAAACACCTCAGAAACTCTTTCTGTAATCACTTAGTTACTCTAGATGATGTTGTCTTGGCCTCCAGCAAAACTGTGAGGAACCTTGGAGTCATCTTTGATGAGGATTTGTCCTTCAGCCACCATATAAAGCAAATCTCCAGAACTGCCTTCTTTCATCTACGTAATAATAAAATCAGGAAAATCCTTCCTCAGCGTGATGCAGAAAAACTCATTCATGCGTTTGTTACTTCTAGACTAGATTATTGTAATTCCTTGTTGTTAGGATGTCCAAATTACTCATTAAAAACCTGCAGCTGATCCAAAATGCTGCAGCAAGAGTACTGATGGGTTTTAACAAGAGAGATCATATTTCTCCACTTTTAGCTTCTCTTCACTGGCTTCCTGTTAAATCAAGAATAGAATTTAAAATTCTCCTGATGACTTACAAAGCCCTACATGACCAGGGTCCATCATATCTCAGGATTGGCTCAGGAAGACCTGAACCAACCCTTAGTTATGCTGTTATAGGCCGACGCTGCTGGGGGACCTTGTTACATGCTGAGCTTCTTTTCTTTCCTCCTACTCTTTAACTGACTCATACCTCACCATCTTTTTCTCTCCCATAGCTTTTTCTTATTGTCTGTTGTCTCCATTCAGTTCCCTCGCTCGCGTAGTTTCTGTTCTTTCTTTTCCAGATGTCCCGTCATGGAGCTGCATGTCTCTGCTCTGCGCTTGTTGTCTCCACCAACAGTTCTTCTCTTGTATCTCTATGCTGTCCTTTTCTCTCTCTGCTCTCCTCTCACTCCAACCGGTCGAGGCAGATGTTCTCCACCTCTGAGTCTGGTTCTGTTGGAGGTTTCTTCCTGTTCAGAGGGAGTTTTTCTTCCCTCTGTTGGAGGTTTTTCTCCCTTAAAGAGGAGGTTTTTTTCCCCTCCTAGTTCATGTGGGAATTGTTGAATTGTTGGGTTTCTCTGTAATATTGTAAAGTCTTGCTGTAAGGACTTTAATGTGTTAAGTGCCATGAAATAACCTATGTTGTGATTTGGCGCTATATAAATAAAATTGAATTGAATTGAATTCAGCCTCATTCAACCTTATTCCACCTCATTCAACCACATTCCGCCTCATTCCACCTCATTCAACCTCATTCAACCTCATTCAGCCTCATTCCACCTCATTCAGCCTCATTCAACCTCATTCCGCCTCATTCCGCCTCATTCAGCCTCATTCCACCTCATTCCACCTCATTCAGCCTCATTCAGCCTCATTCAGCCTCATTCCACCTCATTCAGCCTCATTCCACCTCATTCAGCCTCATTCAGCCTCATTCAACCACATTCCACCTCATTCAGCCTCATTCAGCCTCATTCAGCCTCATTCCACCTCATTCAGCCTCATTCAGCCTCATTCAGCCTCATTCAGCCTCATTCCACCTCATTCAGCCTCATTCCACCTCATTCAACCACATTCACCCTCATTCCGCCTCATTCAGCCTCATTCCGCCTCATTCCACCTCATTCAGCCTCATTCCACCTCATTCAGCCTCATTCCGCCTCATTCAGCCTCATTCCACCTCATTCAGCCTCATTCACCCTCATTCCACCTCATTCAGCCTCATTCCACCTCATTCATCCTCATTCCGCCTCATTCAACCTCATTCAGCCTCATTCCACCTCATTCAGCCTCATTCCACCTCATTCAGCCTCATTCAGCCTCATTCCACCTCATTCAGCCTCATTCAGCCTCATTCCACCTCATTCAACCACATTCACCCTCATTCAGCCTCATTCCACCTCATTCCACCTCATTCCACCACATTCCACCTCATTCCACCACATTCCACCACATTCACCCTCATTCAGCCTCATTCCACCTCATCTCGCCTCATTCCACCTCATTCCACCACATTCCACCTCATTCCACCTCATTCCACCACATTCCACCTCATTCCACCACATTCCACCACATTCCACCTCATTCCACCTCATTCCACCACATTCACCCTCATTCAGCCTCATTCCACCTCATCTCGCCTCATTCCACCTCATTCCACCACATTCCACCTCATTCCACCTCATTCCACCACATTCCACCTCATTCAACCACATTCACCCTCATTCAGCCTCATTCCACCTCATCTCGCCTCATTCCACCTCATTCCACCTCATTCCACCACATTCCACCTCATCTCACCTCATTCCACCTCATTCCACCACATTCCACCTCATTCCACCTCATTCCACCACATTCCACCTCATTCCACCTCATCTCGCCTCATTGCGCTGTGTTTTTGTTTTGTTTTTTTCCACATGAAAAACATCCCTAGTTCAGTCAGCAACAGCTCAACAACTGTACCTTTGGCTCTGGGGATGAAAGCCATTTAAAATGATAAATGATAAAAATCAAATGAGAATGATGAGTAGTACCCACAATTTCCAACTCTGGCTATTTACAGGGAAATTTCACTCCCTTTATATTTAAACTCTTATCTCGGTCATTACAAGGCCACCCATACATGCTGTATCTTTTCTTTTAAGAACACTTTAGGTTATACACATCCTCTATCATTAGATTCAACAATAATTTTTAGTCTATATCAAGGGAAAAAAAATATTGTCATTTGAAATGATGTCATAATATGTCATAATTCCTTTTTGGAAAATGTCAGTGGAGTTTGATTTAATGTCAGTGTCCACTGACACTGTCAAAAATTGAATTTCTATTCAGATTGTTAAGTCACATCTCACCAACCAGCACACTACTGTTCATGAGGACCAGAGCAGCTGAGTGCAAACAGACATGTGGCTAACACATTTTGTGAGCTAACACAAAATTTATTACAAGGGAACGCAAAAGTAATGCTCAAACTAATCCTTGCCGGGACCCTGTTGGGCTCCGTAAGGATTCAGCATAACACTGTCTTGTGGAAGTGAGTGGTGGTCAGTGTGTTGACTGCAGCCACCAGGTGCACAACATTATCACATCACATTTCACACACATTTAATAGTCCCAGTTATTCAGCTGGTAGGCGACATTACGTTTGTAACAACAAATTACGGGAGGTTTTCATCTTTACGCACACTCTGCTCCTAAAGGTTTTCCAACTCACACAAGTCTGTTTTAATCACATATGCGAGTGAATTACTGGCACTGTGGATCCCTGACTTCAGCTCACAAACATGGGAAGTGATGAACAGTCTTTGTGTGTTCACTGCCACAGTCATTCCCAGATTTGTATTTTTGTTGTGTGCTTTGGTTGTGCCTGCCTCCCTGCTCCACCCTCCCTGTTTTTTAATTGCACAGGAACAACTATTTCCTGTTACAACATCTCTGCATTTAGTCTCACATTTGTCTTTAATTACAAGTCAAAGTGCAAAACAACGTCTCAAATCTGCTGCTGGATCCGTTTCACATCCTGCATGGCTCAGGAGGCAGAACAGGAACAGACTGAGTGAAAAGAAAGACCTCCTCCACATGAGACACACTCATGAAACAACCACAAGCTCTATGAAAAACATGTCGACAAACATTCCTGTCTTTTCCCACAAACCAACGAGTTTTGCCAAGACGTTTTTGCGTTTATGTCCACCTTCACTGTTCAAGCATCTCCTCCCCCTGAAGTCTCTGCTGCTGTGTTTGAGGGAATGCTGTGTGTCTGTTCAGCTAACAGTTGTCACTAATGACTAATGGTGGCGACCACACCTGCAGAACTTCCTTCCTTCCTCACTTACAGAAGTGAAGGCTGGTGTCACAAGATACACAGGTTGGGATTTTCATATTTGAGCTATCTGAATATGTAAATCTCTGATGCCACTCTTACAAACTGCCACAACACACACACACACACACACACACACACACACACACACACACACACACACACACACACACACACACACACACACACACACACACACACACACACACACACACACCACTGTCACCCTCTGTGCTTTAAACAGCACTGACCATGTAAAACCTTTTAACCTCTTCAATTAATTCAGGAAGGCTTCTAGAGCATCCAATTCCACAATGATATCCTAATGGATGTTGTTTTTGTTTGATTTTACAATCAAAATATGAATGTTGTTTAGTCAGCTATGGAAGTGAAACTGTTTCACATGTTGAGCGTCCAAGTCGCTGCACTGGTCATAGGAACACTGCTCTCTAAGGGATGGAACTTGTTCTATTCCTGCACAGTTTGTGAGACTACAAACAGAAACTCTGTACATGTTTGGCATTCATTGGGATCAACACGAGACCAGAGATTACTGTGCCTCTAAAAACTCAATTGGCAACACCTTCTGATTTAATTCAATTTAATTCAATTTTATTTATATAGCGCCAAATCACAACATGGGTCATGGCACTTAACACATTAAAGTCCTTCCAGCAAGACTTTACAACATTATACAGAGAAACCCAACAATTCAACAATTTCCACATAAACTAGGAGGGAAAAAACTCCTCTTTAAGGGAGAAAAACCTCCAACAGAGGGAAGAAAAGAAAAACTCCCTCTGAACAGGAAGAAACCTCCGACAGAACCAGGATCAGAGGTGGAGAACATCTGCCTCGACCGGTTGGGGTGAGAGGAGAGCAGAGAGAGAAAAGGACAGAATAGAGATACAGTGCATCCGGAAAGTATTCACAGCGCTTCACTTTTTCCACATTTTGTTATGTTTCAGCCTTATTTCAAAATTAATTAAATTCATTTTTTTCCTCAAAATTCCACACATAATACCCCATAATCATAAAGTGAAGAAAGTTTGTTTAAATTTTTGCAAATCTATTAAAAATAAAGAACGAAAATACAGTGAACCCTCGTTTATCGCGGGGGTTACGTTCCAAATAGAGACCGTGATAGGTGAAATCCGTGAAGTAGTAACCTTTTTTTTTTTTACAATTATTATACAATGAAATACTCCATAATACATTGAAACCAAAGAACAAAACCTTTTTACAGGCCCAAGCATTTGTTTAACAAATAAAAGTACTGCATAAATGTTTTTTTTACAAATAACTACTGTACTGTAAAATAATAATTTTAATCATCAATACGAACTGAAGGCTTCAAATTGCTGAGATCGGCACCGCCCCACTGCGACCCGAGTCATTGGATTAGAACGGGAGGAAATGAAAAATGATTATGAAAACAAATACAAAGTACAGTAGGACAAATAGTGACTCGTGTATTTCACTGCTCTTCTGACTGAGCTGCTGCATCCTGACTCCGCTCTGCAGCGGTTCTTTCTTCTAAAGCCGGCGGTGCAGGTGTGGTTTTTCGAGAGAAGAACATAGTTATCGGTAGTTGTTGTCGCTCTTTTTTCTTCTGGGCAAAAAGATTCTTATAAACCGACATGCCACCATCGATTATTTTTAATTTGGCAAGCTGTTTTACGTACGTGTACATATTAAACCGCAACGTTATTGACAAACAGGTAGAGAAGAAGCGGAGAGACTGTTCAGCCAATCAGAATGCAGAACACAATGCACGATGCAAATCCGTGAAGCAGCGAGACCGTGAAAGGTGAACCGCGTTATAGCGAGGGGTCACTGTATAACACGTACATAAGTATTCACAGTCTTTGCTCAATACTTTGTTGAAGCACCTTTGGCAGAAATTACAGCCTCAAGTCTTTTTGAGTATGCTACAAGCTTCACCAACATGCTTTCAGGTCTTGACAGCATTAAAGTTTTGTTTTTCCCAAACTGCAAAAATTAGGGATAACGTGTACGTAAGTGTCGTACTGTAAACAAATTAAATCTAAAACATGACTCCGCCCACATCTCACCACCCAGTAACCTGTTCATAATAAACATAAAAAGTAGATTTTCGTAGTTCTAAAAACTGTTGGAGCAAATCCCGCCATTTTTTTGTGTTCCAAAAAGATCTTTAGTAACGTAAGCGTGCAGTGATGGATTCACTGCTTTACCATGTCAGACAGCTCGTTCTCACAGGGAGAACTGGAGACATAACACATTGCTGTTTTCAAAGCTGCCGACTCCCTTGTCAAAAACAGGGTTTCATCTCACTGAACTCAGGAGTTGCCATCGGTTCGTTAGTTTGTGTTATTGTGTGACTTCGGTTTTAGTTTGTTCAAACACCACGCAGGTACAGTACAAATTACTGGATCCGATTTGTTCTCAAGCATCACATCACCAAACTGACATCCATATTGGTGCAATACATGGATGGAACCTTTGTGTGTGTCCTGACTGAAGTGTTCACTGAGAACAAAGATGTTGATCTGACAAAGTGAAAAAACTCAGTCTGTACGTATACTAAACTTTAGATATCGGATGTTCTGCTGATGAACTCCCACAGCACAAGTCAATTAAGGTTCTTCTCTCAGCTGCTAAAAATTAAAACAAATTGTTGGAAGCATTTCATCAACTCCAGGAAGATTTATTACAAAGAGTATGAAAAATATTATGTAGAATAATGCAGAATTTTATATTGAAGTTACTATCCAAAGTTACAATTGAACATCAGCTTGTCCACATATCTTTTCTGTTAGTGCAGACCCGTTCCTCTCGTCTGACAAAACAAAAATTAAACTTTGGGACTGAACTCCAAGACTATGTCTACTAAACGGCAGGTACTTCTTGTACCATCAGCATGGTGAAGCACGGTGGTGGCAGCATCATGCTTCCCAGCAGCAGGGACCAGAGTGCACTCCACCCGGGGTGGGGGCAACATTTGACTTTCAACCACCACAATGACGTGAAGCCAAGACATGAGTGGTTTCAGGACAAGTCTCTAACTGCTCGAGAGTCGTCCAGCCAGAGCCCACATTAACACTCCACAGATGTGGAGAGACCTGAGGAAGGAAGTTCACAGATACTTCACATTCAGTCTGACGAAGCGTGACGGGATCTGCCAAGAAAAATTTAGTAAACTACCCAAATCCAGGCGTGCATGACGAGAGACTTACCCAAGACGACTTGAAGCTTTAACTGCTGCCTTACTTCTACAAAGTACTGAATTAAGGGCTGAATAATGTGATTTTTAATGACTTTGCAAAAATGTCTAAACACGTTTTCACTTTGTCCAAAAAAAAAGTCGGTCTTGCTCATTTAAATTTAAATCTACAACAAGATAAACAGTGCAAACAGAGAAGGGGTGTAAATATTTTCTGAAGCAACTGTATAAAAGAATATCTCTGTCAACACTGACAATAAATATGTCTCCTTTTCCCCCCAGTCATCCTGTCCAACTCCAACTCAACCTGCTGACACACAGCTCCCTACAGCTTTACCAAACATGGGGCCCCCAGCGATGGAAGCTGCTGCCGCTCTCCCAGATCTCCTCGGGGACGTCCCCTTCACTCTGGCTCCTCATGTCCTGGTCGTGCAGGCCGGATTCCCCCTCATCCCTGATGTACTGCTGTCCCGGGACATAAACTACAACTTGGCCAACTTTCAGTACGACTTCACTTTAGAGAACTCGGTGCTTCATAATGCCTAGTCTGTTTCCATGGTAACATCATCATGAGTTCACACTGATGAGTCATGATGAGCAATCTCAGATCTGCAACATATTGGACAGGAAAATTTACGATATGAACAAATCAAACCTCATTCAAATCACAGTAATGTAAATCAGTAATTGAGAACATCCTGTCTATTATCTACTTTGAAAGCTGAGCCATTGAAATCAAATGAAATGGCATTATAGTGAATGTACAGCTGGATGGTGAACAGTTTGGACTCTCTTCCTCCAGTTGCTCCCAGTGTGAACGTAGCCGTTTACCTCCACTGCAGGTATGGCATTAGTGTCATGACTGATAAAGACATCATGACTGTCATGTGGAGGCACATGGTAGATACAGTGATGTACAGTGTGCTACGATGACACAATCTAACTTAGTTAAAGGAAAGTTCCACATTATTACAACTTGGGTCCCATTTTTGTAGCTTGGCTATCATTTTAATCCATCGTGATCACATTGCAGTCACCGAGGTAAGTGCTGCCATCTGGGAACATGGTGCTGAAAGAAAAAGTTGAATGAAGCAGTGATAACCAGTAGAAATGACTTAAGGTGACAATTTTACAGCTTATGCCTGACTGCTCAAATTCTGATACCCATCAACATGCAGGTACAGTACGCTTTAGGTCTCTGTGTTAGTCTGTCCTGACCGACCTGTTCTGGGTCCCACCAGACTGATGCTCCACGTCCCCACAGAGTGGCCCAAACTACAAAACAAGTCCCAGGTTGTACTAAACTGTAAATTCCCTAAAAGAGACTGTCTGTATTTTATTGCATGCTGTTCCTGAGTCCTCGAGCTGTCTGTTGTGTGGAAACAGTTGAGACACTAAGAAAGTACCCTGACTTCATTAGATACCACTTGAGGATGTGGAACCCAGATGATGAAGCAATAACACTAAAACAAAATCTTCAAAATCTTCAATAGAATCACTGAACAAATTCCTTTCAGAAGTTTTGAATAATCTATTTATGTAGGAGCTGCAACATTGTGTGAATGATAAAGTGAAACAGGACTTTTGTAACAAACTACAGCTCTTATTTCATAATTTGATATGATGCCATTTATATATTTGACTTTATATGTAGCACTTCATGCCACAGTCATGTTTTTGACTAACAACCAATGAAAATGACGTTTCCTCCCTGAATATGGCCTTCCCTTTGATCCAGCTTGAGGTTATTGTTTTATTTATTCGTTCTGTATTTTTTTTTCCGAGCCTTTCGTTTCATGTGTTTGACATATATTTCATAGAGTGCAGTCAAACATGCCATTAGTCATGCCTTTTCAGTTGGTGCACATTTTACTTCTGTAATCATGTTGAGTCATGACAGCATCTACTGTACTCTATATATCCCTGAGAGTTTATTACACTGCCCGTGTTTCATTAATGAATGTTTTCCTATCTTTTTTAATTGATACTGAGAGTTCACATCATGTGAAGACACCTGCCGTTGTTTAGAAGTCAGCAAAGCATCTGTTTCTCTCACTGAACAGCTCAGCTCTTCCTCCTTGTTTACCTGTTGTCTGGACTTTGATGTCTTGATTGGAATCAGTTTGTAAAGCTTCTACTTCAATAATTAACAGCAGTAGAGTCCCGTCATAGTTTACATTCTCTTATCCCCAGTTCCTTGCACTTTGCTGATTTTGTGGTTGTTGAGCTACTGTCAATGAAACTCAAACTTCCTGAGTTTCAAATTAAAAGTCTTCCAGTTGAGTTTTACTGACATTTGCTTAATTGATTCAATAAACAGCATGATAAACAACTGAAAATAATGATTGAATGAAACTAGATTTTCTGTTAACGTTCAGAGCAGCAGAGGGAAGAGGATGACTCGGCTCTGTATTACCAGTATAATTTGTGCACTTGGGAACACTTTACTTGAAGACTGACGTGACACCTGACATGAAGGAGTCCCTATGAATGTTGGCCATTAAGTGACATTAGTTCAGTTATGTCATTTTTATGACACTGAGTTGTCTTTGTTGTGATGACATTAACCTAGTAAACAGAACTTGTCATAAACATGTAACCCTGACTTGTATCACTGCAGGTGAGGTCAAAGTAGTGATTCATGACTCTGTTGGAAAATAGTGAGGGTTAGAGTTATAGAGTTACATCATCAAAACAAAGACACTGACAGGTGTCCTCTTTATGATGGTGGCATGGAAGTCACACCCCTTCAAATAAAGTGTCACAGTGCAGTTTAAATGTACAATATACTGAATTTACTGAGAAGAGCTGTTACAGTGCAGGTAGTTTACACAGGCGCTGTTAGCTACCAGCCTTTCATACAGCTCATTCATAAGGTTTTGGCCATTATTTGAAAATCAGCTTTGATGTTAGACCTTCAGGAAACTGCATAAACCAAGTTACAAACGGTTAGGCCTCCTCCTGGTAAACACTGGAACACATATAGTGATGTTCACCTTGTCTTTCATTCATATTGTTTTCTTTGACTGATGTGTGCATCCTTCCTAACAGATCACATGAATTTGGCTGCATTGACATCTTTTACAATTGTGATGTGTTATTTTCTTTTGACTTATTTTTTGAAATACAAACTTTTAAAATAAGCATTGGCCATTTGCAGAGGAAGGAACACATTTGTACTGTGTCATGAATTTACCCAGCAGTTTACCAGATGCTGTATTGGTGTCATTGATTGTTTGTACATGATCAGATTTGGATTTTGGATTCCTCAACCTCCTGTGCCTTTGACCCCCACTAAAATATTTGTATTGAACCTTTTAATTCCCTGAGTTATCTGTTGAAGTTGTTAATGTCAGGCCTTGACATTGACTGTGGATGACAATAAATAAATTTGAAAAGTGTCGTTTAACTTGTAACTCTTTGTATATATAGGAAATGTTTTATGATCTGGTATAACAACATTCAATCATTTAGGTGCTGTTCTATGATTATTGATTTGCAGGAATTATATTGACAAAGTGATAAGAAATGGAAATATATCAGGTTATACTGAAAAAACATGAAAAACTTCAGAGGAGATGTGGACTAAAGTCCAAGGCCAAAGAACATCGGTGTCTGATCGTTCCATGCATTGCTTTACGAGCGATAGTGTTTAGGATCCAAACAACATGTAAGACTTACCTATTCTGACCGGGACTTTGTTACCTGGACTGGTCAGCCTTGATGTGTGACTTGATTATTTTGGTGAGGGTACTGGTCTTGAGTTTGGAATTTGGTGTCTTGATTTAAAATCTGGATTTGTTAGTCCTGACTTAAAACTTCTTGGTCTTGACTTGGGACTTAACATGCTTTGCTGTGGATTTTTTTTTTTATGGCTCTGACCTGGAATTCGTTAGTCTTGACTTGGAGCTTTACTTTGGATGTAACCTGCCTCAACTGGAACTTGTTAGCTTTAACTAGGGACTTGTTGATCCTGGTTGCGATTAGATCTGAGATCACTTGCCTCGATGTGGAACTCATTAGCTTTGACTTGATGGTCTGGAAGTGGGATTTGTTTGCCCTGCCTAGACTGTAGTTTGTCTGAACTTGAAACTAGATTTGGGAATTGCCTTATGTCAATGTGGAACTTTTCTGTGATAATCCAGTAATTCCATCCATCCATTATTTATACCTTCTGTATCCTGAACAGGGTCACGGGGGGCTGGAGCATATCCCAGCTCACTTTGGGTGAACGCAGGTTTCACCTTGGACAGATTGCGGGTCCATCACAGGGCCAACACAGAGAGACAGGCAGAAACAAAGACCATCCATGCTCTCATTAGCACTTAAGGGTATTTTTTCCAGAATCAGCAATCAACCTGGCTTGCATGTCTTTGGACGGTGGGAGGAAGCCGGGGTACCCAGAGAGAACCCACGCAGGCACAGGGAGAAAATGCAAACTCTGCACAGAAAGGCTCCAGGCCGGGGTTCGAACCCAGAAGCCTCTTGCTGTGAGGCAACTGTGCCGTCCACTATAATACAACTGTTTAAATACACTATACTGTGTAAAATATAAATAAAAACAGAATGCAATGAGTTGCAAAATATGCAAACCCATATTTATTGCAAATACACCAAAGACAAAATAATATATGCTTATTTTAAATTTGATGGCAGCAACACTTCTTAAAAAAGTTGTGACAGGGTCATGTTCACCACTGTGCTGCATTGCCTTTACAACACTCTGTAAATGTTTGGGAACTAAAGGAGACCAGTTTCTGGAGTTTTGGAAGTGAAATGTTGTCCCATTCTCCCAGTCTTTTCTACTAGAGAGCCATGCAGATTTTAAACACGTGCAGAATGTGGTTGGACGTTGTTCTGCTGAAATAAACAAGACCTTCCCTGAAAGAGACGTTGTCTGGATGGCAGCATATGTTGCTCCAAAACCTGAATATATCATTCAGCATTAATGCTTCCATCACAGATAACCTGGAGGATGCGGCATCTATGTTTTCCAAAAAGAGTTTTCAACTTCACCTCAGTCCATCTCCAATGATCTCGGGTCCAGAGAAGGCTTAGGATATTTAATGATATTATGAACCGTACATGATGAAATCCACAACTTCTTTAACATTTTCCGTTGAGGAACATTATTCTTAATTTTTGTGCTATTTTCCCACACAGTCTTTCACAGAGTGGTGAACCTCTCCCCATCTTCACTGATGAGAGACTCTGCCTCTCTGAAATCATCTTGTTATACCCCTCATGTTACTGATCTGTTTCTCATGGTAACCTAATTTGTCGTGAGATGTTCCACCAGGGGTTGTTTTTAACCTTACACAACTTTCCCATTTTTTTTGTTGACCCTGTCCCAAATAGGATCATATTCAGATGTACAGACATCAATTTTAGCACACAACTTTCTCACACAACTTGACACGGATGTTCAATAAGAATTAAAATCCCAAATCACAGTTTGTGTATAGGCTACCAATTTACCCCATGTTTATAGGATATATGTATTTCATATAAAATCATTTCATTGTTTTTTAAATCTCTTAATGGTATTGGTCTGTCTTATTTAGCTGATTTTCTTTTATTGTTGGGATGTCAGGTCTTCTAGTACCTGCCTTTTAATTACACCCCAAACGAAAAGAAAAACCTATGGAGAGGCATATTTTAGTTTCTGTGGTCCACGCCTCTGGCAGTCTCCCTGAATATCTAAGAGCATTAGAAAGTGTTGATATCTTCAAGAGAAAACTTAAGACCTCCCTTTTTCAATTATCCATTTTTACACATTACGTGGCATTACTTCTTGGTAGATCTTTTTTTAGTTGTTTTGTCAAATATAGTTTTTACTCTATTTGAAGGTATAGATATGTATATATACTTTTAGACTTTTAAGTGAATTTGAATGATTTATTTGACATTTTATTTTTGCATATTACTTGGTTTTATTAGTTGGTCGTAGTTGGTTCATTTAACCCTGATTCTTTCCTCTGGTGTTTCCTCATTACAGATCTGTGCCAGATAGTGTTTTCCTGAGTCTGTTAATTACAATGTAGTTATTTATTGCATTGAACATGGATGTTGAGGTGAGTGTGTGTGTGTGTGTTTGTTTATTGTTTTTTTTGTTTTGTTTTTTATTGTAAAGCATTTTGTGTTTTTGTGAAGTGTTTTACAAATAAAGTATGATTGATGGGTTGATTCATAAAATAATAATTAAAAAAAGCATTATTCTGCAAGGCTAATGTTACAAGATGATATAAAGGCCACTCACTTTACACACTTGATATGTTTCCAAGGTTATGAAGTTATATCCTGTTAAAAAGCACATATTTGAACCTTATTGCCTCTGTATAGTGTCACCAACCAATAGCACAGGCTCAAATCACTTCTGGTTTACCTGCCGCCCATTTCTATTGGTTAAAGCTTCCTTACATCCAATGAACAACCCCTGACATATTCCGGAAGTAAACCAGCACCAATCAGAAGGACGTGGCAGGGCTGTGGTCCCACCCATGGCCCAACCTCTGCTGGAGTAGTTTCCAGCTGATGACTGCTGTTTTGAAGCCTGTGGTAGGACAGCAGTGGAGAGGAGGACAACAAGGACCAACTTGACTCGCGGTAGTATTGTAGAATGAGTTAGTTACTGTTTGTCAGTCCTGAGACACGGAGGAAGACACATTAATGTCATAGTTGTCGCTAAGTGTCTCAGAAATATAACGAAGTTCAGAAAATTTGGTCATTTACATATCAATGTTGGTTATGATGGATCAAGCATTGGTCTTGTGCTGAAAAACAAAAGT
This sequence comes from Brachyistius frenatus, assembly GCF_029030835.1. Lineage (NCBI taxonomy): Eukaryota > Metazoa > Chordata > Actinopteri > Embiotocidae > Brachyistius > Brachyistius frenatus. Next base: position 366,903 of record NW_027210737.1, read on the forward strand.
GTTCAGTTCGATTGTGGGCTATTCAACAGGCTATCTGTAGTTGTACAAACACTCCCAGTTAACTCCAAACAACGTGTATGAAGTGAAGGTGGCTGGTCATGTCAGCAGCAGCCAGCTCTTCCCAGCAGCGGGTTAAACACTGCGGCTCCCCCACCAGCACCACCACCGCGGTCCGGTCGCAGCCTGTACGCGCCACGGTGCTGTACCAGCTTTTCCGTGGAAATCATCACAGCCCAACCCGCTCCGCTTCCTCCTCCTCCTCCTCCTCCTCAGTAGCCGGGAGCAACACAGGACCGACGACGTCCCGTTGTTCCAGTCCCGCCAACCCGGGTGGAAGCGGCTCGGACGGCAGGCTGGTCCCCAGTCAGAGGCTTTCACCGCCGGACAGCAGGACCTCACCTGAACGCGGTCTTTGTCCGCCTGCTTCCAAAGGTAACGTGGTCCTTTAAAGAACATGACGTTGATCCGTAATGCTCGCATCACGTTCAGATAGCTTGCTGCTATGCTATGTCGCCCCTTCTCTGGTACAGCAATCGTCACGCCGAACTAGCTTAACAGATTCGGGAATTGAGTTATTTCGATGACGAATTCAGAAATACCTCATTTCAAAAAAGAGAACCGATTCTGTTTCCTCACAATTACATACTAACCTTATGTTCGGCGTGTGTATGGCCCACTGTCCGACATTAAAGGTAAATAAAACCCCCACCTAAACAATTCTTCCCACCGTTAGCCATCAAGCGCCACGTTGTGTTTTGGTGAGTCAAGCTAATGAAAACAACAGACGAAGCTACACAAAAGATTCCAGTTTTAGTCCAATGGTCGCACTTACGTTAATTCCATACAAGCCGATTTCTAAAGTGGATTGTCATTGTTCAAACAGAGACTGGGGCTTTTTGAGGTCTGTGTAACTTTTCTCAAAACGCAGTCAACCAAAAATGATGACGATGTCCACACCTAGATCCAATGTGGCGAAGCACCTCCAGCTACGGTGGAGCTGCTCATATGGGCGATGTGCTCGGCTGGTGGCTCACTTTCTATTTAGGTCATAATGCATTAGGGGACTGATGCTAAAAACATCAACAATCGCTCTATTTCCACAGCAGCTCCCGCAATCATGTTGTAATTTGAATCATATTATCCGTAATATGTTTAGCACACCACAGCTTTAGCTGTGAATATGTTTTACATGACGTGTTACAACGGTGATTTAAACAGAATAATATGATATCAGCTAATGCAGTTGTTATTCCAGTGCACTGGCATTATCCTCGCGGAGGTAAATCTGTCAGGGTGTAGTGATGGTGCAGCTACTCTGTCGAAGATAAACGGGCTCGTTGATGGACACGACACGGATGATTGGACAGATTTTCAGAAGCTGCCTGAACACCAAACACATCGTATGAATTTGGTACATTTAGGCAGTTTAGTATCGTTGAAAGGGAATTAAACACGTCGTCAGCTGGTGGGTCTGTGGCTCCTGTGGCAACACTGGGGCCTAGCAGTCACTGAGACATAAACAGCCCTCTGGGTGAGCAGGCCAGCCTCTGAAGCTGCATGCATACGCATACAAAATACTGGTTGGCAACCATAGACTAGCTCCAATGTAGACCTGTGTACACAGAAGGATGTAATGATGGTGTTTTTGCAATCCGGCTGACATCCAGCCTGTGTCGTTGTTGCTCCAGAGCTGTTGATGCTTTCTCTTCTGATTTGGATAGCACAGGCCATTACATGGTGTTGACTTCCCGTCTTTCCTTTCATAAGTATCATTACTGGTAACAGTGACGTGTCCAGGGCATTTTGATCGGGTTGGCCAAGGTGGGGCATGCACTAGACGTGGTGGCACTGAGCATGGCATGTTGGACCCCTGCCAACAAACAATAAACACACATAGATGGCGGCTTCTCATTTTGATGACCTTTGCTAAACAATGACAGTTGACACTGTGACCCAGATGGATGGATGGATGGATGAATGGATGGTTGATCTACTTCTCTATCAAACATGATGGTTATTTGAGCACAGAACACACACAATTTTGTGTCAAATTTTTGGTTGCCAAAAATAAACGTGCACATCTTCAACATGCTGTGAGAGGCCGTGTTTTCATTTTGGAGAACCGAAGTGCTCTCGCTTCTCAGCTTACCTCAGATGCAGCGAATGTTTTCCAGTAGAACTCGGTGTTGACAGTCGGACCCTGGGCGACAAATTCTCGGTGTACAATCCTGCAAATGTCAAAGAAATCCCAACTGGGAGCTCCCAGCATTTACAAACATTTTTGACACGGTTGATGCGAGTTTGTTGTGGGATATTACATGTTAGATGATAATGTTATGACTGTAGTTAATAGGGCTCCCCTCTCAATACACTCATCACAGTGCTCTGTGTTGTTCCATGTAGTGAACTGATGGTTATCAGTATGTAACTTCAGGACTATGAGTGTGTATAATTAGCTGTACTGATATGTTGGTATATGAAAAATTCATATTGTACAGGAATTAAAAACTGATACCGCCCAGTACTTCTGGAGACCAAAGAAGAGAGCTAAAAGGAGAATAAATACTGTTATTCATCAGGTCAACAATTCATGTTGAATCACAAATATTGTAGTTTAAGACCTAAAAGTATTTTTTAACGAATAGTTCTGAGCTAATTTTGATTAGTATTGTTGCTTGATTACTAATTAATTGATTACCGAGAAACACACATTTGTCCTGCACTCCAAATCGCATACCATTTCTTTTTACTTTTAGTATGTACTGCAGCTACCCTTAAAAAGTATCTACTGTTGCATGTAGTATGTGCACAATTGGGACAAACTACTTCATCATAGAAATGCGTCTTGAACTTTGATCCACTTTGTCGTATCCATCGCGATCTGTAGAGCAACGTTTGAGGTCAAAAGAAAAAGGATGCGATTTGGAACAAGTAGGCTTCCTTTTAATTCTTCTTCTTCTTCTACTTCTTCTTCCTTTTGTGGGCAGCGCATTAGCGCCACCAAGTGTCTTGATGGCTCAGTCGATGTGATGCAGCTTCCACTGTGCAAAGGATTGTGGGTCAGAACATCCAGAGTATCATGCTGACCTGCATACTACAAAATATGACCGGATGTAGTGGAACATCCTGGTACTTTTGGCATCCTATGTCTAACATACTAAGTATTGGGACATACTAAATATTTTTTTGGCATACTAAATAGTATTGTAGTATTGTAGTACAGTGAACCCTCGTTTATCGCGGGGGTTACGTTCCAAATAGAGACCGTGATAGGTGAAATCCGTGAAGTAGTAACCTTTTTTTTTTTTACAATTATTATACAATGAAATACTCCATAATACATTGAAACCAAAGAACAAAACCTTTTTACAGGCCCAAGCATTTGTTTAACAAATAAAAGTACTGCATAAATGTTTTTTTTACAAATAACTACTGTACTGTAAAATAATAATTTTAATCATCAATACGAACTGAAGGCTTCAAATTGCTGAGATCGGCACCGCCCCACTGCGACCCGAGTCATTGGATTAGAACGGGAGAAAATGAAAAATGATTATGAAAACAAATACAAAGTACAGGAGGACAAATAGTGACTCGTGTATTTCACTGCTCTTCTGACTGAGCCGCTGCATCCTGACTCCGCTCTGCAGCGGTTCTTTCTTCTAAAGCCGGCGGTGCAGATGTGGTTTTTCGAGAGAAGAACATAGTTATCGGTAGTTGTTGTCGCTCTTTTTTCTTCTGGGCAAAAAGATTCTTATAAACCGACATGCCACCATCGATTATTTTTAATTTGGCAAGCTGTTTTACGTACGTATACATATTAAACCGCAACGTTATTGACAAACAGGTAGAGAAGAAGCGGAGAGACTGTTTAGCCAATCAGAATGCAGAACACAATGCACGATGCAAATCCGTGAAGCAGCGAGACCGTGAAAGGTGAACCGCGTTATAGCGAGGGTTCACTGTATAGCAGTATGGTATATGGTAGTGTGGCAGTATGGTAGAATAGTAGTATGGTAGTATAGTACTATACTACTATAGTAGTATGGTAGTATAGTACTATGGTAGTATAGTACTGTGGTAGTATAGTAGTATGAGTATTGGAACGCAGGGACAGTTTTACCTGCAAAGCTCCGAAGTCTGGTAACAACCTGTTCTTCTTCTTATGTTGTTTAATGGTGGCTGGCAGACAGCTTTAGGTGCATTACTGCCACCTTCTGACGGGAGTAATGTATTACAACCAAGCACAGGTAAAAACAGGGGAAATGAGGAAGAAGGAATCACACATATCATTGATTTTAAAAAAAATATATTTTAACGACTATTCGAATATTCTGAATGTATGTCCCATCCCTACTTCTAACCAAGTTACAATCCACACAGCATTCGTTTCTAGACTAACACAGGATTAAAAAATGTACACAAAATGAAGGCTCAGTGTAAAGTGTTATAACTTTTAACAAGTGCTGGCCAGAAGGCCCAAAACTGATGTGCTCAGTGCGTCTTTGATTGTGTATTTGTGGCTGTCATGAATCAGACTTTACTTTGGATTCAAGTTTTGTCTACATCGACCAGGTTTTTAATTTTCTTTATTCTGGGGGTTGTATGCAATCTACCAATCATGGCTCAACATGTAATGTGTTGGCACTTGCTGTAACAGAACATTTTGGTTGGTGACGGGAGTAATGTATTACCTGGTAACAATGGTGCTAACAGCAAAAGCAGTAAAGATGCGTATAATGTGTTGGTACAATGAGCAAGGAGACAGAACATTTTGTTTATTTACTTCATCACACTTTGTTGTATATTAGCCTGATAGTGCCCGGGATTATGTGCTCACAGATTACGGACAGCCAGGACATAAAAGGATTTTTTTCCACACTCAGAATCCCCTTTATTCCATTTTCATTGGTGATATGTAGCCGGACCATTAACAGTTACATCTGGTGTCGGCTACACCTCCTTCCAGTACAACGCAGATAAGAAATATAATAAATATTGTTCGTATTCTTTTACTGTATCTATACGCACTCTTTTCATTTCCGATCAGGGTCGAAAAAGATACAAATACGCACAACCCCCTATCTGACCACACACATCTTTGTCATCCCTAACACGCCCACACCGCCATGAAACTGGTCGTTTCTGAAAAGAATCCTTGTGGACACACTGAGATCGTCTTGTCAAGGGTCATGATAAACCTTAAAAGAGTCCACAGCAACATTGCAGATGATTTTTGTGCATACTGTAGGTATGGAGGGCCAGGGCTATTCAAACTCAATACCAACAGGGCCTGATACAAATATCGAGGGCTCGAGGGCCACACCGTATCAATACTGTCTACAGATAACATTTATAATGTTAAAATATATATTGGTACATGGAATAAACTATTCACATGTGCATCCCTTTTATGGTATCAATTCCAGGCAGACGTGTGTGTGCGTGTGTGCGTGTGTGTGTGTATCTTATAACAAATGCTCATTTAATTTTGTCTTGCTGGTTATTGTCTAAGTTAGTGTGTGTGTAATTGCAGGTATATGTATGGACTGTTACTTTGACCAGTGTAACATGTCAGGGAGTTCTGACTTTAGCATGACCTTTGACCTCATGCCTTACAGCAGGATTCATTTCTTATGGAGCGTATCTGAGTAATTATCTACCCCTCTCCAATAATAATTACAATCTCTGCTCCATGTGCCAGAGACATGCTTGTGTTTTAAAGTGGCTCTTTGAGTATTTTACTTGTCTGTCTATGTTTTTGTGTGAAAATTGACCAAATCAAAAATGTTTAGCTCATCTAATAGATGGTATGTTAACACCAACATGTGGATATATGTAAAAGTATGTATAATGAAGTCATCTGGAGAGTAAGACCCTGTAAAACATCCTCAAATGTTTTTTTTGCCTATATTTTCGTAGTAGTAGTTTTGGCAAATAAAAAAACGATGACATTTAAAAGATACAAAATTTGTAGCACAGAATTTTTGCCAAGAAATAAAAAAAATTCGGAATTTTGTTCCTCAAACTCTTCAGTATTTCAGCTTCCCGTACTGACTTTTAGTTTTAATGTTCACAAATTCACAATCAAAAATTCAAGTTTTAAAAATGTATGTAACATATATTCAGGTTGCTCAAATCCGGATTTCAAAGTTAAGCCAATAAGAAAAGTGCTGCATCTTCATAATGAAGATCTTCAACTTGAATCACAACATAAGTTAACTCAGGGCTCCTATCATTGTAACGTGCTCACAACATTATTATTATTATTTTATTTTTATACACTTTATTAATCCCCGAGGGGAAATGTCTTCACTACAGCAGGGGGGCTCTCAGGGGGGAGATGCTGCAGCAGGCTGCCACTAGGCGGCGCCAGGTAACCTGACCTGAGGTGCATGTTTTTGGATGATGGGAGGAAGCCGGAGAACCCGGAGAGAACCCACGCAAGCACAGGGAGAACATGCAAACTCCGCACAGAAAGGCCCAGGACCGGATTTGAACCCGGAACCTTTTTTGCTGTGAGGTGACAGTGCTAACCACTGCACCACCGTGCCGCTCCAATTATCGAAAGGAACACAACAATTCAACACGTCACAAATGAGTGATGGCAGCAAAGAAAAAGTCCTTTAACTGGAGGAAACCTGGGACAGAAGCAGATGAGGACGGCTGCTACCGGCTTCCATTGGTTGGAGGAAGAGAGAAAAAAAACAGCATAGAGACATGAATGACAATAATGTTTGGGTATGTTGGTGAGGTCAGAAACATGCAGCTCCAGGGACGGAGACAGCTGCAACAAGACCCAGCAGAAACAAACTGCTTGCAAAACAATGGGAAGGAGAAGACATGAAGACAGAGATTCAATGGTGGCATACAAATGCATGGAGTGAAAGAGAGAGGAGAGGACTTCACTGCATCGTGGACACCATTTTCAGAAAAGCCAATTGAGTCTGATTATGAATTGAATGCATTGCTGAGGATTTCATTGTCCACATCACATCGTACATGAATGTTAACAATAAGATGTCAGAGAATTCAGTTTAACTCTGAGTAAGGACCTCCTGTCATTACAAACGTTGAATGACATCATTTATTTATTTTTTTGGTCAACCTGATGGTGAATATCTGTAAACCCTCTTCTTCTTCTTCTTCTTCTTCTTCTTCTTCTTCTTCTTCTTCTTCTTCTTCTTCTTCTTCTTAGGAGAGCATGGCAGGGTCTGAGCTGTTCCAGCGCTACACGCAGCGCGTACACGCTGGCCGTGGTGCTCTGGGCTTCATACTTCTAGCAGATCCTCCAGAGCTCAAGTCTATATAAGTCTTACAGAGGCTGAGAGAAGAGAGAGATTCTTCCTGTGATACAACTCTCTGCTCCTTAACATAGTTGGGAGATCATGGCCAAGTCTAATTTAGTCTGAGGAGTACCTGTAATCCTGTGGATTTGGAAGCAGGTTCCTGGCCTCCGCCTTGTTTGATTGGATTCTCTATTGTTAGAGCAGAAGCCAAAGACACTAGATTACTACAGGAACAGCTACCAGAGGTCTTGTATGAACAAGCAGGGTCGGGAGATGCTGTCATTGTCCTTCATAAGGTCATCCTTGTTCTCCATGGAGCATGTTCCCAATGATGATGACGCTGTGACTGACACTAAAGGAAAGGTTGGATTAACATCAGCGCTTATTTCATCATTTATTTTTTCCAACAGACTGGAATCACAGTGCTCATGAACTTTTCTACACTCACACAGTTGCAATGTTTTCACCCGAGGAGCTTCAGAAGATTTATCACACTGCTGATGTTGCATTTAGCTCCAAGCACCTAAACCTGTGATTGTACTCCAGTGTTGGTGCTGATAAAGCAGGTTTGGTTATTGAAAGATCGTTAACAATGATCAGAAATTAATATTAATATTCATTGCAATTATTGACAATTTCAAGTAATTATTGATAATAATTAGCATTTGCGGGGACAGTGAAGGTGTGAATTGGAGCACTGACTTTACAATCCATCTGTTATCCCAATAAATGTACACAAGTCATCAAAAACACTGACTAATGTTTAACAGAATTAATTACCAGCTAAATGAATCACTGTTAACACTTCAATTAAAACAGTAGCATTGAACAATCAATGAATAAATCTATTAACGGGGATAATATCATCCATCAACTGGCATTACCTAAGTAACATACTCATCTAAGTACAATCAAATGTGTGTGTGTGTGTGTGTGTGTGTGTTGTGTGTTTGGGGGGGTTAGTAAAGAAGGAGAAATAAAAGAAAGGCGTTTGACAACAGTAGAAGCTCCGTGAAGCTTTGTAACTGTGCTGTTATCAGCAGGCTGCTGGTGACCTGACTGGTCGGAGATCTGTGGCGCTGGTCCTTTAACGGGTAACGTAGAGTTACTGCTCCAACATGGTGGCAGAACACAGCCGAGGAGCTGAAGCTCAAAGTGAACACAATCTTCTGGGAGTTCAAGCCAACAACTGTTAGTTTACATTGAGCTCATCCGATGATGAAACACAATAATAAAGCTGTCCCTGCCCAGACAATAGAAGACAATAGACGGCAATAGAAGACAATAGAAGCCTCCTACTGCAGGTGTCTTGAGAAGCGATTGGATGTGTGACCAATCCATGTCCGGTGGAGTTCCTCTTCAGTTCGAATGAATGAATGGAGTGATGTGGATTTTAGTTTTTCTTCCCAAACAACATAAAATAGTAAAAAAAAAAAAAAAAGAGAATGGGACAATGGTGGACATGAATGCAGTGCACAAAACAAGTGTTCAGTTCACCGTTCCACCACGTGCAGTCGTCATGTTGTATGGACTTTTGTCTCCCGTAATACATTTTTTTTTTTATAGTTTCATGAGGCCCCATAAAGAAATGCTTCAATATGTCTCGTTCTGAAGAACTTTTTTTCATTTTGACTGAACTAATTTCAGTTTAAGTGAAGTACGAATGTTGAAAGACAAACATGCTGATACATAAATTAGAGAGTTAACATTGTCTTATATCTGATTGGACAATTGAGGAATGTCATTTTTAGAAACTTGTCAGGTTGAGGAAACTTTTATTATTCACTCATTCATTTTGTCACATGAACCTCATGCTGCTCTCTCTATCGCCCCCCCCCCCCCTCTCTCTCTCTCTCCCCTCTCATCTTTTATCTGTACAGCTGAAAGGACAAAGTCCCAGCAGTTGCATAGCTCGGGGTCGTTCCGGCGGACATCCTCCCTGGGCACCGTCACCGGGCCCTACCTCACCGGGCAGTGGCCACGTGACCCACATGTGCCGTACCTGTCGTGTATGAGAGATAAATCCACACAGGTGAGCACCGCCCTCACCTGCCCTTCACCTTCATGCTCGTGCTCCGTCCCGTGCAGTCATGTTCTTCTGTTGATACTGGAATGTGAAGCCAGGTTTACTTCTTTTAGCGGTTCTGGAGGGGGATGTTGATACGGGGCGGCTGGCCTCCTTTTTAGAACAATTAAAGACAAAAAACAGACTTCTGTCTGCTTCTCCTCAACACCTGGACATTCTTTCTCTTACTGTTCTATCAGCCCATACATGGACCGTGCTGAGGCGGCCAGCCAAGGAGATATAATCATTCAGCTTCAACTGAAAGGAATCTTCCATTAGAACTGAAACTCTTTTCAAACTAACTCATTTTTGACCACACACACCTGTCTGAGTTGCGTGAGCTGTAGTAACCGAGTAGGGACTACAGTATGAGGTGTGCCAGTGTCTTAGTAACCTGCATGTGAGGTGTTTATGGGACATCTGAAAATGGCAGTGTCTACTGATTTTATGCACGTGAGGTGTTCGGGTGACATGTGTAAGATGATTCAAATGTCTCAACAGCAGCATAAACGAAACACAATCAATCCAACACAACCATAGAATAAAATATGATGAAACAACATAGAAAGTGGACGCCTGTCAGTCTGCTTTGTGAAGAAATGATGTATGGAGCATATAACAGAATGAGAATAGTGAGATAAAAAAAGGAGAGGGATTTGACTAGAAACTATTCAAATATATTATCATGACAATATTTATTTTAACATTTTGCAGTGTGCCATAAAACTAATTATCAGAAAACATTAAAACAAGGCTGATAGTGAATGGATTTAAATACCAATTTTCTCCTTCCATAGTCAGTCTGTTAACATTTGATCTAATCTGTAGGTAGGTAGGTAGGTAGGTAGGTAGTTACTTTATTAATCCCCAAGGGGGAATTTTTTCGCTACAGCAGCATACAGGAAGCAATAAGATAATAATAGAATAATAAAAAGCAATAAAATAGCAGTAAAAAAATATAAAATGCACAGTATATACAGTATATACAGTACAGTATATATATATTATATACAAACAACCAAGAAACACAGACAACAATGTTATTGTTGTGTGATGGATTTTGCAAGAGGAGAGTTATTGTAGTCTTATTGCGGTCGGCAGGAATGATCTCCTGTATCAGGAATGATCTCCTGTATCTGTCCTTCTGACAGCGGAGCTGGGGGAGTCTTTTGGAGAACGTCCTCCTCTGTCCCTGCAGCAGGTGGTGGAGAGGGTGGTCAGGATTATCCAATATGGACAATAGTTTATTCAGCGTCCTCCTCTCCACCACCTTTTCCAGGCTGTCCAGTTTGCAGCCAATGATGGAGCCGGCCTTCTTAACCAGTTTGTTAAGTCTGTTGGTGTCTCCAGCTCCAATGCTGCTCCCCCAGCAGACTACTAGAAGTACAGTTCACTGGCCACAACAGATGGTAGAACATCTCCAACATCTCGCTGCACACATTGAAGGATCGAAGTTTCCTCAAGAAAAAGAGTCGACTCATCACCTTCTTGTAGACAGCGTTGAAGTTGGTCTTCCAGTTCAGTCTGTTGTCATGGGGACACCAGGTACTTGTACTCCTTAACCATGTCCACCTCCTCTCCCAGAACTCTCAGCGGTTGTGGAGCCGTCGTCTTCCTCCTGAAGTCGACCACCATCTCTCTGGTCTTGGCCACGTTCAGGAGCAGGTGATTTCTTCCCGCCCACTCCACAAAGTCCTCCACTACTGTCCTGTACTCGTCCTCCCGTCCATCCCTTATACACCCGACCACTGCAGAGTCATCAGAGAACTTCTGTAGATGGCAGGACTCTGAGTTGTTCTGGAAGTCAGTGGTGTAGAAGGTGAACAGGAAGGGGGACAGAACAGTTCCCTGAGGAGCTCCAGTACCACTGACCACCATATCAGACAGCACACTGCCCAGACGGACAAACTGTGGTCTGCCTGTCAGGTAGTCAGTGATCCAGGAGACGGTGGACGAGTCCACCCCCTCCACCCCACCTCCACCTGCAGCTTCTCACTCAGCAGCAGTGGTTGGATGGTGTTGAATGTACTGGAGAAATCAAAGAAAGTGATTCTCACAGAGTCACCGGTTCCATCCAGGTGAGACTGAGCTCGTTGCAGCAGGTAGATGATGTCATCGTCCACTCCCACATGAGGCTGGTACGCAAATTGCAGATGGTCCAGTGAAGATTTCACCAGCGGCCTGAGGTGGGCCAAGACCAGCCTCTCCAGCACCTTCATCACATGAGATTTGAGGGCAACCGGTCGGTAGTCGTTGAGGCCGGATGGAGTTGTCTTCTTCGGTACAGGAACCAGGCAGGACGTCTTCCACAGCACCGGGACCTCCTCCTCCTTCAGGCTCAGGTTGAAGAGGTGTTGTAGGACCTCAGCCAGCTGGACAGCGCAGGTCTTCAGGACCCCGGGGCTGATGCTGTCAGGTCCTGCAGCCTTGCGCTGGTGGAGTCTCTCCAGCTGTCTCCTAACCTGGCCAGTCGTCACAGAGGGAGGCGGGGGGATAAGGGGGGTGTCATGGTGTCGATGGAGGAAGAGCCCTTTGAGATTGAGGGCTCTATGCAGCTCACCAGGGGGGGCAGAGGGGGGAGGCAGCAGAGGTGTTTGGGAGGTGTAAGGTGTGGAGGAGACAGATGAGGGTGGTGAACTAAACCTGTTGAAGAAAGAGTTTAGCTCATTGGACCTCTCCAGGTTCCCCCTGGTTGTTCTTCTCCAGGTTCCCCCTGGTTGTTCCTCTCCAGGTTCCCCCTGGTTGTTCTTCTCCAGATTCCCCCTGGTTGTTCCTCTCCAGGTTCCCCCTGGTTGTTCCTCTCCAGGTTTTCCCTGGTTGTTCCTCTCCAGATTCCCCCTGGTTGTTCCTCTCCAGGTTCCCCATGGTTGTTCTTCTCCAGATTCCCCCTGGTTGTTCCTCTCCAGGTTCCCCCTGGTTGTTCCTCTCCAGGTTCCCCCTGGTTGTTCTTCTCCAGATTCCCCCTGGTTGTTCTTCTCCAGATTCCCCCTGGTTGTCTCTCTCTCCCCTTGAACCCAGTAATCTCCTTCATACTGGTCCACACCTCCCTCACGTTGTTCTGCTGGAGTTTGGCCTCCAGCTTCCTCCTGTAGGAGTCCTTGCACTCTCTCATCTTCTCCTTCAGGTGGCGCTGCACTCTCCTGAGCTCCTCCCTGTCCCCAGACCTGAAAGCTGCTTTCTTCTGATTAAGAAGCACCTTCAGGTCCCTGGTGATCCACGGCTTGTTGTTGGGGAAGCAGTGTACAGTCCGGGATGGGACGGTGGTGTGTTCACAGAATTTGATGTATTCTGTGATACAGTCCGTCCTGCTGTTGATGTCCTCCCCATGTGGTCCACACAGCACATTCCAGTCCGTGGACTCAAAGCAGTCCTGCAGGGCGTCTTTAGCCTCCTGTGTCCACCTCCTCAGTCCTGGTGGTTACAGGCTGCCTCTGTACCAGAGGAACATACTTTGGTGTCAGCAGGACCAGGTTATGATCCGACCTACCAGGTGGGGAGGGGAGGGCAGTAGTACTGTATGCATCCATGGCATTAGCATACAGTAGATCCAGAGTTTTATTGTTCCGGGTGGGGCAGTTAACATACTGGTGCAAAGTTAGCAGTACTTTATCCAGACTGGTTAAAGTCTCCAGTAACTACCAAAAATGCACCGGAATGCTGAGTCTGCAGTTTAGACACAGTGGAGTGGATGGTGTCCACTGCTGCCTCTACGTCAGCTGATGGAGGAACATACACAGCGATAACAATGGCGGACGTGAACTCCCTCGGTACATAATACGGGCGCATCCCCACGACTACAAGTTCAATGTCCGGGCTACAGAAACGTTCCTTCACACACACGTGGTCGGGATTGCACCACCTCTCGTTCACATAGACTGCAATCCCTCCACCTTTCTTCTTGCCGCTCTGAACAACGTCTCTGTCCGCCCGAACAGTCCTGAAGCCGGGTACGGCCGCGCTGTGGTCCGGGAGATGTGAGTGCAGCCATGTCTCGGTGAAACACATGATGCTGCACTCCCGGTACTCTCTCTGGGTCTTTACCAGCGCCGAGCTCGTCCGTCTTGTTGGCCAACGACCTCACGTTCCCCATTAAGATCTCCGGTACCGATGGTTTAAATCTCCTCCTCTTCGCCTTCAGTTTTGCTCCAGCTCTGCAACCCCGACGTCTTCTCCGAAGTTCGTCCGGGATTTCAGGCCTCAGCGCGATCAGCTGATCATGAGAGTAAACAATGCCCCCAATCCGCTGTGCGTAGCTCTCCGTTACGAAGAGGGAAAAAAGTAGAAGAAGAGCCACCAGAAAAGTGGAAAAGTTACAGTCCATTGTCTGACCGTCACTTAACACACGTGAAGAAAAAAACAACAACTCCGAAGAGAGGAGAAAGAAAGAAAAATACTTAAAACAAAACACTCGGGGGAGGTGGTGTAACAGGCTGCCGCTAGCACTGTACTCTTATCTGTCCTCTTCTTTATCTGTTCGTTTTCATTACCGGCATAATGACTGTTTAAACTGAATCACTTGTATTCTATACGTGACAAAACATTGTCATGTTCAATAAAGTCAATAAAATAAATAATATTTTTGAAGAGCACAGACATCAGTCAGTATTAGTCTGCTGCTGGTGGAGGGAGGGGGGGCTGGTTTGAGAGGGGGGATGCCGTCTCAGCTAGCAGGTCCCTAAAGTGAGCTTGATCAGACAAACACAATGCTGCTAACTTCAGGGCAGCTGACTGCCTTCAGTTGAAAGTTAGTTCGACACAGGAACTTAGCTGGGTGTGAGGAGTCCTCTTAAACTGTACACACACTGCTTCGTTCACACAACTGGTAACTAGTCTGATATCCGATCTCTCTCTCTCTCACACACACACACACACACACACACACACACACACACACACACACACACACACACACACACACACACACACACACACACACACACACACACACGTACATTCTCTCCCTCATGTGCTACCATGATCGCTCATTCACACATAATAGCTTTTTATGTTCATTTGGTTTGGCGGTGTGAGAAAACACTGATGTGGTGCACCCGTGTTACAATAGGAGGGAAAACCCACCATCATTTCTATTGTGATCTGTTCTTATATTATAAACAACCAAATCTAAAGGGAACTTCTTTATTGTATATATTTTGTATGATATATCTCCAAAATTATGGAAAAAGTGCCAAGCCAGTAAACTGACTGACTGGCAAGTGGGAAAGAAATGTTCCATTGGACAAGAGTCTGCATCTGTAAACCCTGAATCCACTATCCACCCGTGCTCGTGTTTCTGTTCGTATGATTTTATTCCAGAAGCCGTCGTAGTAATGTGTCATTCTTGACCTTAATTTGTACCCACACCTTCCTGCCCTGTAATCCTCTCGTGCTGTTCAGCCTCAGATGTTCCCACACACACACACACCGCTCTATACATCCTGTTTCTGACATTTACCACCTACGCATCTGTGAGCTTCAAAAGCTGGATGACCTCTTTGCTTTTAGCTTATAGCTGATTATTAACTCCTGAAGTGGCCCAAAGCTTCTCATTTTCACACATCAGTCTGACATCTGCAGACAGCTGCATCAGTTCCCCAAATTCCACTGACTTTATACTTCAGCCAGTGGGTCTTGTTACAGTAACAGTTATGACCTGTTTGAGAGGTCCATCAGTTACCATCTGTGACACCAACAGACATTTCCTCTCTAAACTTAATTTCGAAGGCCTGAAGACGTTAGATTAGCCAGTGAATTTTTTTTATTTTTATAGAAAAGCAAGAACAATCAATATAGATGGAAGGTAGAAATTATAGGGTGGCACAGTGGTGCAGTGGTTAGCATTGTCACCTCACAGCAACAAGGTTCCGGGTTCAAATCCAGTCCTGGGCCTTTCTGTGCAGAGTTTGCATGTTCTCTGTGTCCTTGTGGGTTCTCTCCAGGTACTCCGGCTTCCTCCCACCATCCAAAAACATGCACCTCAAGTTAATTGGTGATTCTATAAATTGCCCTTAGGTGTGAATGGTCTTTGTTTCTGTTTGTCTATAAGCATTGGCCCTGTGATGGACTGGCGACCTGTCCAGGTTGTACCCTGCCTTAACCCGAAGTGAGCTGGGATAGGCTCCAGCCCCCTGTGAGCCTGTTCAGGATACGGCGGGTATAAATAATGGATGAATAGATAGTAGAAATAATAATTGATAGAAGAAAAAAAAATCCAAATTAAATTTACCAGTTTAACTTTCTGAACCTACAACCCACCAGTGGGCATGTTTTCTTTAAAAATGGCCCAAATTGCAGCATTTATCAGAGAAACCCTAAAAATATAAATTATTGTTGGCTTTGCAATTTCTTTGCACTGATCATGAGCACCAAACGCTTCTGTAAAAACAACCAAATCTAAACTTAAAATAGTGATATTTCATGTCTCATTCAAAATTTCAAATGTCTCTTTCAAAACTTTGCAAAGAATAAATAATTTGTACAATCAAAATTCTGTAAAACAAAAAATATTCTACACTCTGTAGTCTCAAATGGCTCAGCTGAGACCAACAGTTGCATGAAAAAAATTACCAATTACAGTATCATTAGAGTATTGAATCAATAAGATATTTAACTTGTTATTTTTGCCAAAATTAATGATAAAATAATCGTTGTACTACTAGTTTATCCAGTCACATTCACCGACATCTTCTTAAGTCTACGTCAGATTCACGATGTGTTTGCGCCTGTGATCTTATATTGATGAATCCCACAGTCCTCATAAGTTGAAAGCGCATCCCAGTTGTTCCTACTTAGCAGAAGGAAACGCCCTGCTAATGCCCATAAAAGGAGATTATATTGAGATTAATTGTATTGTATAAAGTATCACACGGTAAATGTCTAATACATTTTAATTTGCCAACAAACAATTCGCTGCTGTAAAACCTGGACAGCAGGACTGCTGACTGGTTGTTGGAATGTTTATGTAGTGTTTATTCAAAACCAATACACTTTAAAAGTAATGAAAATAATTATTAAAATGATTAATTCCAAAGAAATATCATTGTAGACTAAATACTATAACATTATACAACTGTAGAATTGAAGACAACATTAACCAATTAATTGGCACAAACATTTCAAAACTCAGATATGCAGATTTTGTTCTTACTTAAAAACAAATCCCAAGTAAGAAAACATTGGTGAAAACCAGAATCTTTGTCAAATCTGCATAAGTGGGATTTAAGAAGAAATTTCTTCTTAAGAAGGGTTGGTGAATGAGGAACGTTGTTCTCGTATGATAGAAATACTTTGTAGCTTTGATCATGTCTCAGAGTTAATGTAGTCAACGAAGGAAATGATGGTCAAACGGCAACAGTAAAACGAGAGAGACAAGTTGTGGTCAGGAGGATGTGGTGACAACGTTGTTGGTCAGGTAACATGCTGATAGTAATGTGTAGTGTTTCTTCCAGACTCCTGGATGTTGGAGTGACAAAACAAGAGAGAAGAGGAGCCGTCACCAGCGCTCTGCGTCCTGGGGTAGCGCCGACCAGCTCAAAGAGGTACCACCCTAACATGAATATTAATATATCATGAATATTAAGGCCAGAGACGGTGTTCAGATCTGTGAATTCTATATACTAGGGTGGGTCATGAAGTTCTGAGACTGCTGCCGGTGTGTGTGAACGGTGAAACAGCTTCGTTCATGTAGCACCTTTGGCTCATATTCATGTTAGTATAAATTGTACCGTTTTATTCCAGCGGTTATTTCTTGTTGTGGCTTTTATTGCTATTTATTCGTCTTGATTGGTTGAGCCTTTGAGCACTTCTTATTGTGCTTGAATATTGTCAGTACTGTTTTTACATGTTTGTCAAGATGGATGCTTTCTCTCTTTTATTGCAAAACCAATCTACCTACGGGTTGAAACAAAGGAACCTGAACAGTGAGCTGCAGCGTGACGTGCACGGAGCAGGAGGAAGGTATGCGTGCGTTTGTGAGTGCTGGCACGGCGATACCTCCGTGGACATGAGCAGAAGGAGCACATTAAATTTTGTGTGAAACTCAGGAAATGTTTCAGAAAGTGTACGGCGATGAAGCGACGAGCCGGGCGAGGTGTTCTGAGTGACGTTCAGGTTTCAAGAGGGGCGGAGCTTCACTGTCCAAGACTGAAGAAGGCGCGTCAGGTCAGGAGACACCAGCTGGGTTTTCTTTGTGTCACCGTGAATTCGTTCCCCAGAGTCAAACTGTCACCACCGAGTTCTACTGGGACCTTCTGAGGCGTCTGAGGGAAAGTGTTCGCTGTGAAAAGAAGCTTAACAGTTGCGCCATGGCACTTGGGTTCCACAACACGACAGCACACTCGCTCACAGTGCGTTAAACCCAGCAGGTTTCTCACTCGGAAACACACGATCGTCACTCCCCACCAGCCCTGACTTCCTGCTTCTTCTTTCTGTTCCCCAAAAATCTGACACCAAATTTGACGTGATGCTCAAATTTGAGGTGCATGGAGAAATCGCCGTGCGCACGGACCAGCGCTCACAAAAACGTGTCTAACTCATGAGCTGATGTTGCTCAAGCGAGGATATTAGTCACTGACACGAGGGTTCAGCTTTCCATGATTTCAAAATCATTTGGTTATTTGTTACATTTTAAACAGGATCCCAACAATTTTGAAAACAGGGTTGTAACTCTGCTGTTCTACTTGAAAGCTACTGTAGAAGCTCATGGCGGTCTGAGCAAATAGTTCTGCTAGTTTCTTATTTTCTATGTTCCCATAGAGATGGGATTGCTGATGATGACACTTTGAGAAACCCTGCTAAATTCCTTTGATAATTAAATCTAAAGTTTTCAGTTTAGTGGAAACAGTCGTGAATCAAGTACTGCTGTTGAGTTATTGACATTTTTCCTGCTGTGTGACATCACTGCTGTGTTTATGGTGCTGTTGGTGTACAGCAGCTATAAGCCGCACCCGGTCTGGCACTATCATTCCCTCTCAGCTCCACCCTGCTGATACTCAGTAGCAGCAAGGAGGTAGCAGATAACGCAGTCACACTTTTAACTGCCCACTTCCCCTCTTTGCAATTGCCATAACTCTCTGCAATTTATGGTCAGCCAAGCCCCGGCTATCTGCTCTGTGCCTCCTGCAGCAAAGGGAACAATAAGGGCCAGCCAGATGACAGCTCAGCCTCACTAATATGTGTACAGGCACGTTGCTGAGTTGCAGGGCTGCATAGGCGGAGCAGAGCTTACATGGATTCCACAGAAGTCAATAGATGAGCTACAAGGAGAAAGAAAAGAGGAGACGGAGTGGAGTAGCTTTCTGTTTAGAAGCTGCAGCAGACATGATTGCTGGATTATTATCTTTCATAATGAATATTTCTACTGCCTGTAAGAAGAGACACAGTTTCCCAAACAGACTGTTCAGTCAAAGGAGGCATGTCATCATTTTAAATGCCGCCCCAATTCAATTCAGTTTTATTAGTATATCACCAGATCACAACAGAAGTTATCTCTTCATTTAGTAATGTCCTTACAAAAGAACTTTACAATATTATAGAGGAACAATACAATTCAACACATGTGCCACATGAGAGTAGTGGAGAGGAAAAAGTCCCTTATAACACAAAGAAGCCTCCAACAGACTGAATGGCCATCTGCCTCCAATGAGAAGTTCACAGATGGATCTGAAGAGTGAAAGTTAAACAATCCCCTGATCAAGGTCTTAGAGGAAGATGATGTATTGCTCAGGCATGAGGTTAAGACAATATTGTTTTTGTAAATATACACTGAATAAAAATAAAAACACCACTTTAGTTTCTGGTCCCATTTTTAATAAGTTGAAGAAAAACATCTAAGATGTGTTTTATTCACATTAAAGGTTTATTTCTCTCAAATTTTGTACACAATATTTCTCAAAATTCATTTTATTGAGCACTTAGCCTGTGCCAACATAATCCATCTACCTGACAGACATGCCTTGGGCTGGTCACAATAAAAGACCTCTAAAATATGAACATTTATCTTGGAGAATTTTTCCAGTATTGGGCAGTTTCATGGCTACATATGTGCATTCTTTCCTACTATGCTGATCCATAGCCTCTCAAACCTGCTCAGTGAGAGCTGACGTGTGGTGAGTATATTCACCAGAACTTGCAGGACTGCACTGTGTTACTGGTTCAGTGGCCGAAAGTAGGGATCACATAGCAGCCTTTTGAAAGAGCCTGCATGGACATTTCCTGCATGTTTTGTGTCATTACAGCAGAGCAGCGCTGTAAGGACTGTGAGAGGGAACATGTATGAACATGTTCTAAAGTACAGTGCAGCACCGGGAGCTCCTTCAGCTCTCTGTTCAACAAACATGGTTTATACAGATACAGTGGGTACGGAAAGCATTCAGACCCCTTTACATTTTTCACTCTTTGTTTCATTGCAGCCATTTGCTAAAATCAAAAAAGTTCATTTTATTTCTCATAAATGTACACTAAGCACCCCATGTTGACAGAAAAAAAACAAGAAATGTAGAAATTTGTGCAAATTTATTAAAAAAGAAAAACTGAAATATCACATGGTCATAAGTATTCAGACCCTTTGCTGTGACACTCATATTTAACTCACATGCTGTCCATTTCTTCTGATCCTCCTTGAGATGGTTCTACTCCTTCATTGGAGTCCAGCTGTGTTTAATTAAACTGATTGGACTTGATTAGGAAAGGCACACACCTGTCTATATAAGATCTTACAGCTCACAGTGCATGTCAGAGCAAATGAGAATCATGAGGTCGTAGGAACTGTCCAAGGAGCTCAGAGACAGAATTGTGGCAAGGCACAGATCTGGCCAAGGTTACAAAATAATTTCTGCAGCACTCAAGGTTCCTAAGAGCACAGTGGCCTCCATAATCCTTAAATGGAAGAAGTTTGGGACGACCAGAACTCTTCCTAGACCTGGCCGTCCAGCCAAACTGAGCAATCGTGGGAGAAGAGCCTTGGTGAGAGAGGTAAAGAAGAACCCAAAGATCACTGTGGCTGAGCTCCAGAGATGCAGTAGGGAGATGGGAGAAAGTTCCACAAGTCAACTATCACTGCAGCCCTCCACCAGTCGGGGCTTTATGGCAGAGTGGCCCGACGGAAGCCTCTCCTCAGTGCAAGACATATGAAAGCCCGCATAGAGTTTGCCAAAAAACACATGAAGGACTCCCAGACTATGAGAAATAAGATTCTCTGGTCTGATGAGACCAAGATTGAACTTTTTGGCGTTAATTCTAAGCGGTATGTGTGGAGAAAACCAGGCACTGCTCATCACCTGCCCAATACAATCCCAACAGTGAAACATGGTGGTGGCAGCATCATGCTATGGGGGTGTTTTTCAGCTGCAGGGACAGGACGACTGGTTGCAATTGAAGGAAAGATGAATGCGGCCAAGTACAGAGATATCCTGGAAGAAAACCTCTTCCAGAGTGCTCTGGACCTCAGACTGGGCCGAAGGTTCACCTTCCAACAAGACAACGACCCGAAGCACACAGCTAAAATAACAAAGGAGTGGCTTCAGAACAACTCTGTGACCATTCTTGACTGGCCCAGCCAGAGCCCTGACCTAAACCCAATTGAGCATCTCTGGAGAGACCTGAAAATGGCTGTCCACCAACGTTCACCATCCAACCTGATGGAACTGGAGAGGATCTGCAAGGAAGAATGGCAGAGGATCCCCAAATCCAGGTGTGAAAAGCTTGTTGCATCATTCCCAAGAAGACTGATGGCTGTACGAGCTCAAAAGGGTGCTTCTACTCAATACTGAGCAAAGGGTCTGAATACTTATGACCATGTGATATTTCAGTTTTTCTTTTTTAATAAATTTGCACAAATTTCTACATTTCTGTTTTTTTCTGTCAAGATGGGGTGCTGAGTGTACATTAATGAGAAATAAAATGAACTTTTTTGATTTTAGCAAATGGCTGCAATGAAACAAAGAGTGAAAAATTTAAAGGGGTCTGAACACTTTCCGTACCCACTGTAGAAACAAATGAACAGCTCCAACTGTGACAAGCAGAGTCATCTCCCTCCATTGTTTCCCTTTCACTGGATTTCAAAGTGACATAAACAGATACATAAAGATACACCGCTGTTTGTGAAAGTTTTATTGTAACATCAATGTTTAAAATCCTGTTTCCGAGGAAGTTGGGACACTGTGTAAAATGTAAATTAAGGACTGAATGCAATGATTTGTGAATCATGTAAACTCATATTTATTTGAAAATAACTGTAAGGTAAGGAGACCAGTTTCTGGAGTTTTGAAAGTGAAATGTGGTCCCATTCTTGGGATTTCAGCTGCTCAACAGTTCAGGGTCTCCTTTGTTGTATTTTTTATCTCCTGATGCTCCAGATGTTTTCAATGATTGACAGATGTGGACTGCAGGAGGTCAGTTTATCAGCGGACTCTTCTACTATGGAGACATGCTGTTGGAATACGTGCAGAATGTGGTTGGACGTTGTTCTGTTGAAATAAACAAGACCTTCCCTGAAAGAGACGTTGTCTGGATGGCAGCATATGTTGCTCCAAAACCTGAATATATCATTCAGCATTAATGGTTCCTTCCAGATGTTCAAGCTACCCATGTCATGTGCACTAATGCATCCCTGTACCATCACAGATGCTGGCTTTTGAAGTGAGCACTGATAACAACCTGGATGGTCCCTCTCCTCTTTAACCTGAAGGATGCCGCGTCCATGATTTCCAAACAGAATCTCAGATTGTGATCCATCAGACCTCAGGACAGTTCTCCACTTCACCTCAGTCCATCTTCAATGATCTCGGTCCAGAGAAGGCGGCGGTGTTTCTGATCATGTTTCTATCTGGTTTCTTCTTTGGAGAGCAGAATATAAATGCTCAGGACAAGGTAGTTGCAGAGTATCTGCCAGTTTTGGCACATGCTGATTGGTTAAAATGAACCTGAGGTCTTCGCCCAGTAGGATGGAACAACTGCAAACTATTATCTACAAAGGGTGCCTAGACCCGTGTTCACAGAGTGAAATTGGGTCTGGTTCCCACCAGGTTGCAGTTTGAATGGTTAGTGTTAGTACCACTAAGCTCAGACCAGATGGGATGGCGTGTCAGTGCAGAATGTTGTGGTATTCATGCTGGGTCAGCCAATAAATCTTAAAGACCCCCACGTCATCACAGCTACTCCTCGGTGCGTCATGTTGGAACTACACATTCAGATTCCATCCGTTCAGCTTCTATACGTCTCACAAAGACACAACAACTGCAACCAAATATCTGCATCTGGACTCATCGGACCAAAGTCCAGATTTCCTGGTTTAATGTTCATTCCTTGTGTTTCTTCTTGGTCTCCCTCAGTCGTGGCTACTTTGCAGCAGTTCCACCAACAGTTGATGTTGAGAAGTGTCTGCTATGTAAACTGAGGAGCAGTGATGTGGACTCTAATCTGAGGTGCTGCTGATTGTGGGTTTCAGGTGCTGGTAACTGAGGAACTCTTGGTCTTCCTTTAATGGGGCGGTCCTTATGAGAGACAGTTATATCACAGTGTTTGAGTCTACTTGATGAAACTTTCAGTTCTTGAAATGTTCCACACCGATCGTCCTTATAGTCTCAGTGATGATGGACTGTTTCTCTTTACTTCGTTGAGTGGGTCTTGCCATAATATGGACTGCTTATAGTAGTTGAATTGGACTTTTTGCTGTATACCAACATTGCCTCATAGCAACACAACTGATGTTCTCAAACACATGAAGAAGAAAATAAATCCCACCAGTTAACTATTGAAGGGGCTCATTTGTTAAACGGAAACATTTCAGTTGATGTCATCATGAAGCAGGTAAAGATTTTACCAACTGAGTGTAAAGCTGTCCTCAAGAAAAACTGGCCACTGTGAGGAATCAAAAATAAGGAACATGTTTTGGTTTGTTTACCTTTTCTTTTGTTTATTACATCATTCCAAATGTGTTACTTAATAATTTGTATGTCTTCAGTACCGTTCTCTCTCTGTATGAAATAAAGATAAACTGTTGAATGTTTTAATTGTTTCTTGACATAAACCTTTCCTCCTGCTCTCATGTTTGCTTCCAGCAGATTGCAAAGCTCCGACAGCAGCTCCAACGCAGTAAACAAGGAGGACGCCATAATAAAGACAAGGAGCGTCTCTCCCCCCTTCAGTCCGACTCCATCACCTCCACCGCCCCGACCACCACCAACAACCACTCTTCCACCCCAGCCAGCCACGTTCAGGTATCTCTATTTACATTCTGAAGCTGAAATTATGTGATTGTGTGAGCCAAGTATGTTGTAATGTTTGGTACCAAAGATTATTTCATTTCCTATTGGTAACAGGACGGTGCTGATGGATTTTCCAGGCCCTGCTTATATTATGTATTGGTGGAGAAAGTAGTAAAACGTGCATTTTACATTTAAATCTAGAACATGATACAGTACAACAGCCTAAGCTGCAACAGTGTGTTTTCTGTGTCTCATAGGAGGGGAACAGTTCACTGAACTAAAGGTTTGGTAAAACCTCAGTAATCACTGTTTTGTAAAATTTTGTTGTAGCAGAAAAAAACAAGCAAAAGAAAGGGATGAATAACATTTTTGTCTTGAAAAAATTCAAACATATTGAGTGTCTAGTTGGTCACTATAACAGTCAGAACGCACAAATGCAGTATATTGTCAAGACAGACCTGTTTCAAGAATAAAAAGAATAACATTTGAAAAAGATAAGTGCATCATCTGCATAATTGGGTTAAATTTACCATTTAAGCCAGCTTTGCAGTTTCACGTAAAGAACCACATCAAATAATTCTACCTTTCTCACTGTTTGTTAACACTGAAGACAGCCATCACTGTTTGAATCATTTATTAATATATTAAACTATCAGTGGACAAAGTGAGCGGGGATTCGGTGTGAGCTCCACATGGTGGACAGTTGATTGAAGCTTCTTTAAACATGTAGTGTGAGTGTGAGATTCATACACTTCCTGCATCAAATACAGATACACATATGACGTGTGTAGCATCTGTTTGCTCTCTATTCTTACAAACAGCTGCATCAGGTACTAGACTGTAAATAACCAAACACATGCTCAATCACTTCTTTCTTTCACTAATGTATCACTGGTTATTCCATGAATGGAAGTTATTGCAGTGTCCTAGTTGTGCAAACTGTGTGTGTTTGTGTGTGTGTGTGTACGTACTGCAGCAGTTTTCCATGTCGAAGTCAGCCCAGATGCCGCTGTCCAACATCACCGTGCCAAAGCCCTCCATCTCCAGGGTGCCCAGCAGCATGGAGGGCATCAACCATGAGCTGGAGAAGGTGTTCATCAAAGACAATGGAGAGAAGGAGGAGTTGAAGGTGCAGCTGAGTTTCATCTCACCTATCAACCTGCTGTTTCACTAAACCTGTGTGTTTCTCTGAAGGCTTGTTCAGACTGCCAGCCCAAATCTGTTTTTATCCAGATTATATCCAGATATTGTTTAAATGTCACAACACAACTACAACTGTGTTATACACAACATGTAACATTTAAAAACCGGATCCAAATCAAATTTAGAGTTGGTTTGAAATATGATACCAGTCAGATTTCTACAGATCGTCTCAGTCCGGACGCTCTGCCGGCTCAGATCAGATATGGGATCTTCATGATGATGACATCATTTTGAGAGACAGAGTGAGCAGAATTCATGCTGCCACTAGCAGAGCTATCAGAGAGGAGCTTTTGGTTCTATGGAGGACAACCAAACAAAAGTTCATGGACAGAAGCTGAAATAAACTGTCTGCTGCCATACCAGCAGCTGCATGTATATCGTTACCACAGCAACACACCAAATCTGATCTGCTCACTCACAAATAACAGTGCGGACAGTCTGTCCTGAAGATCGGATTCGACAAATGAATCTGATGTGCCACCAGACTGAACAAAGCCGTACAGCCCTGACGAGTGTTCCCTCCTCCTCTGGTCCTCTACAGTCCCTGGAGGTTCCTGACGGGCGGCGGGCTCCCTTCCCTCCCCAGCAGCGCAGCAGCAGCACCCGCAGCGTGGACACCCAGACTCCCTCAGCACCGGGCCGGTCCAGCAGCTGCTCCAGTCTGTCGCCGTGTCCCTCTCCAGCCTGCCCACCAGGATCCCACGACGGCAGTCCGTACTCCACAGAGGACCTGCTGTACGACCGGGACAAAGGTAAGAAACAGCACACTGTTGTTGAAGCATCACCATGAAAGACCAGTAAGAGACTACAAGGGTCACCGGGTTCAAATCTAGTCGGAACCTCCTGTTTCTGCTGGATCACTGAAAACTTGCAATTATAGAAAATCTGTTATTTCCACTTTGTTATTTTTACCTTTATGGCCCACGTTCTATAAGTAGATGATGCGTTCTTCAACCCTGAAGAAGATTGTGAGTTTTCTATTGTGAGGCCGAAGACTTGTGTGTGTGTGTGTGTGTGTGTGTGTGTGTGTGTGTGTGTGTGTGTGTGTGTGTGTGTGTGTGTGTGTGTGTGTGTGTGTGTGTGTGTGTGTGTGTGTTAGTGTGTGTATGTGTGGTGTGTGTGTGTATGTGTGGTGTGTGTGTGTGTGTCAGTGTGTGTATGTGTGTGTGTGTCAGTGTGTGTATGTGTGTATGTGTGTGTGTCAGTGTGTGTGTTTCAACGAGCTCTTGTGTCTGTTCAATAAGACCGATCCGTGTTCCTGATGACATCCTTCCTTCCAAACAGTCTCTTCCATGTTCGGACTCTTACTGTGTTGTACTTGAGTTTCAACAGACTCGTGTTGTTTCAAATCACGGCTGTTCTGCACTGACAGGAAATGACCTCATCATGTGAACACCACCCTCCAACATGTCTGCAGCTTTAATTATTTTACCCAGAAATCAACGTGTTTTTGTGTCCTCAATACACTCAATAAACACACTGATTCTTCTGTCCAGCAGCAGCAGTAAAAAACAACACACACTTTTGTGAGGTGTTCAGGAACAGCTGCAGCTTCCTCAGACACCTTAATTTACAATGTCTTTACGTCGGTGGCCCCGCCCCTTCCTCTACGGAGCCAAGATGGCGACCGTTTAGGGTGGAAAGTGTTCATCCTGGTACTTATAGTGAACTGATGTTTCTGTACTGACGGTGTGAACACTGATGCACTCAGAGTAGAAAGACTTAGTACACAAGTAGAACATCTGGAACACAACCAGAACATCTGAAGCACAAGTACAACATCTGGGACACAAGAACAATATCTGGAACACAAGAACAATATCTGGAACACAAGTAGAACATCTGGAACACAAGTAGAACATCTGGAACACAAGAACAACATCTGGAACACAAGTACAAAATCTGGAACACAAGTAGAACATCTGGAACACAAGTAAAACATCTGGAACACAAGAACAACATCTGAAACACAAGAACAACATCTGGAACACAAGAACAACATCTGGAACATAGCACAGGTCTTGCCGACATGTTCCTTCGTTCCATTGAACACACACACTGTAGTTTATTTTGTGCGTCCACACCAGTGACATGTTTGCGGGTCGTCTGTCACATTCTCCTTCTTGTGATATCTGAGATGCTTTGAGGTTGAATGAATCTGATGAATTTCTTCAAATTTGGCCCAAACGTCCACTTGGACTTTAGGATGAACTGTTTCTGTGCTTGAAGCTCCCTGTGACCACAAAAATGACATTTGTGCCCATAACTACAAAATACATACACCAATTATGACAAATATCTGATGGGATAAAATGTTGAATTGATGACATTTCATACCCAAAGGGTCAAAGGTCATCATCACTGTGACATCACAATGTTCTGCAGAAACTCTTTTGTGGCCATTGTTCAACAGCAAAAGTTTGATTATTATGATGCAGTGGAAGCTGATCTGCTTGTGAACATGTTCTGTTCTGTGATGAAGAGTTAATCTTTCAGAATTTTAGCTTCTTTGCAGCAACATCTTTATTTAAAGCATCGTCTGCTGTCATGGCAACAACTTTGTGTTCTTTTAGAATTTGTGTTGGCCAAGCATGTGAGCATATATGAGGAATATAATGTGTTTCTCAGTATTATTATATCTCCGTTATTGAGAAGAGATAACATTGTAATAGTATGTAGGTAGACGTCCTACTAGAGTATATGTTACACAGGTGGAGCAGGGAGGTGGTGGGAGAGTCAAGGGTGGAGTTCTGTTGAGCTTAACTGGACAAAACACAGGTGAAAGGAGGTGGAGGGAGATGAAGGGAAGTGGAGGGAGGTGGAGAGAGGTAGAGCGAGGTGGAGAAAGGTGGAGGCAGGGGAAAGGAGTGGAAGAATGTGAAGGGAGGTGAACCTCCTCCACCCTGCTTCACCACCTCCTCCTCCCTGCTTCACCACATCCACTCTGTTTCACCACCTCCTCCACCCTGCTTCACCGCCTCCTCCTCCCTGCTTCACCGCCTCCTCCTCCCTGCTTCACCACCTCCTCCACCCTGCTTCACTGCCTCCTCCTCCCTGCTTCACCACCTCCTCCTCCCTGCTTCACCAACTACACTCTGATTCACCACCTCTTCCTCCCTGCTTCATCACCTCCTCCACCCTGCTTCACCTCCTCCACCCTACTTCACCACGTCCTCCTCCCTGCTTCACCACCTCGTCCTCCCTGCTTCACCAACTACACTCTGATTCACCACCTCTTCCACCCTGCTTCACCACCTCCTCCACCCTGCTTCACCACCTCCTCCTCCCTGCTTCACCACATCCACTCTGTTTCACCACCTCCTCCACCCTGCTTCACCGCCTCCTCCTCCCTGCTTCACCACCTCCTCCTCCCTGCTTCACCAACTACACTCTGATTCACCACCTCTTCCTCCCTGCTTCATCACCTCCTCCACCCTGCTTCACCTCCTCCACCCTACTTCACCACGTCCTCCTCCCTGCTTCACCACCTCGTCCTCCCTGCTTCACCAACTACACTCTGATTCACCACCTCTTCCACCCTGCTTCACCACCTCCTCCACCCTGCTTCACCGCCTCCTCCTCCCTGCTTCACCACCTCCTCCCTACTTCACCACCTCCTCCACCCTGCTTCACCGCCTCCTCCTCCCTGCTTCACCACCTCGTCCTCCCTGCTTCACCAACTACACTCTGATTCACCACCTCTTCCACCCTGCTTCACCACCTCCTCCACCCTGCTTCACCACCTCCTCCTCCCTGCTTCACCACATCCACTCTGTTTCACCACCTCCTCCACCCTGCTTCACCGCCTCCTCCTCCCTGCTTCACCGCCTCCTCCTCCCTGCTTCACCACCTCCTCCACCCTGCTTCACCACCTCCTCCTCCCTGCTTCACCAACTACACTCTGATTCACCACCTCCTCCACCCTGCTTCACCACCTCCTCCACCCTGCTTCTGTGTGTCCAGACAGTGGAAGCAGTTCACCGCTGCCTAAGTTCGCCTCGTCACCCAAACCCAACAACAGCTACATGTTCAAGCGGGAGCCGCCGGAGGGCTGCGAGAAGATTAAAGCTTTCGAGGAGATGAGGTACTGACTGTGATACTTGTGCTGAATTTCAACACGTCTCTGTTTGTGGTCCTCGCTGACTCTGTGAATGTCTCAGCAGCACGAGGCAGTCCACATCAGCGTCGGTCCCCCTCTTCTCCTGCCCCGACAAAAACAAGGTCAACTTCATCCCGACAGGCTCGGCGTTCTGCCCCGTCAAACTCCCGGGCTCCCTGCACCTCACCCCGGCCTCAGAGCCCGAGGAGGACGAGGACTCCGCGGAGGTGGGCTCCGGCTCAGAGCCCCAGGGGGCCGCGTCCTTCTACGGCGCCCCCACTCAGGTCTCCACGAGCACCAGCACAGACGACCCTCCAGAGGAAGCCGGCTCGCCCTCAGAGACTGCAGAGCCCCAGACAGACAACCCGGCCATCAGCTAGACCTGAGCCGAGCTGGCCTCTGGCTCCGGACCCACGCTAGCAACCACGAACACCACCACTGACTGTCCCACCAACACCTCCCTCTGCTCTGCCAGGGGAGCCTCCGTCTCTCTGTGCTGACCTCCACCCCCCCACCCCCTATCTCTGCATGACGTAGCAACAATGTCCCGAATATCCACCACCGCCACTACGAAGACTCGCCACCTTACTGTTCTGTTCTGAGTGATGTTGTTGGCAGTTGGACCTGCTGGTGAAAGAGTGCAGCGAAGGGAAGAATGGAGCACCATGGATGGGGGGAGGGGCATGCATTTTAAACTGGTAGTATATTTCTGATTAAATTATGTGTTGTGTTCTGTTTCAACATTCACAGTATGAATAAGCTCTCTAAACATATATATACACATATAGCTCTATGAAAAGGAAGAAAAGTGCTTGTTTTAAAAACTCCAAAACTGTATTGCTGTGTGATGTAACGGGAGAACAGCTGTACTCTTCAGGATTATGTTTACACTAACCAGGTCACATTGTTAAACCCTGTCTCAAAGAAATGCAACGAGAAAATCATTCGGGCAAAGACAAAACAAACAAACAGACAAAGTGGCCACGTTTGGTTGCACAGCGTCTGCATCTGGCCTCGCTTCAGGTATTTCACAATCAGAGTCTATTCTCAGGTAATCTGGAATGTATGTCCATTCAAAGTATCTGCAGCCGGACCAAGCAGAACAGATTCACTGTCATGTATTGGTGGTTCTATGGCTCCGGACGGATCACCTGGTTGTGTTGGACAGGACGTGGTGACAGCAGCTGCAGAGGGTGCAGGATGATCAGAACAGCTGCAGCCCACTGATGGGTGCTGCTGGTGGGATACAGTACTGGGACTGATGTGTATGTGTGTGTGTGTGTGTGTGTGTGTGTGAGAGAGAGAGAGAGAGAGAGAGAGAGAGACTCTCCTGACAGCTGATCAGACGTGGATGAAAGTGCAGTTCTGTCACAGAAGGAAACCTTTAAACAAGCAGACTGGAGGAGGTGTTGGACCAACATTTTACTTCTTCATTTGTTCATTCATTCATTTGCTCAGTGTTCTCAGCAACTTAAATCGAATTATAAGAACCAGAGCACGACTCGGTGCCCAAACACACAAACATATTTGATGAGAATCCCTTAAAGTTGTATTGTTACTGGTTCTCCCTCTAAGTGGTCATTGAAGCAACCTTTCTTCTGATGCAAATGATCTGTTATAAAAATCATTGAAATAACAGCTACGAGGTTTGTTATGTAAAGGATCATTTCAGTTCATTTCCCTTTAGAGGTGCCACTGTGTGCTGGTGTGGGCGGATGGATGTCCAGGTGATTGAGTCAGCCAGCGAGTCTACCTGGATGGAGATCAGGTGGTGAATTCCTGTTTCCTCTCAGACAGACTGAAACCAAACGTCGAGAACGATTCCTGTAAAAAGCTGCAGGGAGCTGCTGCTCTTTGCCATGACACATGCTAGAGTCTGTACAGCTGTTATCATGAGCCGCTGAGACATCTTCAGGTCCCAGTGGATGTCCGTGCCTTTAACACGAGTGGGACATATGCAAAGGTGAAAAAAAACTGGAACCATCCTTTAAAAGTGCAACAAAGAAAGCAACTCATCGAGAACTAAAAACATCAGACAGAACAATAAACACAAATACAGAAGAGGCAAGAAGTCCTGAAACTGGCTCAGTCATGTCAGTGACAGCTTCCTCTATGAGGTTTGCTTACATTAGCCAGTAGTTACATGAATAATAACTAATCACACAGGTCGAGTAAGACCATCGACTACAAGCAGAGGATGAATGTTGGTACAAATTCTCTCTCCAGTCTGCATTCAGGTTCATTTCCAAACTTAGATTGTTCTGATATTCCAGAAAAAAAAACCAATTCCATTAAATGCATTCCATGAAATTTTAGCATCTCAGACATAAATAGACTCGTGATGAATCGTTCCTAAAATATCTCTCAGCCTTTTGATGTGACTGCTGTTTGAGACCAGCTCCAGCAGGTCTGTGATGTTCAGATGAAAGGATCCCGCTGGTCCGTCTGTCTCTGAGTTGTAGAACCACCGAACTCCAAACCTGAACATCTGTACTCTGCAGAGCTGTTAGACAGCACCACCAGGCCCAGGTGTCAATGACCCATGCATCTTCATTGGCAAGAGTGAAACATAATCCACTTTTATTTTCTCTCCGTGTGCTCGTGGACTCCCTGCATTGACGTTCATTCATATTTTGTATATATGTGGCTTTTAAAGAGGCTCAATGCAATGTTGTGGTTTTTAAAGATATTTCAGCACCTTACCAAGAGCTATAGCTTTCTCAATGTCCCACATATACCTGACATTGGTAAACTAGATGTGTGCAATAATAGGAAAAAACAAACAAACAAACAGGTGTTGTCCTCCCAGATGTTGCCCGTTTTTTGACACGAACGTCTCATCCTGCATTCCTTTGGTTTTGAGCATGGAGGCTGGATCAGCAGGCAGGTTGTTGCTAAAGCCATTAATCGATACAAAACCAGCACTGAGAGTGACCAGAGCACATCACCGGCAGGTCAGAGTGTCCATCCGCTCACGACTTCATCCTCCACGTGTAACCTGCAGTGTCAAATTTCATGCACAATGGCAATAAAGAATCTTGGTTGTTTTGTCCACTCTTTAGTGTGTGAACATCAATGAGACGCAAACATGACACTGATGGAGATTAAATGAAATGACAACAAGTCATCAAAGTCAACACAGTTTGTTTACTGAGTACGAGCTCTGTAAACAATGCCAGTCTGATCAGAGGTTCACAGGACATCTTTCCAATATCTGGCTTCAGTAATCATAACCAACACAATCACAGTGTTTACATGAGAGTGGTGATCAGCTGACTAAGAGCCAGCTACCAGCATGTTCACATTAAGGGGGCGGGGCTTGCAGCATTAACCAATCACAAACAGACAGGTGTACTGGCAGTGAGTGACTTATTTTACAAACAGTAAACCATGATATATATTAGACTGATGATAAATGAAACAAGAAATCACTGACGTGTGAATGTGAGTTCAAATGCTTCTAATCACTGCAGCACGACTGCAGTGTAGATCTGACTGATTCATCCCCTCCAGTGGTGTCTTCATGGATTCATCACAATCCCGCTTTTTGCCAACTATGTTTTCACGTACGAGAAATCTGGCAGGTGGTGTAAAAATAACATTTGATAATAAATGGCTCTTCAGGATCTTCTACGAGCGTTTTGATCTGTTGTCTCGAGCTTAATCTGCTTTTTGGGGTCAAAGGCCACGTGTGTCATCAACTACATGTATGATCAATGCCAAGTGACCCACCCCACAAAAAAACTAAACAAACAACATCTATTAAAAAAAATTATACCAAATCAAATCAAATATAAAACATTGAAAAAAGTGAATATTTTTTTTTTTTTTTTTTAGGTATAATCACATCACCGTGCTGGAACTCATCACATTATTTACAACACAACACTAAACTCTGAGTGAGTCATGAACTCCACGTCAACCACTGAGGCGACCCAGAAGAAGAGAGTCCAGAACATGTGATTGTGGCGAAACAAAGCTGTTAGAGCAGAAGCAGACTACAAGTCTTGAACTACATGCCCGGTGTTATGAGCGAAATGCTAAGGTCAGGATGACAACATGCTGTTACTGAGTCCTCAGTGGAAAAATGAACCGTTCAGACTGGAATCAAACACACGACTCGATACGACCGGTACGAGTCCAACAACCTTAAGTTAAAAAGTTCAAGTACAAAAGTAAAAGCAAGGCAGAGTCCAAAAAAGCAACAGCAGTATGACGAAGGAGGAAGAACTCAAGACGGAGAGCAGAGAGAAGCTCCACCAGCTGGAAGAGAAGGTGAAGAGCACTCAGTCAGTACACAGGAGGGTCGGAGGGAACGACCACAGCACACCACCTGAAACAATGGTGACCAAAATAATAAAACAGGAAATAAAAGATTAAAGTACCGAAAACCAAAATGATCTCAGAGTTGGAGCAGGTTGTTACTGTCCCCATCTTGGGGGAGGGGGGCAGATGGAAATGGAGGCGGTGAAACCTCCGATAAGGTCCATGATGTTGCTGGAGGAGACGGAGGAAACTTCTCCCAGATTGATGAGGCACTGATGATCTCGGCC
Source organism: Brachyistius frenatus (assembly GCF_029030835.1). NCBI lineage: Eukaryota > Metazoa > Chordata > Actinopteri > Embiotocidae > Brachyistius > Brachyistius frenatus. The sequence goes on from NW_027210737.1 coordinate 400,316, forward strand.
ACAGAGACCAACAGCAAACTCTCCATCACTGAATACCGATGTCTTGTTTGTCTTTTAACAATTCAAACTTTTTGTGCAATGAAGAAGAAAACGGTCACTGAGGACATACGTTTATATTGCAGGTAAACAGTGTGTATGAGCTGTTGTGCACAATATTCAGCTATAAGCTGAAGGTTTCTGTTCAGTCCGGTAGAGACTGAAGTAACATCCCGCAGTGGAGACAGGAAGAGACGGGCACAGAGCCAGGATGTCTCTTTCCATATGTAAATTACAGGCTACAGTGATGATGTTATCACAGCCATCCGCATTTGCGGGCAAAGGTCCCACTACATGGGAGAGAACAGACAAACAAATAAAAGATGTTAAATGCATGTCTCAGTGTTGAGCATGATGGCTGAGCAGGGAGCTCCTGTAAGAGGAGGGACGAACATGCAATGTGATGCCAAGTCTGATCAAGCGTGAAACCTGAAAGAAAGGCTTACAGGATGATACGGGTATGGATATGGGTCACGATAATAACTTTGCACTCTCCATGTCTGATGCAGAGAGTCATGGAAACAAACAGCTGCACTAAAAGCGTGTATCTGAGCTGCAGCTTTCCAAATAACTTCTAAACGCTGGCTTTCAGTCTGGCTGAAAGGAAACCGCCTGGAGAAGCCATTTTGCAGAATGAATCTCTGTCCAGACCGATTTACCGTGTGACGTCATCATCTAACCTGCAGTACCGCAGTCCTCCAGCAGATGGCAGTAAAGACCCACAGATATCTGCAGCTGAAGCAGAATTCCTTCTGTCCTCAGTTTTTGGTGAAATGTGTACATGGATGAAATAGCTGTGTTTGTGACCTGTCTCAACATGTACCTGTCTGTACTACAGTACACACACTGGAGCTCCAGGGCATTAGAGTGAGCCACAATGCCTTAATATTCACATTTTCTTGTAAAACAGGAACAGAAAGTGGAAATGCTTTGCTGCTTGACAGGAAAAATGCAGATTGTCTAAGAAGAAAAGCATTGTTGGCCTTGTTTCAACTGCTAATCGGCTTTGCCACAAACTCGATTCTCTGTGCCAATCGCAACCTCCCAGCACATCCTAACCGGGCACATAGAACAAAGGTAAGACTTTTAAAATCAAATTACAGTGCAAAAAGCCTCTTGTAATCCTCTGTTTCTCAGCCTTCTTAGCAATGCTGCTGTTTCTCCATTCAGACTCAGCTCTGTGCAAAATGATAATCCCTATTTATCAAAGAGAAAAGATAATGGAACACATCAAATCAGCACTAACTGAGAAAAGGCACGAGTGACATGTGGCTGTATGAAGACGCCGAGAGTTCAGCGTGCTGCCACACAGGTTGCTGTGCCCTTCACTCTGAATTCACACTCTGATCAATCAAGCCTTTAAATTAGCAGCTAGTTAGTGAGAGTGGTCCCCAATCAGAGCCCTCTCATCCAGCCAATCAGTCCGCTGACACCGAGGTTAAATTCACACATTCACAGCTCTGCTCCAAAACCGCAGCTCAATCTGAGGAGTTTTGCTGTTTTTCACTGGTTTTATTCAAACACTGATGAAAACATCGGTTGTCCCACATTCTGTCATAGCTCAACCATTTATAGCCAACATGACTTCAACATATCAAATATGATGTGTCTGCTTGATTTCATTTCCTTTAAATTACACTGTAACATTGTAGTAGTTGCTGTTCAGGTCAACTTTACTGACTGAGTCCACGTATGGTCATTGTGACAGTAAATATACAAAAACATATTTTATCCCCCCCAAAAATAAGTGTATATATATTCAAGATCTCATCTCAAGTCCTATTTTTTAAATATCCACCTGCAAAAACATCCACAAAGTCAGTCAGTAACAGCTCAACAACAGTGAGGTTGAAACGAACAACCTTGGATCAGAGACACTTTAAAAAAAAAAAAATGCAATGACTGGCTGACTCTGTAGACGCTGGCGTTTGTGTTGCATGCTGCATCCACGTTGGTCACAGTTGAACTGGACCGCCTTTCCAATTCCATCTGTGTTATACATTAATAACATGTGAACTGATACTGGTTTAAAAATTGCACAGATTCATACTCACGTCAGATTTTCTTTCTCTCTCAGTTGTAAATGTGTTTGCACACGTGTCTCAGACAAAAGGCAGGAAGTTACACAGGCACATCTCAACATCAACTGTTGGGTGGAGACTGTATGAATCAGGCTACAGAGAAACCTCTGAAGGACACAGGAAGAGAAGAAGAGAGCTGTGTGGACCAAGAAAAAAATTAGATCATAAAGCTGGTTGAGAGAACGCAAAAACCACAAAACTGTCATGAAGCACTGTTTTCTTCACCACATCATTCTGTATGTGTTTATTTTATGGTGTTGATGTCCTCAGTTTTGTTCTACACTGTAAAAAAACTTTCAATAAGTTGGTGTGTCTACACCTTCGACTGCAACTGCGTGTCATCATTTTTTTTTGTTGCTGAGTCTGCGTCCTCCGTTTTTATTCATACTCTAACTTTTCCTCCACAGCCAAGCATAAAAACGTTTGACAGTATTCTAAGATTCTTTTGAACTCTTGGCATTTTCAGTTGAGTTGTTTTTTTTTTATTCATGTGAAAATGTGCATGAAATCATGTCGCTGGAAACACACCTTATGTCATGTTAAAAATGTGTCTGATAAAGGCTATTATGTAAAAGCGTGTTGAGCTCACTAACAGGACATTTGATCTAATGTCTTTTCAAAGTGTCTAATTTGAGATGGCTTGCATAAGCGGATGCTTCAGAGGTAAGTCGTCCTCCAGTTCAGCCAAACACTGAGTGTTTGTCCATCTGAAGCTGTCAACCTTTAAAACAAAGCACACAGACTGTAGTTTCAACATGGCAGCACGTAGAAACTAAAGCAAACAGGCAGGAAGCTACAGTAAAGTTAAATCCTCTTCTATTTAAATCAGTTTATTCCCAGTGTGGCCGTAGCTCTCTGAACTGAGTCTAATGTGTCAAATCTGTCAAATATTCAGTACAATGCTGAAGGAGGCTTTTGTGAAGGTGGACGAGCTGGCAGCCAGCTCCTCGTCTCTGGAGACGGTGGCCGGCTGAGTGGACGGACTGTCAGATTCAGCTCTTTTGTGTGTCTGTCTTGTCTCACAGGTCCATTGTGGAGGCTGGACAGGCTGATCCCACCCCGGGAATCCAGCCGTCCTCCCTGCCTTGTATGCATGTCAGCCCCCCCCCCCCTCCCTGTGAGGGATTTTATTGTCCTACCCCCCCCCCCCCTCCAACCCCCTCCCCCTTTCAAATCAGACGCCTTGAATGCTACACTGATCACGGAAAAATAATCAACTGCCCTTTTGTTTTAGCAGCCGTTTGAACAGGAGAAAATAAACTTATGGTAATGAAGCCTTATCGTGTCCGGTTCAGACGCAGGGTGTGATGTGATTTGCCTTCCAGTGTTGTGGAGCCGTCCAGCCGAGGCTCCCCGCTGCGAGCGGAGGCCTGCAGCCAGCTGACGGAGCTCCAGCACATTCTAATGCTCAAGTGCTGCTGCTTCTCCTGTTTTCAGTCCCAGCACAGCTCCAACCTGCCGCTCGTAACCAGACACGCTACATGTTCTAACAACACAGTATTTGCAGTTTTCAAGTCCTTTATTGACTTTTTTGTTCTCAGACAGATGTGATGCCGCCCTGCCTTGTTTAGGGAACTTACAGGACCGTATCTAAAATCCTGAGGGTGAGAGCTTCCCCAAAACCCTTCACCACCCCCCACCAAAGGTTTCATATTTGTAACTGGGGCCTGAGCACTGAACCATGTGAAGGCCCTATTGGTTTGGGGGAACTGAGGGAACAGATCTTCCTTTTTGAACTCACGCATAAGCTTCATAATAAATAAATAAGATAATTGTATGTATCAAACTATGATCACATCTTAGTGCTTTACATTTCAGTCTAATAGCCACAAATAGAAATGCTATAAAACATGTAAAGCTCTGTATTGTTAACACATCAGATTCTATCTGACAGGTCATGTTTGTGTCTTTACCACAAACCGCTCTGTGTTTACTGTCTGTTTGGTTTCATGTTCTGTTAACCTCAAAAATCATCAACAGAGAAATTTGGACCCAAAACAGAACAAAAACAAAGAGACAGTTGGCAGTTTTCAGTTCATTTGAAGGCTTGTGGTGATGGCTGAAGCAAACCGGTGAGTGGAGTGAGGCAGGAGGTTTGGAGCAGGGCACACAATGGAAGCAGAGGAGGAAACAGTGACCCAGACTGGAACAATGGATGAAGACTGAGCTGGACCTGGCAGAGAAACAGGTGAGACCACAATGATGAACCTGAAACAAGTTCAGCAGGAATTCAGACCAGCTTTTACTGTAGAGCTGATGGAGTGCACACACACACACACACACACACACACACACACACACACACACACACACACACACACACACACACACACACACACACACACACACACACACACACACACACACACACACACACACACACACACACACACACACACACACGGCCGAATGGTGAACGGCAGGGATACACAGGAAACGAATGATGAATGCAGCCTAACCAGAACAAGTATACAGCACTGAGCAATGTTTTGAATTCTTCTCCATCAGCGTGTGCATCACTATCAGGGAAGGAATCTGCTGGTCCCAAACTCCTCCTGCAACGAGACAATGAATCCAAACATTCAGCCAGAGTCTTAAAGAACTACAATCAGCCACAAGAAGAACAAGGCGTCCTGCAACAGATCATCTGACCCCCCAGACCTCTCCCGAACATCATGGAGTCCTTCTGGGATCACATGAAGACACAGAACTGAGATGTTTGGAACAGCCCACCTGCCAAGCAGCTTCAAATCTGTGTGGAAGTGCAGCTGGTAACTGATTTCATTTAGCTTTAATGTCTACTGCACTTTGTATGAAGTTGACTGATAAAGACAACTATTAGTGTCATTATTTTGGAAAAGCATCCTCACTTTACTATGACTGCCTAAAGCTTTTGCAAAGGGCTGAATGTCCCCAGGTTTTCCTCTAAGGCTGACAACCTCCACCATTAACAGTAGAGCAGTATGGAAAGTGACTGCTGCCAACCTTTACGATCCAGAACTTCTGAAGACCTTCAACCTTTACAGATATGAAACAATTGGTTATAGTTGTTGATTTAATTATTAATGAGAGTTCCATATTGGTATTTGTAGTTTAAGATCTTTTAAGAGACTGACTTATGAGACTGATTCGTAACTGATCTTTTTAATTATCACCACGCTCTGTGTTTTACCTCCATGTGTTCAACCTGACCTGTCCAGTCATGTGACATCATCTACATTTTCTTGGTGCTGTTGTCAGGATAGTGACAATATTATCTTGGCAGGCCTCATGAAAAAGAAATGAACATTTGCACCCACAGTTATTTGGTGTGCAGACAAAGTCACTGTCCTTATATTATTTTGATGCTGTCATTATGTTTGACATCCCTGTCTGAGAACGTATTACCAGGCCAAAACTCCCTGGGTGAATATGTGCGTCTGGCTCCGCCTCCTTGAGGATTGTTTTCAGTCATTGTGTTCTCTTAGGTGGAGACCTCAGGTTGATTTAAAACTATTGTCGCAGCATTTAATCACGACCAGATCATCACCTGGTCCATCTGCTCCCCATTTACATACCTGTGGTGAACAAACAACCCCCACCACCAGGTATGTGAGAAGATGGTCTGAGGAGAGTGAGGCGCTGAGGGACATGCTTCGCCACCACTGACTGGGACGTGATATGTCGGCCTCACGGGGACGTTATCGTGTTGGAGAACACCGTGCCCACCAAGAAGGTGCAGTGTTTCTCCAACAACAAGCCCTGGGTGACCCCGGAGCTGAAAGCCCTGCTGAATGAGAAGAAGAGGGTCTTCAGATCTGGGGACAGAGAGGAGCTGAGGAGGGTGCAGAAGGAGCTAAAGAGGGAGATAAGGAAAGGGAAGGACTGCTGCAGGAAGAAGCTAGAGGAGCGTCTCCAGCAGAACAACACACGTGAGGTCTGGAGAGGCCTTAAAACCATCACGGGCCTCAGTGGCAGTCCCCCCATCCCCCACGTAACATCAAAGGCACCCTCCTCACACCTTTTACCTCCACTCCCAGACAGGTATCAAACACCTCCCCCCATCAGGATCAAGAAGAGACACCCCCCACCCCCTCTCTCACCATCACGTCTGATCAGGTGAGGAAGGAACTGAGGAGGGAGAAGGTGAGGAAGGCTACAGGCCCGGACGGCATCAGCTCCAGGCTGCTAAGGAACTGTGCAGATCAGCTCTGCTGTACATTTTCAACATGAACCTCAGCCTGGAGAGTCCCGGTCCTCTGGAGAACCTCCTCAGCTTGGAGAGTCCCGGTCCTCTGGAGAACCTCCTCAGCCTGGAGAGTTCCGGTCCTCTGGAGAACCTCCTCAGCCTGGAGAGTTCCGGTCCTCTGGAGAACCTCCTCAGCCTGGAGAGTCCCGGTCCTCTGGAGAACCTCCTGTGGGGTTCCAGTCCCAAAGACTGCACACCCCAAGGAGCTAATTCACTTCAGACCTGTAGCCTTAACCTCCCACCTGATGAAGACGATGGAGAGGATCGTTCTCGGCTACCTCAGACCCCTGGTGAGCACCTCACTGGACCCCCTGCAGTTCGCCTACAGAGCAGGTGTTGGTGTAGAGGACGCGGTGATCTACCTGCTGCACAGATCCCTCTCTCACCTGGAGAACACTGGCAGCACTATGAGGGTCATGTTCTTTGACTTCTCCAGCGCATTCAACACCATTCAGCCATCACTGCTGGGGGGGAAGCTGCAGGGAGCTGGAGTGGACGGCCGCCTGACTGCATGAACCATTGATTTCCGCAGGAAGGAAACACCAACTACACCGGTGAACATCCAGGGATTGGACATTGACATTGTGGACACTTAGAAATTCCTGGGAGTTCACCCAGTGTGTCCTCTTCAAGAAGGGCCAGAGTCGACTCCATCTGCTGAGAAGACTGAGGTCCTTCGGAGGCTGCAGGACTCTGCTGAGGACATTCTACGATTCTGTTGTGGCGTCGTCCATCTTCTATGCAGCGGCCTGCCGGAGCTGTGCAGGGACAGAGAGGGACAGAGAGGGACAGGAGGAGAATAAACAAGCTGGTCAAAAGGACCAGCTCTGTCCTGGACAGTCCTCTGGACTCCATAGAGGAGGTGGGTGAGAGGAGGATGTTTCCCAAGCTGACATGGATCATGGACAACACCTCTCACCCTCCATGAGACTGTAGGAGCTTTAAGCAGCTCCTTCAGTTCAGACCGCTGCACCCTCAGAGCAGGAAAGAGCACTGCTGCAGGTCGTTTGTCCCGACAACAGTCAGACTGTTCAACACCACAATAAAATAATGTGGCACTATTCATATTCATTTTATTGCACTGGTCACTTTTCCCATTCATCCCAAACTGTATTTATTTATTTTTTAATTTAATTTAAAAAATATTTTTGTGTGTGTGCATATAGTCTGTGTGTGTATTTATTCTAAAATAATTATTTTTTATCTATCTTATTTCTTATATCTTACACGTATTTGTAAATGTTTTCATATTGTGTGCACTTTTTTGTTTTTTTCTTGCTGCTGTGGCAACTGAATTTCCCCACTGTGGGATTAATAAAGTCAATCTTATCTTATCCAATCAGCACTGACTACTATGAAACTATAAAGCTGCTACAATTACCATTGTTGGAACTACTTCGACATCCTCGCACTTAGCCACGCCAACTGGTTGCTGATTGGTCCGCCCTTCAAAAGGGGTTAGCAACCTTCAAAGCAAAAAGGTTTCCAGACTTTAATTACAGCAAAGACTCTCTGTGTTGGCCCTGTGATGGACTGGCGACCTGTCCAGGGTGAACCCTGCCTTTGCCCATAGTGTGCTGGGATAGGCTCCAGCCCCCCCATGACCCTGTTCAGGATAAAGCGGGTATAGATAATGGATGGATATAATTGTTTTTTCTAGTTATTGATCATTTCTAACTTCTCCTTGAGCTTCATCAAATGCAAAATTTTGACGAGGAAAATTTGTAAAAGACCGAATCCACCTCCTCTCTAGCACCACAGCCAGTATGATAATACAGACATATTCCCACCACTGGTGCTGCGTGCCATGTGTCGGGGCCTGTGTAGGTTGCAGCCCTGAGTCTCTCTTCGGAAGGGTGTGCTTGAGTGAGAGAGTGAGTGGGCGACCCTGAGAAAGGCCTCATTTAAATGAAGCTGCTACACAATATGAGATTACACTGGAAGGTGTGTAGGACACGCACCGCTCATACAGACTCAAACCAGCCAGGAAGATAAAGATGAGAAAACGTTGGAAAATTACAGCGCACCTTGGTGCTATCACCCTGCCGCAGAGCTGGAGGTGAGAGATAGAAGTGTTTCCTTAAAATGCTGGGCAAAGAGGAACGACCTTTCACAATATTATACACAGGCAGCAAGCTGAGCATCAGTATCTGTCCTCGGCACCGCGCTCCACTTAAATGGCTGTTTTTCCTCAATGTCAGCTCACTGAGTTTTGCTGTAAAGACACCATAGAAACAAAAATCAGCTCCGGCTTGCTTACCTTGAATATTAAATAAAGCCATCATGTATAGAAGATGGAGATTTCCTCTTTTCTCCGGCGGCACTGAAGGAACCTGAATAACATTTTATCCGAATTTTATGGTGCAAATTTCATTGAACTGTATTCACTCTGCTCATTTTTTAATGTGACACAGTTTTTTGTACAATTCTCATACTGCAAGTTTCACAGATACATTAATCATTGTTTCTAACATAACATAACATAACATAACATAACATAACACAACACAACACAACACAACACAACACAGCACAGCACAGCACAGCACAGCACAACACAACACAACACAACACAGCACAGCACAGCACAGCACAGCACAGCACAGCACATCACAACACAACACAACACAGCACAACACAACACAACACAACACAGCACAGCACAGCACAGCACAGCACAGCACAGCACAGCACAACACAACACAGCACAGCACAGCACAGCACAGCACAGCACAGCACAACACAACACAACACAACACAACACAACACAACACAACACAACACAGCACAGCACAGCACAGCACAGCACAGCACAGCACAGCACAGCACAGCACAGCACAACACAACACAGCACAGCACAGCACAGCACAGCACAGCACAGCACAACACAACACAGCACAGCACAGCACAGCACAGCACAGCACAACACAACACAACACAACACAACACAACACAACACAACACAACACAACACAACATAACATAACATAACATAACATAACATAACATAACATAACATAACATAACATAACATAACATAACATGAACTCTGACTGAAATAGGATAATGTCTCTCATGTGATGATAAACCCACTGGTGATTTTTCTACAAGATAAAGCATTTTAGCCCCTTTTAGCCCATTGTATTGTTTTTTTTTTCAATTTGTTCTACCAGCAGCTCTTTTAAATGAACCAGCTCTGAGAAACCCACCGTACACTCCCTGCTCAGTACCAAACAGCTAACATAAAGACTCAGTTGACACCAGCTGCCAAACAAAGTGGAGCATTTAGCATTCCAGGGAGTCAAACATTGTTTTGAGATGTGGTTTGGGTGGCGTGACATATATATACAAGAGGGGCCTTCTGTTTAGTCACCAAGAACCACGTGGTTGGGTTTTAAGAAGATCATAATTTGAGTTGAATGAGATGGGGTTAAAAATACACATAAACGACTTTGGTTTGGCTAAAATAAATAATATTACGTATGTAACATTATGAACATTACCTAAGTTTCTTTATGTACGTGACAAAAGTTAAATTCATCACGTTACATAAGGAATTTACCTTCCTTAAAGTTAATCTGAGATGACTTTCGCTTCCTCACATAGTTGAACACTGGGTGACTCCTGTATTTGTTGGTGACCCCCCCTCAACCCTCCTCCTTGATTAACATAAGCTAATTTCCATGTGGACTATGATTTATAAAGCAAACATTGTTATAGTAACGATCCTGCACAGAGTTTTATAACTAAGATGCCTGGACTTCTACTGTGATTGTTGAAGCTAAATACCAACATACAACAGTGATTGCTACCATGTTATCTGTAACTGTATTTTTGGGGTCCTGTGTGTTTGATTGACAGGCCTGTGGTGCAGTCAAGTTTTCACTATATACAAGCAGGTGTGGTTTCGGTAGGCTCCCGCGCTCGCTACTCCCCAGCTCGTCCAAAAATGGTCACTTCTGGCTCCTAAAAAGCTGAAATAAACTTGAGGATTCAGAACAGCTGTTCACAAGCTAACAGGTGCTGTTCGCATTGGGAGCCCTTTGTTTTTTGTCAACCCTGCAGCACAGTGCAGTGAAGGGCTGAGTGACTAGCAAAGATATGTTTTTACTGATCTATGGTTTTCAAAAGTACTGCATGAACTGTTTTTCAGTGTCTGTATCCAAAATGCTTTTTGATTTAGTAGAAACTAGAATATGAATCAAAATGAGGAGTTTGGTCTGTTCGTCAGGACAGAGGTTTCTGTGCAGTCTGGTGCTTGATGCAACCAGCACCTCTGCTGTGTTTAATTGTGGCCTTATAGCGCACAACATCACTCATGTTAGAGACGGCAGACTCAACAGTGTCTGCTGCCTTCAGATGGCCATAAAGAGACTCAGCAGAGGACTGTAGCTACCCATCTAGTGGGGATTAGAGAGCTGGTAAAATCCCTTCTAGCCATCACTGTATCCTGACTGTCTGTATGTTAGCCATTTGTATGATTTCCATGGTTACTAACTGTATTTTACTCAGTGTAATACTGTAAAAACAACATTAAGTGTCAGTGGAAAAAACATTTTTTTCTGCATGTTCACATGTCCTCTGGTTGAAAAGCGTGACTTTACCAAATAAGAGACCGGAAATATTGAGGAGCGTTCTGCGAAGTGTTCCGCACACTTGATGCTCATTCTTTGCATCGAGACTGCAGTGTGCCTGTATCTGCATCAAAGTGAGTCACCACATAATCGATACAGCAGAAGCATTGACCTCAATGTGTTTAAAAAAGATAGCAGCATCAGAGCATGTGCTTTGTGACCTGCACGAAATATAGCTCTGTATTGTCAACCCCAGCTGTGCTCAGATTGTGTTTGAACTTGCGTCAATCACTTTCAGTAACATCAGGGCAGGAATGAAGCACCGTACTGTCACATCACTGCATATCCTGATCAAGTTTCAAATTCCTAAAGCTCAAAACATGAAGGGCCGTGGAGGTTGTCTGAACGCTCCCAGGAATAAAACTGTCATAACTGAGGTTTCATAACAAAACGCCACTCTGACTGTAACTGTGTGCCAGCGCCTTTATGCCTGTGATGTGTGGTTTTCTGCAGTCCCCCTCTCGTCTCCAGTGAACATGTCACAGATACTCAAAGAGACTCATAAGTTCACAGTGGTGATGGATGACACTGCAGCTGACTCCGCCCACTTTATTGGCAGAAACAGGTAAATCAGGAATCATTCTACGCTCATTACATTCTGAACACCCATAATTCCCAGCCTGACATCAGACTGACATCACTATCATCAGTTTAACCTGCTTGTTTAAATTGTGACATAAAACAATGAGAACATTGTTCATTCTTCATCAGCTTTGATAGTTTCATCCAGACAAACAGAACGTTTTTCACAAAGCCAATACCTGCAGGATTTTTCTGTTGCACCCACAGAGGAGAAACTCATCCATCATTGCATCTACCTCCAGGCAAGAGAAGGAAAAAAGTTCTTTCCCAGATAGTTTTTGGCTAGCTAAGCCACGAGTCTCACACCTCTTGCATCTGCTTTTGTTTGTATAGCACCATTATTTATCTGCCAGCCCTGATATCATCTAATGAGAGGCAGAATGTTGGATGTTCCCTCATTACCATGAACACACACTGTAGTTTATTTTCACTGAGTCCTGCTGCCATCTATACTCCACCAAATGTGGATTCATCCGCTGCTGAAAATAGGGCTGATTTCAGAAATCACTGAGGCTTTTTCAAGTAAAACAATAAAACAGCAACAAAACAGCAAACTACATATTTGTGCAGTGTTTTAAATAACGGAGTAAATGTATTAATAAACGTTACATTTAACAACAAAATACTGAACCTTTCTTATTTTCCAAACACAATCTTTTAACCATGGAGTTGATTGTTCTGAAACTGTTATACTCATTGTTGCTGCATGATGATGAAACTCCTTCATGAAATGTTCATTTTAACACGTATTACAGGAGTCTGAAGCTCCCCTAAGAGACCTCAGATACCCGAGGAGCTACAACATCTCTTAAAAACATGATAATCGAAGCATTAACCTTTCTGAAAAGAAAAACAAAAACATGTATTAATTAAAAATCTTATGTTGTCATCAGTAGGAATATATTTATGTACATGACCTTGGTTAGTGCGCCTGACTTTATCTGCTGTCAGTAACATTTGGAACATGACTGACTGGGACACATGGAGGTAAAGAGCATTTATTTCAGCAGCAAGACAAATGAATAATCAGTCGCATTAGTAATGAAACGCCGTCCATGTTGCTGTTGCCCAGCAACGATGTTGTTACGACATAACCACTTAAACGCCAAGCATACGGTGCACATGAGCTCCCATGTTGTAACCACGAGCTTACTATACACGGTATATATATATATATATATATATATATATATATAGTTCCACTTGAACCTTGAACGCAGCATTAGGCCGCAGCCTGTTGTAGCCTCTGTGACTCTTCATCATCAGACCCTTCATCTTCAGCCAGTGGGACGCAGGAAAACCTCCAACATTTAGAATATAATCAAAGATAACAGTCTCTGCTAATCAGGTAATACAACAATAGCTCCTGGCTGCGCCTGGATCAGTAATCAAGCAGCAGCTTGGAGGACACTGTCGGCGTCTCACTAATTCAGTGATGAATAGGAGCAATTGTGTATTTTATGGCAGTTGAAATGAGCACTGTGGTTGAAGAGGAGCGCAGAGAGGAACAAACCGCTCATAAACAAGCCTTCAGTGACAGATCAGCCAATTCATGGAAATGCAGGAACGTCATTACCTCCACTTGTAAAACCACTGGTGACCTTTAAATATGTGCAGAGCTTCAGATACAGCCTCTGCTGCTGCAAAGATTATTATAGATTCCTCTCCTTTTTTTTAAATATATGAGCTGCTCTATCTGCAGAGCTGCAAAAGTTTTGCACTTCAGGGACCATTTCCTGGTATCTGTCACCGTTACCACTGCACCCCACCCTCTGAGGAGAGACCAGGTTACAGGCAACCAGTAAACAATCATAAATAAATCCACAAAACCTTATCAGGGGGTGAAATGGGGTTTTGACTCTGTTTAATATTTGATCAAAGAAAAAAAGAGATAATGATGAAGTGTTTATCCAAAGAGATGACTTCACTCAAGGCAATTAAGGCTTTTATGCACAATTAGTTTTTTGTTTCCAGCCACCAACAGCAGCCTGAGACACAACACATGCTGTGGAGACACAATGAGCAGCTAAATAACAACAATGTATTCTGAAATGCTGACATCGGTTAATACTGTGGTCGTTAATCAATATAGGAATTACTAATAGACCTCCGCCAGAGGATCACCGACTTCATTCATGCTCGTAGTAGCATGTTGAAGATATTGCTTCAACCAACAAGGGATATGTGGATGTCTACTTATAACACAGGGCTTAATAACAGTAACTGTAACAGTACTAGTTTCTGCATGAGATGGGCACTTTGAAGCACTCCATAAGTATACTAGGAACTGTGCAGATGCAGATTCAGAGTTTGAATGCAGACTGTGGAGTGTCGGTACTCGTCTGTCTGCTACGTAAATGCAAGTTTGTTACCTTCCCGTCCCGAACACAGTGGGCCGACTTCTGGGAAGTTGAAGTCAACTGTTCTAAATGTGGTTCCAACCGTAGCGGCTGTGGTATAGCTAGATGAGCTGATACTAACAGTGGCCATGCCAGCAAATATTAAGGGATTGAAGCCAGAGCAAGAGAAATCAAGAAACTCAAAGAAGTCTAGCTGCTTTTGGACTGACCATGACCTGGATTACTGATGACTGGATTAAAACAAAGGTTTAAGCTTCCCCCTTCTCTGTGCACGTCGAAGAGCTGCAATAGAACGGTTTCAGAACTTTCTGATTGCCCCTTTTATGACAGAAGATAGGAAAAAGAATAATAGGTCCTCTTTAATGATGACTTATGAAGGTGTGGAAGGGAAGATCTTCTTATACAGCCTGTTCCTGAAACAAACATCCAATTTGTGGTGATGATGCAGTCACTGTCATCACGTTTGCACTCAATACAGCCTGCAAGGTCACAAATGTATGTTTTTCCTCGTTCCACCTCCTGCCCAGAATTTGTGATCATCACCAGTCCTACAGTATACTGCATAGACCGGCTCTTTTTTCTGTGTCTTCCTGTTCTGACCTTTTGACTGTCTTGTGAACTTTTGTTCTGCTGTACACACTCATGCTCCTAAAGGTATTTCACTAAGGAGATAAGGATTGGAAAACGATTTATTGATGTAATGACAGTTTGACTGTTAGTCACTTGTTTTCACTGGAGTTTTCTTTCAGATTTACAAACTCAGTGTTGTATAGTGGCTGTCTATGAGATGTCCTCTGTAAATAATAGCATAAACACATCAAATATCTTTCATTTGAACTTAACATCAACTGTTAACAAACATTAGTATTTGACTTTAAATCCATGTCAGACTGACCTGAACGCACCCGCTTCCTTTAATATTAAGCAGACTGGTGGAGAGCTTGTGTGCAGTGTTAGACTAGAGGAGATGAAAACAGCCATAAGTCAAAATCAGATTCATGAACAAGTGTTGAGGGGTTTCAGACTGATGTGGACCCCCGTTTTCTTAGGAGCCAATCAGGAGGTCTATTTTTGGCCGCTGCAAGCGCAGCGCAGTTCAGGCAGCAGATGGTATTTGAGGGGGAGCAGGGTGCAATTTACAGTAAACAGATTTTTTATCTTTGGCAGGTCATGGAGAGAGCTACAACAGTATGGCAATTTAATAAGAGTGCTCAAACAAACTGTGGCAGGACAAGACTTAAGTGAGATGGAGTAACCTCAGCATGACTCTGAAACAAGCCCTGAAGCCACTGACTTGTTTACTCTGGAAAATTGTGTATCTTTTGATTCACAAGGCGGACTGAAAAACTCTGCAGCCTGTTATATTTTAGGAGAGGAAAAAAATACAAAGAATATCGTCTTTAAACAGGCGAGGTTGGTGGAGAGCTAATGTTCTTGTGAGACAGACAGGAAATATTTCAACAAGCCATTTATTTACTTGGAATTTGGAATAAATAGCCATGTCTACATGCATATGTGTGTTTAAAAAAAACATTTAGCTGAATAGAAGTGAGGCATTTAATATACCAATCTTTCCTCAAAGGTGTATAACCCGATTTAATTCTTACATTAAATCCTGTTTCTTTGTACATTAGGGGGCTGCAGTCAGTCACTGCAGCGTCCAGCAGTCTGCCTTCAGCTCGGTGTTACACTGAAATCTGTGACCGACAGTGTTGGTTCTGTTGGTTTGGTTTATGCTGCGTTCAAATGGAACTCATGAGCTCGTGGTTACAACATGGACAGTTATATGTGGGTATCAAAAAAAAATCCACCACATTCCCCCTTGTGTGACTTGCAAGTCACATATCACTTTTACTGTACTTCTCTGGATGAGATGATGAAGTCAGTCACACTTAAAAGCAACTCGTCTTCAGTGATTGGATGACCAGATATTGTTGTGGCTCTCATACAGAGTGAGGTTCACCATCTCAGCTAATTGTCCTGGTAAACCTCTTGCTCCCTATTTGGTGGGAGATAAGTAAAAGTCAGGTTATGCCTATCTCCCTGAACTGAATCCTGAGAGCAAAACCCTCCTTATTGTTTGAGGGAAAATCTCTGAGGGCTTAGTGTACAACCTGCCAATTGCAAATCATTGTAATTATCATTAGAATCTTTACAGAATATTGCAAAATATGGATTAACAGTAAGCATATACTGAACTAGGCAGCAGAATATTATATTGTCCTGGTGAATAACAACACAGTCTTGCAGTTATTAATCTTGGGTCTTTTGTTGGGGCCGACCGTTGGGTTTTTAAACCACTGGTTGAGGTCGCTGACTTGGGTCCTTCGTTGTCCTCACCAGTGGGTATTTTTTAAAAGCAAATTGAGGTCACTGCTTCTGAGATTGGAGAACTTCACTGGGTCAGGGCCTGGATCATGTAGCTGTCATGTCTTATGTAAGTGTTTGGGGAGCTGTATCCTGTCTGGGGCTTGACCAGATAGGCCTGCATGTGTTCTGTGTAATGTGTCCAAGTGTCATTCTCATTCTACAGAAGATGGGTTGCAATGGTGAGTCCTGCTCCTCCAGTAGAACAATGATTTGTAACCAAGTGGCCACCAACAGAGACACCACCCATAGGTTTGTGAACTGCTGTAGTGAGGCTCAGAGAATTTTTAGCAAGCTGTCATATCGTAATGAGAAACATCCTATGTAAAGTGAACAAAATCCCTTTGATGTAGTGGGGAAACTGGGCAAAATTCAAGTTAATAACACTTATAACACACGCTATAACATATTTGAAGAACTGACATTTTGTCAAGATTTCCAATAGAATTTAAATTTTTCAACCAGCTAATGGCAAGACATTTATATATTTTAGAACAGAAGCGTGGGAGTCTGAACCAGTGCACCATGCTTTACTCACCCAGTTATTATACATTTAATTTTAAGAATTTTGATGGAAATTTCAATTTGTCATATCATTAAGGTATAACTAGAGATGGTGTATGGGCTTGACCCATTTGTAATGAAATTATTAACCTTTTAAGTAAGTTACACTTGCCATTGGGCTTGTTGTTCTTCTTTTTCTGCTACCAGATGACACTGAATGTTGCAGGTTGTCAATCCTTCCACTTCTGGTCAAGTGACGCATCAGCCGGCCGCTCCACTTCACTTCATGTCATTGTTGTCCATGTCCTCCGAGTTGCTCTCATGAGATCACTCGGTTTGTTGAGACCCTTGATTTTCAATAAACCTACACTGCATCAGACCCCGAAGACTCTGTTTGATTATAACGACTACGAGTGGCGTGAAGGGACCAGGGAAGTTGGGCCTCAGTGAAGAATTTCCACCACATAGCCCATTTTGTGGCTGCCAGCTGAAAGTACTGTCGCTCAATACTGGACCAGTTTCAACAACTGTCCCCATTATTCAGACTGGAAATGATTGAAATATAGGGTCCTGGTTGAAAGATATACAAGTAGTTTCCTTTTATGTAATTTATGGAGCATATATGCCAAACATTCGCTGGTCCTAGCTTTTTGAATGTGAGAATTTCTGTCTTTTCTCTGTTTTTCATCACGGAGCTAAATGTGTTTGTCTTTTGGACTATAGAACAAGATATCATTATGATTGGCATTTTGCATTCATTTCTGATATTTCATACACCACCAATCTATTAACTCCTCTAAGCTAAAATACTTTAACCAGACTTTACCTTGATTTGAATCTGCATTGCTATTTACTTTTTAAATCATTCTTTTGATTCATGATAGATGTTCGAGTACGCTCCTCATTACAGTCTCCAGGGTAGTTTGATCAATTATCTTCAAAGCAAGGTTTCCCCTCGTGTCTGTTTTGCACTGGTTTCAGTTTTGAATGACTTTCACATTCAAATGGAGTTAATTCATGAAGAATAAAAGTTCTTCATGCTCTGGTGAAGCCTCACTGATGGACTGATTTGTAGTTTTTATTAACCATGCGGCCAGGTCGAAGTCCCTCCACTACATCAGTGTAACTCTGCTGTGTTGAATGTGGTTGTTTGTTAATGAAGAGAAAAGTGATTGGACACACAGCAGAGAAAGGCGACACCAGTGATGTGTGTGGCCTTGGAGGGTTGAGAGGAATGGGAGGAGGAGGTCTGCCGTGCTCAGCAGCAGTGTCCTCCGAGGGGGATACTTTATGTGACGGGGGGGAAATGGTGTGCCTAACCCACAACCATGAGCCTCTGCCTCACAACATTCACACAACCACACATCTGTCAGTCAGATACACTGATGGTGTGTGTGTGTGTGTGTGTGTGTGTGTGTGTGTGTGTGTGTGTGTGTGTGTGTGTGTGTGTGTGTGTGTGTGTGTAAGACACTTTACTGTGGATACATGTTCTTCAGATGGTGAATTTACAGATATGATTATATTTCATTGAAAATTATAATGAAGCTGAAGACATCAGACTAATTCATGAAGTAAAATTAGAAGTATCAGAAGCCTCCATTTGCAGCAGCAGATAATGCGAGGAGAAACATTCTCCATCATCTTATCCACTCCTCTATAGGGTCTTTTTACCGGTTGAGCTATTTTGACCATACTGTATATGTGCTGATCATTTTCCGAAGGAAGACAATTCTCTGTTCAGGCTCACTGGTGGATGATGTCTGTGTGAATTACACCTTCCATAAAGCTGTAATAGGAAGGACAATCAGCAGCTTGTATCTGTGCAGCCTTGCAGGGTATTTACCTTTTTATGTGGGTGTAAATTTGACATGTGCCAAGGACAAGCCTCTCACCAGATATCTCTGCTTTCTGGAATTGGCTCAAACAGCGTCGCACCGTGCAAACACATAGCAGAAAAACAAGAAAACAGACCTGGGTCACTCGGGGTCATTCAGAACGCTCTGAGAGCTGTTTCAGAGGCAAACCTTTTTTAAATAGAAAAAATAAATTTAGGATATAATGTATAGATATTTATTATCAGTTTTAGTCAGAACCCACCCAAGCAAACGATTTCTATATATACACAGCATAAAAAGCATAGTTCCTATGCTTTAATATACTTTATTGATATGTAAAAGGACTATTCTTGAAGTTGTGTTAAAAGTAATTCAATTCAATTCAATTCAGTGTTATTTATGAAGCGCCAAATCACAACACAGGTTATTTCATGGCACTTAACACATCAAAGTCCTTACAGCAGAACTTTACAACATTATACAGAGAAACCCAACAATTCAACAATTCCCACATAAGCTAGGAGGAGAAAAAAAACTCCTCTTTAAGGGAGAAAAACCTCCAACAGAGGGAAGAAAAACTCCCTCTGAACAGGAAGAAACCTCCGACAGAACCAGACTCAGAGGTGGAGAACATCTGCCTCGACCGGTTGGAGTGAGAGGAGAGCAGAGAGAGAAAAGGACAGCATAGAGATACAAGAGAAGAACTGTTGGTGGAGACGACAAGCACAGAGC
Organism: Brachyistius frenatus; assembly: GCF_029030835.1. Taxonomy (NCBI): domain Eukaryota; kingdom Metazoa; phylum Chordata; class Actinopteri; family Embiotocidae; genus Brachyistius; species Brachyistius frenatus. The sequence continues at coordinate 419,675 of NW_027210737.1, forward strand.
AGAGACATGCAGCTCCATGACGGGACATCTGGAAAAGAAAGAACAGAAACTACACGAGCGAAGGAACTGAATGGAGACAACAGATAATAAAAAAAACAGAAACTATGGGAGAGAAAAGGATGGTGAGGTATGAGTCAGTTAAAGAGTAGGAGGAAAGAAAAGAAGCTCAGCATGTAACAAGGTCCCCCAGCAGCCTCGGCCTATAACAGCATAACTAAGGGTTGGTTCAGGTCTACCTGAGCCAGCCCTAACTATAGGCTTTATCACAAAGGAACGTTTTGAGTCTAATCTTAAAGCTAGAGAGGGTTTCTGCCCCTCCAACACAAACTGGGAGCTGGTTGGTTCCACAGGGGAGGAGCCTGAAAACTGAAGCTCCGCCTCCCATTCTACTTCTGGAAACTCTAGGAAGCACAAGTAGACCAGCGTACTGAGAGAGAAGTGCTCTGCTAGGATTATATGGTTCTATAAGATCTCTGAGATATGATGGAGCCTGGTCATGTAGGGCTTTGTAAGTCATCAAGATAATTTTAAATTCTATTCTTGATTTCACAGGAAGCCAGTGAAGAGAAGCTAAAACTGGAGACATATGATCTCTCTTGTTAAATCACATCAGTACTCTTGCTGCAGTATTTTGGATCAACTGCAGGTTTTTAATGAGTAATTTGGACATCCTAACAACAAGGAATTACAACAATGTAGCCTAGAAGTAACAAACGCATGAATGAGTTTTTCTGCATCACGCTGAGGAAGGATTTTCCTGATTTTATTATTACGTAGATGAAAGAAGGCAGTTCTGGAGATTTGCTTTATATGGTGTCTAAAGAACAAGTCCTCATCAAAGATGACTCCAAGGTTCCTCACAGTTTTGCTGGAGGCCAAGACAACATCATCTAGAGTAACTAAGTGATTACAGAAAGAGTTTCTGAGGTGTTTAGGACCAAGTACAAGAACTTCTGTTTTGTCTGAATTTAGAAGCAGGAAGTTTTTGGTCATCCAGGCCTTTATGTCTTTTAGACAGGCTTCAAGTTTTACTAACTGATTAGTTTCATCTGGTTTTATAGAAAGATATAGCTGAGTGTCATCTGCACAACAATGGAAGTTGATGCAGTGCTTCCTGATGACATCTCCTAATGGAAGCATGTACAAAGTAAAAAGTATCGGGCCCAACACTGAGCCTTGTGGAACTCCATAACTAACTCTTGTTTGTCTGGAAGACTCATTGTTGACATGGACAAACTGGAATCTATCTGATAAGTAGGATTTGAACCAGTCTAATGCAGTTCCTTTAATACTCGTAATGTCTTCTAATCTCTGTAATAAGATTGTATGATCAATCGTATCAAAAGCAGCACTGAGGTCCAGAAGAACAAGTACAGAGACGAGTCCATTATCTGAGGCTAATAAAAGGTCGTTAGTAACTTTCACCAGAGCTGTTTCTGTGCTATGATGAACTCTAAAGCCTGACTGAAAAATCTTCAAACAGATCATTCCTTTGTAAATGATCACAAAGTTGATTTGCAACAACTTTTTCAAGGATTTTAGAAATAAATGTCAGGTTGGAAATTGGTCTGTAGTTTCCTAAAACAGCTGATCAAGAGTCAGCTTTTTAAGTAAAGGTTTAATTACAGCCACTTTAAAAGCCTGCGGTACATAGCCGGTTTCAATAGATAGGTTGATCTGATCTAATATGGAAATATTAATTAAAGGGAAGACTTCCTTAAAAAGCTTAGTTGGGATGAGATCTAACAGACAGCTAGAGGATCCAGATGAAGAAATAATTCTAGTTAACTCACAGAGCTCAACAGGAGAGGAATTTTCCAAGTTTACATCTGGTCCTACAGTTGCTTCCAGGGCTGCTGTGCTTAACATCACATCAGTGATGGTGGCAGGAAGGGTCTGCCCGATTCTCTCCCTGATAGTGAGAATTTTATTAGTGAAGAAGTTAATGAAGTCATTACTGCTGAGAGCTGAAGGAATAGAGGGCTCAACAGAACTGGGACTCTTTGTCAGCCTGGCTACAGGGCTGAAAAGAAACCTGGGGTTGTTCTTATTGTCCTCTATTAATGATGAATAATATAAAGTTCTGGCCTTACGAAGAGCTTTCTTACATAATATTAGACTATCCTTCCAGGCAGGTGAAATTCTTCTAAATTAGTGGAACGCCATTTCCTTTCCATCTTTCTAGTCGCTGCCTAGCAGAGCGTAGTTCTGAGTTGTACCACGGTAGCATTTAATTTACTGAAAGATGCACTAAAAGTAGTCAATGCTTTTAAATATATATTTGTCCTGTATTTTGAGGTTCCTTCACTTACAAATATAATACATTAGTGTTAAAATATGCTTACAGCATTGGAAGTATGATTTTTCAAATGTACCAAAGGCGTACTGGCATGGAATTTATAATGTATTTTATATTCTGAAAACAAAATAAAAATGTACCTAAAATAAATGCTAACTGTATTTTAAGCTAAATTTGACTGCATTGTGCGCCAAAAACAACCAGAAACAAAAACAGTTTTTATCCACAGAGCGTCACTCTGTTGAACACTTAACATGTTCAATATCACTGGACGTTTCGCACGACACCCAACTGCATCAGCACCATCGTTTAGGTGTATATATGTATTATGTTTCTTAGCTGTATATATGTCTATTTATGTCTTTTTTTGAACACTTAGAGAACAAGTTACGACTGGAGTCAAATGCCATGTATGTGCAAACATACTTGGCCAAAAAGCTGAGTCTGATTCAGATTTAAAACACAATGAAATCATGCTTGAAATAAGGAAAAAGCATACTAAGGTAGGTTTTTATTACTAAAAAGATGTTAACTTATATTGTGTCAAATAGCTTTTACTTTAGTTCAATTTAACATATTTTAAATTTGATACTTGACTAATATATTTGACGTATATGTTTATCTACTTTTAACTGCAGTAATTGAACACTACCCTATAAGTTCACTCAAACTACTGTAATTATTATGCTTCCTAAAAATATGCCTGTATTTGAACTTTCATGTATTGTCAGCATATTATAAATACTGAGTACTGAGTCTTCAATTGGTATTTACTATTCATTTCTGTATAGTTTATAATGTATTAAAAATATTACCAAATTATGTTTTTTGTACAATGTACCATTAACCCCCAACAATCAACAAACAATTTATTTTAATTAAAAGTATTATCAAACACCAAAATGAAAAAAATGTAACAGAAAGCTGAACATATTGAAATGTCACAACCATAAAAACAAAACATATGAAAAATAACAGAACATATAATATACACTTGATTGGCTGGATAGTACTGTGTGTACTCCCAGAAAATTAACAAAATGGTTCTCAGTAAAAACTTTGTCCTTTAAGAATACTAGTGTAGTGTCTGTTCAAAGTAGCCTTTTTGGCAGATTGTTGTAAAGATGGCTGTAAATGAGTAAAAATATGTATTTAACACATTTTATTTTAATTTATTTCGTTTACTTCACAACCAAGCTCTACAGTGGAGCCTGTCCATTCTTTCTCCTGCTGCTGGCGTCCTCCTCCTCTTCCAATCATGCTCTTTGCTCCCTAAAACAAGTAAAATGTGGGACTAAGTTTTGCTTCACATCACCTACAAAAGCAGCCTCAGTAGGGAAAAATTAAGTTCAGGTCAGCTGTGATCACTCACATCATTTGTACCAGACTTTGAAAGTGATATTTATCTGTCTGAAATCTTGCAGGACTTCACAACCTGTTTAAATTTGTTCACCTTAAACCATTTGTGTATGTAATTTGAAGTATAGCCTGAACTATAAATAAAAAACACCAAGTATCATAACACAAATATTTTAACAAAAGCTTGAGGTTTTAAGCCCCCTTGGTTTTATAACATTCGCATTGTTAAGTGGTCGTTTGATTTCAAACAATACTTACCTTCCAAAGTTCGACATTTTTTCCACCATGACCATTGAGTAATACTGGAACACATGTCAGTGGGACAGAGTTCAACGCCAGACCGGCATATTAAACACTCACTGGATGCATTCAGATCCCTTTAAATTTTTCACTCTTTGTTTCATTGCAGCCATTTGCTAAAATCAAAAAAGTTCATTTTATTTCTCATTAATGTACACTCAGCACCCCATCTTGACAGAAAAAAACAGAAATGTAGAAATTTGTGCAAATTTATTAAAAAAGAAAAACTGAAATATCACATGGTCATAAGTATTCAGACCCTTTGCTCAGTATTGAGTAGAAGCACCCTTTTGAGCTCGTACAGCCATGAGTCTTCTTGGGAATGATGCAACAAGCTTTTCACACCTGGATTTGGGGATCCTCTGCCATTCTTCCTTGCAGATCCTCTCCAGTTCCGTCAGGTTGGATGGTGAACGTTGGTGGACAGCCATTTTCAGGTCTCTCCAGAGATGCTCAATTGGGTTTAGGTCAGGGCTCTGGCTGGGCCAGTCAAGAATGGTCACAGAGTTGTTCCGAAGCCACTCCTTTGTTATTTTAGCTGTGTGCTTAGGGTCATTGTCTTGTTGGAAGGTGAACCTTCGGCCCAGTCTGAGGTCCAGAGCACTCTGGAAGAGGTTTTCTTCCAGGATATCTCTGTACTTGGCCGCATTCATCTTTCCTTCAATTGCAACCGGTCGTCCTGTCCCTGCAGCTGAAAAACACCCCCATAGCATGATGCTGCCACCACCATGTTTCACTGTTGGGATTGTAGTGGGCAGGTGATGAGCAGTGCCTGGTTTTCTCCACACATACCGCTTAGAATTAACGCCAAAAAGTTCAATCTTGGTCTCATCAGACCAGAGAATCTTATTTCTCATAGTCTGGGAGTCCTTCATGTGTTTTTTGGCAAACTCTATGCGGGCTTTCATATGTCTTGCACTGAGGAGAGGCTTCCGTCGGGCCACTCTGCCATAAAGCCCCGACTGGTGGAGGGCTGCAGTGATAGTTGACTTTGTGGAACTTTCTCCCATCTCCCTACTGCATCTCTGGAGCTCAGCCACAGTGATCTTTGGGTTCTTCTTTACCTCTCTCACCAAGGCTCTTCTCCCACGATTGCTCAGTTTGGCTGGACGGCCAGGTCTAGGAAGAGTTCTGGTCGTCCCAAACTTCTTCCATTTAAGGATTATGGAGGCCACTGTGCTCTTAGGAACCTTGAGTGCTGCAGAAATTATTTTGTAACCTTGGCCAGATCTGTGCCTTGCCACAATTCTGTCTCTGAGCTCCTTGGACAGTTCCTACGACCTCATGATTCTCATTTGCTCTGACATGCACTGTGAGCTGTAAGGTCTTATATAGACAGGTGTGTGCCTTTCCTAATCAAGTCCAATCAGTTTAATTAAACACAGCTGGACTCCAATGAAGGAGTAGAACCATCTCAAGGAGGATCAGAAGAAATGGACAGCATGTGAGTTAAATATGAGTGTCACAGCAAAGGGTCTGAATACTTATGACCATGTGATATTTCAGTTTTTCTTTTTTAATAAATTTGCACAAATTTCTACATTTCTTGTTTTTTTTCTGTCAACATGGGGTGCTTAGTGTACATTTATGAGAAATAAAATGAACTTTTTTGATTTTAGCAAATGGCTGCAATGAAACAAAGAGTGAAAAATGTAAAGGGGTCTGAATACTTTCCGTACCCACTGGAGCTGCATGTCACTTAAAGATCATGTATACTTGCCTAAAATATACTATAAAGGGAAATAAAAAGAATGATAATGGGTAATATTTTAAAACAACTGTAATTTCTGTCATTTATTATGCTTTTGAATAATATACTTAGTCAGATTGAAAGCATTACATTTCTAGTAGATATGCTAACTAATATTTAATTTCAAGTTTTTATACTTAACTATACTTATATTTTTTATATTTCTATCTTTCTCCATACTTAACAGGGATATACTGTGAATAGCAATACAAAATATGATAAGTCAAATGTACTTTTAAAAAATATTTCTTCAGTTAAACTCTGCATGAATATTACTATATCATGCTGAGAAAATATATTTAATCACATCCAGGACCACATTTATTATTAAGTATACTACATTATAGCATTAAGTGATGGTTTAAACATAATTTCTTTTACACATACAATGAAAGCTTAAGAATTCACGTAATATAAATGTTCTTTTTTTTTCCAGAAGTATTTAAGTGTAATGTGAACGCAATTGAGATCTTAATACACTTATTGAAATATATTTTAACACATTAATAAACATGTTTTACATTAATATACGATCAATTAGGTGTGAAATGTACCTTACAATAAATGCATGTTGGAGTAAACTGGCTAGAAATAAAGCAATTTCCATTCCTTAACTATAAATATATTTTTGAAAAATAGTACATGTCATAATTAAATACGATTATTACACTTTTGAAAAGCACATTTACATAACATTAGAAATATACTTTAATTGTAGTGTATTTTTAACAAGTGTTCTAAAATGCATTTCAAGTTATGCCATTTCTAAATATGCTTTGAATTTTTTTTTATTTTGAATGCACTTTAATTGTTAGTTATTCTTGTACTACTTGTGTACTTTGGAAATAAACAACACATTACTGATTGTGTTTCAAAATTAGTAGCAATATACTTTTGATACACTTTTTTTCTACTAAAAGTATGATTAAAGTATAGAGAAGTGTAATTATTTGTATTACTTTGCAAACAGGAACATACAAATATGTCACAATTATGATACTGTTATTATAATTTCACATATGGACTGAACTAATGTGCCTCTTTTTCAGCCAGTATATAAATAAAATGCATCACAAGTATCAAGGTGTCGGAGTTCAGCTCTGATAGCTGCTTGTTGGAGCTTTCATAACAGCGGCAGGTACATTAGACAGAATTATGGGTTGTTGGTTTAAAAAGAGAAAGAACAGAGGTGGCTGAATATTTCTGGACCTCGTTAACATGTGGTGGACAAATACAGGAGGACAAGGAAGTTGGATTTATTTATTTTTTATTAGATTGCATATTTCCAATTTTTTTCATGCAGTTTTGGTTTTATAAGCTTATGTTTATGTTTTTGGGGGCCCTGCCTCCCATACACAACCTGGCAACTAATTAATGACTAAAGCAGTGATCTGTCACAGGTTTAATTAGGCACACATCATTCCTACAACACCTGCGAGATGCTGTGAGTTAACCCCGAACCAACCCCCAACCCTTAGCCTGACAGCCAATAAAACCTTTATGAACAGGCTTTAATCCCTCCAAAATAAAAATAAAACATTAACCCGAGGTCTGCGCCCAGTAGGGTGAAACAACTGCCAACGACTCCCTATGGAGAGTGTCCAGACCCATATTCCAGAGTGAAAATAACGTAGTGACAATGGGTCTGGTTCTGCCAGGCGAGTGTGGATTGATGGGAGAAACTAGAATTGGAAAGACTTTAGCTCTAGTGTAAAATAAATGTTGGTTCTGCTTTTGTCTTATTGTCATGTTTTCGCCTTAAATTCAAATGTTTCAAGTAGCAACATTTCACTCCACTGTTAACATGCTTTTGGAGGTGTCATGTGCATGCATTTTAGGCACTTTAGATGTTGAGAGCACGCAGTACAATAAGGAAGGCGTCTCGTCGTCATTCTGCAACAGGACCGCACCAAACATCCAGCATCATAAACAACAACTTTCTGACACATGTAGAAGGTTTCAGGGTTACATTGCAACCTTGGTTTTCTGAGTGAAGAGACTATCTCTCCAACTCTTAGGTGGCTTGGAGACACAATTCAATCAAACTACTGCTGATTTCACGCCAGCAAAGGTGCTTTATGGGTAAAGGTAGGGCGTGATCGGACAAGCATGTGTGTCTTAAAGAATCATCCACATACCCTGACAGGCAGGCCTCATCCGCTGCACATATTAAATATGTAACGGACTAGAGTGATAGTCTCGAGACAATAAAGAACAAGGAGTCCTGATCTCAGCATCATAGAGTCAGTCTGGTTTCAATTGAAGAGATTGAAGACACTGAAACAGACTAAATCCACAGTGGAAGATGCTGAACAACATACCTTCAGAGCACCTTCAAGAACGGTGTGCAAATGATGTCAACTTTCACTTTGCTTTTTTCCATGAACTTTGACATTAACTGAGAAATCACAAGTATTCATGGCTCACATTGTTTTTAGTACCTTAAAACATTTGCACAGTATGTCACTATGTTACTGCATGCCATATTTTGTTGTATTCTTTTTTCAGCTGTAATGACAGTCATTATTTTATTTTCTATCTAACAGCTTAGCCGCACGTTTGTTAAGGAAGTGTTGCGTCACACTGTCTATTCACTCTATGTGTGAACGGGCCAATCATACAGTGTTCTTTAAATTCCTCGCCGCCGAATCTCAACCCAGGCTTACATTTGCTGTCCACTACCTCTGATCCATTCCTGTTCTATCTCCACCTTCATTTAGGACATCGCTCTAAGAAGTGGCTTCTTATTGTCTGAATCTAATCACCAAAACCTTCCTACTCAAACCGTCATGACTTCAGTAATATTGTCGTTCACTTACAAATTATCTCTTCTCGTAGAACAGCAGCTGTATTTGGTCAGTACTTCCCTTTACAATCCCTCCGGACCTAGTTTGATAAAGAACTAAAGCTGGTAATTTCCCCTCAAAAATAACAAAGAAGTCACTGCAGTTGATGGTGATTCACAAATATATCAGACATTTAGAAATGTCTTGTGTTTTTACAGGAAGACAATAGTTTCCACTGAAACAGAGCAATTCTGCCAAACAGCAGCTCCATCAGTCATCACTAGAGATCCTTTGACTTTGCTGCAGACGTTGTGTCAGATATTAGCTGTTAAGAAGGTACAGTCCGTCCACACTATCAACATTATTCAAATCATATTCCGTTTTGCTATCCTTGTGCACAAATGGAGCCTCACTCATTGTGTTTTTATGGGTTGGTATTGGTCAATTATCAGAACCGATGCCTGACTCCTTACTTGGAGACAATTGTGGCATTTGGTCTTCACTTCTCTGTCTTTTTTTTAACAAATTGATTTGGAGTTTGTGTGCCACCGTCCATTAAATGAAGCCGCACTTCATCTGTGTGCCGGCTGCTGTCAGAGGCTTCTTTTAATGAATAATTGTAAAGGAGAGAACAGTAGAATAGATGCTGTGTGATCAGACTCTGCAGAACACACTGATGTACATGCACGAGGACACACAGCAGCCGGAGCAATAAAGCCCAGTTTGTCATAAAAAGTGAAGCTGGAAAAGGTCGTCCAAACATCTCCGCCACATCAAGAAGGTGTTATCTCAAGAATTATCCTCTGCAATTAAATTGAAGAACAAGCAATAAGAACATACTCAAATCTTCTGGTAAATGTCACAGTGAAAGCAAATCTTAGGACTGAATGTTGGATGTCAGAAGACGGCGTGATCAAGCTGCCGCCTTTTCAGGGTTTCTTTCCCAGCTCGAAATAATCGACATGAAGTGGTGATTCAAAAAATATTCCAATTTTTCTCGGTTTGTGTTGGACCAGACAGGATCAGTAAGCTGTTCTACCTGCAGAATTGACAGTAATGCCAGTTGTCCATCTTTTTTTCCTAGACGAAGACGTTTTCAACATCTATTGCCTTATTTTAACCCTGGTTACGTTCAAAAATGAGAAAGGTGATGTGGACCAGTACCAGAAAGAACTAGGACCGCAGGAGTTCAGGAAGTGAATGAACTTTTCACAAACTGTATTAACAACTGCAGTACAGATTGTTAAACAACAAATGGCAAAATTCCCCCCCAAAATAACAAACTAAAATAATAAAGTGCGCACAATTAAAATAAATAAATGTGTATGGGTCCAGTCTGTGATTGTCAGTAACTGATTGATCGCTGGCTCGATCCGTGTTTGTGTTTTTGTCCGTCCTACTACACCGTGAAGTGAAGAAGGGAATCCACTCTCAAATAGTTGTTAGTCTGAATGATCATCCCCAGGGACTCGTAGGTTGGTTCACCATCCAGTTAACTGGAATATCTTCTCTGTCGCTGGATGTTCTCCTTTACCACCTGGACTTGCATCAAATCCGTCGTTACCAAGAACCTGATCAAGATGAATGCCTGTATGTTCTGACAGGATAACAAAGTTGAATCTTAAGCTCTGTGTGTGGTTTAAGCAGTCAAATCTGGTTGAAGCAGGATATAATGTCGCACGTGAAAAGCCACAGGTCAGACGCTGAGTGACAGGCCCGAGATCAGCTTGCGAGGAACACAAAAATATAGTGCATAACATAAGTGCACCATTTTCTCAAGACTTTCGTGTTCCTCTGAGGATCAGCCCAAAAAACCTTTTATCAACACTCAAGACAAACTTCAGTTACTTAAGAATAAAGTTGCAGAATTGACACTGTCGTCTGTGTCCTGTAGACACTTTTGTCTTGTAGAGTCAAATGAACAAAACCGTTTCCAGGAAGCTTCACACTTTAAGTTTTTGTGGAATTGTCAATTTAGACAAATGTTTTCAGTGACCTATTTATTGTAAAGCGGTCGGGGATATTTCACGTGTCCTGAGCACTCTGCATGTTGGAGAACTTCATAGTTTGACTGGACATGAAACCTCTGGTGGAGTCAACGGTACAAAAGATGAGTACATTTTAATATCTGTGTCTTTGATAAGAGATCAAAAAGTACAAGTCAGTGGACATAACAACACCATAGTAGTCTATGTTCATACACCATGAGGTGGTACAGATGCCTGTCAAGTGCACCCTGCCCACAGAGAACACGTTATCATACATTAAAGGTGGAAATATTAGAGGTTGTGAAAATTAGGTCCAGTTGCATTCATTACTTTCATCCCCATTAGCCACAGGACCCCCCCACCATGAAACCTTGAGAATTTTCAGCAGAAAAACCTGTTGTTTGAGTTGTTAGAGATCCTGTAGCTGCCATGCTTTCTGTGTGCAGAACTTAACTGACATCATAATGATCCATACACTAACCATCTGAACTTAAGTTTACAACAACACACATGCAAAGATGTCACTGTGGTAACCAAGATACCAAATTCAACCCAGTATCACGGCAAAGTGTGAAATAGACACGCCCGTCCACTACAGCAAAACGTGAGATAGCCATGCTTTGGGTTGTCCAGGCGGGAAAGTTATACGTTTTGTAAGCGTGGAAATTACACGCATTGAAATGTCATGGGAACACATGTAACAATGTAATAATTTAACAAACTATTATAAATACTACTAACACTGCTACTGTTAAGTCCTGAGGACATCGATGTAAGGAAACAGTGATGTAACAGTAAGTGTTAATGTAATAGAGATACTGCACAATGGAGACTGAAAATAATGGAGCAAGTGAGAAAGTGTTTCGTGTTAAAGACTTGTAAACGTGCAGTTTAGACAAAGAATCCGTTCAAAGGTTGCAATTAAAACAGACAAATGTGTTTGTGCTGCACTAGAATCAGCAGCTTCATGAGGAGTGTGTGTCCTGTGATGGCGAGGATGTAACGAGGACGTGCAGACACAACAAAGTGAGCAGCGTTTCCTTTGTTGCCGTGAGAGCTGGCTGTTAAGCACCGCTCCACGCTCTGCGTATTCTTCTCATCATCAGGAGCTATTTAGTATGCTGCGGGCGTAAATGGGAGATTGGCGGGGCACTGGGTGGCAGAGCGGGCCACTATGTCATTAATGTGCCCATCGCTGTTATCATACTCCTAATGACATCGCTCTCAGATGGCATGCTGGGAGCTCAACCGCAGGGAGCCTGGCTCAAACGTCTGCAGGCGCTGACACCTCCCGTCATCAATTCCACATGTCTCTTCACCAAAATCTCGAGCCTCCAGATAATGTCTTTCACAGTTCAGCAGTCTTACAGGGCTTCCCTCCTGCCTGGCCTTGAAATGGGCAAATTAATAGTTCCTTTGAAACAAATTGGAATTACACCCCTCGATGCCTTAATGTCAGAATGTGAGAGCACTGACGTCCCAGGTCTGACTGCTGATGGAAGCACACTGGAGGGGAGGACAGTTTGAGGGGGTGTAAAGATGTGCAGGACCCCCCCCCTCTCTCTCTCTCCTCTCTCTCTCTCTCTCTCTCTCTCTCTCTCTCTCTCTCTCTCTCTCTCACACACACACACACACACACACACACACACACACACACACACACACACACACACACACACACACACACACACACACACACACACACACACACACACACACACACACCTCCCTTCCTGCTCAGCATGGATGGGTGCAGCACTGTGTGGTCTGTGTTATGGGAGGTAGGAAGTGTTCCATCTTTAGCATTAAGAGGGAAACCCTTCGGTCCTGTGAAACACAGACCGAATCATCTCGAGACATTTAGATCATTTACCAAACAGCTGTTTACATGGCAACACACAACTGTAACTGACAGCACGGTTTTAATCCATTTCTTTTTTCCAATATGTCCTCCTTTACAATTCTGTAAGATGTTTTGTTTTGTGGTTTGAGGGGTTCATTCTTTTCAGCATACTGTTCTCATCTTTACTGTACTGTTTTACCAAAATATTCTTGGTGAAATGTTATTATATTATTGAGCTCTTTTTTTTAAAAGGGGAACACCTTCAAGAAATTTGGTGTTATCGGTCCTTAAAACTGGAGGGGGAAAAAAAGAGATATGTAAAAAGATTGGTCCATATTAATCCAGCAGAAGCCAAAGTTTATTTGGCCTAAACTCCAAATACGGCGGATACTACATTTCCCGTAGTGCAACTTGATCGCTTCTTGCTTTACAACCACATCGGTAACACTTTGCAGTAAGGCTAGATGAATTATCGTGAATGCCTTAATGACGTAATGTATGAATCTAGCATTCACTAATACTTCATGAATGATCAGGAAGTAACGAGTTCAAAGTCTTTCATTAATGATCTCATACGTGAATAACACATTAATTAAAGCATGAACTTAGGTGAGTGCATCGTCAACGATTATGATTTATTAAACATGATCATGATGAATTATCTGTCCACTGAACCAAACCGTGCAGCACAGAGAACATCTAAAATCATCATTAACTAATAGTTACTCATGAGTTCATGTTTCTGGCCCCTGAAGTGAAGTGGTGAACATTTGATCTTTACTACCCAATATGATAAAACTGCAGCAGTCATCATGAACTCACAAAAGCCCCTGCACGTTTAAGCAAACCTTTTCAGAGTGTCATTTCTTTTAAAAGTCTGCTGTAAGTATATTTTCACATGAGTGTACTATTTTGGTCAGTGAAAGAACCCCAAAATACAGGAAAAATATATGCTTAATCTATCAAAGCATACGTTAGATGCATCTTTCAATATATTAAATGCTACTTAAGTGCTTTTATTTTAACAAAACTAGAAGTAAAAAGTATACTATAGCATAGTAAAGTATGCTTTCAAAAATATACTAAGCATATTTTGTTTTCACTCTGGACCAAATGCTGCATTAACAAACAAAATCTGTGTGATGATGGATCATATGAACCAAACATGCAGGATATTAAACCGAACATCAGTCTAGAGAAAATATGCTCATCCAGGATTCTGTTGGATGCCGGCGCTGACCTCAAAGCTAGAAAAGTTTTTTTTCTAAAAGATCAAGTCCCGTGTTTATTCAGGATGAAAGTACACTGTGTTTTGGGAACAGCAGATCATCTGAGTGACTGTTTTACAAAGAGAAAGAAAGAAGGAAAAAATTCACCCCACAGCACCATTGGTACTCATGATACTATCATACTGTGGCACATTGGCTTGCACTGTTTAGTCAGGTGCTGTGTTCATTTGATGGCTGTGATGAGCTGCAGCCCTGGATCAATACATAACAGCTCAGTCCACTGGAGAGCAGAAGGTAACAGTACGGGCGAAATCACAGTCATATGTGTAGGATGATTAAAATCCCTGACATGCATGTTTACATGCCCAAGAGGCCATGGAGGCAAACGAGCAGATCAGGAGTCCAGGAGGGGTTTCAGATGAAGCTTAATTTATTTTTACATTCTAACACCACACCAAAGGTTCACTATCACCTACCAGTTCCCACCAGTCTCTTCCAGACTCCTACACAAACAAACTAAGCTCCTTAAATAGACCTGCTCCCTCCAATTAGCTCAGACATACCATTTACAAGTAAGTAAATGGTATGTCTGACAATATATGCACCATAAATATTTACATTATTTCCCCAACTCAAAGATATCCATAATAATTTACCACTATTTACAGTCCTATCAATAAAGGATATTATCAATACTTCATTTATCTAAATAAACAAAGCAACACATCTCTTGACTCCCCCCCCCCCTGCTTCCTGTGGTTGGTACTTCCCGAAACTATAAATGGATGCTCGAGCCCGCGGGGAACGATTTTGCCCGAACACCCTGGGAAGCGGAAACAGGCCGAGGTGAGTTGTTGCAATATTTAAATCAACTTGAATCTTTAGCTTGGCACTCAATATACTCCATTGTTCTGTGACATAACTAATTAGACATGATCACAATCAGGCCTGTTCGTTCAGTCACTCACTGCACTTTTCTATTTGTTTGTTCCCAGGGAGAACAAAAGGAACAACCCTGTGTCCCGGCCGTGCACATGGCTCCCAGCGTCCATAGTCCAATAACAGCCAACAAAACTGTGTGTTCTCCTTGGCACCTTCATCACACCACATCTCAAACACTGGCATGGGTAACGGCGGTGCGTTGTTACAATGCATGGCAGCAATCTAGGTCCAATCTTGCAGTCTTTGATGTAATTTTGGCTTTACATACAATCAGACCAAGAACAACACTGAGCGATTTAGACATTTAATGTGCATTTAGTATCAGTGATCGAGAAACCAACATTTTTGCAATTCAGTTTTATTGGCACTTTAAGGGATAACAAATTTACTGTGAAAGTTGGACAGTTCTTCAGCCTGACGGTGGTCATCTAATGAGCCAGTAGTTCTCTGTTAACAGTCATAGAAACCAAACACAGTCATCACTTTGCATTTCTTCTAATGAAACATACATGTAGCAGTTGATTTGTCATAATTGGACTATGAACATGTTTTCTGCCTCTTTGGCACCAAATAATGTAACATTTTCATTTGCTGAACTTTGCTGAGATGTGAGTGATGATTCCCAGGAAGCTCAGACATTTAGTCTGAGCCACAGACTACATGCAGGTCAAACAACCATCTGGCTAAGAAAAGAAGTAGAAGAGCCCCAAACTAATTCTACTTTACAAAGTATGTAAATACAATCTCAGAGTAGACACATTTCCTAAACATGGAACCTTTTATTACAAATCCAATGACAAAATAGATTGGCACTAAAAATCAAGTCCCAAAAACATATTTTCGACACAAAACCAAAACTCAATACTTCACGTAGTGGTAAGTGATTAAGCGAGAAAATAAGTTGATATTTTAAATGGGGTGAGTAAAAAGATATGCATAAAATAGAAAAATAAAATCCTCCAGTCAAATGTCAAGTGAGATGAGTTTGAAGCAGTGGAAGTCACTTCACATCTGATCGATGTGAACGTGCTCACAAAGGAAGTAGTGTTCTGTGAGCTCTGAGAAAAAAAGCTCAGCCACACTCAGCAAGCGTCATCTTGTAAACAGGACACTGAGGAGACTGTGTGACCACACTGTCTGATCATCATTAGTGTATGAAAATAGATTGTGTGGAAAGTGTCATAAATGCTTCAGATACTGGGCCTTAACAGTCAGACATGCTGTATCTCCACTGTAGGAGCACAGCGGTGTGTGCGCTCCGGTGGTCAGATACTTTCATGTGCTGCTTCATTAATATGTCTGAAACCTGTCCGTCTCTACAGCCACACCCATAAAAAGTACAAATTCTACCCTTGAAACTAAAGGTTTGACCTTTTTTTTTATTTTTTTATTTTTTTTATAGAGTTTTCTAAAATACACCTCTGGTTGCTAAACTATTTTGAGTGGAAGCTAACTGCTGGCTGTCTACAAACTTTGGGAGGCTAGTAAAAAGTTACATGTGCTATAGTTTGAACAGAAAAAGCTCAGACTGAAGGTGGAGCCACGGAGCAGGTGGAGTGGAGTCCTCTCACTGCGGTTCAGTTGGGAATATCCTGCTCTGCTGTTTCCTCTTTAACACAGTCATCTTCCTCTAGCTGCCCTTCCTCTTCCTCCTGCAAGGACAAGACACATCACACTGTCAAGGCAGCCTGAAACACATCAGCAACAAACAGAAAAAACTCAACCGGCATTTAATTATTATAAAACCAAAGCGTAGCAACTAGAACTGGAAGCCAAGAACCTTTCAAAAGCAAAATATTTGCAGCAGATTTGCAGGTAAATTGTGTCTGATTTGCGGCAAAGAAATTACTTTTCCCAAAAATGTTACCAGAACTTTGCTAATGTTGTCCACTTATGAAAAACTTCCAGAAACATTGTGGCAATAATAATAAGTTCTCCACCACTGTTAAACATGTTCACCTGGGGTTTACTACTACAGTTAGTCAAACCTCTGCTAACCTTCTGGTAACAAGTGGCAAATATTTCAGCTGATTTACCATAAATGTTACTATAGATAGCATTTCTGGCAATAATGGTATAATTTATGTATTTCCAAGATAGTTGTTGTATTTTCCCTTTTTTAAACTGCTTACTTGAAACTCCAGGAGTTGTTTGGCAAGAACAATGAATATGTTTAAGAATATTCCTCACTGCAGTGTGAAACCACACATCTGAGCAGCTTATTATTCCTGTGATGTGTGAGAACCAAAAACAAGGAGGCATTGATTCAATGTTGATGTACCATCAGAATCAGCATTCTTGTTGAGGCTGAACATTTAGTGCTAAACAATATTGACTCAATGTTAATAGCTCTTTGTCAATGCTGGAATGAAAGCAACAAACTGTAACAGATATCAAAACACTGAGTAACACAGCAACAGCTGCGTGTCTTGTGGCCTGTCTAAAGTTTGAATGGTGTTTCTAGCTGAAAGTAGGCGGAGCAAGTTGAAGTTCAAAGAAAATGAAGTTTTAAAGGATTTGAAGTCTCTCCAGGATGAAGAGCTTTAAACATGTTTGGAACTACTTTGATGGTGACATCACATCCTGTTGGTGACATCATAATGTTTGGAACTCCTTTGATGGTGACATCACAGTCTATGAGCATTAGAGACATTCCAATACCAAGAGAATTCCACTGTCACCACTATAGCTTCATTTTCAATACAGAAGACGCGAGACAACAGTGATTGAAAGTGACCTCAACAAATACTGAACACACGACCAGGAAATTGATTCTCGCAGGACCAGTAACGGACCAAACCAAGAATCAGAAACAAAGTAAGTCACCCCTGATGACAACAGCATCAGCACCAAGAGAAACCACAAGGAGCTGTTCACCCAGCCAGAAGCTACAATGCACAGCCTATAGAAACAGGGTACACCCAGGATGTTCTCCAGCCCCGAGTCGCTGCTGTTCATGACTTTACTAAACTTTCAATTTGAAGCACATCTGGTGCAAACATACATTCTAGCAAACCTGCAGCAAATGTAATAATTACAATTTGCTATAAATTTGCGGCATCAGGGCCAGACATTGACCTCAACTATTTGCCAGAAACCAACATTTTTGAAAGGGAACCTGTGTCTGTCATCACTAACAGCAGAAATGTGAGTACACAAATGAAATGAAAGAGATAAAGCGGTCTTGGTCTTTTGCTTGAGCATTACAAATTCAAATTCATGCCTAATTTTGATTTAATTTTCTTCAGACTTATGGCTCAGAGGTTGTCTAATTACCAAAAAGGAAGAGGCTAATCATCACCACAAGTTTAGGTTTTGTTCCAAATCAAGTACTTCCATACAATCACGCATAGAAGTGCATGTGTGTTTACACTGCCAAGCATCGAAACATGCAGTGAACTATAAAAGCCTGGATGGTGTTCTCAAAACAGTCCACAAATGGACACAATTGTGATTTAGTATTCTTTGCTTTAGTAAATATATATCTGATGGTTCCATTCAGTCGACCATGAGCACATCAGAGCTCTTCAATGTACCAGACAGAGTCAAAACGCCACTAAGGAAACATTTTGTGGACTCCATTACTTTGAGTCAAGAAGGTCAGTCAGTCCAGGAGATTCCAAATTTTTAAGCATTTGTTATCAGCATCAAACCCTGGGATGAAATTCTCTCTAAGAAGGACCGCCCCATTAACAGAGGACCAAGAGTTCCTTCTGCTGCAGAGGAGAAATTCATTAAAGTTACCAGCCTAAGAAATCGACACATTAATCGACAGTTAACAAAACCTCAGTTCCCCTGAGCGGAGTTCACGTAGCACATACCTCTCAACATCAACTGCTGGGAGGAGACTGTGAATCAGACCTTCACGGTGGACCTGCTACAAAGAAACCTCTACTGGTTGGACCAAAAGTCCCATGGAATGAACATTAGACCAGGGAAATCTGGACTTTGTTCTGATGAGTCCAGATGTGAGATATTTGATTCCAACTCTTTGTAGGTCGGTGGTGCCTCCCCTCTCAATGTGGAGCTATGATAGTGGCTGTTGAGGGTGAAATGTGTCGAGTGTTTTAAACCTGTACGAGTACACCGTCAGAGAACTCATAGTGCACTGCATTTTTTCATTACACTCGAAATAGCAAGTGTAAGTATGCAAGTGTGCAACTTGAGACAGCGACAGTGTTTGCTGGTTGTAGTCGGGTGACACTGTAGTTGTACACACAACCAAAACAGAAAGCAACACACAAAGAGCAGGAGCCAGCTGATTTAATTAAATGAAAGTGACGGCGGGGATAGCTGCAGTGGTGATTAAACAACTCTGACAGACACAATTATCTCCCCTTCAGAAGTTAATGAACACATCTACACACCAGAATCTCAACGTGAGACTCTGCAGCCCACAACACATAAATCCAGGACCCACAAACTGAGAGCAATAGGGGCTCATTCTCCGTCAGTCACGGAAGATTCAACTCCCATGTGCATTTTTGGTGTCCTCACTGGCAGATAGGATTTTTTGAATACCATAAACTTCCTCTGACTCACCCCACCATGATCTGACACATTAAAGCCTTCAAAAGTTGGTACTTCTTCTAAAAACAAACCATGACGTATGCAATTGTTTTACCTCAAGGCCGATCACCAGGGAAGATTTTTTATTTTTATTTTTTTTATATCTAATTCAGTGTGTTCCGACTGTGTACTCGCTAATTAAATAAACCAGTCTTTGAAAAGACAATCTTCCGAGTAGTCTTTTAACAATAGATTGTGATGGGGAATTTCACCATCAGACTAATTTAATATGAGACTCTTGGGCACATGGCCGCTCACCAGTTTTTAAAGACTTATCTTTGAAAAACACAATTCCCCAATCATTTGGTCTAAATATTATTTAGGGTGTAATTGTAACTTGAAAATGATCTTCTTCATAACTTTATAATAGCTGCTCAGTAAGTTGAACAAGACCCATGGCACTGGTCTGTTGACATGGAAGCAGGCAGAGACTAATTTCAGTAGCCGCTTAATAAACAAACCCTGAAAGTGAATGTATGCTAAAATGTTAAAACATAAATGTTTCATCCTTTTGACATGGTAGACCCATCTAAATACTACAATAACCATGAGCTCAGATGCCACTGCATTGGAAAAGAATCCAGCAGGTCAGCAGTGAAAACCATCGCTGCTGAATTCAACCAACACATCAAGTCCTAAATAAATAGTGAATTGGTTTATGCTGCAGATTAGCTTCTGATTAGTGCTCTTATTCCAAACCCCTGAGCAGCATGATCTGTAGCTTCCATTCACTCTTAGCAATGCATGGATGTTTCATACAGAAATGCACCTTCGGAGTCATTGTTAACGTTTCCTTAATAATAAGCTAACACCAGCCAGTACATTTGACTTTATCTTTTAAAAAAACTGGATTTTTTTTAAAAATGCAGTTGTTAATATTTTGGACTGATGGTTTAACCAGAGGAGTTCCATGCAGCTTGGATAGCTGTAGAAGAAATAAGAACAATGATGACTTTCTGTTCTTGAACCAACGAAGCCAGGAACACGTTCTTCCACTTCACACTTCTACAGGTGTTTTGTTTTTACTTGAAACTACGGCTGGATGCATTTATTTCTGTCGCCGCCGTGCCCACTAGGAAAACTCGAGCGAAACCTTCCTCCTGGTACAACAGGGACACTTCCTTAAACAAAAATGCAGAAAACTTGAGCACCAATGGAGAGCAACCATTTGTGCGTGTGACCACGCAACCCTGGTTGAGGTGGTCACAAAGTCTGTTAGAATATACTGTAAATGTGCTCTTCCTGCAGCTAGAGCAACTTATTTCTCTAGTTTGATACAAAATCATAACAATTACCTAAAATTTATTTTTGACACTGTTAACAAACTCAGGGTTAAATCAACCCATATATGTAGTAACTCCCTTACTGTAACTAAGTATTTAGAAGTTTTTAACTACAAAAATGTATAAAATCTGAAAACCAATATCTCCCACTTCCTCATTCTCCACCCAGGATGGAAGAATTACATCTAATCGGTTCTTGGCTTGCAAATCCCTTGATGGACTCCTCCAAGCCTACTATTGGTTTACTCAGTCCTATTTCAGCTCATGAAGGACTTTCACCACTTATTGGCCCACCTTTATTACATATTATAGGCAGCTCCCTTATTAGTGGAATCATACCTACATCTCTTAAAACAGTGGTTATCGGGCCCAGTTCAGCAGCTCACGGATCAATTGTCATCCAGCAAACTGCGTGAACCTCATCGATCTGGTTTCCGAAAATTCTGCACCAGAGAAACCGCTTTAATAAAACAAAGTGGAATGACCTACAACATGCTTCAGATTCTGGTTTAGTCTCATTGATACCGGTTCTGCTCATTCTTATCCGATAGATCTGTTTGTCGTACACAACAGTTGTTCATTAGACCATTAGAAGGTTCCACACGGATCTGTCTTGCTATTTACATGTTGCTCCTTGACACAATAATCAGTACATACCATCCGGAAAGTATTCACAGCGCTTCACTTTTTCCACATTTTGTTATATTACAGCCTTATTCCAAAATGGATTAAATTCATTTTTCCCCTCAAAATTCCACACACAATACCCCATAATGATAACGTGAAATATTTTTTTTGAAATTTTTGCAAATCTATTAAAAAAAAAAAAAAAAAAAATCACATGTACATCAGTATTCACAGCCTTTACCATTACACTCAAAATTGAGCTCAGGTGCATCCTGTTTCCACTGATCATCATGAGATGTTTCTACAACTTGATTGGAGTCCACCTGGTAAATTCAGTTGATTGGACATGATTTGGAAAGACACACATCTGTCTATATCAGGTCCCACAGTTGACATGTCAGAGCACAAACCAAGACATGAAGTCTAAAGAATTGTCTGTAGACCTCCGAGACAGGATTGTATCGAGGCACAGATCTGGGGAAGGGTACAGAAAAATGTCTGCAGCATTGAAGGTCCCAATGAGCACAGTGGCCTCCATCATCCGTAAATGGAAGAAGTTTGAACCACCAGGACTCTTCCTAGAGTTGGCCGCCCGGCCAAACTGAGCGATCGGGGGAGAAGGGCCTCAGTTAGGGAGGTGACCAAGAACCCGATGGTCACTCTGACAGAGCTCCAACGTTGCTCTGTGAAGAGAGGAGAACCTTCCAGAAGGACAACCATCTCTGCAGCACTCCACCAAGCAGGCCTGTATGGTAGAGTGGACAGACGGAAGCCACTCCTCAGTAAAAGGCTCATGACAGCCCACCTGGAGTTTACCGATAGGCACCTGAAGGACTGTCAGACCATGAGAAACTAAATTCTCTGGTCTGATGAAACAAAGATTGAACTCTTTGGCCTGAATGCCAATCGTCATGTCTGGAGGAAACCAGGCACCGCTCATCACCTGGCCAACACCATCTCTACGGTGAAGCATGGTGGTGGCAGCATCATGCTGTGGGGATGTTTTTCAGCGGCAGGAACTGGGAGACTAGTCAGGATGGAGGGAAAGATGAATGCAGCAATGTACAGAGACATCCTTGATGAAAACCTTCTCCAGAGCGCTCTGGACCTCAGACTGGGGCGAAGGTTCATCTTCCAACAGGACAACGACTAGAATTTTGAGGGGGAAAATGAATTTAATCCATTTTGGAATAAGGCTGTAACATAACAAAATGTGTAAAAAGTGAAGCGCTGTGAATACTTTCCGGATGCACTGTATATGCAGATGATACTCAGTTTTGCATCTGTTAAGCCTGACACCAGTCATCAGCTAGTGAAACTGGAAGAATACATTTCAGAAATCAAGCAATGGATGTCAGCAAATTTTCTTCTTTTAAACGTTGAAAAAACTGAGATTCAAATATTAATTATTGCAAATTCCAAAGCAGATAAGAAATATTTTCTGGGATCTCACACTGAAAAAGTTCACACTGGTTCCACCATCTCACAAAGCCGCCGTAATAGTAATCTCAGTGTCCTTTTTTATACCAACCTCTCCTTTGAAGAACACATCAATGATATGACAAAGACTGCATATTGCCACCTACGAAATATTGTCATGATCTGTCTCATGCCTTCAACGGCAGATGCTGAAGCACGACTTCATGCTTTTGTCTCCCTTCAGGCTTGATTGGAGTAATACACATTTCTCTGGCTTACCAAAATCATCAGTTAGCAAACTACACAGGTTGGTCTGCAGAGGTGACCACTGACTAGAACAGTGCAGGAGTTAAAACTGACGCTTTGGAGAAACAGAAACCAAGTGGCAACAGAGGACAACAAGCTGTAAAAATGACAAAGAAAGATGGAAGACGAGTTCCCATGGCCACACCTGGAAGAATTGTTTACGCACTGGAGCAGAACAAGAGAAGGCGTGCAAACTTTGTTTGCCGTGTACGATGATAATATCGGTTTAAAAAAAAAAATACAGCCTCCAATCTCAAAAAACAAATTGAGACAAGAGGATTTACAGCTGTTAGTATGTAGCTCTAATCTTTTGACATGTTAATGTAATTGCCATAAAGCAGTCCCTCCAGAAAAATCCTGATCTTGCAATCATATTAGTAAATTCAAATAAACTGTTAGCTTGCATTTTTACGAAATTCCCATTTCTCCGTTGAAACTCAGTAGAGTCTCTGCTGAAGGAAATTCGGCACAAAGACTTTCCAGAGAGAACTTGCTTTACTAACACAAAGGCTCTTCAACCTCTCCCATCATTATGAAAACAATCTACATTATAACAGGGAGTGATGGGTTTTGTGGGTAATGTGGTCTTATCATGAGATGGGATAACTTTATCCTGAGTATCTATGCAGGCTTACAATCATTTGTAGTAAACTTCCTGTTTCATCCCTTGCCTTTTTTTTTTAGATCCATTCATATCTTAAATCATGTGATTTATTGAAAGTACATATCTGCTCCATGGATCTCCCCTTCCACTTTAAATGTCTGCTATTGATAATGCATCAAACATCAATGGTTAGACAGTAACTCCTACTCTGAGTAGAATACTTTACTTGAGTCTTTTTAACACTACTAGTGTTATTTGGAGTTGTCAGTGATGTCACAGTACTTGAGTACAGATGCTAATTCCTCCTCTCACTGCTGCTGACGCTTATTATTACCTTTCCCTTAATGTCAAAATACCTTTTAACTGACACAGGTTTCATTTGTCCAACATTCATTTCTGATAGTGGAAATCTGAATATACAACAAAGTTTTTTCAATTACACAATTTGCTGACTGAAAGTTCATGGGTGGACAGACTGGGGATGAAGACGAGCTGAACTGGTGTATTTCCTGGATTCTGCTGTAAATAAATCAGTGCGGCGGATGTTATGAGCTATCTGCAGCAGTTGTTAAGGCATGTGTAGAAACAGTAAATTAAGGGCAGGGTTAATGTAAAGGGCGGCCCATAAATAATCTGCGACTAACAGGAACCTTGTCGGTGCCTCTGGAACAGTCTTGATATGCAGTCTCCCCTGGAGAAAAATGTGCTACTTTTTCCTGAACTCTGGATACTTTCTGGTGCCGGTCCATGGAGTTGATATAAATCTAGCTGTAGGATGACACCTCATGAACTCCACTATCGTATACACTTGTGCCATCCACCAAATCTCCCTGACAAGCCTGCCAATTTTCCAATTACCTGTGGCGCCATCCGTTATCGGAGGGCCAGTCAGCTCTTAAATGGGAAACAAGAAGGGAGGAGGGGCCAGCGCATGCTAACTATCTCATAAAGCCAGAGATGTGCCTCCCATGCCTTTTCCTGCACTGATTTAGTGTGTGTCCCTGGGGAGGCGGTGACACCAGTCCTCCCGGCCTCTCAGGGCCTTCACAGGATTTCTCATGTGCTCTTTATCCTCCCCACTCCAACCCCTCAGCCACCTATCACTCCTGCCTCTGCCGGAGGGGAAGCGGACGGCTGTCAGCGCTACATAGTTTCACTGGAGCTGGTATTATCCTGCTGTCTGTCTGCCTGCAGAGCCTCCTCCTCCTCATCTTCATCCTCCTCCAGTCTGGGAAGGAGGGCAGCAGCAGGGAGAGACGTAGACCCAATCTTCATCTGTTTTCATCTTTCTTTGAATCTCGGTAAAAAGCCACGCTGAAAGTGATAGTACATTTAAAGATTACCTTCTGATAGAGCCCACTTCTCATTTATCTGCACTTATAGTCAGCCTTATGGAGTGAGTCTATGGAAATTGCCTGTGCAATGTGCAATTTAAAGTGTCAGAGCGATGGAGCAGACGAGCTGTTAATCATATTTGAAAAGCACATATCTCCGAGGGAGTATCCGGCAAGTTGTTTGGAAAGGAGTGTAATTGCTGTTAGTGAGCACATAGCATATTATAATTTTGTAAACCCACTCATTCATGTGTCACAGCATTATTGAGCTGTACTGAAATAGCTGCAGTGTATGAGTAGAGATACAGAACATGTGACGGAAAGAGCTTGATTACCATGAAGTTTAACATTGAAAGGTATTCCTCCTAGAATTTGTGTTATGTATTTGATTAGCTCTCTTATTCTGAACCACTGAGAATAAAACGTCTGTCTCTGCGTCTAAATGCTTCATTATGTTCACTTTATGTTCACGATGCTCAAACTGGATGTGCATGCTGCTGGGTACCCTGCAGCTCGTGCACACTGGTTTTCCATCAAGACCTTTAGGTATGATCAGATTCTTATTTCTGTAGTTGTGTACCAAGTGAGCAACTTTCATTATTTATTTATTACAACATATCACAACAAAGAATATTTTTTTCCATGCAGATGTTTCACTGCTGACCTAGGATATAATGCTTTAATTATATTATTATGATTTTTATTTGTATAGTATCTCTATGCACATTTATTCTCTTATTTCTTTTGTTAAACTTTAGCCTTTTATATTTAATTTTTCACTTGATGGATGTACGCATTGGTTCATTCATAAAACATACAATGTATAATAACAATAAAGGGTATACAAATAAAGTTGGTATGAATTCTTTACAGTCTTCTTTGTAATTAGTAGTGTGATTGAAACAACCTGTACCTTTGCAATCAATCAGACTGTTATCAGCTCAACGGTGGATGACAAATCCCAGATCCTGTTTTTAAATAAAAGCCATAATTATGAGTGTAAACCTAATGCTATCTGCATGTTGCTGAAAGACTTGTGTTTTTCTTGATGTGTTGAAATGCGTAACATGTTTAAAGCACTGATCTGGAGATAGAGGACGGGGGACGTGAAGCAGCGCTCCTGTTGTCTCACTGAGGACCTTACAGAGCTACAGTATGTTGTGCATCAGTGGCCCCTGCCAGAGACATTTGCTTTGTGGGAACAGAGCGCCAGACACTCCCCCTCCGAAGGGCCTGCAGGGGCTGATGGACTCTGGCATTGTGGGATATCTCCATTCCTCTGGGGACACAAAGGAGAGGAGGGGGGCGGTGCTGTTGTCTGCACTCACCTTCCATAGGCTGGCAGGCCCTCTGGCCCTAACATATACATATATGATAATGAAATGCCACGTTTTCCATTTGAGCCCAGGTGGGCGTTTTAAAGGGCAGAGTCGAGCGTCGCATGATGCACAGAGACGAGAGAGCTCACACTGAGCTGTAGGTGGCAACAGAGACCAGTCCAGCTCCAACTGTACGCAGCCTCACAGCCCTGCTGCTAACACCTCACTGCACCCTCACACACACACACACACACACACACACACACACACACACACACACACACACACACACACACACACACACACACACACACACACACACACACACACACACACACACACACACACACACACACACGGATTAAAATCCCGCTGTAAAGGAATCATAATGTACAACACAGTATGGACTTTAATATGCTGTGCCATCCTTTATAAAGCCTATACAGTCCTCAAAAGAATTAGCAGTTAATTAGTGTGATTGATTTTCTTATCATGCCTCCTGCGTTCACTGTATTTATTTATGAGAGTATGTGTGCAGAAAAGGCTGCACTTGATTCTCCCCTCTCACCTCTGATGGATTCACTGCTCTCACCGTCAGATAAATCTGCAGCTGCACACACGGATAGTTGCGCACTACCAAACAGGATGGGTAAGCGCAACCACGAAGCCTTACTGTAAATGAACTGTCGGGTTATTCACGGTCTGAACCCAATTTAAACTAATAGAAAATAAACATTCATTCTTCAGAACAATTTCAAAAATACAAATCAAAAAACAAAACAACAACAAATCTTTTTTCAGAGCTTTCAAACCCATTTGATGGTAGAGACAACTCTATTGTGCTATTTCATGGTTTAAATACATAATTCCAAAAAGGCCAAAGCAAAACAACTAAGACATTATAAATATCATTAAATTAGAAAAACAATGAAGTGAATGACTAAGACTTTTAAAAAAACATTTTTTTTTTTTTTTTTTTTTAATATATTTTTGGACACCATGCATTTATTCCATCATGGTATCTTTAGCAATTACACTTATTTAATAAGCAAGACACTCTACTACAGTTCTAACACTTCTGTCATGATCCATAAGTCTATGCTCTTTTTTTTTCTTCAATTAGATGCTGAGACTTCTTATGACTGCTGTTGTTTAAAACACAGCCCCATATACATTCATTGTATTTATACCTCAGCCATTTTATATCTTAAAGCCACCAATTGAGCTTATTTCAAATTATCATAAATTCCTCAACAAATCGTACCAATTAACACGAGTGTTTTCTAAAATACTTCTTTATTCCTTCATAATGATATCATACTGTCTGTTATGCATATGTATTTGCACATTATTAATATTTGCCGTCTGTGCATACATCTGTTAGCTACATTTATCAGCTGTAAAGACACGGCAGCGAACTGCAAACATCTCTCTAAAGACTTTACAACACGAGTAAAATGAAGGAAACAGAAGACGACATTCGTTCGACAGAAACACATTGTGGAGTATGTGTGTGTGTGTGTGTGTGTGTGTGTGTGTGTGTGTGTGTGTGTGTGTGTGTGTGTGTGTGTGTGTGTGTGTGTCTGCAGCTTTATGTGTCCGCGTGCTTCAGTTTGTCTTTTTGTGAACTGGCATCTTGTTGCCATTCAAGAGATGACACAGTTGCAGCGGGTCATAAACAGCAGCTTCATTAGGCTGTTCAGGCAGTGCGTTACTCGCTACATTTAACCACCTCTGCCCCCAGCGCCTCTCTGCACTCCTCAGCACCCACCAACCAGACACCACAGAGCACAATTAAATTTCATGACTGCGCATATTTGCAATTCCCATTTCATTTATTACAAAGGGCATTGTTTAACGTCCATTTTTTCCCAAGAAATGAATTTCCATTTTAGTGAGGCATGACTGATACTGAGATGAACTTACCAGGCGATGCCTAATTTAATCAGAGGTAAAATGCACAAGCAGGTTTTTCTTTTTATCGCCTGCTCAGATAACTACAGCTGCTGAGGAGGATGTACAGTCGGGAGGAGAGGAGCTGCTTTCTCTCGGTTTTTAATTTGGAGTATTGAGAATCATGTACGCATCTGAGTGCTCGGCAGCTGCAGGAAAACTGTAACTGCTTTATTTCTGAAGGCTGAACACACGTCAGAAAATAAAAAAGTAGAGACTTCAGGCTAATTGTGCTTTACATGGCAACCTGAGGTCTGCACGGAACCTCTTCTATTCTTTTTCTATACAAGTAAATAAATGCAAATGAAAAGGCCATTAAACTCATGACATAATTGTACACCCTCAACTTCATCATAGAGGCAAAATACTGCAGTGTTTTGATCACATGGAGCCGTGTGTGGTCGGTCCCCACACCTTTCACAGAATCGTAAAGGTGCATTATGAATCATCAAACCTAAGTATCATTTGTTCTGCAAATATATTTATTCATGATTAATTTATAGATCTAACACAAAGAACAAACACCTATTTTGTTGTTGTGACTCAATGATTGAGTCAAAAATAGAAAACGAGAAAACATTAAAACTGTATTAAGAATACAGAAACACTGAGAACTGCCTGGGTTTGAGACTGACAGTCAGCCTTTTTGCTTTATGCTTTTAGTATCTATGTGTCTTTTTTTTTTTTTCTTTTATTATTATTTTTTTAGTAGGAGTTGGACCCAACTTTATGGTTTTGAAACTGGATGAATCCTGAAATTCTTCAGCTCAGGTTAAATCATGATCATCTAAGATGGCAGTATTGGGTCCAATTCTGTTGTAAATCGTGACTAAATAGTATTTTCATTATTAGTGAAACTGCTGATTATTTTCTTAAATTACTGAATTTATAATTAGCAATTAAAATGAAATTGTGAAAACAAGACAATAACCTGTGTGAACATGTAACTTGCCAAACACAATAAAGGCCAAAAATCTATCTAAAGTATGGCAATATTCAACTGTGGTGAGTTTAGAGAAAGAAATGTTAAACTAAAGTTCATTATGTATATTCATAGAAGGAAAGTGTTGTTTGTCTACCCAGAATGCTTTGTGCCCACACAGCAGAAGCAGGGACTGCTGGGAGTGTTATCTTAACGAAGGCTGGCGGTGCTGTTTCTCACCGTCTGTGATACTGTTCATGGCTGTAAAATACTAACGGGTCGGAAAAGTGGCCTCATGTACTCACTGCGTTAAGAAGGTTATTAGAATGGAGCCAGGTCCGGAGGAATGGGCTGCGGGGCCACCAGGGACTCCGACAGCAATCACACACTCCTGTTTACTCCACAAATTGGCCCCTGAGAGGGGCATGGACGTCTGTAGCGCCTAGTTAAAGTGATTGAGGTGACTCCCAGCCATTGATTTTCCCTTCGTCTTCAGCGTCCCGCCTAGTCACCCTTGACCATGCTACGGTGCTCCCTGCAGGCAAGTTTAGCTGCCCCTGCTCGCCTTTAAATCACATTAAACTGTGGCTAAACTTTGGCCACGTCTACCACACGACCATCATCGATGAGGTTATCACACTCCGAGCACCTCATACGCTCGAGCAAAAGCCTCAACTGTCGGGCTTATTGATCGCACTCTGCTCACCACATTAACATTAAACTTGAATACAGCTAGGAAAATGTAGAGGGCAACATATTTCAATCACACTCTGGGATTTTGCTTCATTTTATAAATGCACCAGTGATACTGATTATACCAACCACACTGCTAATAAAAAAACGCCTCACTGAATAAATAGAAACAGGCTAAAGGTTAGATTTTCCCCAAAGATAGACACCCATCGAATGAGGAGTTAGCAGAAAAGTCCTTTCTTGTGCCGCTCTCTAAATACCAGACCAGCTGATGAGTAATGATGCCTATTTTTCTTTCAATTTCCTCTATATACTAAAACCGGCGGAGTGTGACACTTCATTAAGTTAATTAGGCTAACTTAATTACAGTCTTTCACAGGTCAAGCATGAAGCTTCTGATTGATGGCGCAGCTTGTAAAGGTAATCTTCCTCTGAATTGAAAAACTCACATTAGCTGCTACAACCCATCAGAAATTACAAACACTTAAGGTACATTGAGCTCATAAACACCCTGCAGTCCAAACAGGCAAACACCGGCCTTAAACACGTAGCTGCTATACAGACGTAAAAAGAGCTGAACACTCCGAGGCCTGAACACAACTTCAAATACAAATTGTTTGCCGAGTAGGAGTTGGCTTATGGCTGCGGAGGAAGTGAAGAAAATGAAACTTTTACAGGCAGTAATTTCAACAGTTGCAATCCTTTTGATGACAACAAGTCTGAGAGCAGCTAAAGTAGTGCATCCCACACAAGTTCACAGCTGAGTACTTTAAACACTGTCTGAGCAACTTTAAGAGCTTTTGGCATTTCAAACCTTTTATCCAATTTTTGTGGTTTGATTCACCATGGAGCCCAGCATATCAAGCAGCACTGCAAGGGTGTAAATAAAGCCTTAAACAAGCACCCCTGGCACAGTAACAGGCCTGAATTAAAAGCCATCCGTATATTACGGCAAGACTGTCACTTTATTACTGGAATCAATTTGGTGAGGGCCTGGGGCGACAGGAGGAGAGACGTGGCCTTGGCCAGAGTGAGGTTTATCTAAGCCAAGCAGGCTGAGAGAAACACAGTGTCTATAATGAACTCAAGGGTGTCCAATAAAACCGCTTATTGCCCTTTGCACAACAGGAATATGCGCGCAATGGCATCAACGTTCAGCTTCACATTTTCCTCAAACACTGTAAACCAGCAGGTCGTCTGTAATTACAACTGCTCTACAAATACCTCAACAATACAAGCAAGTCATCATCAAAAAGATATTTTGTTATTAATCAGGAGACACAAAGCCATTTCCTGTGACCTTTAATAGGAGACAATAAGAGAAACACAAAAAGACGTGGGTTTGTTTTCTTTGACAGATACTATAGTGGGAACATTATTGTTGTTACTTGTAAAACAAGTGCTCACAAATAAATTGAAAATATTGTCGACATCTAATAACCTCCACCTCAGCACAAGAAAGTATAAGATGAGACAGTTTACCCTCAATGTGAGACGTTGGAGATGCGGATTAACAGCTCGGTTTCAAACTCACCTGCAGAGTCTTTGATTTATTTAATGATTCAAACAGATTTGGTGTTTGTTCTAGCCGGAGAAAAAATGGATCCAATGAGACCTTAAATGGGATTGGGTATGGTGACGTCATCTAAATACTCCGAAAATGTTCAAGAGTGTTACGCTGTGTTCCAAATGACGTACTTTCCTCACGACACTAACAAATAGTGCTCGCACATATCAGGACTCTTACTTGCGTAGCAAAGTAATTTTGACCAGGTAGTGCTGTTTGAAATCGCACACTGTTGTTTTATAACCCCGTTTCCCAAAAAGTTGGGACGCTGTGTAAAATCGAAATCTGATTGCAAAGCGATGATTTGCAAATCATATAAAGCAATATCTAATTGAAAATAGACCAAAGACAACATATCAAATGTTGAAATGAAGAAATTTTAATATTTTATAAAAAAGATGTGCTTAATTTGAATTTGATGCCAGCAACAGGTCTAAAAAAAGTTGGGACAGGGTCAACAAAAGACTGGAAAAATTGTGTAAAGCTAAAATAAAACCGGGGGTAACATCTCGCAACTAATTACGTTAATTGGCAACAGATCGGTAACATTATTGGGTATGAAAACAGCATTTCAGTGAGGCAAAATCGCTCAGCAGTGAAGATGGGGAGAGGTTCACCACTCTGTGAAAGACTGTGTGGGAAAATAGTGCAAAAATGTAACAATAATGTTCCTCAACGTAAAATTGCAAAGAATTTGGGGATTTCATCGTCTACGGTTCATAATATCATTAAAAGATTCAGAGAATCTGGAGAAATCTCTGTGCACAAGCGACAAGGCCAATATTGCAAGGCAGACACAATTCTGTTGTGGAAATCACTGTCTGGGCTCAGGAACACTTTTTGGAAATCATGGGCGCTCATTGTCTGGGCTACAGAGGAGAGGGACCATCCAAGTTGTAATCAGTGCTCAGTTCAAAAGCCAGCATCCGTGACAGTGCAGGGATGCATTAGTGAACATGACATGGGCTTGAACATCTGGAAGGAAGCATTAATGCTGAATGATATATTCAGGTTTTGGAGCAACATATGCTGCCATCCAGACAACGTCTCTTTCAGGGAAGGTCTTGTTTATTTCAGCAGAACAACGTCCAACCACATTCTGCACGTATTCCAACAGCATGGCTCTGTAGTAGAAGAGTCCGCTGATAAACTGACCTCCTGCAGTCCAGACCTGTCAATCATTGAAAACATCTTGAGCATCATGACATGAAAAACACAACAAAGGAGACCCTGAACTGTTGAGCAGCTGGAATACTATACCAGGCAATAATGGGACCACATTTCACTTTCAAAACTCCAGAAACTGGTCTCCACAGTTCCCAAACGTTTGTGGAATGTTGTTAACAGACGAGGTGATGCAACACAGCGGTAAACATGACCCTGTCCCAACTTTTTTGAGATGTGTTGCTGGCATCAAATTCAAAATAAGCATATACTTTTCATAAAATAATTAACATCTTCAGGTTTAACATGTGATATGTTGTCTTTGGTCTATTTCTCAGTATATATGGGGTTATGTGATTTGCAAATTGTTGCATTCGGTTTTTATTTACATTTTACACAGTGTCTGACTTTTGTGGAAATGGGGCTGTACACTGATTAGAAATAATCTCAGAATGTAAACACATCAACTGGCAAAATATCTGCAGCTTTCATTATTTTACCCAGAAATCAAGTTTTCATTCCCTCAGTTTAACACACTCAACTAACACACTGATGGCTTCTGTCCAGCAGCAGCAGTGAAAGAGAAACACTTTAGTTTGGTGTTCAGGAACAGCTGCAGCTTCTTCAGGCACCTTAATTTGAAAATTCTTTCCGCCGGTGGCCCCCGCCTCTTCCATTACGAAGCCAACATGGCGACCGTTTAGGGTGGAAAGCATCCAGAGTTTCACACTTCTTTTTTGGACAGTTTTGGTGCATCATCCTGGTATTTGTAGCGCATTGCATGTTTCTGTACTTGACACTGTGAATGCACTTATGTACTGACAATAGTGAGAGTTAGTACAACATCTGGAACATAACATTAGACTACATGAACACCAAATAGGAATTGAATTACAGGAATAAAACCTACTAAACTCTATCACTTTTTGGTTTTTTTTAGAATCATATTTCTTCCATCAATGTTAAGACAAAATAATGAAGGATCATTTCACAATTGGCACTTTGTTTAGGTAGAATATCAACACTAGATCTGGGTATAATTTTGATACTAATACAACAGCTTAATTCATTACTGATACTAAAACAACAGTTTTCAACACCTCCATTTGAGTGACTTGTATAAACTGTATTTTTCCTGCTACAGAAGCAGCTCTTGGCATGCACAAGCAACAATACAAGAACTCTACCAAAGTGTCAAATTAGCAAATAAATCAAATGATGAAGAATCAGCAGATGAAGAATCGAAACAAGCATTTAGGTAGGTAGGTAGGTAGGTAGGTATATACTTTATTAATCCCCGAGGGGAAATTAAAGTCCAAAGATTTAATACCGGGCAGTTTTTGATACTCAACGCTACAAGAAAAATGGCACATATTATTTTCAGCAGTCACCGCCACTTTTTAACCAACAGTCATCTTTATAGTGTATTTCTTAAGGTATTTTAGACCATTTAAAAATGATGAAACTGAAGTCACCAACAATCAGTCTCACTTTGTGCTGTGATTTGTAGAGTGTGCGCAGGTGTGAAAGTCCTGTAGGAAAACACCATGAAAACCTTCAAGAAGAGACGAACCAAAGCGTTCACCCGTAGCTGTGGTGCAGTCTGATACTTTTGACAGCCCTTCCTGTAAACTCACTGGCTGGATGAGGTTGTTGTGGATAATGTTGCAAATCACTATGCCGGACTGTTTATTGTCATTAGGGCTGAAAATTAAGCAATATTACACTCGAGGGCATGCTTTAACGTGATTATTGGCACGACAGTGAGGCGGTCAGGACCGAGGCGTTTGCGCCGAGGACCGTAAATGCACCATCTTATGAAATATTGCGATTATACAACAAGCTACCATCTATCTCATCTAGCTCTCAAAATATAAAATGTTTTGTTTGCGTGAGCTCCGTTTCCATGGCAATACATGGGGTATGACTAACATTCTGGAAAACAATCAAGTCACTTCAGTGGAAGTGAATGTAATGTATGCAATGTTTACCACTCCAGGAAGTAGTCCAACCCTTAGCAACGACCAAGCAACAGAAATTAGATCCATTCCATTTTATTGCTTTCTAGAAATGGCTTCTCAAATTGAATAAATACAGCACATAGAAACACTAAACTGCTCAGCTAGGATTCGACTATCTGTGGTGTTACGTAAGGGTGCTCGGAGCAACAAAAAAGGATCAAAAGAGACCCGATTTTGCCAAATGGGTCATGATTAATAGACCTATAACAAGTAAAAACAACATAATTGCATACGAAATTATATATTCCCATTGAGAAGGCGCGGTGATATTTCTTGTGATGAGCAGGGTGTGATGATATGCTGATTTGAGCACATTACAAATGTACAGTTGACCAATCAGATCGCTGGGTCAGAACTACTTGTTGTATAATTATGAGTATTTTCCATAACTGTTTAGTTTGCAGATGATTAAATGGTGATTCATCTAAAAATGAAAAAAATAAAAGACAATATTTGAAAGCCAAAGGTGACATCATCCAGTGTCTTTTTTAATCCAAATATCAGTCCATTCAAATTAATAAAGAATGATGTTACAGCGATGTTACCAAGAAGAAAAACATTTGAGAAGATCAAATGTGGTATTTTTGCTTGAAAGAAATTATCTAAAGAATTCTATTGATTATCAAAATTGTAACGGATTCATTTTTGGTCTCATTAGATTTTAACATGACAGTTGCATCAATGGGATTGTGAACTATGAATGTATTTTAAATGCTGAATGAGCCAACAACAGACATTTCTGTTGATTTTGATGAAAAAAAAAAATAAAATCGAAAATTATATATATCGTGGTTGAGTATTTTTTTGTAACATTGCTTAGTAGAAATCTGTTATCTCAATTTACTGTATATAAGTCATAGCATCTGACCTCTATGACAGCCATCTTAACACCCAGTCTTTGACACTACATCTTAACAAAGGAAGATATTACCACTTCAGAAGTGAATGAATGACACTTCATATGAGTGAAATCTAAACGTTTGAGACTCTACCTCTACAAATAGAAAAGTATGCTGCTCTTTTTATTCTTATTTCAGGCGTACTTTTTGATAAATACATAAAAAGGCTGGCTTTCAAACAAGACTTTAACCAAAACTACGGTTCTTTAAGATACTCTGTGTCGCTTCCTGCTTCCCTCTTCCTTCAGATGAACACATCTTTCTCTCAGATAAGAGCCGTGGCTGCAGGGAGCTCTGACAAATCACTTCCTGTACCATTTTTTGTAGGAGGCTGTCAGCGGAGGGGTTGACCACCCCCTATCTCTGCCAGCAGCTGAATCTCAAATGCACCGATCAGGTAATATTCTGCACTTAATGCTGGCATTTAAGAAACATTCTCCCCCCACAGGCAACAACTGTGCATGGCTTGGCATTTAAAAGCAGATAATAAAACTTTCCTTAAATACAGCTCTCATCTCAGAGTGCTTTTTAGATGCCCTTAGTGGAGTCAATTATCTCCCCACACTTGCTATTACTGAGACACTCTGTGCACCTTGCGTCTTAAAAGGTCTGTACACCATGCTTTCTCAAAAATGTCACATTTTTAACTGCCTCTCAAAATGTAGACCCTGCAGTATTGGAAATGGCAAACACGTGTTGGCTTCTTTCATCCATTTGTTGCTTAAACATGCCTCTCCAATGTGCCGCGTGAACTCACAGCAAATAGTAAAAATCCTTCACAATCGGAAACCATTCTCTCCTTACGCAAATGCACTAGCTACTTTCCAAAGTAGAAATAGACAAATTGCCATAACACTTTGAACAATTATTGAACATTAGTGTTCTTTGCTTGCTGAGGGATGTGGGGAAAATAAAACATTTACATTAATTTATCACATCAACACAGTAAATGTTATTCTCCTGTCTCCAGTGAAATGCTGCCCTGCTCTGGGGCACAGAGACCTGAAGCCTGGAGGTTCCACCATTTGATGTAAACAAGTGGGAGGGAGGGGGAGGAGGATGAGAGCAATTTCACAGGGACCAGATCCTCCAGAGGGAATGAAGTACGACAGTGTGTAAGAGGCGGCAGAACAGGGGAGATGACACGGAGAGCTGGGATGAGAGAGCCACAGAGACCGGTTTGTCTTTACTGTCTGTACCGGTGAGTAAATGACTAAAGGATAAAATACAGTGTTCAAGGTTTCTTAGTGATTTGAACTGAATATTGCATAAAACCATTAGCATGCCCATTAGCATTGGTTGATTTTTAAAATAATTAAAACAACAAAGTTGAAGTTTTCTCTAATAGGGTCTGTTCAATTCTCAGAAGCACTAGTGGAGGCAGTGTGACGGGTCAGCCGAGCATCTGACTTTTACTCAGTAAACAATATTGTTTACCAAGTACTAATCTACGCCTCTTACGCCTTTTTAAAAACATCAATTCTGCACATGGAACTTTGTAAAATCAGTTATTGTTTGTCATAGACTGACAACATGACGCGCTCCACCAGGGATGTAGGTTACAAGACACTGTCAGGGAGTTAATTATTTAATGTCTGGGATTTTAAATAAAACCTGATGTTGCAAAGACTACTGAGTTGAACCAGAATTACCTGCTGGCATAATAACGAGATTGTACATACAACCCCGTTTCCAAAAAAGTAGGGATGCTGTGTAAAATGTACATATAAACAGAATGCAATGATTTGCAAATCCTGTAAACTCATATTATTGCAAATAGACTA
Source organism: Brachyistius frenatus (assembly GCF_029030835.1). NCBI lineage: Eukaryota > Metazoa > Chordata > Actinopteri > Embiotocidae > Brachyistius > Brachyistius frenatus. The sequence goes on from NW_027210737.1 coordinate 456,635, forward strand.
ATGACAAAATATAAGATGTTGAAATGAAGACATGTTATTGTTTTATTAAAAATATATGCTCTTTTTGAATTTGGTCCCAGCAACACAAAAAAGTTGGGACAGGGGCATTTTTACCACTGTGTTGCATCACTTTTTCTATTTTTAACACTCTGTAAACATTTGGGAATTGCAGAGACCAGTTGCTGGAGTTTTGAAAGTGAAATGTTGTCCCATTCTTGCCTGATATAGGATTTCAGCTGCTCAACAGTACAGTCTTTTTTCATGTCGTGTTCAATGGGTGACAGGTCTGGACTGCAGGAAGCCAGTTTATCAGCGGACTCTTCTACTACGGAGACATGCTGTTGGAATACGTGCAGAATGTGGTTGGACGTTGTTCTGCTGAAATAAACAAGACCTTCCCTGAATGGTTCCTTCACAGACGTACAAGCTCATGTGCACTACTGCGTCCCTATACTGTCACAGATGCTGGCTTTTGAACTGAGCGCTGATAACAAGCAGGATGGTCCCTCTCCTCTTTAACCTGGAGGATGCAGCGTCCATGATTTCCAAACAGAATCTCAGATTGTGATCCATCAGACCTCAGGACAGTTCTCCACTTCACCTCAGTCCATCTTCAGTGATCTCGGTCCAGAGAAGGCGGCGGTGTTTCTGATCATGTTTCTATCTGGTTTCTTCTTTGGAGAGTTTTAACCTTCATTTGTGGACGCAGCGATGAACTGTGTTCACAGACGATGGTTTTCACAAGTGTTCCTGAGCCCATGCAGTGATTTTTTTTATTTTTTATTGTACTCTATTAATCCCCGAGGGGAAATTATTTCGCTAAAGCAGCATGCCGAGGGGGAGCTGCTGCAACAGGCTGCCACGACTGCGGCGCCAACCAACCTGAGGTGCATGTTTTTTGGGTGATGGGAGGAAGCCTGAGAACCCGGAGAGAGCCCACGCAAGCACAGGGAGAACATGCAAACTCTGCACAGAAAGGCCCAGGACAGGATTCGAACCCGGAACCTTTTTGCTGTGAGGCGACAATGCTAACCACTGCACCACCTAAACAGAACGGGTGGAAACTGGATTTCCACTCCAGAATAGTGTGTTTTTAATGCAGTGCTGCCTGAGGGCCCGAAGATCACCACCATCCAATATTGATTTCCAGCCTTGTTCCTTGTGTTCAGAGATTTCTCCAGATTCTCTGAATCTTTTAATGATATTATGAACCGTAGACGATGAAATCCATTAATTCTTTGTAGTTTTACATTGAGGAACATTATTCTTAGATTGTTGAACTATTTTCCCAAACAGTCTTTCAGAGTGGTGAACCTCTCCCCATCTTCACTGTTGACAGACTCTGCCTCTCTCAAATGATATTTTTTATACCCAATAATGTTACCGACCTGTTGTCAGGTAACCTAATTAGTTGTGAGATGTTCCACCAGGTGTTTAAAAAAAAAAAAAATCTTTACACAACTTTTCCAGTCTTTTGTTGACCCTGTTCCAATTTTTTAGAGACGTGTTCCTGTCATTATATTTAAAAAGAGCATATATTTTTCACAAAAACATACTTTTTTAATTTCAACATTTGATAGCTGCAATTAAAGATTAGTTTATGTAATTTGCAAATCATTACATTCCTTTTTCAATTGCATTTTACACAGTGTCCCAACTTTTATTTAATGCGCTGATTAAAATATAACCATGTATGCTTAAGATATAAGCACATCAAGAGGCTCATTTTTCTCGTGAAAATTGTCAGAACCAAGTGATTTCTTTGTGGATAAAGGAGAAGTGACATTGACATCTTATATGGGAACATGCTGCCTAGACTGATGATCATGTTCAGAGTTTCTTCGTGTTCTTCATTGGTATGACAACTAGAGGTCAGTTATGCCCAAAATCACAGATACAATCATCACTTAGTATATTAACATATACTGTATTTCTGTTTTGGGTGTTTATACATGATACATGTCAAAGATGATATGAGGAGTATGTTTTATAACAAATTTGAGACGAATGCATTTTCCTGATGGGAACCACTTAACATTGAAGACAGCTATAACTTTGGCTATTCTTCATAATTTAATGTTTCGTTCCCTTAATTCAGAATTTCCAGTGTGGCTTTCAGAACTCACTTCCTTTGCACCAGCATCAATCAGCCCCCATTTTGCACATAAATGAATCCCAGCAGGACCAGCGACTAGTTTCCTGACATAGATACTGTGATACATTTGTCAATTACATAGAAAGGCAACCAAACGCAACTTGTTATTGCAATATAATTCAATATGAACAAAAAGGAAAAGAAAAAACAAAAATCTAATTAATTGTCCTGGGATGATGTAATTTTGGTGTGTGTTTTTTTAAATTTTTTTTTAAAGAAAATTAAATCCTGTTTTTAAGACCAGATAATAGATACGATGGACAGTTATTGACCTGGATTTTACCTCATAATTATGACTCTGCACAGAATTACAATACGTAAAAGGACACCCGCTTCTTCGAAATAGTCCCAACAATACGTAGAGAAGCAGGAATTCTCCTCATTTTTGTGATAACAAATTAAAATAACTACCACAAAGCAACATTGATGCTGCACTATTCACTGGAGAAAATAATACTTTAAACATTCTAAATTTTCATGTAAATAAGAGGCAATGATAAGTTAAATGTAAGCCATTACTTTAACTTCCCATCGTGTTAGCTAGCAACCGCTATGGATTTACAATATTCAACATCTGGAGACCCATTTGTACTGTTTAGTTCAAAAAGTGGGAACTTATTTGTAAACCTTAGCAAAGACTCCCACTAGATACAAGATCCACTACTTTTGGATCTTTCTTTTTTTTACATTAATCTCACAATAAAATGCTTTCTGCAGATATATATTTTAATACTTGTGAAGGGGAGATTGTTTCGAATCTGACAATATGAGGACCAATGATGGTGAGATACTGTATGACTAAGCAAGTCAAAAAATATGTGCTCAGTGCCGAAGAGAAATGCATATCATTGTTTTATTCATTGAAGTCTTGCATGTCTGAACACAACTCTTAAATAAATACAATAAAAAGCAATACTATTATTTATCTACCTTATTTAAGGTATTTATCGACCTTATTTTTATGAGCATTTTATGTATTTATTTGACAATGGCAGTGAAGGTTGACAGGAAACGGGCGCCCTGACCACTGCAATTGGACCGCCCTGCAAATACATTTACTTTAATGTTTATTTTTCATAAAGTGAGAAGTAATGTCAGCCCTCTGTGGAGACAACAGGCAAAAAAAATCACTGTGGTTTCAAAAATGAACTATTCTTCAACACTTTGTTGCACAGAGAAGCAACCAGTGTTATCGAGAAGGGTAGTAATCAGAACTTCATGACTAAGAAACGGGTGTTTCCATGAAGAAACAAATCACGTTATTAACAGACGTATGAGACAAAACTGGAACTTTTTGGTGAGTCACATCAGCTCTGTGTTCACAGATGAAAAGGTGACGTTCTCCAAGAACAGAACACCATACCAACTGTGGAGGAGGCTAGCTTCTGTTTCAGGCTGCTTTGCTGCATCTGACACAGGGAGTCTTGAATCTGTGCAGATCGATGAAATCTGAAGACTATCAAGGAACTCTGCAGCCAAACGTGCTGCCCAGTGTCACAAAGTTCTGTCTCAGTCACAGTTCATTGGTCCTCCAACAGGATCTGGAGCCAAAACACACAGCTGAAAGCAGCCAGAGCAGATCAGAACCAAACATTGGACTGTTCTGATGTGGCCTTCTATGAGTCCTGATCTGAATCCTATCAAACATCTAAAGAGATGAAACATGCAGTCTGGAGAAAGACGCCTTCAAACCTGAGACAGCTGGAGCAGTTTGTTCTGGAAGAGTGGACCGAAGTATTGAATTGAATTTACATTTTTCTCAATTTGTTGAAGTATTTGTGTTGAATCGAAAATGGAAAGTAAAGTTTGAATTTTCTTAAATATGGAATAAACAATGATGAAGGCTGATTACTTTTAATTTCACAGAAAATTAAGGGTTTTACTTTTTTTCTATGGATGGGTACCAACAAATTCATCCACGACTGTAACTTCCAAAATTATTTTTTTTGTCACAGACCAGCAAGTAGCATCGTTAGACAGGGTCATTGCTTTAACAATCTATTTTAGGAGCTTTATTACTATTGCTTATGACCTATTTCATTTCACCACAGACATATTTACAATTTATTATTTTTGGTAATTAAAGTTTTGCCCAAATAAGTGCGCAGGTGCAAACAAACACCATGGATACATATATAGACATTCATTTCTTTGTAAAGCACCCTTATGATGAGAGATGTCATCTCACCCCACCCCACCCCACCCCATCCCCACCCCGCTGCTTCCTTAGACATGCACATAGAGAGTGTGTACACACTCACCTTGGAAGAGGACGTGTCACACTCCTGGCAGATCCAGCCATATCCTGTCTGCTTGGGAGATTTCTTCAGCGGGGGGTCCAGACACCCGAAGTGATAGCAGAGTCGGCACTCATCACACCTGAGGCACAGACAGGAAGGGCATGTGTTATGTCTCACATAAATAAAACTGCCGTTGTCCCTCAATGATGAGGCCAGCTCAGGAGTGATAATGGATGATGACAAGGCAGCTAGTTGTCAGCGCTGAGACTTTGTAAATGTATTCCATAGCCCCTCTAATCACTCCACTCCCTTGACCTTACACAGCCATTGACTGTCCAATGGTTCGTATCAGTGTCCAGATAAATACAGGCCTTATTAGTGTCAGATAAATGCCTGGTGGGTCTCCTCAGGCTGGACGGACTCCGAGTCCTCAGGTGAAGCAGCGAGGGTCAGACCACACGGAGGGTACACTAAAAAACCTTCTGCACAACATTACTACTTCTACTCAGAGGTTTGATGATTGAGAACATGCCTCTTTAATGCACTTGACGCTGTTATTAACCTAGTAAAACATGTAAACGGTTGAACAATCAAAGAGCCTGTTTAACATCTGCTGAAACAAAAGAGCAAAGCAGAAACTATTTTCCTGAAGTGTTAAAGATAAAGCCAATGCACATGGAACAGAGGAACCAATCAGTCGAGAGCTACTCTGTACATCGCAGTGCATCCGTCCACCTGCACTGTGCTGCAGTGTCAAGTACAGTGAGCGTCAGTCATTTTCAGATGGAGCTGAAATTGATGGGAGTGTCAGTATTTTTGCAGATATTTATTCATGGAGTGCTAAATAAATTAAATTTGACCTGAGGATGATGCAGAGGATCACCAAATATATGAAGATGAATCATCCGTTAAATGTTAACATCTTTATAAGAGATCAAAGGAATCCATCCCATATATACCATATTTGATATATTTAAATTTGTTCCAAAAAGATGGGCATACAAACACCAACATCCCCCCAAAAATTACAAAAATATACATCTCAAAAGCAAGTCTTTATAATATTTGATCAATTCTATATCAGAACAGGTTTTTTTGTGTGATAGGAATTTTCTTTGCACTGCATGTCCACTCTCATTTCATCATGTTTTTGTCTTTACACTTCTCATTTGTAGTTTAACATTTTTAAAATGTTTGATTACTAATGGTTTAAAAAGTCTCTGAAGCCTGCAGACACCGTTGTTGTGTCTTCTTGTGTTTTTCCCTGTTGTTAGAGCCGTCCTTCCTCCTCAGTAATGGAGATGAATAGACTGTGTTCAGGTTGACCTCCCTGGCTGTTACCGCTCTTATCAGATTTTCATTGGTGAATGTGAATGTCCTTCATTGATTGGGACATAATTGGGTCTAATTGTGGTGGTGGTGGTGGTGGTGGTGGTGTGTGTGTGTGTGTGTGTGTGTGTGTGTGTGTGTGTGTGTGTGTGTGTGTGTGTGTGTGTGTGTGTGTGTGTGTTTACCAGTCAGAGCAAGCTTGTTGAAGGGCGGTCAGCCACATAAATGATTAAAAGAAAAGCCTGCTATTTTTCTGCTGTAGTCACAGGTCAATCTTGTCTTGTCAAACAGATCCAAGCTTTTAATGTATTTTGTGTATCAGTAAATCCCTCAGCTGTTTTCTGTTGTTGGGTTTTTTACTGACCCCACTAATGCCTTCAGTTCACTTGTTTTATCCAGGAGTGCAAAAGCCAAACAGCATGCTGACACGTCAGCAGACTTATCACGATATGATGACCGTTTCAATCCCATGTGATCATTTTTGAATTATTGTCTTTTATTAGTAACAGTCATTTTTGATTGACTGAATCGTTCTTGTTTATAAATTGTTGTCCCAGATGTTGCTTGTGCAGGTTGTAAAGGCCGCTGTTTAGGAGTACTGGGATATTAAGCACTGGATGCAGGTCTCTGCTGCGTTTAGCATTGATTACTAATATCTCACTACAAACATCAGACTTACAGAAATTCCACTAAAGACAGCTTCTTTTTTTTTTTTTTTTTTTTTTTTTACTTCTTTATATTGTATAGGGCTATTTTGTTTGGGTATTAAACTTCTGTTAAAAAGTAGTTCTGATGAAAGTTGTTCATGTTGAAGTTTCTCATGTTGGAGCCATTCTGATAGTTAAAAGGCCCCAGATACTCAGGCTATCAGTTCTGAACCCCCGAGTCCAGGTCAGGGCTGTCGTGTGCTCTTAAATCGACCCTTTTAATTATTCCTAAGTTGCACAATTTACTCCTCCTCCTGTCATCCCTACTCCAATCACTGTCAGGGACTCTGTTCATCTTTCAAAGCGCTCTGTTTCTGTCTCTGACTTTATTACGATTCCATCACTGCCTTATTTACAGCCCCGCAAATAAAGTAAATTAATAATCCACAGAAGAGGACTTGTACATAAAAACCTATTACTATTCCATCTGAACATCACAGCAATCTTCCAATGAAGCTTAACCTGAGTCCTGAACTTAGTTATAATTCATCGACCACCTGGCCGTTATTCAGTTTCTCTGACTTTTTATGTGATTCAGTGCCGAGTACATACAGTACAAAGTGATCAGAGTGGGTGACTTTAACGTTCATGTTGATGTTGACAATGACAGCCTCAGCACTGCATTTAATTTATTATTAGACTCAATCGGCTTTTCTCTAAATGGTAATAAACCTACTCACTGTTATAATCCAACCTTTGATCTTATACTGGCACAGAAACTGGACATTAAACAGTATTTCATTATCGCCCCCTTTTATCTGACCATTTTTAAATAACATTTGAATTTACATGAATAAACTACACAGCATTTGCAAAATAATTCCTTTTCAGTAGATGTCTATCTGATAATGCTGTAACCAAAATTAAGGAAGTGATTCCATTATTAACTTCAATCCCATACAAGCTGATCATCTCTTTGATAGTGCAGCAGCTTTGCTACTGTACATTCGATAATGTTGCCACTCTGAAAAAGGAAGAAATGAGCCGGAGGAGGGTGTCTCGTTGGTACAATTCACAAATAGGCTCTTTAAAGCAGACATTGCAAAAGCTGGAATGGCGTTTAACTAATTTAGAGGGATTTTACCTGGCCTGGGAAGAAGGTCTAAAAACATATAAACACGACATCTGCAAAACCAGATCCACATATTAGTCAAAATGAATAGAGAAAAACAAGAACAACCCCAGGTTTCTTTTCAGTAATGTAACCAGGCTGACAAAGAGTCACAGCTCGGAGCCTTGTATTCCTTTAGCTCTCAGTAGCAGCGAACTTCTTTACAACTAAAGTTACAAAGATTCGAAATTATTCTAATCTTCCCTACAGCTGTCTCCGATGATTTATCAACTATACACTGTCCGTAAAACCTGATCTACATTTAAATCCATTCTGTCCAAAAGCTCTTTGGGGAAACTTCAACAATTGATTTATCCAAACCATCAACCTGTCTTTAAGAGCTCATTCCAACAAGACTGTTTGAGGATAGTTTGTCTGTAATTAACACAGCCATATTTGACCAGATCAATTTATCTTTATTACCTGGTACATTGGGGTGCCTTAAAGGGTGCAGTAAACCCCAACTTAAAAAGTCCACACTTGTTCCAGTCATATTAGCAAATTATAGACCCATATCCAACCTGCTTTTTACTTTGAAAATGCTAGAAAAAGCTGTTGTAGAACACTTACAAACATTTACACAAAAATAGTCTGTTTGAGGATCTTCAATCAAGATTTAGAATTGATCATAGCTCAGAAACTGCACAAATTAAAAAGTTATTGTACTTGGACCTAAACGTCTCAGTAACTATTTATTCAATCACATAGTTACACTTGATGACATAGCCGTGGCCTTCAGTACTACTGTGAATAGCCTTGGAGTTATTTATGATCAGTATGATCTTTCATCTACACAATATTAATAAAATCAGGAACATTTCATGTAAATTCTGCAATTCAGAGACCTTATTCAATGTACTTGTTACTTCCAGGTTAGATTAGTGTAACTCCTTGTTGACAGGACGTCCATGGGATCTTTGAAAAGCCTCCAGATAATTCAGAACGCTGCTGACAGGAGATGGCCAGAGAGAGCATGTTTCCCTCATTTTAGCTTCCCTTCATTGGCTTCCTATGGCATTTAAAACTAGAGTTTAGAGTTCTGTTCCAGCCCTGCAAAGCCCTTAACAATCAAAATCCATACTACAATAAAGATCTCTTGGTGCCCTATCATCCAAACAGAAAGCTACACTTTCAGACTGAAGGCTTGGTTTCGGGAGGCAGACACCCTCTCTATCTTCAAGACCAAGCTTAAAACATATCTTTTTGACAAAGCTTACAATTAGATGAAGGGACTTAAAATCATCCCCTAGCTATGCTCTCCCTTACTTTCTCTCTGCACTTTTCTGTTTTAAATTGTCCTTGACATCGATATTTTAATGTGGCTGTTTTTTTGTGTTTGTACTGAGACCATGCTACATGGTTATTTTGCACCTAAAATAAACATTGAATTGAAATTACTTTAATTTAATTGATTATACACAGGGACACCGTTTACAAAAATACACAATTTGCTCATATCGGTGGTGGCAGAAATCTCATACAGAATGTCCCAAATCGAGAACAGAAAATATCAGCATGCTAGATTACATTGGAGATGAGAGAAAATGTGTTTTTGTAATTTGAGTAAATCAACCCTTTAAGTTAGTGCACAATATATCTTTCTGATACACAGGTACAAGAGACAAACAACACCAACATGTAAGCAGTACTTCCTTCACCATCATTTTTTAAGTGAGGGCACTTAACTCTAAGTTTAGATGGTTACAGCTGTAAAAATGTACTGATGATTGAAGCATTGTCATTGCTATGGTTACATTTTGTTTAAGTATATGGGCCGAGCTTTGAAATATACCTCACACAAATGTAGCTATAAGCTATATTTCAGACATGCTTTTAGAAGAACATTTTCTTCCAATGAAAAACAAGTATAAATATTGATATTGATTTCTAAGGTGTTTTAAGGATTCACATATACCTCAGGTTTTTCTTGTTAACAGACACATCAGTATCATCTGGATAGATGTGGAGCCAGCAGCGAGATACTGATCCTTCCTCCTCTCCTCAGTCAATAAAATGTGAAGGATTTATTTGGAGACCAACCTCAACAGTTTCTGTTTCATTTTGTTGGAATTGTTTGGTCTTTCTGTGCTGTCGTTTCGGCACTAACATCATGAAATCGGGTTGCTTGCTTTGTTTAAGAAGCTGTCTGTGCATGATTAATTGCAGCCAGTGTTTGGATATCAATTATCAGTCCTCAGCAATAAAGCCAGCTTTGTGTTGGATGTGTGCGCTGAGAGGAATTAGGCAGTTTGATGATATCAGATGTGATGGCTCTACAGACAAATGCAATATGGTGGATGGCGACAGAGCCTCGGGCTTTGACTGCAGCAAAATGTTAAACGAGATTGACGTTCAGCAGGATGGACAGAAAACATCTTCTGTCTGAACAGCTTGTTGGGGGTCCTTCAGATCTCTTTTGTTCACTTCAAATTAGTATCCATGAAGGCCGTGAGTAAAAGCAAACCTCAACCCACTATGTATTTTTCATATTATTATTGTTTTCTAATAATACATAGAGAGGCAAACAACAGTCAGAAAAGGTGGATTCATGATTCATTTTTCAGTTTATACAGAATACTGATACCTGATTTAAAACAGACAAGACCTTCCTTCCTTTCCTCAGATGTTAATACACATTTTCACTTTTTTTGTTTTTCATGAGCTGAGAAAGTACTGCTCAAAGTTGTTAAATTCTCTCTCTCTTCAATTCTTGTGGTAAAAATCAACCATTATGGGCTACATTAACAAGTTGACTGAGGTTCTGAAAATGAAGCTAACTACAGAAATACAGCTTCTGGCTTGCAGCTTCATCTGTCTGAGATGTCATTAAGAAACGACAGTTTCCGGAAGATCCAGAAAACCTTCAGATAAAACTGCACCTCTGCAGGGCAGAAAGATTAAACCCCCACATGACTACAAAGGAGCTGCAGGAAGGTGTAGCTGACACAGGAGGAGTGGGGCACTGTTTCATTGTGCAGAGATGATGCACAAACCGAGTCATCACAACCTGAGTTAAGGAAGTTAAACTGGGGGTTTGTTTTCGGCTTTGACTGTTTCAGTTTCTTGCCATGCCAGGGATTGTGATCCCAGATCTCAGCAGTTAACTTGGTGACATATTATCAGCAGGAACGATGGACCTGGTTGTAATAGCCCAGAATTATCCTGTAAGTCACCACCAGCATACAGCGGGGACTCTACAGCCAAACTCTAATAAGCATGGTTATGGAATGCTGCCCTCTGGCACCAGACGAAGAAAACCTGTGAAATCGGTGTAATAATACAGCGCGGTGTTTACACATTAAGCACGGAAGATTTAGTAAAACCAGAGTAGAAATTTAATTGGCATAGATAATTGGCATCTTATGAGTTGCAGGGGCATAAGCTAACAGCTGCTGCACATTAGCACAAATATGCAGAGGCAGGTGGATCTCTCTCTCTCTCTCTCTCTCTCTCTCGCTCTCACACACACACACACACACACACACACACACACACACACACACACACACACACACACACACACACACACACACACACACACACACACACACACACACACACACACACACACACACACACACACACACACACACACACTCTGTGTGATGGGCTGAGCAGGCATATCTGCCTAGGAAACGATGGGAATTTAAAGTGCCCTCCAGCCACCTTGTGAATAGAAGACAAATGACCAAAGTGTGTGTGCTCCACTAATGAGCACACTACTATTGTTGCACACAAACTGCCAATTGATTTCACATGAATCTCCAACTAAAGCAGAAAGGAAGGAGCAAACTCGCGGGTTTCACTGTTGGGGGGCCTTGAAGACCTTTCTAATCCACAGGAGGGCTCTTTTGTATTTAGCAACATGGTGACGACGGCACACGTGTTTCTTTAATTATTTTCCCTTAGTGAGCCCTTTGTAATGTTTGTTATGTATCTTTGGGAGGATCTTTAAATTAAAGCACTGCTTGCTGATGATGCAGTTCTGTGTCTGTGTGAAAGTTTTCCATCTTCATTTATACACTGCTCAAAAAAAATAAAGGGAACACTTAAACAACACATCCGATATCTCAATGAATGAAATATTCCAGTTGAAAATCTTTATTCATTACATAGTGGAATGTGTTGAGAACAAAATAACATAAGAATGATCAATGGAAATCAAAACTTTTTTTTTTATCTCATGGAGCTCTGGATTCAGAATCATACTCAATAAAAGTGGAAAAATCAGATCACAGGCTGATCCAACTTCTGTGGAAATTCCTCAAGACAAGTCCAAATGAGTCTCAGTAGTGTGTGTGTCCTCCACGTGCCTGTATCACTCCCTACGACGCCTGGGCATGCTCCTGATGAGACCACGGATGTTCTCCTGAGGGATCTCCTCCCAGACCTGGATCAAAGCATCAGTCCACTCCTGGACAGTCTGCGGTGGACGTGGCGTCGGTGGATGGAACGAGACACGATGTCCCAGATGTGCTGGATTGAATTCAGGTCTGGGGAACGGGCAGGCTCGTCCATAGCATCGATGCCTTCATCGTGCAGGAACTGCTGACACACTCCAGCCACATGAGGCCGAGCATCGTCATGCATCAGAAGGAACCCAGGGCCCACTGCACCAGCATATGGTCTTCCAATGGGTCTGAGGATCTCACCTAATGGCAGTCAGGGTACCTCTGGCTAGCACATGGAGGGCTGTGCGGCCCTCCAAAGAAACGCCTCCCCAGACCATCGCTGACCCGCCGCCGAACCGGTCCCGCTGGAGGATGTTGCAGGCAGCAGAACGTTCTCCACGGCGTCTCCAGACTCTGTCACGTCTGCCACATGTGCTCAGTGTGAACCTGCTCTCATCCATGAAGAGCACAGGGCGCCAATGGGGAAGCTGCCAATCTTGGTGTTTTCTGGCTGTAAGCACAGGTCCCACTTGTGGACATCGGGCCCTCATACCACCCTCATGGAGTCCATTTCTGACAGTTTGAGCAGAAACATGCACATTAGTGGCCTGCTGGAGGTCATTTTGTAGGGCTCTGGCAGTGCTCCTCCTGTTCCTCCTCGCACAAAGGAGCAGATAGCGGTCCCGTTGCCGGGTTGTTGTCCTCCTACGGCCCTCTCCACGTCTCCTGGTGGACCGGCCCGTCTCCCGGTATGTCCTCCGTGCTCTTGACACTGTGCTGACAGACACGGCAAACCTTCTTGCCACAGCGTGCATTGATGTGCCCTCCTGGATGAGCTGCACTACCTGAACAACTTCTGTGGGTTGGAGACACCTCATGCTCCCTCTAGTGGTGAGGGCGCTGGCAAAATGCAAAAGTGACCAAAAATCATCCAGAAAGGACGAGGACAGAGAAATGGTCTGTGGTCACCACCTGCAGAACCGTTCCTTTATCGGGGTTGTCTTGATAATTGCCTCATTTCCACTTGTTGTCTGTTCCATTTGTACAACAGCAGGTGAAACTGATTCACAATCACTGTTGCTTCCTAACTGGACAGCTTGATTTCCCAGAAGTGTGATTGACTTGGAATTACATTGTGTTGTTTAAGTGTTTCCTTTATTCTTTTGAGCAATGTATTATGGAAGGTGGGACAAATTATTATCATCTTTTTCAGTAAAATTGAGCTTTACATTCACCCTGAGAAATGATGAACACTTTCACAGTCTATTACTGTAAGAGCCCAGAAATACCAGCATTCAGACAGAAATCCATTCTTTCAATAAGAGGAATCATTTACAAAGTCAAAGGTCATCCACATGATGCTGCATGTCAGGGCACAATAATACTAGCCAAAGTACATGATGACATATAACCTACCTTTACTATGCCAGGACCATTTCAACATTATCCCCAATATTCTTTTTTGCTTTCAAACTTAATATCTATATCAGTTATATCAGTTTCCGTCTATGAATTATGGCCACTAACAGATGCAGAACATGTTTGGCCTACATATAGTTTAGGGGAAGCAGAGGGAACCTGCCACCCAAAAGTCTTCAGCAACTCCTACGCAGTGTTTTTTTACATTCCCCAAACTGCTGGATTGTTGCTTTAATTTAATCAACTCAGATATTCCAGTAAGCGGACTGTCACCGATCTAACCAGGCTGGTTTTTAAATGGTACTGCCAGTTGGCTGCAGTGTCCACAATTACATTTTTGCCTCAGCTGCCAGGGGAAAAAAACTTTTTTGCTCCAGAAACATGCTAGAATCACACTAGAATTCAGTAGACCAATTCTACACCATGAACTACTGTACTGAAGGTTGTGCAAACATGCCTTCAGCTGCAGGGGTTCCTAAAAAACTCAAATTTATAAGAATTGTTTTCAGATATTTTGCACACTGTTGGTCACTCATATTCTGTTCCAGTCCAATGACAACACATGGCTGTGTAGGATTTCTGGTTCCTCAGGTGACACAGATTTAGGTTCTTTAAGTAAAACAATATTGTTGATAATATCCTACTATAATTGAGAGAAGCTGGTTTGTCCCACCTTCCTCCACTCCCCTCCTAACCTGCCTCAAAGTCTTTGAATATGGTGTATTTTATATTTGTGTTTCACTCATTCCATTGCATTTTCAATGTTAAATAGCGGTTGGTATTTGCATCATTCTCATATAGAAACACAAATCACCGTGGGTGAGCGGAGATGCTGCCAAACACAAGAGATTGGCACACAGTAGCGAATCTCCAGACAAGTCAGGTAAGAACTCTGAGGTGTATTTCTAATTTGCCGTTTGGTATTAAAATGCTAATGAGGTACCTGCTAAGCAGAACAAAATTTGCATGAAAAATACTTACTATGACCTTAATATATAGTTATACAATATTATTATTGATACACTCTGATATGGCAGCTGTGTGTGTGTGTGTGTGTGTGTGTGTGTGTGTGTGTGTGTGTGTGTGTGTGTGTGTGTGTGTGTGTGTGTGTGTGTGTGTGTGTGTGTGTGTGTGTGTGTGTGTGTATGAATGCTTTTTTGGTTTAGTACCGTTCACCTTTCATCGCATCATTCCCAAAAACACCATTGGCACTGCTTGGAAATCTGCATTTTGGACAAGATATCTTTGATGGGTGGGGACAAAGGGCCAAGGAAAATCAAGGCAGGTGGGGGGAGAAAGCAATGGGGGGTGGGGGCAAACATTCAGAGATCAGGGGAAGATAAAGGACAAAGGTTGCAGTGCCCAAAGGGCGCTTTGTCCTGGTTGCCTGTAATAGTACGAACATCGCTCTAAAAATACACATCACACCATTTTATTTCCCAAGAAGTTTACATCTCAACTGGTAATTTCACTTTCAATTTCACACTATTGTGTGTCTTGGTAGAGACTATAAGTGATATTTTCAGCTTTAAACCACAAACAATTGAGATTGTACTAAACACTAACATCAGTCCAGAAACATGGTCAAAATGACAATGTTATAATGCTAATGTTTGACATGTCATTCTTACTATGGTTGCCATGTTAATTGAGCCCATTAGCATGCTAACTTTCTCCAATTACAATGAAACACAGTAAACATATGACTGAATGTGAGTATTTGGAGGTATTTGGCCATAAAGTTTGTTTTGTCAACTGAATTACTTTTCAAATGTACATACAACTGTGTACAACAATAAATGAGCGTATCTTCACCCAGAACAACATTCAGAGCTGATTCAGACTGTGAAGTCGGAGGTTTAGTCTGTTGATAGTGCTTGTTGTGCTCGGTTCAGTACAAAAGTAGCCTAAATTTGCATTATACAATATATTAATAGCTCAGCAGTCAATTTTCTTACAAGAGAAATATCAGATTCTAATTTGGCTTTGGTGGCCTTTTAATATGCTTTTAAGGAGGAAGTAATACACTGTGAATCACAGCTGAGCTCTCCGTCACCTGTGAGTGGAGCTCAACAACAATGCACTGTTTAGCGTAGTCAGTCAAACATATTGTTGACAGTGATGTTAGTTCATGTAAAATAAATCTCTTTCTGGTAAGACCTATTGTCTAAAATGCTAAATTTCCGTATAACATTTTGCACCAAACACCAGAAGATGTCCAAATATTACCCTGGATAAGTTTGACCTGCTGGTGGCACTACAGGTCAGAAGATCCTAAGCTGATAAATGTCCGGCATTCTATTTTTGACATATTTCAGTTAACAAACACTTTTATTTTCTTGTTTGGTCAAAATGTTTCTACGCTGACATGCGTGGATCGGATGGTTAGTATTTCCTTTTCCCCTCTTAACTGCATCTTGCTCAATTTAGATTTTCTGGCTGCAGTAACAGTCAAGACAACCAGGATGACAATCATCAGAACATCCATCCAGAAGCCTTTGGTAGATTTCACAGACACACCGTTGATGTTTTCTTCCAGTCTGTGGTTCCAGCCAGAGGATGGTCAATCCCAACCCTCACTGGCTGATCTACATCAGGTAGCCAGTGTTGTTCTGAGTCTCTTCACTGTCACAGTCACCTGCTACCACCAGCCTTTATCTGGTCCCAACACTGCCCTTACACACCCAGCCACAGCAAGGTCCTTGATGTTATCAAAGCAATTTGGCCCTTCTTTAATCATTGGGAAAATTGAGCACCCCCTTGTACTTTGGAAGCGGACAAAATCCAATCACTCATAAGAGAGGCTATTGATTGATGTAATCTTATTGGAGGTGAGGTGGTGGAGGGGACATGATTGATTGCTTTTGTCTGCTACATGTGTTGCTCTCAGTTGGCGATTTGTGTCCACTTTCATCTGGTGTTTAATCTCTGTGTGAAGTTCTCACATCTCTCTCCCTTCCAGCGTGACCCAGGCACTAGTCCTCGCTGAGTGAGGCTGACGGCCAACAAATCTAAGATAGCTTCGTTTGATCTCTTCCACCTCTTCAAAATCACAGGTCTCAAAGAGGAAGCCTTGATTGCCCAAGAAACCGCCAAGAGCCCCCATTCATTAACAGAGCCTGGAGGAATATTCATTCATCTGTCACCACAGCTAATGACATCTCAGTGATGAGGACATAGATGACACAATACTAAATCCAGTCAGCCGGACTGAACTGAAAATTAAGTATCTAAAAATGGACTCTTCAGACTTAAAAATGAACAAAATATTTCAAGCTAAGTGGATCATATTGAGGCACAGGAGAGGAACAAATCCTACAAGTATAAGATTACTATTTTTAACTGGATTCTTTAAAAAAAAAGAATAGTCAGAACCACCGGCAAAAGGCACTTTGCATAAATGCTTGGGGTTTTGTGTTGTCCAACAGAACGAACCTTATCTTATCAAAACTGCAAATATTTAGTTCACAGATATGATATGATGTCATGCAACATAATTTTACATTCTATGATATATAACATTCCCTGAAATGTCATTGTGATTTGGTGCTACTGCTCTTTGCAGTAGTGACATAATTGTGTGTAGATGTGTTCTTATAACTAACACGACTCTATAATTCATAAACAAACCAAACAACCTCAATATGGCAATGGGAAGCCCTGCTGTAAATAGATCCATAATCTTTACATATGGACAGAATTTTCACTATTTAGGTAAACATAAGTAAGGACAGAGAGACAGAAAGACATGTTGCATAGGGGCTCCAAAAAGTTAGAAACATCCCTGCTAGCTGGTGTGTGTAAGTAGCTAAGAGAAACTGAACCATATAAAGGAGCCACACATTGGCAAGGACAAAATGTGATCTCATTGCAGTCTTACGACCCAGAGGGGATGAAGAGAAGTAAGTGATGTGTCTAATGTTAGTGACATGATTTAAGCTGTTGCTTGAATTATACTCATAT
Organism: Brachyistius frenatus; assembly: GCF_029030835.1. Taxonomy (NCBI): domain Eukaryota; kingdom Metazoa; phylum Chordata; class Actinopteri; family Embiotocidae; genus Brachyistius; species Brachyistius frenatus. Next base: position 473,950 of record NW_027210737.1, read on the forward strand.
TTAATGTTACCTATTTGTATCTTTATCGTCAGCTCACCGTAAATGCTGCTGACATTTTACATTTGATGTCAAGAATAACACTGTCTCAATAACTCGGGGATGAACTTCCTGTTGAAGCCGCAGCTGTCGTGAGGTCAGAGGCTGGCAGTTCAGGGTCCGAGTGTTTACTTTCTTGATGTAACGGTTAAAAAAACTGCAGTGTACCACCACAGGAAGTCACTTCCATTTTGCATTCATCTGAGCATCATTCAGGCACGTGACAGGCAATCTGACAGGATTTTGCGAGAATAACTATGTGCTGTCTGGATATGTGCATGCACATGTGTGTGTATTGTCAAGTAGGTTTCATAAGAACTGAGTGCTACACAGTACGTGCAGTTTATTTTTATCGTCGGCCTTTCTTACATTACAAGTTTTCTTTTTTCCAACACTTGACTCAAATTCTTGTCCCCCCCTGTAGTTTAACATTCTGATTTGCTTCTAAAAAATAGTACTAAAGGAAAACAATGACAAAAGTCAAACTGACTGAAGCACTGAGGTCAGTAGTCTTTATGATAACTCATAGAAATTGGCGGGACATTGATACTTGTTGCTTCCCAGCTGCTTTGCACCCAGCCATGGGCCCATGTAATGACAGAGGGTAAGCAGCCTCAAAAACGTATTTTCTCTGCAACAGCACTGGTGTCTGAGCCCAAGTGGCTGAAGGAAGGCAGTGAATTTATCACAAGTGGGCGATTCAATTACTGTGGGAGTGACCACGTGACAGAAATCAATATGACACAAAGCACTCAGCCATTGACTCTCATCCATGACAAAGTGTGCCAGCGTCTTTCCATAGAAAAGAGTAGATTATTGGCCTCCTACTTTTTGATCTATGGTTGGGCCACCGCAGCATTATAAAAGAGCCATTGTTTTACAAGACGGGGAGGTAAAGAATGGACTGCTGAAGCCGCACCTACGGTAAAAGCCGATTTAGAGCAGCTACCTTTATTAGCTTATCTGCAGCTGGGATAGAAAGGAAGTGAAGGGGAGTGATGTCTACAGCTCTCACCTTGTGCTGTGTGTGTGACTGAAGTTTCTGGTGTTTGCCGGCAGGGGGCCCCAGCAAACTGAGTACCACACTTGAAAATAATTGATTTCGACTGTGCCCCCACCTCTGTAGGACAAACTCAAGTCCTGTAGCGTCTGACCTGAAATTCCACTAGTAATACAAAGAGCTTGTAGTACACTGGAACTCTTTTCAAACAAGTCTATCATGAGGTAATCAGTTAAGATATAAAGAAGCTGTACGGCTTTGAGGTTCATGGTCAGGGTGCAATGATTAAAAATGGGCAGGAGGAAAACTGCAGTTACAAAGGGATAAGAAAGAAAGCAGTTAGGAAGGAGGGAAAGAAGCGTCTACCTCAGGAAGCACTGGAGCGGACCCACATAGTGGTGGAATCAGTGGGATAAAGAGACAGGGGGAGAAGTAGGGAGTAATAGATTTTAGCTGCTTGGCCACACTTCCCACACAGCCCCAGTCCCAGCTCTTGTGTTTTCTGTTTTAATAGGAGGGGAAAAGGGTGAAGTCAGCAAAAACAAAATGCCGCCATTAAATCATCTCCCTGGATCTGGTGTCAGAGCAGTAATGGGAAATGCACTCATCATTGGAAAGGTTACTGCTTTCCAGAACCTCCCTGCTAGCTTTTCTCTCTCTTTATCACTTGGCCCCTCCTCTTTCTGCATCTCCGGGCCTCAGTCTCATCCCCTATCCAAAAAGCAGCTGCCGACCTGACCCGGGGTTTGCCGCCCATTCAGTGAGTTTGTTCCATTTTACAGAAATGCCATGGAATGACGCTCCATCAGTGTTGAACAGCAAAATGTCTCTCTCTTCCAAAATTGTTTTAAGAACAAAGGCTTCCTATCTGCCTGCTGACAAAGTGCCTTTTCTTTCCATACATCTGATATTAGCTTGTTACACGACTAGGATAGCAGTGTTGGCTCGTCTCAAAATATTTGATGGTTCAAGTGCCCACGGGCAATGTGACCAAAGGTTCTAAGCACAGCCGTATCTCGTAGCCATCATCACTGGAAATAATCTAATAATCTTACAACTGAACAAATTGAGCTCTTAGTGAAAGCCACAAAATCAGAGAGAAAGTTCCAGAATATTAATAATAAATTTACCCTTTGTCATAAATATTTGTCAAATATTCAAGGTCAGTTAATAACCCAACAGCTCGACATCGCCCTGAAATCTGTTGTGGATGAATAGTAATATACTTTGGGTGATTCAATGTTCCAGTTACCTTTAGTTTGACATTCTTACCAAGGGCCACCCAGAAATATATCTATAAACAAAAAACAGGTAGATGTATCATGTCAGCACATGATAGTAACCAGAAATGGCTGTATAGAAATGCAAAAATATTTGGTTGAGTCTTTAAAAAAGAGGGACACCATTATTTAGTACATAGTTTGATAGTTTTCATTTATGCATTGTAAAAAAATTACCATCCATCCATCCATCCATCCATCAATCAATCATCTATATCCGCTTTATCCTGAACAGGGTCACGGGGGGCTGGAGCCTATCCCAGCTCACTTTGGGCGAAGGCAGGGTTCACCTGGACAGGTCGCCAGTCCATCACAGTGCCATATACAATTTAAAATAAACTTTTTTTCCCCCCCTTTTTAAATAGGATATGCACTTAGATGATGTTATGGTTTGTGCTTCAGGTCCCACTATTTTGTGGTTCCCACTAGGATCCAACTTCTCAGCATAATGGTTTGAACTTACGTTGTGTGTTGGTAGAAATGTCCCATCAATAACACTTTTGTCTGACACCAAGCTCAACCATATGTCAACTTTAACAGATATCTTATGAACACACATTAAAAATACCATGACATTTCTCTCCAAAAGCCTCGGTTTTTGAATTTTTGCGTTACTGATACAACCCCACTTCCAAAAAAGTTGGAACGGTGTGTATAATGCAAGTAATAACAGAATACAATGATTTGCAAATTATGTAAACCTATATTTAATTAAAAGTCGACCAAAATCAACATTTTAAATGCTGGAATTGAGACATTTTTTTGTTTTACGAAAAAAGATATGCTCATTTTGAATTTGATGGCAGCAATACATTTCAAGTAATTCACAACTAATTACGTTACTGGCAACAGATCAGTAACATTATCAAGTATAAAAAGATCATCCCAGAGAGGCAGAGTCTCTCAACAATGAAGATGGAGAGGGGTTTACCACTCTGTGAAAGACGGTATGGGCAAGGAGTGCTACAATTTAAGAATAATGTTCCTCAATGAAAAATGGCAAAGAATATGTCATCATCTACGGTTCATAATATCATTAAAAGATTCAAGAGAATCTGGAGAAATCTCTGAACACAAGGACAAGGCTGGAAACCAATATTGGATGGTGGTGATCTTCAGGCCTTCAGGCAGCACTGCATTAAAAACACTATTCTGGAGTGGAAATCACTGCATGGGCTCAGGAACACTTGTGAAAACCATCGTCTGTGAACACAGTTCATCGCTGCGTCCACAAATGAAGGTTAAAACTCTCCAAAGAAGAAACCAGATAGAAACATGATCAGAAACACCGCCGCCTTCTCTGGACCGAGATCATTGAAGATGGACTGAGGTGAAGTGGAGAACTGTCCTGAGGTCTGATGGATCACAATCTGAGATTATTTTTTAGAAATCATGGACGCTGCATCCTCCAGGTTAAAGAGGAGAGGGACCATCCAGCTTATTATCAGCAGTCAGTTCAAAAGCCAGCATCTGTGATGGTACAGGGATGCATTAGTGCACATGACATGGGTAGCTTGAACATCTGGATGGAAGCATCAATGCTGAATGATATATTCAGGTTTTGGAGCAACATATGCTGCCATCCAGACAACGTCTCTTTCAGGGAAGGTCTTGTTTATTTCAGCAGAACAATGTCCAACCACATTCTGCACGTATTCCAACAGCATGGCTCCATAGTAGAAGAGTCCGCTGATAAACTGACCTCCTGCAGTCCACATCTGTCAATCATTGAAAACATCTGGAGCATCAGGGCATTAAAAATACAACAAAGGAGACCCTGAACTGTTGAGCAGCTGAAATCCTATACCAGGCAAGAATGGGACAAGACAATTTGTAACTATGTTGAATTAGGTCTATTTTCAATCAGTTATGGGTTTACATGATTTGCATATCATCGCACTCTCTTTTTATTTGTATTTTACACAGCGTCCCACCTTTTGTGGAAGCGAGGTTGTATTTTGGCCACTAATCATTAAATGTTTTGCTACTTATCTGCCAAAATAAAGGCCTAAAACATATTTGCGTCCTAGAGTACATGTGCAATATGAAAATGACAGATATCTTGGCCAGCTTCAACTTCAGAATCTGGAGAAATCTGTGTACACAAGGGACAAGGCTGAAATATATACATCTAAATATATATAAAGAACCTTGTATGTAACTCAAACTCTTCACATATTGTAAGTAGCTGCAGTAAGAGAATCTAGCAGATTGGTTTGAGACTTTACTTTCTGTGGGCTGAGAAGCAACATTTTGTGTGAACCACCCCCGCGCAAGAAGAAGGCCACTTCCCAGGTGATAAATCACAGATGACAGAGGGCATTACACGCACAAACGGGCCGCCGATACCGCACCTTTAGAACAATTAATTAGCTGTCTGACACTCATTTATCACTGCAGCAATAAGGTGAAAAAGTCAAGAGTTTATTAAAGCTCCGCTTAATTTTCGAGAGCTATAGGCCAGAGGCTGAGACACTTCACATACACAACAGCAGCAACGTTCACATTCTTACCTCATACAGAATCACATGATACAGTACACAATTAATCAGAAATATTCCCATAAAAGCACATCTGTAAACAAATGTTTGCCAAAAGAAAATATGGTCGTCGTTTCAAGACAACATCACAAATCAGAGTTCAACTCTTAAGAATACAAGCTTATCATATATGTGTAAATAAGTAAGTCGGCGTAAAACAAAGACCTAAATGTTTTGCCTCTTCAATAAATACTGTACACATCATCACACTACATAGCTACCTGGTACTCAGATTTGTACAAGACCACATCACTTATTTTCAGTTTGAAGTTATAATACAAAGCTGTGTAAATAAATATAGCCATGCAGTGTAGAAATGACACGCAGTCCTTGAGACTGACGATGAGTGATGTGGAAGGAATGATCTTATCTCGAAAGACAAACCCAGTGTGGTGTTATTTCTGAACACAGAGGCAAAAAGTAGTAAACTGCATGGGTTTGACTGCTCCCAAAAGCATGCATGAAGGACCCTGGATGGGCAACGGAGTGACATAGAGGGCAAAACGTGACACTTGTCATAAGCCCTGATAGAACAGCAAGCAGCTGCTGTTTTGACAGCACTATGGACCACCAGGGACACAGAGACAAAGCTGAGTTTCCTCCTGTGGATGTGTCAGTTTGACTGTCACTTTAAGATATGGAGACACAGGCAGACCTTCTAAATGTCTATTGACACTAAAGACTATTCAAGTGCTATTACTGCTAACTACACTAGATTATTTCTACTACAGATGCTTTATGGCAGCATTACTTAACCGCTATACTTTGTACACCAGAAACACCTTTTCTATACACAATACTTTTCTTAATACTTCTGATCCGCCACAAACTTTAAAAACACAACACAACACTCAAGTCTGGGAAAGCGTTGGTTCAAGTGCATCTGCAATGAACCACATTTACACCGAAATGCTCAGGCTGATTGGGTGGCAGATGACTTCAATCAATAATAGCGATTGGTATTGATTACAAGTCTTTGAGGGAGGTTACAAGTGCAGAGCTCCAGCCTAGAACCATGTGAAAAGACTTTATCTAGGAAAACCTCTATGTTGGTAGCAGGTGAGCACCTGGAGGCATGACAGGATTCATTCAGGACAGAGTCCAAAGCCCCAAGATGCCAAGATCAACTGACCAACAAAGTGCTATCAATTTAAAGCACGTCTAGCTTTTTGCTGTGTTTCCACACTGCGGGCATTCCGAAAGAGTGAAGCAGCTAAACAAACTCAGTGGCCGTGTGGGTATTCAAGAAGCTGGTCAGCTATGGACAAACTTACTATACTCGCCAGTCAGATTTGAACGCAATTGTAAATTGTAAATTATTGTAATTGAGCTTCCTAGAAAAGTTGCTTTCTTTGTGGAAAACAACATGTTCATGTTTCAGTAATGGGTATACTAAAAACTTCAACCAATGAATTCATAAAAACTGACTAGTGCTACCTTCCTGCCAATCATATCAAATTAAAACTTGTTTCCACTCCACAGCTGACAGATCTTTGACTGTGTAATATGTAACTTCAAAAAGGTAATGAAGCCATTTCATGGGCTCTTTAAAGATATCAGTACTTAAATGGCTTGTCAATTAAATATGCATCAGTTGGCTCGATGGAAAGCTCTTTAGAAATGCTGTACTTATTTTGTTTCAGCACTCTGGGTTTCTACCAAAGGAGCCCAACAGAGTTGTTGTGGTTACTTGCTGTATTGCTGTATTTATGTGTGTGTGTGTGTGTGTGTGTGTGTGTGTGTGTGTGTGTGTGTGTGTGTGTGTGTGTGTGTGTGTGTGTGTGTGTGTGTGTGTGTGTGTGTATATATATATATATGTATGTATGTATGTTTATATTGTATCCACAGCTGGTCACAAACACAATTAAATTAATAGTAGTGTTTAAAAGGAGATATGAGTCTAACATTAAACAAGAAAGAATATTAGCTCCAACCACACTTCGATAGATTCAGACAGTTCGGTTGAATTTTCGTTGGAGAGTTGCTGGTCCAGTTTGGATCAGAGGTGGTTGTGGGGCGGCGTGACGGTCTCGTTCTTCAGCCTGACTCGAGCACCATTCTTCAAACGCCTCAATTTGTCCCTCTCTGTCTCTAAGCCAATGGTCATCTGTCCCGAGATTTTACGGGAGGTGAGGTGGCTGCCCCGGCTCTCACAACCTGTGCAATGCAAAGATAGAAAGAGTCAGGGCAGCACACCTCACATCCCGACCAGCAACCCTTCCAAACCAAACGCTCCCTCAGGAGCACCACAGTTCAAACACAAACACTATGGTATTCCCGTGATAAGCTTTTTCCCATCTGTTTCAATGATACTTTTCTTGCCATAAGAATACAATTATTTTTTAAAAAGCAGTGCAAATGTCCCTTCATAAACTTGAATGAGAAGGTGTAGATCTATTTCTACATTAGCTTTTCTTGGTAGCTCCTGTCAGTAAAGGCTAACCTGTGAAGGTGTGCAAAAGTAAACATTAAAAAAGCGAATTTTAAAATTACAGCCGTTCCATATTCAAATCATATTCAAAAGAGTCTCAAATAATAATCCTTTATGAACAAATAATCAATCCTGAAATAATCAAGAAACACAAAGAGTTGCAGCACTTTAAGTTGAGTTGAGTTTGCAGCAACAACAAATGAAAGCTGGACCAGATGAAAAACGAAAAAAAACAAAAAAAAACACCTGCCATTAATACAAATCTGTTTCAAAAGAAGACGTAATGTCACTATTTGACAATATACATTGCACCCAGTGGAAGGAAAAATGATGGGAGACGGTATCACACTCAAAGGGTTAGTTATGTTATTCAACATAGCTGTTCAAAACTCAACAGCTGGTTCAAGTTAAAATGAGACTATGGCAGTTTTGGAGAGGCAAAACTAAAGGGAATTTTCTTCAGGCAGAAGCCTGATTAAAATAGAGAAACATTTTTTGTAGGTAGTTCATCACATGACAATGTGCCTGCTGTAATCTAGATTTTTTTTTTTTTTTTTTAATATAGAATTCCAATGCCAAACAAAAATCCTGTTTATTAGATGCCTGACACCTGAAATTCAAGAAAAGAAGCAGAATAAATTGTGCCATTCATTAAGCATTAATGAACTGTGCAAATGTATGTGGCAGGTCAATATAGGAGGCCTATGGAGAAGACACCCTCAGCCCCCTCTGCTGCTCAGCCCAGGCGGCCAGAGCCTAATGAAGACTGAACTTTAATCATCAGGAGGATATAGCTGCCTCATGACACACACACACACACACACACACACACACACACACACACACACACACACACACACACACACACACACACACACACACACACACACACACACACACAAACTCACCTCACAAGGTTCTCGTTGTCGCCTGGTCCTTTGCAGGTTGCACACTCAGTCCTTGTGTCATCAGCTTTGGGTTTTTTCTGCATTGAAGACTGGCGCTGTCTGCGTTCCCGTGGCAGTGGTTCCTATGGAAACATGGCTGATTAGAAATGAGATGGTCTCTTGTTGGGATGTAAAAAGGAATAAAATGGTAAAGTAAGAGAGATGGGGAGAACCCTTCGAGCTTGGAGTGTGCCATATCATATCGTTCACAGCAATACCAGTATAATTCTAACGTGATAAAAGAGTATTCATATCGTCATAATGGCAATACTCCGACCTGTTGACGTAATGACGTCATACTGTAATACAGTGTAACGTATGACATATGTTCGCAGCTTATCCAGCAGCAAGCAAGGCAGAAAGCTGCTGTATTCTAAAGGTTTTCAGTTCAGTCTGACAGTTAATTAATGTTTGTGCTATTGCTCCTTTCTATGTGCCTCACAAAGGGTGGCTCCGCCCCTACTCCACACACACAGAGCAAAGGGTGGCTCCGCCCCCACTCCTCACACAGAGCAAAGGGTGGCTCCGCCCCCACTCCTCACACAGAGCAAAGGGTAGCTCCGCCCCCACTCCACACACAGAGAGCAAAGGGTGGCTCCGCCCCCACTCCTCCCACACAGAGCAAAGGGTAGCTCCGCCCCCACTCCACACACAGAGCAAAGGGTGGCTCCGCCCCCACTCCACACACAGAGCAAAGGGTGGCTCCGCCCCCACTCCACACACACAGAGCAAAGGGTGGCTCCGCCCCCACTCCACACACAGAGCAAAGGGTGGCTCCGCCCCCAGGGTGGCTCCTCACACACAGAGCAAAGGGTGGCTCCGCCCCTCTCCTCACACACAGAGCAAAGGGTGGCTCCGCCCCCACTCCACACACAGAGAGCAAAGGGTGGCTCCGCCCCCACTCCACACACAGAGCAAAGGGTGGCTCCGCCCCCACTCCTCACACACAGAGCAAAGGGTGGCTCCGCCCCCTCTCCTCACACACAGAGCAAAGGGTGGCTCCGCCCCCACTCCACACACAGAGAGCAAAGGGTGGCTCCGCCCCCACTCCACACACAGAGCAAAGGAGAGGCTCAGGTGAACAAGTTGACTAGTTATGTTACTGTAAGTGAAATAAAAGTGCAACAAAATTAATTTATTAAGGGACAAACGTTGACCGCAACATTTAGAAAATCTGATCAAAACATGGCTGAATCTGCCGACAGTGGTGAGGAAAAAATTGGAAGCTTTGCTGCTGATCATGGTAGTCGTCCTGGCAGAGCAGCAGCTCGCCTGCTGGTACAGCTGCACCGCTGCACTCAGCGCTGTAAACAAAATCTGAATATCAATCAGTTACTGTTGTTGTTTACAAACTGAGAGATAATTTTTGTTTAGTTTATCCTAATATTTGAAGGCAAACTGTGGCTGCATGCTGACATACAAATCTATGAAACTCATTTTGTTTAAACAGCATGGCGTCAAAATTAACAATCAAACATTTTTCTGTATTTTGTCATATCCAGTCTGGTATTTTGACCATCATCAACTTGTCTTTTTTTGGAGCCAGAGGTGACCATATTTGGTCAAACTGAGGAGGAGCGAGGGTGGATGCGATTTCAAACCATAGAATAACATCTACTTGACTATACTTCAGTTAATCAAACCAGACACTCCCCGGATGGATGGACAGATGGATACGTAGAAGGATAGATTATATGGATGGATGGATACATAGAAGGATAGATTATATTTATGAATGGATACATAGAAGGATATATTATATGTATTGATGAATACATAGAAGGATATATTATATGGATGGATGGATACATAGAAGGATAGATTATATTTATGAATAGATACATAGAAGGATATATTATATTTATGAATGGATACATAGAAGGATAGATTATATGTATGGATGGATACATAGAAGGATAGATTATATTTATGAATAGATACATATAAGGATAGATTATATTTATGAATAGATACATATAAGGATAGATTATATTTATGAATAGATACATATAAGGATAGATTATATTTATGAATAGATACATATCAGGATAGATTATATTTATGAATAGATACATATAAGGATAGATTATATTTATGAATAGATACATATCAGGATAGATTATATTTATGAATGGATACATAGAAGGATAGATTATATGTATGGATGGATACATAGGAGGATATATTATATTTATGAATGGATACATAGAAGGATAGATTATATGTATGGATGGATACATAGGAGGATAGATTATATTTATGAATAGATACATAGAAGGATAGATTATATGTATGGATGGATACATAGGAGGATATATTATATTTATGAATGGATACATAGAAGGATAGATTACATGTATGAATGGATACGTAGGAGGATGATTATATTTATGAATGGATACAAAGAAGGATAGATTATATGTATGGATGGATACATAGAAGGACAGATTATATGTATGAATGGATACATAAAAAGATATATTATATGTATGAATGGATACGTAGGAGGATATATTATATGTATGAATGGATACGTAGGAGGATATATTATATGTATGAATGGATACATAGAAGGATAGATTATATGTATGGATGGATACATAGAAAGATAGATTGTATATATGAATGGATAAATAGAAAGATATATTATATGTATGAATGGATACGTAGGAGGATATATTATATGTATGAATGGATACATAGAAGGATAGATTATACGTATGAATGGATACATAGAAATATATCTTATATGTATGAATGGATACGTAGTAGGATAGATTATATGTATGAATGGATACATAGAAGAATAGATTATATGTATGATTGGATACATAGAAAGATAGATTATATTTATGGATGGATACATAGAAGGATAGACTATATGTATGTATGGATACATAGAAGGATAGATTATATGTACGAATGGATACATAGAAAGATACCTTATATGTATGAATGGATAACTAGAAAGATATATTATATGTATGAATGGATACGTAGGAGGATAGATTATATTTATGGATGGATACGTGGAAGGATAGATTATATGGATGGATGGATACGTGGAAGGATAGATTATATGTATGAATGGATACGTAGGAGGATAGATTATATGGATGACTTGATACATAGATGGAAATATTGTATGTATGAATGGATACGTAGGAGGATAGATTATACGTATGAATGGATACATAGAAGAATAGATTATATGTATGAATGGATACATAGAAGAATAGATTATATGTATGAATGGATACATAGAAAGATATATTATATGTGTGAATTGATACATAGATGGAAAGATTGTATGTATGAATGGATACGTAGGAGGATAGATTATATGTATGAATGGATACATAGAAGGATAGATTATATGGATGGATGGATACATAGAAAGATATATTATATGTATGAATGGATACGTAGGAGGATAGATTATACGTATGAATGGATACATAGAAGGATAGATTATACGTATGAATGGATACGTAGAAATATATCTTATATGTATGAATGGATACGTAGGAGGATAGATTATATGTATGAATGGATACATAGAAAGATAGATTATATTTATGGATGGATACGTAGAAATATATCTTATATGTATGAATGGATACGTAGGAGGATAGATTGTATGTATGAATGGATACATAGAAGAATCGATTATATGTATGATTGGATACATAGAAAGATAGATTATATTTATGGATGGATACATAGAAGGATAGATTATATGTATGAATGGATACATAGAATAATAGATTATATGTATGATTGGATACATAGAAAGATAGATTATATTTATGGATGGATACGTAGAAATATATCTTATATGTATGAATGGATACGTAGTAGGATAGATTATATGTATGAATGGATACATAGAAGAATAGATTATATGTATGATTATATTTATGGATGGATACATAGAAAGATAGATTATATTTATGGATGGATACATAGAAAGATAGATTATATTTATGGATGGAAGAAATATATCTTATATGTATGAATGGATTATAGGATAGATTATATGTATGAATGGATACATAGAAGAATAGATATATGTATATGTGTGATGGATGGATACATAGAAGGATAGATTATATGTATGGATGGATACATAGAAAGATATATTATATGTGTGAATGGATACGTGGAAGGATAGATTATATTTATGGATGGATACGTGGAAGGATAATTATATGTATGAATGGATACGTAGGAGGATAGATTGTATGTATGAATTGATACATAGATGGAAAGATTGTATGTATGAATGGATACGTAGGAGGATAGATTATATGTATTAATGGATACATAGAAGAATATATTATATGTATGATTGAATACATAGAAAGATAGATTATATGGATGGATGGATACATAGAAGGATAGATTATATGTATGAATGGATACATAGAAGAATAGATTATATGTATGATTGGATACATAGAAAGATAGATTATATGGATGGATGGATAAATAGAAGGATAAATCATATGGATGGATGGATACATAGAAGGATAGATTATATGTATGAATAGATACATAGAAAGATATATTATATGTATGAATAGATACATAGAAAGATATATTGTATGTATGAATGGATACGTAGGAGGATAGATTATATTTATGGATGGATACGTGGAAGGAAATATTATATGTATGTATGGATACGTGGAAGGATAATTATACGTATGAATGGATACGTAGGAGGATATATTATATGTATGAATGGATACATAGATGGAAAGATGTTATGGATGGATGGATAGAAATATCAGTGAATTACCTCAATTTTATCTTCTCTGTCTTCACAGATGGGAATTCTCTTCCTCTTTTGCCCTCTGGTTCTCTGTGAAACACAAACATTTCTCTTTTAAGTAGCAGCAGAATCATGACTTGAACTCAGTTTTCATTTGAATGGGTCTAAACCTCTGATCAGGTGAAGGGTGCAACTTTCCACCTTCAGAGCTTTAGTTGGATTTACTGTCTAAAATCTCTGAAGACAAAGTCCAGATAACAGAATTTCTGGGTTGGTGCAAATAGAGATCTAGGTTGCCCACAATTAAGACAAGGCACTCACAACGATAAGCTTTACAGGCCCTACCCTACCTTCTGGTGGGTGGAGCCAAAGGTAGCTTGAGGTGAAGATCTGCTGTTCAGCTGCCATTTAGCCCTTAGTTTTATAATTGGCGAAATCTATGGTACTCAATTAATTCTTTATCAAAAAGTAGGTTGGCCCTCTCTTTTCAACAGTTCTTTGTGTAAATAGGGCTACTGGAGAGTTGGATGACACCACACCTGCACACGGTAGCAGCTAGTGCTACATGTCCCAAGAATCAACACCCATCAGGAAAATACTGATTTTAGGTTCTTGCACAACAAACATGAAATAAATTGTACTTTGAAGCTTGATACTTTGCTTCCAAAGGGTGAATTCAGAAATCTAGACAAAACCCGGACTGATTTTAGTTGTGATTGTTTAGGACTTGTTTGACTTAAATTACAATCGTATTATATAACTTGTATTATTTTCTACATAATTTCATCATGATCATACTGTAAAGTTTTAAATTCTTAGTTATATACACCTATGTACTGGGGTATCTCTTGAAAATGATATCTCACTCTCAATTGGGCTTACTCTTCCCAAATAAATAAAGGTTTATTCAATTAATAAAATAATAAATGATACATGATGGATTAACACACTTTGATTGAAACTTTGGTCTTTCACCACAAAAAAATACTTCTTTACATTAGAAATAAATAACTTGATACATCTACATCATGGCTGAAACATAAACGTGCAACGTGTATAAATTAAGCCCAGTCTTGTGGCACTATTTTGAATGTCAAGAGTCAATAATGAGTCACATCCTGTCAGTCTGCCCTCAGTCCAAATCTCACAATGTTTGGTGTAGTTCTTGACCTGCGATGAGTCAGTAGTTAGCTTTTTAATATCTGCTAATTGCATTGCTGTGGATGGACAAAAGAAATGTTGATTGACTAGAATTTACATTAAAGTGTGCTAAGCTCTGTTTTTATCAAGACCATAGTGGCAAGAAAACTACCACAGTAAAACCATATTTACATGCCATTTGGTAAGTTTTTTTTTTTTTGGTACGGTCTGTTGTTTTTAGCAACACTAAAAAACCTGTTTTGAATTGTCCAAACAAGGTGAGTATGCCTGGTTTGTACACCACTGATGTTATACATTTAGTACACTTAAAGTGCCTCGGTATTATAGAGCTAAATGACGCACTAATTGAGCTAGTCACATACAGCTATTCTAACTGGTCTGAACAGTGTATCAAAAAACAGCTGACTTAAAATATGAACAGTCAGTAACATTATACAGAGGTGTACCAGGGAGGAAAATCAGCCCTGGATTTATCAGCTGGGACCGGACTCTCTCGTGTGCACCCAGAATGAGAGCACAAAGAGACTGCCAGTAAAGAGACGGACAGGGTCGGTAAAACTGGATGGTCCGATCCCAGAGTGCCGCTGCATTGGTGCCGCAGTGTGACCGATGGCCAGCACACCACTGATGTTATACATTTAGTCTCCTTACTAAGCACTTGCAACATAGTCACTGAAGGAACAAGCACCTGTTTACTCATCTATCTAAAAAAAATTCAGTATAAAACTTCATTGCTTTGCTGTCTCCAGCTGTGGAAAGCAACACTAATGTTAACTCTTGTTTTACAAAGAGTTTCATCCATCATTGTGTTTACTGCTCCATTCATCACAACAATAAATTAAAATACATGGCTTCTTCCTCTCAAGTGAGACTGAGAGCAGGCTGGGTGCTCCAGTGATTCGCTATCCTGTCTTGAGGTCCAAAGTGGGATTATGAGATGGGACGGGCCTCAGGCTGTTAGCTACCCTCATTTGATGTGTCTGTAGCACAGGACATAGACATCTTTGACATGACGTTAATGATGCCGTGGTGCATTTGTGAACCCTTTAAATTTCCTATATTTCTAGATGAAGAGAACCCATTTAAACTAATGAGACAAACATATGATGCATGGTCATTTATGCATCGCTGACAATTATCAAATATTCTAATCTGATGGGAAAAAGTGAACCTTTGCTTTCAGTATTTGTGTGATCCCCTTGTGCAACAAAACTAAAACTGTCGATCAGTCTTGTACATCACATTGGAGCAATTTTAGCCGATTCCTGCAACCTAACAGCTTCAACTCTGGAATGTTTGGGGTTCCTCACTGAATGGATCACTTTAGATCCTTCCAATCATATCTGTTGGATTACAGTCAAGACTTCGGTACGGTCTTTCCAAAACATTAACTTTATTCTTCTTGAACCGCTCTTTGCTAAAATAACTTGTGTGCTTAGCGTCTTTGACTTGCTGCCTGACCCACTCTCTCTTGAGATTCAGTTCACCGACAGATGTCTCGATATTTCCCTTTAGAAGGGCAGCAATGTTCTTTTGTAGAGCAGTGGCTTTCTCCTTGCAACCCTGCCGTGCAAACTATTGTTCACGGCATTTCATTATACATTCTACAAATCTGTGTTGTGAAGCAGAGACTTAGATGGATCGCTGTTCTTCAAGGTGTCCACTCACACCTGATTGTCATTCCACTGACTGAAAACACCACACTGTAATTTTACCTTTAAATGAATTCATACTAATCCTTGAGGTTCAAATACTTTTGCCACTGTCACTGTTTCTTATTTGTTTATCTTGTTTTAGGATGTGTGAAACTTTCATAATGACAAAAGGTCATATTTATGCAGAAATATAAAGTTCTAAAGGGAAGACATTTAAGCACCTCAGTATTTCTTCACAATTTTTGTTAATTTTTAAATGTTTTAAACTAAAAACCGTATTCATGGTACAGGTTGGATTTTTTTTTTTTTTTTTTTTTTTTACTGCAATGGAGCTATGGAACAATGTTTTTCAAGTGGATCTCTGTTGTGGTTTTAATGTTATGCACTGACATGCATGTGGGTGATGTGATTCTGCTATTTGTTTCATGATATTTCACTGATCAACAGATGATGGCAGTAATGTGCCAACAATCATGTCAACGTGTCAGCCAAGGCAGAGAATAAGACAACTTCTACCAAGCAGAGATGCAGAGAGAGGAGTCTACGTATTCAACACATATATTCACATATATGTGCTTCGGTTAGAAACACTGAATGTAGACATAGCTTTTGTTGTTTACATGGAGGACACCCTAGAATTCTCAGACAAACAAATATCACAATCAGCCTCTTGTGTATAATCCATGAGATCCCACGTTAGAGCACAGTTTTGGTTTTGTCATATGCTGTTCCTGCTCTCCTTACTGGTTGACAGAAGAGCAGGGTTCTCTCAGGGAAAGATGTCACTTTTTTTTCCCCCCTGCACCGACGACAGTTTAACAACATGTTAAGTTATGGACATTTAACTGTCAGATATTTTGTTTAAATTAGAAGTCAGGTATTAATATTCTGCTAAAAAAGTGGCATAACTGAACCAACTATAGATAGCTGCATCATCGCTTTACATCCTGAAATATATAATAATTAGCAGAAGGAAAAAGCTGAGTAAAATGTTGTTCGTAAGAAATGTGATTGAACAACTGATTGTGAGGCAGCTGAGTGCATCGATTCAGTGCGTCTATGTTTCCTCACCACTTATCTCTTCATTACAACCTGAGCCACAGCTCCACTGCTAACCACTTACTGCTCATCATGCTGTGGCACTAAATATGAGTGCTGAATATGGGAGGACACCAATGACGTTCTTTCTATGCAGGACTTAACAGCACTTGATGGGCAGAGGGCAAGATTTACCTCCACTAGACAGGTCTTCTGAAGGCTTTCTCTTTATAGGAGGCTTGTAAAAGGCACAAAGTACAGTATGAAAGAAACTTCTAATCAAACATCGTCTTGGTGCGAGCGAGCGAGTGTCTGAGCTACTGGGGAGAGTTTAAAAGGGGAAGAAAAATCGACAACATATTTAAACAGATTGTGAAAACAATTCCATCTGTCGCTTTTGGCTCATCGCTACTCAGCAGATGGAGCACTTATCATTAAGAATGCTAACTGCTAGTAAGCTGCCAATTGGCTCCCTCAGACCTCCGTTTCTCCTGCGACTGCAGCACCAAACAAAAGGCCTGACATTATTTAAAAATTTCTGCATTAAAGTAGTGTCTGTTAAAGTATTGTATTGGGCCAGCGAGAACAGAGTGCAGTGAAGTCGCTGGATCAGCTGAAAAATGCTCAGCCACACAGCACAGCTAATCTCAGGCTCTGCTCAGGTGAGGAAATTAAAACTGCGGGCAGTTTATAAATCCCAGGCAAAATCAATCTTTTAATTAAGTACATCAGTGCATCTTTAACAAGCATGAACCATTTCACACTGGATTAGAGAAATTAACAGAGCATAGCAACTGATAGTAACTAGATATATTAACTTAATTATCATAATTTTTTAGCTGATTAATGACATATGTTCATATAGGGGTATTTTAATGTTAGCACTGTGGTGAGTTGTCCATGTCCCCTTTATCACCACCTTAACTTAGCCTCTCCAGGCCCTTGACATTTCTCCCTAATTTGCCTTAAGAGTAGAACATGGCTGTAACATGCATCAAATTAATACATCAGGCCAGTAAAACTATTCACTCCCTTTTACTATTCTGCATATTTTTCTTCACCAATTCAACTACTCTGGAAGACATTAGGACTTTTCCACAGGATTAAATAACCCTACATAGGAAGGAGAAAACGAGCCGACACTGGTTTAGATAAAGACAGTATATCGACTGCATTTACATTGTCTGGAAGAATTGGTAATTTTTCTGTTCTTGTTGGGACAAACAATTGTAAAATGTCACCCCAAAGTCTGGACTGGATTAAGGCCTGGACTTGAACGGTCACTAACATTAATATTGTTATCTTCTATAACAGCAGGGTTCTGGGTTTCAGATCCTTATTATTAAGTCTTTATTAGAATATTGAAGGTATGTTCTGTCAGTTTCAAAAACATGATTTTGTCTTTATAGCAGACAGCTGCTGTAAATGATTTCCAGCATGTTTGATGTCAGGAAGTCTGAAACCTTTGATCTTTTCCACTCTCCCAGTTTATTTAAAGGTTTATAGCTATGACGGAGTTTTAGAGGCACATTGGAAAAAAGAAAATTAAGAGGAGGAAGAGTTTGTATTTCGACAATAAATGGAAATGTGGTGAAAAAGTGGAAATGTTGAGAATTAACACTGAAAATGTAATTTGAGTATAAAGTCAAAATGTTGAGAAACAAAGGAAGCGTGGTCCTGGCTCCACACCATCCAGACCAAACAACTGGATCAATTGTCCTATTGAGTCTTGTGATATGCTACCACATATCTACTTGTATTGCGCACAGGTAAAACTATTAATACCTTTGAATCTGGCCATTAAAACCAATTCTTAAGTACATTTGCAGTGCATCTACACAAAGCATCTTGTCGAATAATGTGCAAAGCAAGGATTTAGATTTATTCTCAGAAGTTTGACATTACTCTTGAAATGTGACTGTATTCTTAACATTTCAACTTTATTTTCAACTTTTTCCTTGAGAGCAACATTTTAAGAAAATGTGTTATTTTTCTGAATCTATTTTTGAGGGAAGCCACACAGGGATCGCGACAACTTCAACAGAGCAGATCAGCCGGGCAGAAAGTCAGAATGAAGAGAATCTGGTCAGTTATTTCAAAATAAAACACCCATGTGCAGACTCACAACACATCACTACATCACCATCGACCCCTGTCTTCCAGGAGAAGAAATGCGGTGCTGCACCAGGCTCTCTATGTGAAGGAGGATTCATGGTTTTAATGAATAAAACACAGCAAGCTGTATTAACTTTGTCTGTTGGCTGCAGCACAAAGAAGACAATAACACCAATAAACACAATATGGATAAAAAAGAAAGTGACGATCCTGTCCCAGGGGAAGATGCAGGGAAGACTCCACTGGTAGTGCATGTTTTGAAATACCAGCTCAGCATCTGTGCATTTCTGATTTCGGGACTCAACTGCTTTGACTCCCATTGACCCACATTTACAAAGTTGTTGGCTCATCTTGCAAGTTACCTAAAAGTAATAATTCCGCAACAGCTAACCATACCCAGTACTTATCATCTTCAAGCTCATTTTCCTTCAACTTGCATTTCTCCATTTGCTACCTTCTTCTCTTTTCTGTTAGTGGTGTGTATGCGCGACCCAGCGCACGTAATACGGTGACGTCAGTGCAAGAAGTAACATGTGAATCCACAAAAATCAGTAACGTTCTGAAAACTAATTATAAATACACAGAGTAATAGAGGTAGATCGAATGAAGTATAGACACGTCTCGAACTCAGCAGCTTGCGATAAAAGACCCCTAACGATTACAAAGGAAGCCTTTTAAGACATTTTGTGATTGTACATTTTTTAAATAAAAAGTAATACCTATTTGATCAAATTTAATACTAGACTTTTTAAGGTTCTGTGGGAACCAAGTTTTCACGCAAAAAAAAACAATACAACTGTCTGCAGTGTTCCACACAATCAATGTGGTAAGAAGATGATACACTGTATCTAAAACAAATAAATGAATTGTGACAAAGTCTCAGTGAATCTCACTCATCTAATTAAATCAATTTGTTCATTATTAATTATTTTAAAGCACAGAGATCTCAAACAGGAAAAACACATCTACTAATAGGAAAAGTATAAAACTAAATAATAGTTTCAGCTTTATGTGATTTATCAAATAAACATTTTATAGTCTCGGAGGATTCAGCGACACTACATGTGTCCTCAGTGGTAACTAAGCCTCCTTCTGCATAACCAGGGGTTTGTTTACATGTTTATTGCATTGTTCAAATGTGACATGCTGTTTGTTATTCTGATACCCTGATATCATTAATAAGAAATGCTTTGTCAGGATTACCTACGCTATTGCAAATAAACACATTCAGTTAATTTGTGCATTGATTAATTCATCATGGAGGGATAAATAAAACCTGCTAAATAGTGAGAACTAGTCGGCCTTTAAGTGAACCACACTGGAGTGTCTGTGTGTTCACTGTCCTGTCTGAAAAGGGGTATTTAACATGGTCTCTACCTTCAGTTGAGCTGTGTTAAATCAGACCAGCTGTGTTATGGAGCATTAATTTTACAGCCGTGACATTATGTACATGCTAAATAAAGAGTTGGGCTCACAGGTTGACTTTAAAAGGTTTTTCTCCAGCAGACACAAGCCACTGCACCCATGAATAACAGCGACAGGAGCTTCATCAAGGTGGCGGGGAGCTGAGGTGGGCCTTTTGTCCAAAGGTAAATGTGTGTTCTCACACACACACACACACACACACACACACACACACACACACACACACACACACACACACACACACACACACACACACACACACACACACACACACACACACACACACACACACACACACACACAGTAGCCTTGGAGGCCAGCAGGAGGTCGATTAGCCAGTCCTGATAAATTGAAACATGGCTTTAGAGAAGTGCCAGCTCCTGGGTGCCCTGGTAAAAGCATTAAAAATGCAAAGCAGGGTCCTTTTAGCGGCTGCCATTGCATGCCTTGCATTTGAAGATAAATGCTGCACTGAAGTGCCTCGCCCGAGTGGCTGTGGCTGCGAGTAAAATCAGAAGGCTGCTTAATCCCTGAGAGCTCCAGCAGGGTTCTCGGCACATGTCTGGGCCCAGGGTTTCCAAGCCTGAACAGAAAGCACATTAACCCAGACTGCCACTGTGCTCCAACACTCCATTATTTCCAAGACAGATAGAGTGCAGAATGCGGAGAGACCCTCATCCTTTCCTTTGTTCATTTCTTTATTTGTAACAGACCCTGCAGTCAGTCCTATTGGCTCTGCTGTGAGTATCCATCCCACCGGCACAGGAGCAAAACTCCCAGAAGTCCCAGGTGAGAGGCACCGGGTCACATATTGACAGAGGAAAAACAAAAGGGAAGTGCAAGACACCTCGGCACTCCCTCCACCAGCAAGCTGTCAGATATCAATCTGGAGTGTTTCCTGAGGGAGCAGACAAGCAGCTCTGTATCGCAAGATCAGAGCATGGCCGGCTCAGATAAGTTGGATCCAGTGAGGGGTGGAGAGATGGTTTTCTCCTCTCACAGCTCCACGTACTGTACTGGCACTTTTTATGGCTAAAGACAAAAAGTCGTACGGAAAAAGCCACAAGAGTTACAACACGGACACTGTAGGATGGTGTGAATGGTAGACAGAGTAAAATAAAAACCTCCGAAGAGGTGGAAGCTGGACTCCGAGGTCAAGGTCTATCTGTGAGCTCTATGGAAGAAGACCCAGGAGAACTACACCGTTAAATGAAAAGCGGACTGGAATTTGCTGAAATGCATATTGAAAAGCCCCGATGCTTCTGGTAGAATGTCCTTCAGACAGATCAGACAAAACGGGAGATTTTTAGCAACGCACATGAGTTCTGTGTTCACGTACAAAAGGATGAAGATATCAAAGGAAAGAACAGCATACCTGCTGTGGAACATGGAGGAGGCTAGCTTCTGTTTCAGGCTGCTTTGCTGCATCTGACACAGGGAGTCTTGAATCTGTGCAGATCGATGAAATCTGAAGACTATCAAGGAACTCTGCAGCCAAACGTGCTGCCCAGTGTCACAAAGTTCTGTCTCAGTCACAGTTCATTGGTCCTCCAACAGGATCTGGAGCCAAAACACACAGCTGAAAGCAGCCAGAGCAGATCAGAACCAAACATTGGACTGTTCTGATGTGGCCTTCTATGAGTCCTGATCTGAATCCTATCAAACATCTAAAGAGATGAAACATGCAGTCTGGAGAAAGACGCCTTCAAACCTGAGACAGCTGGAGCAGTTTGTTCTGGAAGAGTGGACCGAAGAACTGCTGACAGGAGACACGCAGGTCTCACAGAGGGACACGCAGGTCTCACAGAAGGACACGCAGGTCTCAGAGAAACACAGGTGAGACACACAGGTCTCACAAAGAGAGACACAGGTCTCACAGAGAGACACACAGGTGTCACAGAGAGAGACACAGGTGTCACAGAGAGAGACACGTAGGTGTCACAGAGAGACACGCAGGTCTCACAGAGGGACACGCAGGTCTCACAGAGAAACACAGGTGAGACACACAGGTCTCACAGAGAGAGACACAGGTCTCACAGAGAGACACGCAGGTCTCACAGAGAGACACGCAGGTCTCACAGAGAGAGACACAGGTCTCACAGAGAGACACGCAGGTCTCACAGAGGGACACGCAGGTCTCACAGAGAAACACAGGTGAGATACAGGTCTCACAGAGAGACACACAGGTCTCACAGAGAGACACACAAGTCATCTGTTTGCAGCCTCTAACAATATTAGATTAGGAGTCCCATCAATTTTGTCATCAATCAAAAAGCAGTTGGATTTGAATTAAACATGGAATAAACAATAAAAGATGCTCATCACTTTTGCCAGTCTCAAGTTACATCAAAGACAATTTTAGGTGTCTTCTTTTTTCATAAATGGGTACCAACGAATTAACCCATGAATTATTTCAAATTTTATGATAAAAATCAAAAATAGACATGACACTAGTTGGGTGAAAAGAAACTGGTACTGATAAATTGGCATTTGATCTCTGGATACAATTGACAACAAAAACATGAAACTACAACTGCTACACACAGTAAGTCTATTGAGATAGTTGAGCTAAATTTGTCCTGTCTAATCTGATGTTTGTATTCAATGTTGTCTATGATCAGCACCATAACTTTTTAAATATAGCAAGGACAACTGAGGGTTGAGAGACGGAACCAGAAACGGAATGAACGAAATGTGGAGACGATAAAATCGCCTCTCCATCCAACTAACATTAGGGCTCATTGGCCTCTTTAAATATTCATGTTTGATGCTTAAGAGCTGAAATAAAGTTTCTCTATTTCCAAAAGCTGTTTGGTTAGTGTGACATAATGATGTTGTAACTTGATTTAGTTTTGTATATTTGTTGGTGATGAAAAGGTGAAGAAAGTGATGTCAGTGGGCTCCATCAGAAATGCTGTCTGATGTCTCTGCTGATGGACAGCTTGATGTTTTCAACCACTTCTGTTACTTTGCATTTTCTCACTTCTCGCCTCTTCTTGTAAACTGGGAAAATATTGACTTGTTTTGATTAAACAAGTCTTAAATTAGCTTCAGCTAAACAACTGGATATATTTACACAGACAAAGCACTGTGGATTTATCTGAGAGACTGAGATGCAGGCTGAGGTTTAGTAGTCTGGCTTTTTGAGTTTTATTAGGTTCCTATATATTTCTATGGGGCTATTTTTTCAAATAATTATAGAACAACTAGAGTTCCTGTCGAGATAATTTAAACCTTAAGGTAAAGACAATGTAAAGTTAAATACTTGACAATGATTTTAAAACTTCCTATTTGTTTCACTTCCTTGCCACCAGGCTCTTTCCCTCCAGTTCTCCTCGCTTTCCTTTGTTCAAATGAAGCGATACAACAAAAGGATAACAACTACTTTTTGGGTCAAGTTAAATCTTTTTTTTTTTTTTTTTTTTTTTTCTTCAGTTTAAAGGGTTAGTTACATCCCGCCTCAGTTCCACCCAGAGCAGAGCTCCATCTGTTTGTGTTCTTTCACAGACTTTTGTATGCAGTCACACTGCCTTGCGTAACGAATGTTGATTTTGTACTCAGGGGAATGAGCTATCACCTTGTGTAACTTTGTGATAACCTTAAGAAGAGCGTGAGACTAATGAGAAGTCAAGTTAATTATTTGGAATCAATACAGATCTATCAATTAGCCAATGGTGACATCAATTGCACTCTTATTAGGATGGAGAAGGAGGAGGGCGTACAAACATTTCATTAATCTTGGCTGTAACGGGAGCTGTTTTTCATTCCTTTCTACTGATCACATTTTACATTTCCAGTGTGTCACTACACACCGTGCCTCTCACTTGATGTTTCTTGGGCTCTGGCGACATCTCCTGTGGGATGAATTTGATTGGTCCTTTGATCTGCCTCCTGGACCTCTTAGTGCCATCAGGTAACGTCTCCATGGCGATATCGGCTTCATCGCTGCTGGCCTGGTCACACTCGGAGCATTGCCTGAGGAGAAGAACGAGAACTTGTCTCACTGAGTTGTAATGATTTTACCACGCAAGTCTTTCCTGTAATAAACGGGCTTTCACGGCTCATTCTGATCAAAAGCTAAAAAACAGAAATTTCATATGCCAATATGCCTTTCTGTTACTGAGGGGTTTTTGAACTTTTCAGACCAGCGGTCTCCAACCAGTAGACTGCGACCTACCTGGTGATCAAAGGAGCTCTCAAAGGAAAAAGGTTGGAGACCCCCGCTTTGGACTGTCCTTAAAAATACATACACATGTTCCGCTAATTACTTTCCGATTCAAGTTCAGTACTCTAGACACGGGCATAAAGATGGTAGAAATCTTCTCATCTGGTTTCAAAAATTGGACTCAGTCCATCAAACAATGATTATTTATGATAAATAGATTGACGAGGGTGGATAACAAAGGTGTTGAGGGTCCGATCCTGGGGGGACAAATTCACGGTGCACAACTCCATGAATGTCAAAGCATTTCTGAAGCACTTCTCTGTCACACTCTGTTGCAGAGTTAGACATTACATTTGATATGTATTTCTGCCCTCTGATGTCACCGATGCACCTGAACCAGAGGTCACAAGAACATGTTCAACTCAGGGGCTGTTGTTGATCAAGCAAAGAAACTTGGAATATTTACTCACAGGCTGGTGCACGTCATGCAGCAACAATCAATCGCAATCTTAAGAAATGCAGCAAGAGAAAAGTTGTGACACCTGTGTGAGAGTTTCAATGAAAAAGGAGCACTCTAACCTTTATTAGCAGAAAATGTATCACATGCCCCGTTGAATGAGCCGGCATCCCAGTGGTACCTAATAAAATGGACACCGAGTGTATAACATTCAACGTTCAACCTTTCAGTTAGCAGCAGTATACTGGTACTGATGGTGGACCAATCAAAACAGGGAATGGATAGAGCCTTCCAATCAGCTTCTCTGTTTGTTGTGACAAACAGCTCAGTAGTCTGTTTTCCCAGCGGTCTTTTGTACCGCCACAACTCTGTAATTAACTCAGACTTTGCATGCGCTCACTTTTATCATTTAAATGGTTCCTAATTTTCAGCCAATAAACCAAAAGAGCTTCATGCTCATTTAATTCAGAATCTAAATGAATTACTCCAGTCAGACTGCTTGTGTTACACACATACAAGCATGTCCTGTATGGGAACACCAGCTGCATCTCTTCATTTCTTTCATTCAGAAGAGTAAGAGCAAAGATTCCTCCTCTTTCTTCAAACAGTGGAGGAAAAGAATATCTTGGAACGATCACATGTGGAGAGACAGATGCATTAAATCTCCTCTCCAGATAAGGAACTGCAGTGGTTGAGAAAAGAGACTGTAACATTTCCACCAGCTCTGCATCTGTCATGTAGTAATCCTCATGCCTCTGACTGTCCACAAATGTCAGGACTAATATGAAGAAACTAACTCTGGATCCGAATGTCTTTCTGCTCCTACAAAACACAGAGTGAATATAAAAAGTGTCCACATTCCCATGATGAAAATGTCTCATGATGTACTATAGACTAGGCTTGTCAAAAGTATCTTTTCTTAAAGCATCAACTCTGTATCCGTGGAACAATGGACAACCATTATGTCACAGATTTGACCATACAGTACTGAAACCTTGACAAAACCATCCAATTGGTGGAGCTTATTGTTCATTCATGTTGATGCTGATTAACACAGAGGACACTATTAAAAGAAAAGTCAAATATGAAAGGAGAAGGAGAGGAGGAGAGGAGAGGAGAACTCGGAAGACAAAGGTTGTTGATTCTGTTATTCAAAACTGAAAAGATCTGACCTGCGTCACTAAAAGGCAACACTAGACACGCGTCCAAAATGCACAAGGATGCTGTTCTGTTTATTGTGGTTGAGATGTGACGACACGAGTCTGACAAATCACAAGTGAGAGCAGCTTCTGTAACGCAGGTAGAGAACGAACAAAAGCAACAAAGACAAAAAAAAAAAAGAAAAAACCCAGGGCAACAGTTGTTTGTTCAGTTAAAGGTGCACCACAATGAATTATTGAAAAGCATTAAGTGTTTTTGATACATGAATGGATAGTTTGATTACTGACTTCTGTACAAATAGGAACTATTTTTCTCAGGACTTATTTAAGAAAATGTACCTTCTACTGAGCTTCATGTTGGCTGCACACACTGATGTTCAGCGGATAACTAGCTACATTCATTGAAGCGTTACTTGTTTATTGTCAAAGCAGATTGTTTCAACAAACTTAATAAAGTTGGTCACTCCATTAGTAACACAAAAATTAAGAGTGTATTGTGATAAATCATGTTTGGTCCAAATTACTACAGAAAGATGATTGGTATGAGTATGTCAGGGGTCTCCGACAGAAGATGAAGGAGCTCTCGGAGGAACAAGGTTGGAGACCACTGGTGTACGTAGAAAGCAGGAAACATGAATTTATGTAGCAGGCTTTTTCATTTAGAAACAGGCTGCACATTGTCTTTACCGTCATTGCTGTCCTCCTGTTGTGCAGCATGGTGGGAGCTAGCAGACAGTCAGGCCTGACAGAGCACCATATTGATACGCTCGTGTTCCTTCTGAGGAAGCTTGTTCTCTTCAACCCCTCACTAACGGCTCCCCATCACAGCCTGCTTATGCTTCTGTTACCTCCAGCTTACGCCAGTTTTCTGCCTACGAATGGCGAATGGCATTTTAAGCAAAAATACCATTCGAATAGTCTGAGAACAAAGCTAGGCTCTGATCTGCTTCACTTTCACATGACTGCGCGTAGCTGTGGTAGACAGATGATCTGCACCTCAGTTTTATGTATTTTTTTGAGGGAGTTCCACACAGAACTTTTGAGTTGTCGTCGTCTCTGCACGTTCTCCTTTTCGTACTGTAGCATCTAATCTCACAGTGTCACACACGTTTTACTAAAACCTGGCAGGAACGTCTTCTTTTTTTTCTTCTTTTGTTGCTTAATGGCATTTGGCAAATCACTTTTAGGTGCATTTCCTCCACCCTCTGGCGTATTAACACATTACCCTTAGGCGCCACTAAAAGCAAGGAAATGTGTGCCCATGTACACACTTGACCCCTTACTTCCCACCCCTGTATCTCCATGTGCCTTACCAATAGCTGTTCTTGGTCTTCTTGGGCATTCGTGTCAGAGGTGGCTCCAGGCATCCCAGGTGGTAGTAGAGCTTGCAGGTGTCACAAAGCACCAGCAGATGTTGGTCCTGGTTTTTCTTACAGATGCCACAACTACAGAAATACATCATGTAAAAATGGGTGGAAAAGGCCACATGTGAGGACTTCTAGTCATGACTTTGAAACTCTAGCAGGAACTACAGAATTAAAGACAATTATAACAGCGAGCGGCAACTTGGGGGTTCAAGCCCTTTTCACCCTACAGAAGGAGCAGCGAGCACCTTTTACAAACTTGGTTCAACATAAAAAAAAAAAAAAAAAATCTTAATGACTGGACTAAGGTTTTAATTCACGGCACAAATTGCACCATTGTCATTGGCGAAAGAAATTTCAAAATAGTTTTACACACATGGTTTACTTTGTTATGAAACATAGCACAGGTTTTTAATGATTGGACAAACTATTTTAGCTTCATAGTCTGATTTGTATTAAGCCACATTCATTTGTTTGCATTCGTAGTGCTCTCTAGTTGTTGAATGAAATTGATTGGACAAATCGCTCCAGTTATAGACAATTATTGGTCAATATCTTGAAAACTACATAAGAAATCAACAAGCTTTATACAACTTTTATTAAGCTTGGTCCAATGATGATCTACAGATAATTTGGTGGTGATGTAGGAAAAGTGTGTTTTCCAAAAAACTCAAATTGGCAGAAAATCCACCATTGCAGACCACAATGGTCTAGGAGGGTTTTTGGCAGACAAACTGAGCTGGACCTGTGTGTCAAATTTCAAGTCAATCAGACTTAAGATGTGAGGGGCATCACCATTCAAAAATGGAAATTCTGACCCTTAATTATAGCGTCACCATCTGGCTGGTTGGGGTCATCTTTCTTCAGAGACACATGCGCAACATTTCCTGTTACTGTGGTAAGTTTCATGTTTCTCAGTCATTGTATCTCACAGCAATTTGAGCCACAGCAGAAGACAAAGTATTATGATGAACCACTACAAAAACAAAATCCAACGCCCTGTTCCAAACTCATCCCCAAATGGTTTAAAAACAATGATGGACATATGCAGTGAAGCACATTGTTTCTGCCTCTGGCATTTGGTAGTATTTTTTTTTTTTTTTTTTAAAAGCTCTTTTGTCATTTAACCTTATATTTGAATCCTATCTTTTCTTGCCCTGGCATCTCTCAAGACACCGTGTGTTCACCTGTAGAGGATTGCTGGCAGGCTGGATGACTTCCCTTGGGTTCCTCCTTCCTTCTTGCTAGGCTTCCTCTCTTTCGGGGCTTTCAGAACAGCTGGAGTGTTAAGTTTCTACCAAAACAAAACAAGAACAGCTTTAACAGTCATGAACATCACATTTTCCTTCCAAAAACAGAGGTACTGTTGCTGTGTAACAGCATGGTCTACGTCTAATTGCAAGAACGTTTCCTTTGATAAAAAAAAGTGCTTCTAACTGGAGCGGTCCATGGTTGGGTTTATGGAATAATGAAGACACTGTTTCTGCAGACAGGTTGCTGTTGAACTTTAAATGTCCTTTCACAACATAGCGAGCACAGCAAACCAGTAAACAACTCTGAGAACATGCCATTTCAGGTCCTTTAGCCTTCCCTTTGTTCATGGAGGCCTATTTTTGTTGGTACATGGGTAGCCAGTCATTAATGAGTTATGCAGGCTTCACCAATGCCATTTTCATTGCACATGAAAGCTGTGGTAGTGGTTACTAGGAGCCGTTACCGTAATGTTTTTCAGGACAAATTTATAAATTGGTTTATTCAGAGGTCAAATTATTTGTTAACTCAACTTCACTCCAACTGTAGAGCTGCACCAACATCCTCCACGCTGCTCAACATTTTTCTGTTGCCATTGGTTCAGAGATGTAGCTGTATCGTTTGTTTTTAATACAAGTCATTACATTTTACTAACTGTTGATTGGCACATATAAAAAACACACAGGGACACAAAGATGCCATTCACAATCTGTTCTCCACTACTCACACTCTGCTACTAATACTTAACTTGGGTTATGATCATTGAATATTTCTCAAACTGGCTAAAATAACTGCCTATGACCGGAGCCAAAGTAAGAGCTCGGCAATATATTGATATCATATCAATATCATGAAACAGAACTAGAAATCCTTTTAGGTTTTGAATATCATTATGTTGTGATAAGGTATAAGTGTGG
This sequence comes from Brachyistius frenatus, assembly GCF_029030835.1. Taxonomy (NCBI): domain Eukaryota; kingdom Metazoa; phylum Chordata; class Actinopteri; family Embiotocidae; genus Brachyistius; species Brachyistius frenatus. Next base: position 503,669 of record NW_027210737.1, read on the forward strand.
TCTTTTTGATAGTTTTAAAGGATGAATTACAGTAAAGTTGTCATTGTTGCTATATTGTAGCAGTCAAAGTATTTAGGTTAGGTTAGGTAGTTACTTTATTAATGCACAAGGGGAATTTTTTTTTCGCTACAGCAGCATACAGGAAGTAATAAGATAATAATAGAATAATAGAAAAGCAATAAAATAGCAGTGAAAAATATTAAATATAAAATGCACAGTATATATCTATATATATATTATATACAAACAACCAAGAAACACAGACAACAGTGTTATTGTTGTGTGATGGATTTTGCCAGAGGTGAGTTATTGTACAATCTTATTGCGGTCGGCAGGAATGATCTCCTGTATCTGGAATGATCTCCTGTATCTGTCCTTGTGACAGCAGCTGGAGGAGTCTTTTGGAGAACGTCCTCCTCTGTCCCTGCAGCAGGTGGTAGAGATGGTGGTCAGGATTACCCAATATGGATAATAGTTTGTTCAGCGTCCTCCTCTCCACCACCTTTTCCAGGCTGTCCAGTTTGCAGCCGATGATGGAGCCGGCCTTCTTAACCAGTTTGTTAAGTCTGTTGGTGTCTCCAGCTCCAATGCTGCTCCCCCAGCAGACTACTAGAAGTACAATTCACTGGCCACAACAGATGGTAGAACATCTCCAACATCTCGCTGCACACATTGAAGGATTGAAGTTTCCTCAAGAAAAAGAGTCGACTCATCCCCTTCTTGTAGACAGCGTTGATGTTGGTCTTCCAGTTCAGTCTGTTGTCATGGAGACACCAGGTACTTGTACTCCTCCACCATGTCCACCTCCTCTCCCAGAACTCTCAGCGGTTGTGGAGCCGTCGTCTTCCTCCTGAAGTCGACCACCATCTCTGTGGTCTTGGCCACGTTCAGGAGCAGGTGATTTCTTCCCGCCCACTCCACAAAGTCCTCCACTACTGCTCTGTACTCGTCCTCCCGTCCATCCCTTATACACCCGACCACTGCAGAGTCATCAGAGAACTTCTGCAGATGGCAGGACTCTGAGTTGTACTGGGAGTCAGTGGTGTAGAAGGTGAACAGGAAGGGAGACAGAACAGTTCCCTGAGGAGCTCCAGTACCACTGACCACCGTATCAGACAGCACACTGCCCAGACGGACAAGCTGTGGTCTGCCTGTCAGGTAGTCAGTGATCCAGGAGACGGTGGACGTGTCCACCCCCTCCACCTCCCCTCCACCTGCAGCTTCTCACTCAGCAGCAGTGGTTGGATGGTGTTAAATGTACTGGAGAAATCAAAGAAAGTGATTCTCACAGAGTCACCGGTTCCATCCAGGTGAGACTGAGCTCGTTGCAGCAGGTAGATGATGTCATCGTCCACTCCCACATGAGGCTGGTACGCAAATTGCAGAGGGTCCAGTGAAGATTTCACCAGCGGTCTGAGGTGGGCCAAGACCAGCCTCTCCAGCACCTTCATCACATGAGATGTGAGGGCAACCGGACGGTAGTCGTTGAGGCCGGATGGAGTCGTCTTCTTAGGGACTGGAACCAGGCAGGACGTCTTCCACAGCACCGGGACCTCCTCCTGCTTCAGGCTCAGGTTGAAGAGGTGTTGTAGGACCTCAGCCAGCTGGACGGTGCAGGTCTTCAGGACCCCGGGGCTGATGCTGTCAGGTCCTGCAGCCTTGCGCTGGTGGAGTCTCTCCAGCTGTCTCCTAACCTGGCCAGTCGTCACAGAGAGGGAGGAGGTGGGGGGGGGGGTCATGGTGTCGATGGAGGAAGAACCCTTTGAGATTGAGGGCTCTATGCAGCTCACCAGGGGGGCAGAGGGGGGAGGGGGAGAGGCAGCAGAGGTGTTTGGGAGGTGTAAGGTGTGGAGGAGACAGATGAGGGTGGTGAACTAAACCTGTTGAAGAAACAGTTTAGCTCATTGGACCTCTCCAGGTTCCCCCTGGTTGTTCCTCTCCAGGTTCCCCCTGGTTGTTCTTCTCCAGATTCCCCCTGGTTGTTCCTCTCCAGGTTCCCCCTGGTTGTTCTTCTCCAGATTCCCCCTGGTTGTTCTTCTCCAGGTTCCCCCTGGTTGTTCCTCTCCAGGTTCCCCCTGGTTGTCTCTCTCTCCCCTTGAACCCAGTAATCTCCTTCATACTGGTCCACACCTCCCTCACGTTGTTCTGCTGGAGTTTGGCCTCCAGCTTCCTCCTGTAGGAGTCCTTGCACTCTCTCATCTTCTCCTTCAGGTTGTGCTGAACTCTCCTGAGCTCCTCCCTGTCCCCAGACCTGAAAGCTGATTTCTTCTGATTAAGAAGCACCTTCAGGTCCCTGGTGATCCACGGCTTGTTGTTGGGGAAGCAGTGTACAGTCCGGGATGGGACGGTGGTGTGTTCACAGAATGTGATGTATTCATCAAACTGTGACATTTGATTTGCAGTAGGTGATATTATTGGACAGTTTGAGAGAAAATTTTATGTAATAATAATAATAATAGAATAATAATTCTGTATTGGCTGCCTTTTTTTTTCATTTTAGAAATAAAAAGAGTCTATGACAGTTTTTCAAGTGTTTTGTTTGTTCAAAACAGGTTTAGTTGTTGAAGGATTAAACTAGTTGAACAGTCTGTCTCAAAGCGAACTTGTAGACTGCTGTAGCTGACATCAGTTGATATAAAGCAACAAAGAGTGAAGTGACAGTTTACTGACATGTGCTCTGTGTTGCCTGACAGTTTGGACTGTCTAAATAATGTTCGTCAAAGTGCTGCTGTAAACGATCTCTAACAGCGAGCTGTTAGTAAAGTTAAGACGAGAACTTGTTGTATGTGGCAGGAGGAACGCAACAGCAGAGAGCCGGTTTATTCACTCCTGCATCTCAGGTGCAGCACTGCCATGCAGGTTAATTAGAAAACTTATCTTGTAGGGACCGAGTCTGTCACTAAACAGACAAGGTTCTCCCTGAGGAAGCTCTAATCTGAGCACACTCGCTCTGCCTGCAGCGCCGAGGGAGCGTCCCCACAGGGAGACCTGATAGATGGGGAGACAGGTGACCAACGCACAAGGGCCTGCTGAGGCTATCTCCTCAACCTGGACCAGTCTGCCAGTGTCCCACCACCACAAAACGTCTCCACTGCTGATATGGAGCAGTTTCAACATTGTTAACATGCTTTATCAGACAGATGAAGAAGTTTAAAGGTGCAGATTATAAATGGTGAGTAGGAGCCGTAAGGTAAACAGACGGGATTTAAGCTGTCTGGCTTTCTGCACGACTGCTGCATCGAGAGGGAAAACTCATCGAAAGATTACAATGTTGGAGCCAACAGGGCACTTTCTGTGGCAGACAACATTTACATCCTATTAAATACAGTAAAATAATAAATATCAAGCAGAGGAACAATATATAACTTGAAAACAGCTCCTTCATGACATTATTGGCGAGTAAAGGTTGTGTGCTTCAGCTGTAACATGAATTCATAGATGTTGTCATCTTTGGGCTTTAAAGCCTCTGATATCTGAGGCTTTGATCTAATAATAGACTCTGGGATACAACCGCTTCCATGGCTTTCACAGGATACATGTCAGAATCCAATAATAATGACAGCTACTCCACAAACTCTGTATGCAACTAAATCGGCTGTACAGCTCAATTCCATTTTACCGACAGGTAACATGAGAACCCGATCCTTCAACCATAAGCTGAAGCCAAAAGTCGGAAAACGTGATGGTACTTTTCTATCAGGTAGAATAGATCCTGTAGGTGTCTGTAGGTGTACGGAGACTTTTTGTGTTGGAGTCAGATTATCAGGGAAAGTTACAGACCAATAGCCAGAATGCAAACAGAACATTTGGAAAGAAAAAAACTCAAACTTATCAAAGCAACTCAACGGCAGACACCTTCATCTGTACACAGAATTGAAGGTCAGTTGTTTGAACTTTATATGAACATGTCCTCACAACATTTAAATCCTGAAATGGTATGTAACGCCAGCTCAGTGCTGCTGGTTACCAGGCTACCATCATTATGGTTAAGTCTGTCATAACATAATGCTGTGCATGCAGTTGTGTGTAAGCAAACTGTGTGCAACGAGATTATATCATGGAATCATGGAAATTCAGTAATATTGGTAATGACTTGCCACAGTTCTGCTATTGTGACATCCCTTATCTCAACATGTCAGTTGTGTTCAGCTCTAAACTTTAGACACAAACCTAGAAAGCCACATTCACAAAAGTTGTACAGCTACTGAAGGAAGTCTTTTGGTGGTGTTTACATTTGTTATGAACCTTTCCAGTACCACCAAACATAAACCTCTTCTTTTCAGAAGATACAACTGTTCACAGCTCAAAGGGTCAGAGCTCTCCACTGAACAATATACAGAACATGTACTTACTGAAACTATGTTTGATCAACAATGAATTTGAAGCATTTCAGCATTTAATATCTTTGGGTTCTGGATTATTAGTCAGACAAAACAAGACATGGAAATGTTACCTTCAGCCCTGGGCCATTATGATGCACACGTTTCACCATCTTAGATTTAGTTTTTAAGTGATTAGCCAGTTCATTGTAAAAAATAACTGACAGATTAATTCATATTCTAAATGTGATTGATTTCCAAATATCTATTGAAACAGCTCAAGCCCCTTTTGAAAAAAACAAAACAAAAACATATATATTCAGTCCAATCTTCAATATTTTATACAACAAATAATACTTGTGACTTTTGTTGTATGGTATCATTTCCTTCTGCATGGAACATTATATATTTGTAGTTTGTAGATAGTCAGTGAATTGGAAGAGGATGCGTTTTCCTGCCTACAGACAGATCACCTGTTTAGGCCGTATTCAGGAACAGTCTTAGCTCTCAGTGCCCTCAAAGCACCTTTAACTCGCATGAGATGCTTACAGGTCTAATTTTCTTTTTTTTTAACTGGACTGCACTGTAAAACGTATCCGTGCTATGACATCGTCAGCCTGGTAGCTGTCTGAGTATCGTGGTGTTCTCTGGAGGCTGCTGGAAAATGTCTTCTAAGTGTTTTGTTGTGAAGTAGCCAGGAGTGTTAAACTTTCAGGAGCACCAGGAACAAAAGCACTGACTGTGTACTGGAAGAATGATGACAGTCCCAGTTGGGGACATCAATAATTCCTGCAAATACACAGGCAGGATGACAAATAGGAGATGAAAATGTGGCAGATAGATGACACAAAAGCATGCGGTGCAGTGACTGATGTTGCTACTTAAATCGTGCATGTTCATAATTAGGTGATTTATGGTGGTCATTGCAGATTCACCAGCAGTCTCCTGAGTTCCTGTCCATTCTGCTGCCTCGCACCATATTAACATCATTTCACTATTTATCTACATGACTCGAACTCTCAACGACCGCACTTGTAATAAAGTATTTTATGGATCTAGCTGGTACTTTTACCACTTATATAGAACTCTGTCCCAGGTACAAGAGTGATGTCTGCATAATTAGTTTATGACAATGTGTGCATTGAACACTCCCAATGGCCACGCTGCTGTTCCCTTACTTACATCGTTAGCCAGTTAGCCGTTAGCGGTCTGCCCGCACACTCCACCGAAAATATGAGTGTTGCCTAAAATTGTCAGGATCGTCCAAATGTCAAAGTCCCAACTTTTCAACACCTTATGGACTTATGACTTATGACACTGAAATGCCCTGAAGAGCCTGGGAATTTGGAGGATTGTGATTGGCTGAGAGGTGAAGCGGTAGAACAAAAAATAATCAACGAGGCCTCATCCAACAAAAACAATACTTTTAAAATTATGGGGGAAATTCAATTTGGACATTTTTCTGTTCGAAGTAAAATTTTTACTATGAAAAAGAGATTTCATAACAATAGTTTTGTTAATTAACTAAATTATTTAACTATGTATATTTCATTAACATATTTTACTTTTCAGTTTTATCAACGTATATACATAAGTTTGGCATTTTGTATGATTTTGTGTGTAAATTTCAGACAAACAAAAAACACCACATCAGGCATAGGCTAGCATCACGCTGTCTGTCCAAAACCAGTTTTTTGCATCAGAATCAGATCAAAATCTGATCTAAACGCAAGTCATTAAAGTCATCTGTATTATTATTATTATTATTAATAATATATATATATATATATATATATATATATATATATATATATTTTTTTTTTATAAAGCCCTTAATAGCAACTTGCCATCATATATCACTTCCTTTTCAAATTGGTTCTACATGTATTATTCGACTTCAAGTGACTGGCTAATGCTTGAACTTCTACACACAGCTGAGAAAATTGCCTTTAGTTTTTGTGCAAGCGCACACAAGGAGCAGTGGAAGGCTTTTACCTCCACAGTTAGTTAGTCGTGACTTCATGGTAAATGATGGGCCAATCAGATTGTAACATGAAGCGATTTCCTGAACAGCTGAGATGTTACTAACTGTATCACCCACTGTTGGTCACCTGGGTTCCTACTCACAGTATGGATAAAACCTCACAAGTCATTGCTACCCTAAAAATGTGAAGCCAATAAACAGGAGTGTTGTGCAAACAACTGATGCCAGAGCAGGATGGATGGAGGGGGAAGAATAAGGTAGAATCAGTGATGGTGGTGGTACCTGGCCCAGGATGCCCCCCATCAGAGTCCACATGGCCTGGCCTTCACTGCGCAGCTCTCCGTTCACATTGAGCAGCTCCTCCAGAAACTCACACAGCTGCATCAGGAGAGAAAAGGCAACACAAGAGTGAACAGAATATTGATATCGTTTCAGTCTGTGTTAAGTGCAGAGCTGCAGTGAGGACATGGTTAGCCTAGCTTAGCCTAGCCAGCTTCAGTTCAAAGTTCAAAATACACCTCCCAACAAATCTAAAGCTCAATCATTTACATGTTGTCTCTCATTTGTCTCAACCTGTACACAACAAGGAAACACAATTTGCTGTTTTAGAGGGTAGATGTGTTGCCAGCCAAGTGCAGAGACGACTGCAGATGCAGTGACCTTGGCCTGTCAGAAGTCTGGTTTAGGTCGCCAGGTTTGTTACCCGTGCTCGAGTGCAATCTGTTGTTTCACCCAGCAAATGTAACATTATGTTTGTGTACAGATTAAACAGACATGTGACCTATTTATTTGTGAACTCCTCATTGTTTCCAGTCTTTATATTATGCCAAGTCACCCAGTTGTGACTCCTACTGTGTACAAAACACACGGACATCAGCCTCATATTATATTTTTGGAAGGAAGGAAAGAAATAAAGGACAAAAATATTTGCGTAACCTGCCGTTGTGTTGAGTTTGGAGGATGTGTTGAAATGGCATTTGCAACTACAAGCAAAATTATTACACAAATTGTGCTGTTACACTGTTTAATATTTACTAGTGCAGTAAGGCTAAGTAAAAAAAAACTGTAGCTCTTTCAAGCTTATTTAAGTGTATCACACCACCAAGTCAATGGTGAAGTGTAACAGATAAAAAGCTTCTACCTGACTTTATTTAACGTGCACATGGTCAGAGGGGTTAAACAGTGGTGGAAGGGTCACAGGTAGAGGAATATAACTCAGCCTTATGACTGAGAGTTTCAGTGCTGAAGGAGCAGACGAAGCTTTCAGTCAGCTTTGGAGTCAATGTTAACGGTTTGATATCATCGCTGTATATGATCTGCAGGAGTTGAGCCTCGTGTCATGACTAAACCTTGTACTGCTCTCTACTACCATACATCAGTAATGACATTCCTCCACCAGCATTTTCTCCAAGGCCGTGTAAGAGCAACTCAGGCGAGGCAATTAGCAACACACACTCCATTAATAACGTTTAACACGCACGGCAGAAGACTGAACGCAACATTAACTCTGGTGACTTTTCCTCTGCCGTTGCGTTCCCCTCCTCGTGTTGACAGATGGAGCGGCAGCCTCTTCACAGAGGTCACATGTCTGAGAGGCGAGACAAGAGGACAGGATTCCTGAAGCCATCTTGTAGCGCAGATCCATCTGAACTGTCTAATGTGGTGATACCACGTATAACCTGAGCTGAATATCAGGAATTAAAGCATAAACCTGAAACACTTTGAAAATGAACACACCAATGAAAATGAATGGCCACTTATCATACTTACAAAACACGTATACTATCACCCGATATCACTTGAAACTGGACATTTACTCGAGATTCTTTGCCTTGATGTTGAACTTTCAAATGAACATATTAACGAAGGGTGACTGAAAAGTTCAAACTGTGCCGGAGCGCAGCAGAATGATGTGCACGGAATAGGAGGAAGCACACTAAATTACATTACTGAGAAAGTATCATGTCACCTGATCAACATCAGCACCTGTGTTACACCTGTTTGTGGCCTGTGCCCATCTGTGATTTCAGCATGGATGTGAAAACCGTCATGAAAATGGCAACAGAACACTTGAAATATGGTAATGTTGCAGTGAGCAGGGCGAGGTGTTCTGACCTCAGACTGGATATAAAAGTGTTCGTGGCCTCCAGCTCTAAAAAAAATGAGGCCGATGAAGAAGTGCCTTAAGCGGCAATACCACCGAGTGCCACTAGAGGTTGGCTGCAAATAGACTCCCATTCAACTTCTCTCATCAAATTTAAATCAATAATATTTTTCCACAAGTTATTTCAGTGTTGTTAGCTAAAGTTGCTCCTCATTATTAGGTTTCCATGTGAAAATAGTCCCTCATTAACTGGAGAATAAGTTTCAAAAAGACCTGTTTTTGGGGCGTGTCTGTTTGATTGACAAGCATATACAAGCTATATTGACAAGCTATACAAGCTTGCTGTGGCGCAGTCACGTTACAGCTATCGGTGTGCGGGACGTAGTATCGTTGGGCTTCCAATCGGATCAGTCAGATCACCAACCAATGGGTGACGCCACTGTTGGATGCTGCTTGGTTCTAACTGGGACTCATATTTTAAGAGGGGGAGAACGTCACTATCCAAAACTGGGGGGAGATCTGATGATCACGCTACATTAGCATGTTAGCATGCTGACATTAGCATTTACCTGAAAGGAGTGCAGTGAACAGCCTCACAGCCACAAGCATTACTGTAGTTAGATGTTCTCCCAGATCTTTGTATCACCGACTGCATACATGTGATTTAATATCACTTCAGCTGGATTTAATGAGCCTGAACCAGAAGTATACAGTTTTGTTTAGCTTGATTATTAAACACCGGTGGCTGTAATTTACAGATCATAAATGACGCAGCCACACAAAGTGATTAACTTCTGTTCATGTAGTTAGTGCTTAATTATTTGTACTTGAAGTACTGCCTAATAATCCTGCCGATTACTATACAAGCATAAAATAAATTTCAAACACTTTGTCTCATTTGTTGTGGAATAAAGCACTTAACTGTGCGTTTGGATTGTGCTGCTCACCTTGTTATACTCCACATGCAGTTTTTCTTGCTCGCTCTCCAGCTTGTCTTTTAAGTTCTTCTGCTCGGAGATGTTGTCCTGGATCTGGATCATTCGCATGTTCCGCTCTGAATTACAATGGGACAAAAATCAATAGCATGATCACAATCTTTATACAGGAAACAGCACATGAGAGAGTGTACTGATGGCAGATAGGCCCTCTGCTATAGGCTAATGGAGTACGCCTTCAAGGTTACCACCATGCTGCCATTTATTTGGGTAAAAAGAGCCTTTACACAGTATTCACAGTAACTCAACCACACTGTGCAACAGTTAAACCTTTAAATGATAAAATGCTGTAACTTCCTTGAAATAACTGTAATAATAATCAATATACTTCCTGCATTTTTGATCTAACAAACAGAGATTACAAGCTTATTATCATTAAAAAAAAAATAATAATAATAAAATTTAAAAAAAGGTTTCTAGATGCATATCAAGAAATGAAAGTGCAAGGAGCACAAGACAAGCATAAGAGGTGCTGGTAGCCAACATAAGGATGAGCAGCTGGTTTTCAGCTCAGCTTTTACTCAGCAGCCCTGAAGGACGACGGAGGAGGATGGAAACGAAAAACAGTGCATCTCGTTTCACTGCTGCTTTCTGAATGTAGGCTGAACACATTCAAGTAATATTACAGTGTTAAAAGGCAAAAGCCCTTCTTGCAAACAGAACCTGCCAAAATACCAGATAGTGGGTCCAAAGGCATCAGAACACGGTTCAGCACCTCGGAGGTTGTGTTCAGAATCAGGATTCTCAGGTTATTTGGCAACACTAATTTCTAAGTGTACCACAACAAAATGTGTGTATATTGTGTTTTAAAAGTGCATTAAAATAGAATAGGAAAAGTTGGATTTGCTCTGTTCTTAAGAAAAGCTCTGCCTTTGTTTAAAAAAAAACAAAACAAAGAGGGGAGATAAATGGTGTTAAAGGTAAAGCAGGTAATTTCCTGCAGCAAACTACTAAGCGAAGCTGCCAAGTGATTTTCTCCCCGAGCTTAAAAAGCCTTGTGTTATATTTCATTAAAGGGAAAGTGTTGCCAGAAGCTCCCTTCACTTCAAGGTAGGCAGTGTGCCTGCACAATTAAATACTGAGAAACCCTGTAATGTGGGTTTTCCAGACCCACTGCCAGTGCAGATTAATAATTGGTATCAGAAGAGAAGAATGTTACAACTACAGAACAGATGTCCTGTCCTGCATGAAGTGACCATCAGCCAACCACAGCACTCTGCACCTACGACTCTGCATGAAGTGGTGGTTCATGTAAAGCGACTGCAGCGGGCAACACAGGTCTGATCTCACATCATTATAACGCCACACCCTCAAATCGTGTCATTTTCAGTCTTCAGCCCAGCAAACACTACAGTGTCATCACTGGAGGACATTTATCTGACTTCACAGAGCTCTTCATCTTCAACACACTCTGATTAGCAAAATAAATGGAATTCCTCTGCATAAACACCAAACAGCAACAGCATTAACACCGCTGACAGGTGACGTGATTAACATTGTTTATCTCATTCCAATGGCATGGGATATGTCCGGCAGCAAATGAACAGGTAGTTCTTAAAGTTGATGTGCTGGAAGCGGGACAAGTGTGAGGATCATGATGGCAACATGAGAGCATATCCAAAATGGGGTAGTAGTGGGTAGTTCCAGGTTTGCCAAACTGGTCCAAGGGAAGACAATTGGTGAACTGCTGACAGGTTCATGGGTGTCTGATGGGGAGGGAAGCGACTGCAATGGACACATGAGCGTCAAAATGGACCATAGAGCAAAGGAAGAAGGTGAATCATGTCGTCTCTTCCATCGTGTGGACAGCCGGGTGCGTAGATTACCCGGAGAAAAGATGGCAGCAGGATGCACTGTGGGAGGAGGGTAGGCCAGCCGAGGCAGTGTGATGCTCTGGGAAATGTTCTGATGGGAAACTTTGGGCCATCGATGTTCGTCTGACAAGCACCCCTGACCTAAACATTGCTGCACGAACCACAAACACCCAACGAATGTCAACGGTTATTCCCTGATGGCAGAGTTCTTTTTCAGCAGGATAATGGTCCCTCGCACACTGCAAGAATTGTTCAGAGATGGTTTGAGGAACATGAGTTCAAGGTGTTGTAAAAACATGGGCCATGTAAAAAGATCCACCTCACAACCTCCAGGATTTAAAGGATCTGCTGCTAACGTCTTGGTGCTCTTTTCAGTGGTGTTATTGAGTCCAAACCTCAACAGGTCAGAGTAGTTTTGGCAGCACAACGGGACCGACACAATATTAGGCAAGTGGTGGTTGGGAAGGTGATTGGGACTGATTGTTATGAGTCTGTGGTTTCATTTAACTGGCAATTAAATACTGGATTATATAATGTAAAACTACTTTTAAATACTTTTATTGAGAATGTCAGAATATTATCATGGAAGATTTACTACAACATTTAATCTAAACCAGAGACGACCTGCAGAGAGGTTCATGGGCTTCGAATTTTAAACCATTATTTTTTACTTATGGATATCTAAAGCATCAACTTCACTCACAGAAAACAAACAGCTTCCAAAGCATTGCTGTGTTCTGGACTAATCTGTAAAAAAATGTCTTCCTGTAATTGGAGACATGGAGGTATACAAACTTTATACACTGTTACACAACAATAATTAGTGAAGTCAGCGTAACAGAAAAATGTTAATGGGTTCTCAACTGATTGTAAAATTTCCATCAGATCAGTAATGCCTGCAAATATAAATTTTAGGAGATCATTTTTTTCTCAAACTGTAACTCAGTTGGAAATGACCCAACACAAACCAACACAACAGCACTGACTGGAATCCACAGAGTTTTCTCACCCAGGTAGTAGTTGACGAAGTCCGCAGTGAGAGCCGGCTGCTTGTGTTTCCTGCGGCCGTCCATGCTGGCGTTGGCATCAGACGTGTCAACGGGGAAAATGTCCGTGCTGATGCCCATCAGTTCTGCCTTCCTCATTAACTTCCTGATGGCTGAGGCACTAGAGGTCAGAGGTCGCGGCAGTTTCTCCCGGGGCACCCAGGCCTGAGGCCGAGTGTTCCTGGACAGCTCCGCTTTGGCCCGATACTGCTGCAGGCGGGTGGTGATCCGGGCCTGCAGGTGGGACACACTAACTTTTTACAGGTGGTCCTTTTGTCATTCACATGAATCTCACACCAAAACAAAGGAAACCAATGATTTTTTTTTTTTTTTTACATGCTTCTATAACAGAAGCATGTAAAAGCTCTTCTGCTTTCAGGGTTTCCACCAGAAGCTGCGAGCTGGGATTTGCTCCCATTCAGCCAAAGAGGCACCAGAGAGGTCCAACACTGATATTGGGCAGCTCGGCTCACGGTTGGTGTTCCACATAAATCTGAGTAAACTGTTTCTTTATAGAGCTTGCTTTGTACCACTGTCATTTAGAAACAGGAAAGAGATGAACACACACAGAAGACCCAAAGCTAGAAGCACACCGATGTTTCTTAAAGTTTGGGAAGTTCACAACACACCGTTATGATATTGTGTTGATGTACTGTGGAAATGTTTTGGACACTTAAAGTATTGATGAGACTTTAAAAATGAACTGCAGTTAAGAGAAATCATCTAAAATAAATGAGTGTGTTGCCTTTAAAACAGCATCAGCTCTCCTCAGTACACTCTTACGGTCTTTTGAGGTTCTCGGCAGGAAGCTATTCAGTATCCTGGAGAACGTGCTACAATTCTTTGGATGATTTAGTCTATCTCAGTGTCTCCTGGTTGTTCATGTGATCCCAGACCGACGCCAACATGCTGAGATCAGGACTCTGTGGGGGCCGGACCATCTGTTGCTCTTTCAGACTCTGGCTGGATGTTTGTGCTTCTTGTCATGGTGGAGGAGGAATTTGAGACTTTTGCAACAATACAGATGATCTACAATGATATTTACTTGTTGGGGGGTTGCGGGTTTACAACTCTTTATATATGTTGTGTGGATTTCAATCTCGGTAGTGATTTCCTCAAGATGAAACTGTCACCTGGCTGTGAGGTGAGTGATGTTCGGCTGCAGTCAGCGCAAGTCCGATTCAGACATCCACAAAGAGTGTCATGTCAACACAGGACTAACCAGGTAAATATCTTTGATACAGTTCTGTTAGAGTGCTGCAGGGGGGAGTGGGGAGTTAATGAAAGCTTGTTAATATGATCTCTTAAAGTCTAAAACACCGTGGTCAAGTTTTACAAAGAACACAGAGTTGATAAAGACAGGAGAATTCAAACAGGAAGGGACAGAGACATTAACACATTTCCCTGCAGTCAGGCTCTAAACCTTGTGTGCACTCATATGAATGCTGCTGACCAGGAATCACCTGAATGGTAACACTTCTAACCCATTGTATGGTGGTCCAGACACAGTACAATACTGTCACCTCTCAAACTAAGCCAGAGCTACTGGCAACAAGTAGCTGATTAATTGATTTGTTGATTGAAAAAAATATATATTTCCAACTATTTTCATTATCAATGAATTGTTTTGGAGTCATATTTTGAAGAAGAAAATTCAAAAGTTTTGATTGCAGCTTCTTTCTTTCAGTTTTTTGTGGTTTCCTAAGTCCTCCTTGATAATAAATGGAATATCTTTTGCTTGTGGATTGTTGATCAGGAGAAAACAATATTCTAGACAGCTGCTTGGGCTTTGAGAAACAATGGTCAACATGCTTTTGTCCATTTCCTGGCATTTTCAAGACCAAACAGTTAATAGATTCATCTAGAAACGTGTGCAGATGTAGTTAAAGTTAATAATTGTATGATAGACAGATGAGTGTATAAAGGTTTTGATATTGTGGAGAGCAAACTCAGTCGCTAACAAGTGGAAGGTGGACTGTGGCTGAACAAACCTGAGCTTCAGGAGTCAGCTGTTTCTCTCTCTCCTGCAGAGAGACCTTACAATACGACTGTAAGGCCAGGTAGTTCTTCCTTTTCCACTTCCTGTCAAAGCGGTCTGCGTGTTGTTTACAGTAGGCAAAAAATGGATCAGCGATATCCTGAGGAGACACAAACACATGTAAACATTAACAGTTCAGTTTAGTAAAGAGTGAGAACATGACCCTGCATAGCTTTTACTTTGATGACCTATTAAAACCCAGTTCTCTCCATTTCTCACTCAAATACAGGACGAAACACTCCACATGTTGAAGCCGTGTTTTGTAGCAGCTGGAGTTAACCTAAAGTTATTTCATTGCAGGTTGCTGCAGAGGATGACAGCAGCATCAACATCGTGTGTGTGTGTGTGTGTGTGTGTGTGTGTGTGTGTGTGTGTGTGTGTGTGTGTGTGTGTGTGTGTGTGTGTGTGTGTGTGTGTGTGTGTGTGTGTGTGTGTGTGTGAGGTAGGAGGAGGACACTGAGGGTTCTGACCTGGACATATTTAACTCATCAGCTCTGTCCAGACTTTCCTCAGCTTCAGTCCCTTTTACTTCAATCCTGTGATCATCTTCCTTCTGATCACGTTATTTTGATGACGCCTGTTTTCCAGCGTTCCCCTGTGTGCCTCTCTGCTTTGTCTCAGACTCCCTTTAGACTTACCATCCTCAGTAATTCTTTGTTACCGTCTCTGAAAGCTGAAGGCATGGAGCTGTATGCATTCTTTACATTAGCATAAAATAAATCCCACATTTTATTGTCGCTGGTCAGAGGTTTACAAATGAACTAAATGTTGGAAGAGCAGAGAGTGAGCATGATTAAAGTCTCCAGAGATGACTATGAAGGTATCAGGGTGTCGTGTTAGAAGCCTGCTGATAGTTGCAGGCAGTACGGACACAAATTAATTTCCAACAGTTTGATATACAAGCTCCATAAACATAAACAGTAAGTGTCCTGTATTACACCAGCACTGCAGTCCCTCCTTTCTTCTTACCGTTTCTCTCCTGTTCGGTCGTTCGTTTCTACGTCATGAAACTCAAACTCTTTGAATATTGTTTGACTTCAGTTTGTCACCGCGTGGTTCTGTTTAATGGTAAAATATCATTGTGTGTTGAATGTCCAGTGTTGCTTCACCTACCTCCTCTGCTGCAGCCTCAGACAGGAGTCCCTCCCTCTGTGCACAGGTGACGTGGAAGTAGGAACGACACATTCCTGCATCACAGCTGATGCACACACCGGTGCGGGCAAAGCGGGCGTCCTCACAGAAGCTGCACTCCTACATACACAACCAATACAACAGGGAGACTTAAAGCTGTTGCGGATACAGTGAACACTGGGTTCTCTCTGGCCATCATATTCATGGCTTCTGTCATGCACATGTGCCACGGAGTGGACGCAGAATACACACAACTATTTCAAAACTACGCATTTTCTCTCAGGAGTCACTAAAGGCAGCTGCACCACTCCGTGTAGAAAACATGTTGAAATGTGTGTTCTGTTCTCCCAAAGAGCAGACGTACTGCTGAGTGAAGCAGCTCGGGCCAAAGAAATCAACAAATATGTCACTATTCAATTACTGTCATTGCTTCTACTTTGACATTTCATGATGTACACAGACTCATTTTTTTCTCTTTAACGAGCACTGTTAGCTCTTACACTTCTGACAGAGGAACTTCAGTCAATGCCTGCACATCAGGGGACATTTCAACCATCTGTAACACTCAAAGTGCAACAAATCCAAAATGTTTTCAATGCTTCAACTTAAACGTGCTGATTCCAATGCTTTCAGTATGACGATTCAGATTCATGTCAAACGTTAAGCACCAGTTCAAGAACCTTTAGGGACAACACTTCAACTGACTTTAGCTCTTTCACTTCACCTCAGACATTCGCTCAATGCAAGGACGAACCTTTATCTGAAATTTGAATCGCTGCAATAGCTAATATGAAAATGAACACTTCAAACCCTTTCAGTGCTTTAACTCTTTAAAGGCTTTAGCTTCAGCTACAGAGTTCAAATGTTGCCAGTGGAAGTGAGCTTTTTTAATTTGCTTTGTAAAATGGCTTTATGTAATTCCGGTGGAAAATAACGACGCAAGAATGATGATGAAATATTTGGATATACTGTCAGGAAACACTAATCTACACAGCAGCTGCTGCAGGATGTTAAACAAGTCCGTAAATCACTGTGAACATCCTGCAGCATCAGTATGTAAAAAGAAAACTTGCCTTGGCCCCATATTTTGAATAATTCATCTCCGTGAGCGTCACTGGTCGCAGTTTATCGATGTCTCCAAATGCGACTCCAGGAACGTAAAGTGCACAAACCACATGCACCCATCTGAAAACATTAAAGAATAAAAAAAAAAAAAAAAACGGGGTGATAAAGAGACACAGAACGTACTGCACAGTATGAAAATCGTCACCTGAAAATGGTTCCTGTTAAAGGGTGGCATTTAAAATGTATTGATCTCTGCGTGCTGATATCAAGGAATGCTATAAGACTGATGACAATCTATAGCTGCTGTTTATATTTGCATTTAGTGTAGAGAATTACTGCCGACAATGAGAAACTTAATATTATGAAATTGTCTGCAGTGAGTTGCTCAGACACTTCAAAAAGAAATGGACTCATAGATTTATGCAGCCCCAGACTCTGGCTACAGTTTGGTGTGACACAATTTCAAATGCGGACTTTAGGGAAGAGAATCCGAAGTCCAATATAAAGATATCCATCTCTAGCAAGCAACCGCTTCACAGTTTAATTTGCTGTGTTTTTCATGCTCTAGTGAAGTAGTAAATTCGGGTGCAGCCTGGCTGAGGAGCACTATCAGTGATAACGTGGCTGAAGTCTCCACGCTTCACATAACACACTCTTTTCTCTCATTCCTTTTCTTCCTCTATCTCTTCTCTTCCCTCCATCCCCCTCTCTCTCTCCACCACTTCTCTCTCTCCTCCTTAATCCAACTCCCTTTTCTCCTCACCACTGAATATATGTACCATTTAGATAGCTTTTAGCTGCCTGCAGCATTTTGACCAGTACAGGTCATTAGGCGTTATTTGTTTCTGAACACGTTCCACTCGCTGCCTCTCATAAATGGCAGCTAACCAGCAGGTCAACATGCCAGTGTGTCCCACCTGCCAGCGTCTGTCTCTTTGAAGATGCCGTCCTGGTTGGGGCACAGCTCACAGCTGGGAGTCACTCCGTTCTTACAGGCGTCACAGAACCAAGGCTCTGTCGAATTCTCTGAGGCCGAGCTCATGATGGAGTCGCTCTCCCCGTCCACGCCGTAACACCCTGCAAACACACAACATGTTGTTGTCAGGGCAATATCAATTATATTGTTCATTAGGGATTACAGCACTTATCATTTTTCCGTGTCACTGCCATCTCAAAGGGCAGTAAGATGAACATCAGGGAATGTCTCTGCCCTCAGAAGATTAAGTGGCATGTCATCAAGCTGCTCTGATGAGGAGGCAGGTGTGGCTGAGGTTCAGTGGCACAGTTTCAACTTGTGCTATGCACAGATTAACGGTCCAAAACCAATGAATGAATTAAGGGTGTGCAAAGATCGACTTGATGGTAAGAGATGAAAGGCTGCAGCAACCTGTCTGACTGGCTCTGACTTACTGGACTGCTTTTAGACACCTTTTTAAGGTTGTAGCTTGATGTAAACAATAAACTACAAAAATAAGATCCAAATTGTTAAAATGGATTTATTGTTAATGCGTGGGAGTCTGGCGAAGCACACCTATAGTGTAGGTTCTGACCAATCAGGTTGCATCATGGTTTAATTATGGTCCATGCAGAAAATACAAGCAGTTGAAAAGGGCCACTCCCATTTCATGAGCGTACACGTAGACACACACACACACACACACACACACACACACACACACACACACACACACACACACACACACACACACACACACACACACACACAGGAAATAGCCCCGTTGTGTTTGAAACCAACAGTACAAAAGGAGGGCTGGCTGGGTTTGGAGCTTTTCTTGGCAGCTTACTTCAATTTATGGACCACACTGGAATCAATCAGCACACAGCTCCCTACAATTATTGCTGTGTAACATGCAGTCCAGTCAAATCTGCATCCTGAGCAAGTAGGAGAAAAATAAGCCCTGTTAGTCTCTGCTCCAGAGCTGTCAATCTTCTGTGGCACTGCAGCAAGACAAATTGAACATTAAATTAAAAAAATAAAATAAAATAAAAAAAATGATGTAGCCCCAGAGAAGCAAGAATAAGCCAAGCGAACGCATTTTAATGTTGTCCTCTTAATTTTCTGAGGTTGCCTAAACAATTACTTGGTGATGTGGTTTCTATGGCAGCTATTACACCAGGCAAACGTGCTTTTCACTACCAATGAGGGCAGCAATCAGTACTCTGCCTCCTTTGGGGAGATAACACTCCAACTCCTAATTCAGTCAAGCAGCCTTCAGGCTTTTTGAGCAATGGGAAAGACTCACAAATCAAAAGCTCAATGTTCTGCAGGCCTGTCACTGAATGCCACACTGGGGAGTCAGGCAGCCCATCAAAAGCAAACAGTGGAGCAGACAGAGTTGTTTATTCAGCTCTGCACTTTGTTTGGTGGGCGCATGTCCTTTTCTGATTGAGAGACCATTTTCTGTGTGTCACGGTGAATCACTAATTTTGAACTCGATTCTTCAGAGGCTGTGGGGGCGACATCTTCAGTTCCTACAGGCCCCTGGTTCCTTCTACAGATCGACTCACTGGGGTAATTAAGTCACAGCTAGAGTCCGTCCTGACCTTCAAAATGGAAGATGTACTTAGAATCAACTACTCAAGATGTGAACATAACTGCTGCCTATTTCTACTTCCATTTCCCCCACAGTATGTGGCAAGGGCAGGAGGCTAACTCCTAGCTCCAATATAGCTCCACTCAACGTTTATTTTCTTAAAGACAGGTATTACTGGAATACCTCTGGCAACAGTTAGGCGCTTCATCTTCTCTGATTGGGCTTTGAACCGTGGAACTGGGGATTGTGAACGACCACCATACTGGTTTAACCGACTTATGGCTGAACCGTGGCACAAATCTTCGGTGTTCCTTTTGAACTGAGATACAAAGCTCAGACCGTTAAGCCACGGGTTGCTGGCTAATACGAGCTAAGCTGACAAAAAGTGATGACTACAGGATAGCTTCATAATCCCTGAAGGAAAGATTATCCTTGTCAGAAATGACGAGCTGGGCAGGGGGAAAAAAATAAGGTAGAGTTGAGTGAACCAAGAAAAGTACTTTTAACTGTATGGAGACTTAACAGAGAAAAACAGCTTGCTGGCCCTCAACAAAGGCGAACCAATTAGGTAGAATGGGATCCAGACATGACAATATGAAAGCTTCAGTATATGAAGAATAAAGATGGGCTGTTGATTTTTATGGGATAAAAAAAGTGATGAGCACTTCTCAAAAGTAAACCATCCATCTCTCATTCAGACAGCACGTTGAACATGTTCAACCCGACAGACATCTATAATCAGCATCACCACTCAGCTACAGCTATATCAATACCAATAACAAATACGTGGCAAATTAAAGTAAAAACGTGAATCAATTATTGGAGAATCATACTGAATGTAGATATTTCCATACAGGCCACAATACTTCTGTGAATGGATGAGGATACAAATAACGTGATTCCTGTGCCATGGCCTGTGAAGTCCGCCCAACCTGAACACCTAAATAAGACTGGAGTTGAGGGACATGTTAGACCACATCCTCCATCATCATCATCATCATCATCATCATGAAAACAAAAATTAAAACAATCTTTCTCTTCTTCTTCATCCCTCCAGTAGAGTTATAAAGTTGATCTGGAGACTCACAGTGAAAATGTTGTCATTTCTGTGTTTTCCAGAAGTGAACCATCAGTGTTGTCCCACCGCAGGAAGAGCAAACAGGCAGATAATCAAATGGCTAACTGACGACTGATCAGGAACGTTTAAGTTGATTGGTTAAAATCATATTTTGAAGAAAAAAAGATCCTAAAAATGTACTAATCCACCTTTTGATTTGCTGTTTTCTTCTATGATAAACCTTTATATCAAAGCAGCCCAATTTGGTGCCTGTGGGCCACATATGGCCCGCACCTCTGTTTGTTTTGGCCCATTACAACATTTGACAAGTTCATGCTTACTCTCCTTATTTTTAAGTGCTGTAAAATCCTGACCGTAATGACTACAAACTGTAAATTTGGTGCAGCTAAAAGTACATAATATTCAAGTTTCATGGCAATCTACAGCATAGTGCTGTTCAGCTTCACTATTAAATTCCATGAGCCTCTGACTCATCTATGAAGGACGATAGGATGCCCTCTCTCTCCTGCTGATGTTCATGTGCTGTTCGTGTGTCCTATGTCACTGACTTTGGGCTGCCGATGGAAGATGAAAGCACATTTAGAAAAATATTAGGAAAACAATTACAGCAAAATAATAAAATTAATATTAAACTGAATAAAGAGCAGTGTTTATTCTAAAATTATAGTTCAGATTTAAAATATACATTTTCTGAAAAATGTAATGCAATTTGAATGAAATGGAATTTCACATGACCTAATTTAAAACATTTATTTTTGGCTCGCAGCCCTCCATCCAGATTAGTTTTGTGTCCTTTATAGGAAACAATTGTGGCACCTCTTCATTTATATGAATGACAAACTGAGTTTTTTTTTATAGTTCTGAAATGTTGGTTGGACAAATAAGCAGTTGGAATGGTGTAAACTTGGGCTTTGATGAATTCTTTTGGATACTAGCTTCTGTGCATTTGATTGGAATGTTCACCGAACGTTTGGCACATTTTACTTTGTAATCATTTCATAAACATAGAAATCAACAAAGTGGATGTTTCAGCATAAATAAATCACTTTATCTCGATGTACTAGTACATCCAAATATTTTTTTTCAACCCTAATTTGAATCTAAAAAAATGGTTCTTGTAAAATATTATTTTATATTACAGACAAACAACATTAAATTCATGTTGAGCTAAGATCTACTTCTTTGAGGCATGAATCATATGGCCAACAACAGATACAGTAAAATTGAATGTATTTTATCCTTGTCACTATGACAACACGTAACCATTTGCATAGTCAGGGATAATGTCAGACATCTCTGTCAGCCAACCAATGTACCCAGATTTAATGTCATTCACTTCTGTATATTCTCCTTTTGTATGTCATTTATAATATGTTATTTATAATGTCTCCCTAAAGGAGGAAGAGAGTCAATCCCACACATACAGTCCTTCTGCCTGAAATACTCACCACAGCACCAAATATTGATTGAGCTGCTGCCAAAAATAGTCCCCAACAAAGGCACTAGTTTCTCCTGTTTGAGAATCACTGGCTACAAACTACAGTGGCCGACTGCAAGAGATCCATTTTGAAAATATGAAACTACATATTCGGGAGATGTTTAGGGCTCAGTGCCAGAGAAAAGGTAGGAAAGTCAGAAAGCATAAAGGGCATCAATCTCATCCTTAGTATTCAACTAAGCAAATTAATTAATTAAGTAATATTTACACGGCATTGGAAAACATCTCACGTGAGGATTGCATCTCGATGGCGATGTATTATTAACATTCACCTTTTGTACAGCAACTTCTCATTGATATTGTTGCTCTCCAAAGACAAAATAAGGGACTTGTAGCACACACCTGAATAAATAAAAGACACCCAGCAGAGCTTGAACATGTGACAAAAAGGACCTTCTTTGGCATTTAAAGTCAGAGGCAAATGAAAGCAGGCTAAGAACGTGTGCCATTTTAACGATGTGTGCCGATATGACTGGTGAGTGAGATAATGAAAGGGCAGGCCGGTAGGAACAGGACTCTGTGTAGATGCTTGCTCATTCCAGCTTTTGATCCCTCACCCAGGTCCTGTACGCCCCCCTTTCATGTCCGCCTCTCCCTCTGTCTGAGAGGAGGTGATGGTGTCCCGGCAGTGTGAGAACATCAAAGCAACAAGACAGACTCCAATGGGTTGCAGATACTGACAGCTCATCTCTCATTTCTGACTTAAAGCCCGTCCTTGTTTCACCTTGTCTGATCCTCCAACAAAGCAGGTTGTGATCTCTAAAATGAGCTTCCATGTTGAGTGTTACTCCTTCTCAGTAGGGGGCATGATGTTATCGCCAGGCTTTCCTGCTCAAAAGTACTCAAATAAGCTGAACAAATATGTATCCCTTAATATTGAAATATCAAGTTTTTAATTTTTTTCTAGAGAGCCAGTCTTTAAACAGAAAAGAAACAAATCACTATTTCTCAGATACAAAGGTTAAACCGCCACATTGCTTGATTTGTTCAGCAAACGGTCCCAAATAAAATATATTATATTTCTTAACATCAGCTTAACAGCCCCATAGAGAAGTCGGGCCTTATTAGATAGCATATCCGCACATAATCAGCGGAGCAATGAAATGTACAACTACTGCAGTGAATTACAGTGAAAACAGTAACATCACCTGGTGAGAGAATCCTATCCATCATCTATACCCACTTCATCCTGAACTGGGTCACCGGGGTGCTGCAGCCTTACTCAGCTGACTTTGGACAAAGGTCGCCAGTCTATCACAGGACCACCACAGTAAGACAGGCAACAATTCACACTGATATTCACACCTATGGGCGATTTAGGACCAACAATGAACCTAACATGCAGATTTTTGGATGGTTGGAGAAAGCCGGAGTACTCAGAAAACCCACGCAGACACATGGAGAACATACAAACTCCACATAGCAACAGCCTGGCTGAGCTTCGAACCCACAACCTTCTTGATGTAAGGCAGCAATGCCAACTCCTCTTTAGAGAGATGATTGTTCGCCACATATCTGTCTGAGTTGCGTTCATTACAGTTCCTCTGAAATAGAGGCCTCACTATGTGCAGCCACCTAGTTAGCATCTACTTATTGTCCGCATGTGATGCGTTTAGGGGACATCTGTAAAATGTATCGTCTACTGATAGTCTGTGTGCAAGGCATTTAAGGGACATCTGTAAATTATAGCTACAGAAGAAAACCTGTGTTACACTCTCTCCCTTTAAAATGTATGAAAACAAAAAAAAAGAGTATATTGTAATGAGGTAATGTAGTTTTACTTTTTGTAAAATGGATTTTACAAAATTGGTTTCAAAATCATTCAGGAACTGGAATTGAAGTCAAGTCAGTGGTACAGGTCAGGAGCTTTTCACAGAAAAATAACCATCTCAGAAAACTTCACAGTATGACAGCGTCACTGTATATAGTATTTCATTATTATTTGTATGAGTTACATTGTTTGAGGTACCATCTCAAGTGCTCTACATGATTATCAAAAACGTTTACAATTTACTGAAGGTGCGTTCAGGTCAACCAGAGCTGTCTGTACATTAAACTCACTCACTGATGTCAGCACCCTGAACCGGTTTGTGGAAAAAAAAAAAAATTGTTCAGTATTAAAGTTATAAATGGGACACATACTACGATCTGCTCAGACAGATTCTTAAAGATGGTTGATGTGTTTTCTCCTTCAGAAACGTTGCATTCATGTTTTTTTTTTTATAAACTGGACATCCATTCTCGAGGATAAGCTCAGGTTCATTTCACTGAGATGATGATATTATCAGTTTTGTTTTCCCCGCTGCATCCGTGTGTGTGGCACCCACTGCTGATTCTGACAGGCAGTCGAGGAAGAAAGGAGAGTCGCACTGTGCAGAAAATAGACATCAGCAAACATAATGCCTCATTTATTCATGTGATCTACATGTTTTTGCAGAAGAATATGTTACCATGAAGTTCACCTACGCTCTATGAGGACTTTGTCGCTTTCTATACTCCATTAAGTGGCTTCCTTCTTCAACAAAACAATCTCAAATATCTCACAATGTAAAGCTGTTCACCAATGTTACTATTACAGAGTATGTGAGGAACAATGCATCCAAGATTCACTCTTCATTATTCAATCACATTATGTTCTCTGTGTAAATCTCAAGCAAGATCCTGTCAAAACAATTGTTGAGTGATGGAATTAAACCTCCAATAGAATAGATCTATCTATTGAGAGCACAAGTACATAGGAACACCACATTTATTGCTAGAATTAAGTTCAATATTTTACTGCCCCAGAAAAAAGGAACACTATTCATGTCCTTGGAGAGGAAGATAAGAACTGTCCGCAAGTGCTGCCACCGCCTCGTCTCTCTCAAGCCCCCACTGCAAACCACTTAGTCTCCCTTCTGTGTCTTTTCAGGGAGATTAAACGTGTCTCAGAGGAAGAAAATATCAACCAGCCAAACGAACAAGATAAATTTAAGACCTGCTTCTAATATCTCGTGTCTGCCTATGGAGAATTACTGATTAGGACTGTTCCCACCCTTCACTACTGTGTGTTTGTGGGTGCGTGCGCGTGTGTGTGTCAAACAAAAAGAGTGTGTAAATTGGACAGCCTGAGATAATCTAACAAGTGCTGCTTTTACCTCAAAGGTGTTTGGTGCTTCAAGTCTGAGTCCTGATATAGTTCAGCCATTCCCAGTGATGGTGACTGTGTTAGTGCAATTCATGTGTTATTACGAGCATATGTGAGCATGGTAACTGATCATGTAACCTAATCTGTTCATATTTTCAATGCTCAATATCACAGCGTCAGAAAGAAAAAAATAATTCTAAATGAATACAACTGCAACCATTTGCCTTGGATCTATCCTGATAAAGAGCAACACAGAAAAACAATCTGAAAAACATGAAAAATCACGTCACACATTCACAATCCAGTAACTCAATGCTCGAAAAAATGTGGATCAACCACTGTTAAAAAGGACTACTCCCAAACACGTATAAGGTTAATTGTCGGTCAAGGAGCCCCCCGATCCAAAACTGATGCTGCCATGAAGCATCAGCTGTTTCTACTAAATGCAGCTCCACAGAAGAAAAAGCCTGCCAACTCACGGAAACCTAAAGCCTGGCAACAAATATGCCTACTGCTCGTATGCGTGACAAACCAATTTTCACCAAAAGGCGAAGGAAAGGAGGGTAGAGCTGTGTAACACACACACACACACACACACACACACACACACACACACACACACACACACACACACACACACACACACACACACACACACACACACACACACACACACACACACACACACACACCCTGCAGTGTTTGGGGATTTTATTACTGCACCACGATGACGAAACACACATTTCATTTATTTAAGTCTGTGTATATCATAAATGATAATTGTAAAATTATATTTATTTTGCACCAAATAATAACAAAGGTCATCATAAGGTCAAGACCTAAAAAAGCCTTTAACCAATCGGCATTGACCACTACATGTGCAGAGAATGCTGAAATTACATTTAGAAACTAGAATTATCACCTCGTGGTTTTATGCATCAGTCAAGTTTAGTTTACATCCATATCTGTTCATAGAGTTTGTGCGGGCACGGCTTTAAAGTCATATTTATAGATGTTCACATGCTTGGCCAAAAGAGTTGACTGCCAGTAGACGTGTTATTAAGGTATCACTTTCACAAAAACGGGACACATGTGAGGTCACAGTGACCCTTGACCTTTATTAAATCTTGTTAGTTCACCCTTGAGGCCAAGTGAAAAATGTAGTTAAATGCTAAATGAAGAAATTCCCTCAAGGTATTCTCGAAATATCATATTTATGAGAACCAGACAGATGGATGGGACAGACCTGAGGACTGGCCTTGACCTTTGACCTTCATACCTAATCAGTTTATCCTTGGAACCAAGTGAACATTTGAAGAAAATTCTTCAAGCCGTTGTTGAGATATCGCATTCACAAGAATATTTGTTATTACCATCGCTGTTAGAGTGGCATGAAGACACTTGACTTCACCGTCATATCGGGCTGGGTATTGGGTACAACCACTGATTTCCTAAATCAATTCAGTTCCGATTCAGAAAGTCATGATTCAAATTGGTTTCCGTTTTCCGATGTGATTGAATTCAATATTGATAACGATTCAATTAGGGATATTTAAGTTACAATCCCAATTTTGCTTGGATATGAAACAGAATCTCATAGAACTGACTCTGTATATTGTACAAGGAACCCTCTAACATAGTGCATTATTTAAAATATGAATGTGTCCATTAAGAATAGACCCCAAAGCAGTTACCTTACTGCACCTTTTATGCAACGAGATTCTCTTTCTCCCTGGTACAAACCCCGCCCACTGAAGCATATACTCGTGTTTAGAATCTTATTGGCTATTCAAAGCGTCAATCATCGCCAATATGACTTCCGATTGGTTGGATCTGACACCTCTGCTCGATACAGACTTTGGTTGGCTATTGTAGGCCGGTAAAAGGATATGGAAGCTCCCACTGGCTCAGTGAGATGCCAATAAAACCAGCAGTGCAAAGACCAAGACCAAGACACAATCTAACTTTAACTATGTCAAAAAAAATTAGGAACACCTGCTGGGAAGTTTGAGATGATGCAACAGCGGATCGTGTGTATTATGGATGTAATAATTTTTTTTGGACTAAATACTTCACTGGATTGGATGTACTCAACCTTTCCTGACTTAAAAGGACCACTTGTTGTTGGATCGTTACAGGACTGTCAGACTTTATAGGCGAGCTGCATCAATTCTGTAATCGTCTGTTTGTTCCTTGGTGGTCTGACAAAGCTGTTTACTGAACCTGCTGGGGTGATCGTATATTGAAATGGTTCATATCAATTAAATCACCTTTCCACAGACTTCTAACATTATTAAACATGTGAGATTTATGAATTGATATTACATTAGTCAAGTGAAGATGGATTTAAATCGGAAAATCGATTTTTTTTTTTTTTTAAACCCATCGCACTTAGCCTCCAGCAGTGGTCACTGATTGGTCCGCCCTTCAGAGGGGCTGAGCAGACGTTAATGCGAACAGGGTTTCCAGGCCGTAAACACAGCAAAGAAAACAACCGGATGAATTGTGTTGTTCGTTGAGGTTTGCCTACTGTGATGATGAATGTAATTCCTTCCTCATAAAACGCTTGCACTTTTTGAATCCAGCACTCATTCCATCTTTAATTACTCGCACACAGTCTTCTGCTCTCCTGCCTTTGTTGTTGCATTACTGTGTTTCTCGGTGCATTACCGCCACCTTTTGATCAGACACCTTTGATAGGGCTGTGGATCACACCACCAGTCTGTATGCATATGCATGAGAAAACAGAAGACCCACTCAGAGAAAAACTCCTCCAAAACTGTACGAATTCAAAAGCAGGAAACACATGATTCTGATGAGAAGCTTTTCTTTTCTTTCTTTCTTTTTTTAAGGTGATTAAAAACACCAGAGGGTACAACAAGAGCGGAAATAACTGAATAAAGAAATTGAGTGGTGTCACATCGATCCCCCTTGCATGGTCAGCCTCAACTATGGATGTGTGAGACAACTCCAATCCAAAAGTGATGACTCACAAAGTCATTGATTTTGTTTCCAAGCAGTCAGACTCACTTGGCTGATAAAGCTGCAAGAGGAAGTTTACTCCCTCCTAAATCTGTGTTACACAGTTTTACTAACACAACGACACAAGATCCAGGATCTTACAGGAAAGGCCTAAGAGGGAAATCACTTCATCCTTCCATGTTACCAGATTATGTTTATATAAGAAAAAGAAAAATGTCCTCCCTGCTGTCATTTAAAAAAAACAGCACATCTACACAAGAGGAGTTGCATATCACGTGCAAATTACAAGAACATTTTGTCAGTATCAACACAAGCTGTGTTTTGTCAGACATGTTTTCAGAGAGTACACAGCTCCCGTAGCATCCTAAATGTTTCTTCAACAGGTTTAGTTCACCACCCTCATCTGTCTCCTCCACACCTTACACCTCCCAAACACCTCTGCTGCCTTCCCCCCTCCCCCCTCTGCCCCCCCCTGGTGAGCTGCATAGAGTCCTCAACTCCAAAGGGCTCTTCCTCCATCGACGCCATAACCCCCCCCCCCCCTCCCCACCTCTCTCTCTTTCTGTGACGACTGGCCAGGTTAGGAGACAGCTGGAGAGACTCCACCAGCACAAGGCTGCAGGACCTGACGGCATCAGTCCCGGGGTCCTGAAAACCTGCGCCGTCCAGCTGGCTGAGGTCCTACAACACCTCTTCAACCTGAGCCTGAAGCAGGAGGAAGTCCCGGTGCTGTGGAAGACGTCCTGCCTGGTTCCAGTCCCTAAGAAGACGACTCCATCCGGCCTCAACGACTACCGACCGGTTGCCCTCACATCTCATGTGATGAAGGTGCTGGAGAGGCTGGTCTTGGCCCACCTCAGGCCGCTGGTGAAATCTTCACTGGACCCTCTGCAAT
This sequence comes from Brachyistius frenatus, assembly GCF_029030835.1. Taxonomy (NCBI): domain Eukaryota; kingdom Metazoa; phylum Chordata; class Actinopteri; family Embiotocidae; genus Brachyistius; species Brachyistius frenatus. The sequence continues at coordinate 532,300 of NW_027210737.1, forward strand.
TTGCGTACCAGCCTCATGTGGGAGTGGACGATGACATCATCTACCTGCTGCAACGAGCTCAGTCTCACCTGGATGGAACCGGTGACTCTGTGAGAATCACTTTCTTTGATTTCTCCAGTACATTCAACACCATCCAACCACTGCTGCTGAGTGAGAAGCTGCAGGTGGAGGTGGGGTGGAGGGGGTGGACACGTCCACCGTCTCCTGGATCACTGACTACCTGACAGGCAGACCACAGTTTGTCCGTCTGGGCAGTGTGCTGTCTGATATGGTGGTCAGTGGTACTGGAGCTCCTCAGGGAACTGTTCTGTCTCCCTTCCTGTTCACCTTCTACACCACTGACTTCCAGAACAACTCAGAGTCCTGCCATCTGCAGAAGTTCTCTGATGACTCTGCAGTGGTCGGGTGTATAAGGGATGGACAGGAGGACGAGTACAGGGCAGTAGTGGAGGACGTTGTGGAGTGGGCGGGAAGAAATCACCTGCTCCTGAACGTGGCCAAGACCACAGAGATGGTGGTCGACTTCAGGAGGAAGACGACGGCTCCACAACCGCTGAGAGTTCTGGGAGAGGAGGTGGACAAGGTGGAGGAGTACAAGTACCTGGTGTCTCCATGACAACAGACTGAACTGGAAGACCAACATCAACGCTGTCTACAAGAAGGGGATGAGTCGACTCTTTTTCTTGAGGAAACTTCGATCCTTCAATGTGTGCAGCGAGATGTTGGAGATGTTCTACCATCTGTTGTGGCCAGTGAATTGTACTTCTAGTAGTCTGCTGGGGGAGCAGCATTGGAGCTGGAGACACCAACAGACTTAACAAACTGGTTAAGAAGGCCGACTCCATCATTGGCTGCAAACTGGACAGCCTGGAAAAGGTGGTGGAGAGGAGGACGCTGAACAAACTATTATCCATATTGGATAATCCTGTCCACCCTCTCCACCACCTGCTGCAGGGACAGAGGAGGACGTTCTCCAAAAGACTCCTCCAGCTCCGCTGTCACAAGGACATATACAGGAGATCATCCCTGATACAGGAGATCATTCCAGATGCAGGAGATCATTCCTGATACAGGAGATCATTCCTGATACAGGAGATCATTCCAGATACAGGAGATCATTCCAGATACAGGAGATCATTCCTGCCGACCGCAATAAGACTGTACAATAACTCACCTCTGGCAAAATCCATCACATAACAATAACACTGTTGTCTGTGTTTCTTGGTTGTTTGTATATAATATATAGATATATACTGTACTGTATATACTGTGCATTTTATATCTTATATTTTTTACTGCTATTTTATTGCTTTTTATTATTCTATTATTATCTTATTGCTTCCTGTATGCTGCCGTAGCGAAAACATTTCCCCTTAGGGATTAATAAAGTAACCACCTAACCTAACCTAACCTAACCTAACCTCCCTGACCCTAACCTAAATAGCTGTCTTCTTGTCAAAATGACCAGTGAAACAAAACAAATCTTCAATGGGTAATATGATAAGTATGTTAGTGAGTATAAGAACAAACAGAGGTCTGGTGTTACCCAATATCATTATATAGGTCTGGGTACAAAAAAAGTCCCAGAAGGGTTAAATTAAAGTTGTTTTGTGGATTATTTCAGATTTTTTTTTTCCCCCATTACCATTCAACAAATATATATTTTTTTATATTAATTTCCTGTATACATCCATGATTGCTAGTTATCTTCTCCTTCCCTGTCTTTGTGATCCACAGTGAACTGCTACCGTTCTGTACACGTTACAGCCACCATCAGCTCGGTTACTCATAAAACACTATGAAAACTGAGCCATTACAACTGCAGTGTCAGAAATATGTGTCTGAAAAATAAAATATCATGTGAATAAGGTAGGAAAAGTGTTTGAAACCGTTTTTCTGCCATGGAGCAATCTAAGCAGCATGTTGACTTGTCACTTCCGTGAAGTGTCCCAGTAAAATATTGCAGTAAACCAGAATACCAGACCTTTGCTAAATGGAATCTCTTCATTTTATAAATGTATTTGCATATTGCATAGGGAACAGTGCATATTATTCAACACCGAAATTTTAAAAATGTGAGCTGAGCTGTCTCTTTCCACGCATATTCCTGACTCAATTTAAAACCAACAAAGGGAATTAAAAAAAACTTCAGAATAAAAAGATTACAATCGAATTAAGAGAAAAAAAATTGTTGTAACAATATTAAATATAACTCATCAGCAAGATGATGATAATGATGTCAGTACTTACTTTCACCACTGTAAAAAAAACTTAACTTAATACAGTGGACTCACCTTTTTGTTGGTCTAAGAATTAAAAGTCAAAACAGGAGATTGATAAACGGCCTGGCAGTAAATACTGCCTGACAAGCTCACCAAGGAGAAAGTAGGGAGGTTAGCTGAGGTCAAAGTTCAGTTTTTAATTGATGTTGTTTTTTATTTTTTGGACCTAGAATATCGTGAACAGTGATTCTGAAGAGTGTCCTTTTAAGAAGTACTTGTGACAAATATCTGGATTGTTGCTTGACTGATGTAGGCATGATTCTTTTCCATATTTGGACACAGCTGGACGAACTCCGCGGCTTACCTTCGTGAACCGTCACCCCACAGTTGTCACACTGGATGATCTCATCTGCATCCTCGCTGTTGTCACCCAGACAAACACAGCAGATGAGGATGTGCTGAGTGCTCCAGGTCTGGGACCGGTCGAGCAAAGCATCCTGGGGAATCAAAGAACAGAGGCACAGTAAAGCCACTTATCAATGCCTCATCCCTCTGTTCTGACCAAAGATCCAGATATGGGCACTTAGTAAATCCCATATACAATGCTCATGGACACTGTGCTAAGTCGATTACAACTGAATCAGAAGCATTCTCCTGGAATCCCACTGATAACATCTAAACCTCTCACTGGATTATATGTTGACTGTGACTCATATTGTGTTTTGGTAAAATGGAGCACCATAAAAAGGCGGCGCTTCTGGATCATGTTTATAAATGTTTTTTTGTTTTTTTGCATGGTAGTTTTAACCTGCTTTTGTGGATGTCTCAATTAACTGTGTTTCCAGACAATTGTTTTTGGAATTGTTTCTGAGCCTATGCAATAATTTCCACGACAGAATCGTGGCCGGTTTTTAATGCAGTGCCACCTGAAGGATCGAAGATCACGACCACCCAGTATTGGTTTTCCGCCAATATATTCTCCAATTTTACCAAAGCTGTGTCACCTTGTCCTCCTATCAAATGAGTGTATTTGCTGTAACTTTACTGTACGACACTCACGTGAAGCTGCAGGACTGCTTTCGCTTCGATGAACTATATTCCTGGAAACGAGATCACCTTTGCTGCTTCATTGTGGACATCTACCTGCTGCTTGTTGTTACAATCGTTATGCTCTCATTATCAACTCAGCACAAAGTTTATATGCTTTACTCACAGGTGTGTTAACTGACCTGGATATAAGGCATCCGTAGAGCCAGGTAATATAATGTTAGTTTTTAAAGAGACAAGACGAAGTCGTCTTCTACTCCAGAAAAAGAAAATTGCAGCGGTCCTATTTCAACAGCGGTGGTGCACCGCTACCAAATGGAAGCAGGGCAAACACTGAAATAAGATCCTGTGCACTAAAAGTTTCCCATTGACACATATATAAGCTGCCACATGGTGGAAATACTATAAAATACCTTCAGATTTAATGTCTGTTTAGTTGTGTCTGTCTGCTGTTTGGAGCTTGGCAGGTGATGATGTGATGAAAGTGTAGTTTATAGGACGTAGAACCAAAACAATGATCTCGAGGAGAATGCCCGAGTTCATACTCATTTTACACATAGCCATTCGACCTAGTATTTATATGAATTTGAAGAAAATCAAAAGTATCAGCTTAACTAGTATCTAGCTTTATGAAACATGCCTCAGGCCACTGATCTGACCCTGTAAGACATTAGTTGCACTCACCTCATTACCTTTTCCCTGGGACATGCTGTCATTTGTTAGTTCATCATCAAAAGCACTGCTGCTCTTTGTCTTCTTCTTGGGCTTCTTCACCTCTTTGTCACTATCACTGCTGCTGTTGTTGTTGTCATCACCATCTTCCTTGTCATCATCGTCGTCGTCGTCATCGTCATCATCATCATCGTCGCCATCATCATCATCATCATCATCGTCATCATTATCGTCGTCGTCGTTGTCATCATCACTGGCACTTCCACCACCCTCTTCCTCTGTGCCTCCTTTCTGGGCAGCTGCTTTGCCTTTCTTCTTCCCTGCCGTGGGTCTCCAGTCGTTATCGTCCTCACTGTCATAGTCATCCATCTCATTCAGTTCTTCCATGGTGGTGAAATCCAGCAAAGGACGGTTCCTGCGGAAATTCCATTTCTTGGGCTCAGCCTGAGATTCTTCAGTATTCATGTTGCCAGACCCGGACGTAGAGGTAGATCCGGTTCCAGCAGCTTCAGCAGCTCCAGCAGGCTCTAGCTCAGACTCTGGTCCTGGTTCTGGCTCTGGCTTTGGCTCTGACATCTTCTTGCTCTTGCGTCTGCCTTTGGGTGGGGTGACAGTGGGGGTGTCTTTGGTGGAGCTGTCTGAGGACAGGTGCTGTTTGCCCTTCTCCTCATCCTCAGATAAGTTGTCTTCAGCAGCCAGGTCTTTGGCCTCCTCCTCATCTATACCATCGTCTACAGAAGCAGCGTTGTCCGAGTCGCTTTCTGAACCTGCAGCGCTCGCTTTGGACCCTTCGTCATCACTGCCATTGCCTGTGCCATCTGACCCTGTCAGAACACAGAACAATGACAACAGAGAAAAGAGTAACAATGAGGTCACCCTGAAAGGTTTGGTTGCTGCTCCCGGCATTTGTAGACATTCGTGCAGGCGTGTTCAAAGTCAAACTGAAATTGTATACAGTACATTTTAAGATGCATCTTCTTGGTATTTGCTTTGAGTTGGGTAGTTCTTTGCTTAAAAATTGTGAGCCATAGATATATAAATCAATTAGTATGAGACTATCATTCTTCCTTATTTCCCTCGTTTTTACCTTGAAAAAAATCCTTCGAACAAACAACAATCCAAGAGGGAAAAAAAAAATCTATCTCACGGTGACATAGCGTAGATATTGATTTGTCTGAAAGTGCACTGATATTTCAGTTGGCCTGCTCCAAATCCTAACAACGTAAAACCTTTTTATTATTTCATTTGAAACAGAAATGAATAACATGTTATGTATTAACATTTTCTAGACATTACAAAATCCATGGTTACCTGAGGCGTCTCCCACTTCAAAGTCACTGTCATCAGAGCTGTCATAATCCAAGGCGTCTAAGAGAGAGGCAGCAAGTGGCTTCACTTGCCTTCGCTTCAAACTGCGGTCCACTGACAAAGGAGAGTTGCAGAAAACAAACATGAAAATACAAAATTTGAATAAGCAGGATAAAACATTCTGATTTTGTAGTTCAAAGACAAGCTGCACAGAACTATTAATAGAAGAGCGCACCAAGGCCAATAGACCATCCTTCTATGATATGCAAATCTTCAAACGCAAACAGTACGCCAGGATATATTTAGAACTGTGAGGATACATAGATAGATAGACGGACGGACGGAAGGACGGACAGACAGACAGACGGACTTTATTGATCCCACAAAAGGGAAATGTTTCCACAACAGCAGCATGCAGAGATACGGGGTAAGCAATAAAAATCGAGGTAAATGTAACAGGATATAACATTTGTACCGGTTCCTGTTCTCCACCATGAAACCACTGTATCTGAGTGCTCCACAGTGATATACCAGCCATCAGGCAAACAGAAGATAAGCCGGTGGACAGTCAAAAAAGCCATAACGTTTTTATCAACCCTCTCTGTCTGCCTGTCGTCAAGAGTGCACAGGAGAGCGTGATGCGGGCTGTCCAGTCTCACCAGATAAATCCAATTTCTGTCCTAGTCCACCTCTGGTACTCCATAACACCTGCCTGCTGTATTAAGTTTGGGCAAGTAAGACTGGGTCATTATATTTCTAAAATGGCCCATGCTTTGTCAGTATTTAACTGTATTTGAAAATCTATGGCGTTTAGTTGGCCAAATGCCCTACCTTGAAATGTTAATGAAAGTGAAAAATAATTTGTGGATCCGCCCCATGATTCAGATCAATTTAAAAATGTTATGGGTTCTTCCGTCTTATGTTACAACCATTCACCAAGTTTCATGAAAATCCGCCCAGTAGTTTTTCCGTAATCCTTCCGACAAACCCACAAACAAACCTAAAAAATAACCTCCTCATTTGCAAAACAAAAATGAACCTCCTCTTATAAAATATTGTTACTCTTTACCATGTAAAACCTGTGTTGCTTAAAGGTCATTACTAGTTCATGTTATAAGTAGACCAAACACTAACTCCTCAGCGGTCACAACTATTAGAGATTTTCAAAAGGAGATTAAAGAAAATCTATTCTGTCATTCCTCTGTGAATATATAAAATAAAGCGTATCATAAAGTTAGCCTCTGTCCAAATTCAGAATTTAACTGTGAATATATGAAATATATGAATATATAAAATAAAGCGTGTCATAAATTTAACTCCTTTAACTTTCATGATTTTGAAATTTTAGGCACAAAGCTATTTCCTTGTCCAATTTCCCACGATGATAGCACCCTGGTCACACTAACAATATGTATCATAGTTGATCAGACCTGATCAGTAGTTTATCGTATTCCCCGCTGCAACTGTTTCCTTTTACTTTGTAATACAGATTGACCTGTGTCGGTACTCATAACGTAACATAGCACTCCAGTGGAGTCACAGATTTTAAAAGACGCACACCAGCAACAGTGTAGGCTCCTTGACCATGCCATCACCCAAACATCAAATGATGAATGAAGCTTTAGTGGTAAGCCACTAGGAAATGTCACTAATGGACACTACTAGTATTTCCAGGGCAGCTCAGACAACTCTATCCACCTGAACCTTAACGGCAACTCCTGATCAGCTCTGCTCGGAGCCTTGTATGAAGGTTATTTTTTGTGCACAGACCAACATTGAAACGACACAGTTCAGCTGTCCAAAAAACATTCAGTAGCCCAGCGTCCAATTACTTTTGAATTCTCGCAGTTTGTTTCTGTGTACAGATCCAATTACAAGTCACGCCTAACATTGAACCAACAGAACCTGAACAGAAATAAGTGTCACATATTTGGACTCTGGGTTGAATGTGCTGTTTTGGGGTTGTAGAATGAGAGTATTGTGTTTTACAGCAAAACACACATCGTTCCTTCCTGTTCAAGAAGCAGCTGAGTTGAGGAAACAATGCTAAAACCTGGAAGAGCTGGCTTCACATCCAACGGTACATGTTCTGCTCTCGAAAGGCCCCGAGGCTGATGTGTATTTACATTTTGCAAACGTGCACAATTCAGTCTCACTGAAGTAGAGAAACGACCCGGTTTGATCGGCCAACAGCTTCTCTGATGCTGCAGTCTGGACTCACTTCAGGTGCATGCTCGGTGGACGTTAGCAAAGAGCGCCGCTGCGCCTCTGCAGCTGACACAAAACTGCACATCTCTTGCAGCAAAACAGATAACGATATAAACTGCCTGTGACCGAACAACCTTCAATGTCCGTAGTCAAGCCGTGAAGCCCAGAAACACGTTTACTGACACCTCACCTTGTTTTCTACCATGCGACGTAGCTAGTTGTTGTTAGCATTGTCTGTACTCACTACCGTCACATTGCGGCTTTGTTATTCAAATCCTGAACTCAGCTGCACCAGCACACATGTTCGAGAATGGCACTAAAGGGTGAGACTCCAATTAGACAGACAATAGCCGACCCAATAAAATGCAAAATTACACGTAAAACAAATTAGCATTAGCTTTAGTAGCCGCACCAAGTGCTAGTCCCATAGCATACCCAGGCTAGCTTAGCCATTTAGCAGCTAACTAGCACCAGTTAGAGTTTGCAAACATTGTTGTTAAAACGACGTGCTGTTAAATACACTTGGACAAATGCGTGCTGGATGGTAGAGGGGAAAAAAAATCACAATGTGGAACGAAAAACTTACTTAGTTCGTATTTACTAAAAGAAACAAAGCAGGTTTCCTTTTAGCAGCATGTTATGTGGACAAAGGAGAGCTCAGCAGTGACGTATCGACGACTAGATGTTGTTGCCATGGGGACAGTTAAGGAAGACGATGCAGGATGGGAGCAATAAATAAAATAATAATAATAAAAAAGATTTCATATTTCAGTTTATACATGGTCACTGCATTAATATATAGTGAACATATACTGTATAATGTCATAGTGTCGAGAAAGACAGCCGGATTTACAGTGTAAGACCTTGAACCATGAAACCAACTACTGCTGAGAATAATAAGACCATACATTGAAGAAAGTGTCTCAGTTGTGTCTTATTTCACCTTAAACCTGAAGAACAACTTCAGTGTTCAAAGATTCTCCACGTGTGTGGAAATCCACTGGAGGAGCGAACAACATACTTCTAAACAGGCTCAAGTTTTTCATGTGATGTTTTGATGGTGGAGGTAGAAACTGATAGTTGTCATGTCAGACCAAAATCTCCCAAAAGATGTTGAGAGTGATTACTCAGATGATAACTGAGACACTCAAAAGCAAAAATATAGCCAGGATACTATAGAGCAAGTAAGAATACTTAGTGGTTGTATATTGTAAGACAGAACAGTCCTATTGAAAGGGTATACTTTCTTTCCTTTTTCTTTTGTTTTATCCTTTACTGTCATGTGAAAAAGTAAGTACATCCAGGGGGAATTATTTTTGTTGTTGTTTTTTTTTTTTAAATATATTCAACCAAGCAAACATTCAATTGACTTTGCAACTGTGCCTCGAGATATAATGGGTGATAGGCTACTTGAAAAACACCACAAAACAAAAGATGTTTTCAATCATTTAATTAAGTAGAGAGAGGTGTAATTATGCTCTTGTAGAAAAAGACAGTACACTGGCCCCTTTAGCAGAAATAACTTTTTGTCTGTATTTTTCATAACTGTCCAGAACGATTCTGACTTTCACTTGCTGAAGTTGTGACCACTCAAATCGACTCCGCCCTAAGGAGAGGTAGCACTCCATTAGAGACATGCTCCCCTCTCTGGTTTGCCTCTTTACAGAGAAGGATTCATATTGCAGCACTATGATGACCCCAAACATACCTCAAAGCTTTGAAGAACTGCAGAACTTGAAGACCAAAATTAGACCAAGGAGTGTTGACTGTCATGGACTTTCCTCCACAGCCACCCAAATGTTTGGGGTATGAAGACTGAGAAAGTCAAACATTCCCGACATGACAAGAAGCTCTTTGAAACATTGTCAGATTATGCTGGAGTGACGTGGGTTATCAGGTTTGAACAAACTTGTGCACTCCATGCATCTCAAGTGCCGCTGCCATTAAAGCAAAATATCCTGAAATTCACATTGACATTTTTCAAGATTCAACTTTTTTAGTTAAAATGTTGAACTGTTATCAGTGTTTTGGTATTTTTGCCTTAACTAGTAGAGATAGAAAGACAGCAGACATGATGTGCAGTGGCGGTCCACCCGGGAATCGAACCCCGAGAACCTTTTGTATGAAGTTCAAAACACATGCAAAATACTACTTCCCTTCAATAGTGCTCACCCTCTTTTGAACTTCACTATATATGCTTTCTTTCTGTGAAATGACATGAAAATATTTTGGTCCTAAACTATCATAATGAAAATGGCCACCATTGTTTTATTTTCATTTAATAATTTGTTAATATAATCCCTGTAAAATGTAAAATCTTGCAATTATACTTTTTTTTAAAATTATTTGTGAAGAAAGGGGGAAGCTCCTCGAAGAGGATGCAGTTGCATAAATTTGTATTTTGGCTCATTTTCAAAATGAGCTTTGTTTCTGTTGCCCTTCTTTGACTTTGCAGTTTCACAAATAAGAGACGATTAAAATAAATGAGCCTAGATTGATCCTGATACACGGTAAGGAGAAGACTGATGGGCTAGGCAAGTGAAAGGGATGATTACAACTGTCCTTGCTTGATGACAAATGGCCCTATATTGTGCTAGAGTGAGGTAGATTTTTATTTATTTTTTTTTTTTTTTAATCTTTTTTATTTTTTATTTTTTATTTTTTTATCAGTTTGCATCAAAACACTTTGGGGATATCACAGCAGCATCATTGTTTCACTATCAGTTTGCATCAAAACACTTCACAGCAGGTAAATAGTGTTGGAGGGAATTTAATGAGTATTGTGTCTGACATTGGAATCAATGAGATAGTGACAGTCAGGCCGGATATAGATTTAATAGACTTACACTCACTGGATAGTAACTTTACTCGGAACAGATCAATGTTTAGAAAATGACTTTGTCATACAAATAGGTATGAAACAATAAAGTCAAGGCCATACTTCTAAACATGAGGTGAGAAGAGACATTTGATAACAAGCCGTGTCTTTCTGGCACTCACAGCATACAACTTCTAAAAATAAATTATGCGGAGCAAGCATCTGGAAATCATGAATTATATTTTGAAGCTACAACAAGTTTTTTTTAATTTTTTTTTTTTAACTCGGTCATACACATGCATGTACAACACTTATATGTGTAGTTTGTTTTACTTTTTTTTATTATTTCTGAAGAAATTAAGAAAACCACATTATAGAATAAAGCAAAAATAATAAAATCCATGCAGGTTTCTGTACAAAACAAAGTGTCCAGAAAACAGTGCAGTTTTCATTTGTTCTTCTGTTGGATCCCTCTGAAATTAATCCTCACTGGAAGATCAATGTGCTTAAAACTGTATGAGTGTGTTGGGGGAGAGGGTGGGTGTACATTTTTACTTTAACTTGACTAAAAACTGCTCATTTTCAACTTGAGCTGACATTCAAATAAATTACATCAAATTTCCTTTATATAGTAAGAACATAATGTCAGCTGAAGACTCTTGACATCATCAGGAGGAGACGTTACAGTATTATGTAGAGAAAACCCAACCGTGGCCCAAAATGTGTCCCAAGTAGACACAGAAGGAAGACTGAGGCTGCTGCTGCTGTGGGAACACTAATTGTATGTCCACATGGGATGGGAACTTTAATGTGTATAATCAAAACAACAACATAAGGTCTGATTATCATTTTCTTATGTGGACGTGTGGATCTCAGTGGACACATTTTCACAATTAAATATTCTGCTAACTTTAACGAAAGTGCTTTTTTTTTTTCCTAAACAGCTGGAAATGTTTTAGTTGACTCAACCAACTAGACTCCAATGTCAAAATACTTCTCTTTGACAAAGAAGAACAAAGCAACAAAGAAATGACATCTCTTTCATCACTGGCAATAAAACACAGAAGTAAGATGTGCAAGATTAAAGTGAAACTGCACAGCATTCTAATCACATATTTAGAAAAAGCAGAATTGAGGTGTCCAGGAGGTGAAGATGTGTAAGTGCAGGCAGTACAAGCATTAACATATATTACACTCATTGAAAAATGATAGAATCATACTCAAATCAGGGTTTGAATTACTCAATTTAACACAAAAATAAACGATCATATATGGACTCCACTGCATTTGGTATAATGTGATATGAAGGTACAAAATCATTTAAAAGGGACAAAGAAGATGCATGAACATACCGCATACTTTCAAAAATAAAGCTCAAATGTCAAAGTCAATAAAAAAAAGACACTCCAAAATAATGAAATCAGGTGCTGGAACAATGTTGAGGATTGAGTAGAAGTAAATCACGCTCACTCAAAGCTCCCAATGCAGTCCGTTTATAACAACACTATATGAAGTGCAATGTGCTAAAAAGGTCACTGATGTTGTTTTGTTGTTGTTTATAAATGAATTGCATCAGAAAATGTGAATGTTTATGTTTTACTTTTAAATCATTATGAAAAATGCCCTAACCTTTCATGCATAAATGATACAGTGTTACACTCTGTGGCCTTGCACAGCTGGTCGATTACTAAACTAGATGAGTAGGAAAAAAGGCTTTTGAATTGTTACTCCTTTATATGTCATTTCATTGAAATTAATTTGTAGTTAACCCAGGTTGCCTTTGATATTGGATGGGTGAGATAGGCTACTGCATTATGTTACGCGCCAACAGCCTGATTCACATCCAGTGCAATAGACGACAGTCAATTGAATTTTTTATATGATTAACTGAATCAAAAGGTTCCATTCAATAATCTAGTTTTAATTGGTGATGTTGGAGTTGGCTGGTTTGAGCTGATGGAGACGCAAGCATCAACACAGCCCTTTGTTGTGTCGTTACACTGATCTGAGTGCAGCCGGGTTCATGTTGATCCTCAAAAATAGCAACTCAATGCAAGCGCAGAAAAAAGCACCCTGCGCTGCACCAAACTGCAAATACACTTGGATCCGCGCTTAGACCAGCTTTGTGCTGGAATGAAAGGAGGGCCTTTAGATTTAAGTTTGATTTAAGAGGAGCAGTCTGGTACAGGCCAAATGCAGAGACCTGAGATCTTGAGAAAGCGTCCTACTACAGATATCAGTCAGCTTGATGAGCCACAGGACAGAAGCAATTACATCAAGAGCAAGAATAACACAGGGTTTAGGAAATACAAACATTACTGTAAGGATGTGCCACGACAAGGAAGGTTTAAAACCTCATTTGAAGAGGAGTAATTGCATTGGATGTTATTTATTGATCTTGAGGTAAAATGTACCAAAATGTCTGTGTGATCTACAGCCTCCCTCCACCTCGAGATTTTGCATTTAAATTGGAATATTTATTCATTCATACAGTGTAAATCATGTGACACCATGTTCTGCATTCATCTTTCATGAGACTGCCTTTACATTTCATTATAAATGTGGAGAAAGTGGATTGTGTTACTATCCCACTGGCAGTGTCTGATGATGTCTTAATGCAATAAAACGTTCACTGGTAACCAATTACTTCTGAGGCATGCAGAACAAATTGTATTTAAGGAGGTGTCATTTTCATCTCTGCCTTAAATAAATCTAATAATGCTTTTTTTTTTTTTTTACCGTTTAATAGTGCAGAATCCTGTGGAAACTTTGGGACTTTCAGGAGTGACTGAAGGATGTTCCAATTGATAGCTGAATTGTATTACTAATTCTTTCAATTACTTGTAGTTTTATTAACTCTAAAACTGACTGAAGTTAATACAGTCTCAGAAGTAGAATGAGTGACAGAAAAACAGGCCCACCTGCTCAATGAAGGCAGGCAGGTAAAAAACAAAAACAAAACCTAGTTTGGTCCCACCACATTAGGTGCCATTCCAAACCAACTAACGTTAAGTAGGAGTGCATTATTAAGTCCTCTAACAGTCTGCATCTGTACTGCCTCACTGATCAGATTCCTGGAAAGAGCAGCGTCTGTATTAGGTCAGAAATAGAGGAATCTCCACATACCTGCAGCTACAAGAGCCATGTGGTTATTACAGGACAACTGCCGCAGTTATTTCTAAAATATAATCATTTTTGACATGTCAAAAAAAGATACCAGCAGCAGTGAGATCTGAAGCAGTCTATGGGGTAACATTCCAATCATTGCAAATCATTATTATATGTTTTTGCCAGAGGCCAGGAATCCCCCTCCCATACTTAGAGAATTTATATAAACAAAACAAAATAATAATTTAAAGACAGTAAATTTTAAATACATTTTTTAAGTAACATTATAGCTTATAGTATAATTTTTTTTGTAAAGCACTTTGTACCAATTATTAATATTGTTATTATCATTATCACTATCATTATCATTATTAAGGCTCTTATTATAAGAATGAAGATAAGTGGGAGGTTATTGTCTACGTTGTAAATTCCTCAATGCAACTGAAACAGAACAGACTCTCACATTTTCCAGCAGATGTTGAATGGACACCGGACAAAGGAAGTTCCTGTTTCCATCATAGGGAGGTTTATAAGCTGCCCCTTAACTTCACGACCATGAGTGTGACCCCCAAGGAGTTGCACTCTGTGAAGGAGTGTTGTTGCTCACTGAACACTGTCTCTGTTAAATAAACTTTAGAGGCTGTAAAGTAAGTTTGTATGTTGACAGAGTGTATAAAAAACATTTTATTTATGCTGTCTGAGATAATCAGATGCCTCCCTTATGGTTCTGCATGATGTAAACAATTTAAACCTATGTGTCCAAAGTTTTTTAACAGTCCTGCACATCAAAGTTTATATATACACCAGATCAGATATTAGATCATTTATAAAAGAACCAGCTCTTAATTCTATGTGCTGATAATTTAACTGGGAAAGCTTTATGTTAATTAAAGGCACATAAATGCTTCATCTGTGAGTCATATAACATTATCTATGGGAAAACAAATGTATGGGTCATTTTATTTCTGAAAGCAGGAGCATCTAAAATAACTCCTCCCACTAAGTTGTGGTGATATTTGACCTGATGATAAACACATTAATGTATAATTTATCATTTTGATGCTTTGAATAAATTCCAGGCAGATCCAAGTTGTTATCCTGTCTGAACCACAAATGTTAATCTCAAATAGTTACCAGGTGTCCCACTTTATGTGGACTGCATTTCTTTTTCTTGTGCAACATTTTGAGACAATGTCCCACATTTTGACTGGCTCAGTAATTACTGATGAAACTGATGAAACTGATAACTTTATTTTTTAATAACAGTGAAGTCACACAATCAGTTCAGGATCGCCAGTTCAATGCTGCTGAAGATGATGGACAACAGAACAAGACAACAGTGGGACGTCTCCAGATACTGGAGCAGCTGTAATAAATGCAATGGGCCCAGGTGAGACAAAATGGCCTACTGATTAACAGCAACAGCTGTGACTCAGCAGATGAACACATTCTGTCTCCATCTTTGCTGCCATCATTACGTGACCACAGAATCACAAGCTGAGCTGCAGAATATGAAGGAAACTCGCAGAAAGAAAAGGAAATGCAGCGGCTGGGACACTTTATAACTGGATGGAGACGGTAGAAGGATGACATTCTCAGAGGTTTTTGCTTCTTTTGTCTCAAATTTACGTCGTGAAGCGACAAGTGAGTCTCTATGAATATGTGGTGTAAAAAGTGATCTGCTAAACTGTTGATACATTGAAATCCAAAGATGATTCTCAGAAAGATGAGGAAACAATTGCTGAAATAACTCCTGCTGACCACACAGTGCAGCATCCCAACCACAGTCAAACTTCACCTATCCTTTATTCTGACTGTGTTTACTTCATGTGGGAGTTTGGAAAGTTGCATTCAAATGAAATCCATTTGTTTAGTCCTTCACATGTTAACAGCCTGACCTGTAACCCTCAAAGTCTATTGTTTTATTTTTATTTAAATTGGATCGACATATCGAAACTTCAGATTACCTCTCAGCATTGTTAACATGTCCCACTTTGTCCCATATTCGGTTTGTGGAGATCTGGTCACCCTTATCTGAAGGAGGTGCTAGAGTAAACGTCAGGGGATCTTCACAGTCAGTAGGATTTATCACCTGGAAACCATAAGTGAGTTTACAAAATGTCACTGTAATCCACTTTATAGTTGTTGAGATATTTCAGTCTGGACCAAAGCAGTGGAGTAACTGACAGACTCACACAGATGTCTTACAGTCATGGAGCTAGTGAAGCTACAAACAGTTGAAAATGTACAAAATTAAAAGAAGATTTTTGGGAAAATATGTATACAGGTTTTACTCAATAACATCCATACAGGCTTTGCAATAAAAGATGCAATATTGTATCCGTAGAAAATATTGCCCTAGCCTCGTTCCTTTCCTATCGGATAGTTTATGATGTCATGATGTCCAAGTGATCAACAGTTTTACTTCTCTTTAACCCTGAAACCGAAGTACTGAGGTCCCAAGACCTAAACTCTTTCTGCAGAATAAGGATATAAAGGATTTATTTTTTTAGATTCACATTGACAAACTCAATGACACACACACACACACACACACACACACACACACACACACACACACACACACACACACACACACACACACACACACACACACACACACACACACACACACACACACACACACACACACACACACACACACACACACACACAAACAGTATAAGTAAAAGCAAGGTTAATAGATGTCATGGGAGCTCTGTTCATTAGCCCTGGCTCTGTCACACTGTGACTGGGCTGGGAATAGACTTCTCGTGGTGCAGCAGGAGATCCAATTGTTTTCAGATAGGCTCCCAGCTCTGCCACTTTGTATATTATGATGTTTCAGTCATGTTCAAAGAGCGCCTTTATTGGATATATCCTCAGAAATGTAGATGGCATGTGTCTGACAACTTCCAATTTCCTTTAAAAGGCGCAACTATTTATAAAACTGCCCGGCACTCTCTCCTTGGCGCTGAAGACACAGCCTCCATTTCTCTGATGGATTGGCTGTCATATTCCGACAGCGCAGTGCTTCTTTCACTTTATAGACATCTCTGTGCTCCTGACTGTGAACTGCGAGCTATAGTTTTTCTCCCTTATCATCACACTGCTGCCTCTGGCCTCCTCACATAAACAAACATGCAGCACAACAGAATAATCTTGAGTCTGGCAGGATTTAGTTTGGGTGAAGGTGCATATGCACCATGTGAGTTATTCAGCATTACTCACTACCTCATCAGAAATGATAATTAACGCCATGTTAATGATGTTCCCAACATATAGCCTGCATAAACTGTATGTTTAAGAGCAGTGATGGACATAAAATGTGGCAGGATCCAGGATTAAGGTTAAAATTGGAGTTGGGATTAGGGTTGGATTAGTGATGGGGTTGAATGAATCAAATGGCCTTCTTTGTTAAAAACAAAGCAGCATGATTTTTATTCTAGGAAGCTTTATTTGACACAATACGAGTGTCCTTATCAAGAGGTACTTTTCAGTGTCACACACATTAATGTCCTCACTGTATAATCCCAGCTCCAACAACCTGCAGACCGTTTCCACTGCAGTAACACAAAGACTTGCGTTTTTTGTTTCCATTGTTCTCTGCTTTGTAAAGAGCTCCTGTAACTACATTTCAGCACCATGGATGCTCAAGACTGATGGTTACCGTTGGACGATATCAGATTCTGCGCTGAGACCAAAAATAAGTGTTGGGCATGACAATTGATCGAGTGCTGTACATTACTGTAAAAGATATCACATCTGGAATGAATCATGACTTCCTGACAAAAAGAAAACCATGTCAGATGTTTTTCTTACCTGCTTTCCTGTCAAGTGACAACTTCAACAACATGTCTGAGACGTTGACCAACAGGAGCCCGAAGTGCTCCTCCACACACAACATGGCAACGTGAAAGACAGACAGAGGGACAGGCTAATTGTCCTCTTGATGCCTGTGACATCCTGTAGGTTATGAAAAAATGGTAATTGGTCGGTCGGTGAACTTGTAAAGTAACGACAAAAGTTTTGATTAATGAATGTTTGATTTCACACAGTGACCATCTTATCAGACAGAAATACATCATGTATTGTGAACTCAGTATAAGGTTCCAAATTGCAAAACCATACTTTAGAATTTCAGCACAGCTCATGCGTTGATACCAAAACAAAGCTCCAGGTTTGCCAAACAATTCTGGTATCAAATTAAGAGAATATATGTCGAACAACATTAACTACCATTTTACCACTTTATTAGTACTTTATCAGTAGCTCAGTATCCCAGGAAGTTGCAGCTGTTTTGTAGTCCCAACCTCCCAACTGACACCCAGTACATGCAACGTTCAGGCCAATGTTGGAAAAAGGGTTTGGCGGTCAACTGTAGTTCACCTCACAGACCTGTAATTATAACGTGCACCATTTTATTTACCGTTGAGGTTCTTTTAAACAGCGAGTGGTTGCCCTTTCCTCCATTTTGAAAACATCTCTGCCGCTGACTGGGGACTTTATGATGATTCAACTTTCTTTACATGACACTGTGAATTGCAGGTGACCATGGCAACCACAGAGACTACAGTTGGGTACATGATAGTTACAGGAGCTCTTCCCACAATTACACAGAAATAAACTGTATTAGAGCAACGTTAACTTCAAAGTGTAATGATCCCATCAGTGACAAAGCAGATGAGCTCACGCCTCGTCGGGTTTTGTTAGAGTCCATGCAGAGGAACTGGAGCCAGAGTAGTGCAAGAACAATTCTAAAGATTCATAAAAAAATTCCGGAAAGCTAAAATGTGTTGTACCTCCTTTGTGCTGATCTGCTATTTTAAGATCATAAAGACAGACATGAACAAAGACAAAAAAAGGGAGAGTCCATGTCATTTTGCACACTGCAACCGTCACCCTAAATTGGACTAAAGTTTGTTTTAAGGCCATTGTATCTGTGATTCATCAGGTTTGGGTGTTCGTATAACATATAGTTAGACTCATTTCTTTCTCCTCTCATTCATTTTCCTTCCTTTCATTCCAAGTTATCTTCTTAAAGGAGACATGTCTCTGCACTGCAGCTGCTGAGTTACATGTTTGTTATCACAGACAGACGTTCCTTCTACGTAAAGGTTAGAGGTTGTGGTAGAAATATTCTTACAAGTCTAGTTATACAAATGAATGTGTATCTGTGTCTGTGCGTGTGTTTTTGGCCATGTGTGCATCTGACCTAGTGGACATTGTCTTCCTGGTAAATCTGGTCCCTGTAGCAGGCCTGTGTGTGAGCAGTAGCTTATCAGCTTCGACCAGAGTCGCCCTCACTCCCAAACACCTCCATCGCCTGAGAGGAAAATAAATTGCACCCATGCAGTTAATAAGAATAAAAAATATATTGCCACAAAGTCTCACACAGCCATTACAAACACCACAAAAAATGAGTGTTGGGGGGAGTGTGTGTTTTGTGTGCTTCGTCAGGAGCTTGTTGGTGTGGTGAGACATCTTCCAGCATCAGGCGGTCATTGGAAACGCTTCTCATGATGAACAGTCGAGGTGGTTCGCCCTTTTCCACAAAGCCAAACAAACATTTTTTTCCTTGGCGTTACACCACCAGTGTCATGGGTGCATATTGAATTCTTGACAACAGCGTGACGATGTCTGTGGAAGGTAATTACATTTTGAATGTTCTTTTGCTTCATTCAGCTCCTGGAGGGGAAAATCCATCTGTTGCACCCAGAGATTGTATGAAGAAATCATGTTTCCTCAAGCCCTCAAACACAGCCATTTACATTGATATCAAAACAGGTACGGCAGCGCAGGATATATATGCTATGGTAAATTAACTTTTGGCCATGCTGCAAATGATACATTTCCTGTGAAATACAATAAGGAGGATGTTCTATTATACAGTACTGAAAAAAGAACGCACTGCATTCCTTCAACAAACGATTTAATAGAACGATGGTGTGTTGGGTACAGATTTCTGAGAACTGCCTAGCAACATGATACTTTTTGGTTATGGTTTCTCGTAGCTTGATACGATGGGGAGGAAATTAGGAGGACAGTAGAATCAATGCATAATTTGAGCTGGATTTTGGGGCATTTACATTTTTGTAAAAGGACACCACGTAAATCACTTTGTACTTACCTTCTGGTATCTGACATGTAAAACCCTGACTGTTTGAAACTCTCAGTGGTACACTGTGTTTCCAAAGTGGAAATGCTCAACCATGATGGTTACCTGTCCTTCCAGGATTTTGCATAATTTTTTTGTGATTGTTATGATCAAAAGTGATTAATTTTGCTCCGGCTTTTCTAAAAAAAATGTGATGTAATTTGTGTAGCTTTAAGTGAGTTTCTTTTGCATTAAAACTGTAGCCTGGTGTTACTAGGCGTGAATATCTGGGTCTGGGTACGCTTCATTGAGAATCATTAGCAGTCATTTCATTCTACTGGGCGTAGACCTTGGGTTAGTTTTGAAACTATTGGAGCAGCTTTTACCAGTCGGTTCTTCTGTTGGATCCCTCTGAAATTAATCCTCACTGGAAGATCAATGTGCTTAAAACTGTATGAGTGTGTTGGGGGAGAGGGTGGGTGTACATTTTTACTTTAACTTGACTAAAAACTGCTCATTTTCAACTTGAGCTGTCTTTGTGACATTCAATTAAATTACATCAAATTTCCTTTATATAGTAAGAACATAATGTCAGCTGAAGACTCTTGACATCATCAGGAGGAGACGTTACAGTATTATGAAGAGAAAACCCAACCGTGGCCCAAAATGTGTCCCAAGTAGACACAGAAGGAAGACTGAGGCTGCTGCTGCTGTGGGAACACTAATTGTATGTCCACATGGGATGGGAACTTTAATGTGTATAATCAAAACAACAACATAAGGTCTGATTATCATTTTCTTATGTGGACGTGTGGATCTCAGTGGACACATTTTCACAATTAAATCTTCTGCTAACTTTAACAAAAGTGCTTTTTTATTTCCTAAACAGCTGGAAATGTTTTAGTTGACTCAACCAACTAGACTCCAATGTCAAAATACTTCTCTTTGACAAAGAAGAACAAAGCAACGAAGAAATGACATCTCTTTCATCACTGGCAATAAAACACAGAAGTAAGATGTGCAAGATTAAAGTGAAACTGCACAGCATTCTAATCACATATTTAGAAAAAGCAGAATTGAGGTGTCCAGGAGGTGAAGATGTGTAAGTGCAGGCAGTACAAGCATTAACATATATTACACTCATTGAAAAATGATAGAATCATACTCAAATCAGGGTTTGAATTACTCAATTTAACACAATTTCGGTTAGCTAGCAGCAGTTTGTTTTGATGGTGAGGGAGAGGTTGGGGGGCTGTTGATTGTAAATGAGTGAATGCATTTTTTTTTTTTTAAAGCGAGTTTTATTTGAAAAGGTTTCTTTATGCTGTAATACTTGAAGCACAACTTCTGTTTATTATTTTTTTTGTGGAAGAATTGTGGGAATGCAGCAAAATTGCAAGCTCCCACTAATATTGCAGAAATTGCTTAAATTTGGGTAAATTATTGCGATCACAAGATTGTAAGGTGATGAGATTGTTCCTGTGGGGACTGATCAGTTTTTAACCCCTTAACTCATTGGTGTTTATCAAAGTAGTTGTCCTTAATAATGTTGTGGTGTCAAATGTCAAAGTGAAAATCAGCTTTTTTATATTAAAAAAACAAGAATGCTGCAAACACTTCATCAGTCGCTCCACGCTTCACTGCAAAACATTGCAAGCACTTCACTGTGATCAGTGATTACTACACCGACTGATTTGGGTTTAGTAGGTGTCATTGTATGAGAAGTTACAGTTGACTGTGCGCATGATAAAACAGTGGAACCATGAGATCTACAAGTCTGCACTGAGACATTTTCATTCATTAAATAATTGTTCTTGACTTTATGGAGAAAAATTAAATTATGGAGCCAGAAAAACAACTCAGCTTCCGTGCTGGTTTCCAGATACTTTTGGTAGGTCTCTGTTCAGGAACAGTCAAACTTGAAAATCTTTCCACTGTGGTCCAGAAGATGCAGAAAACATTATTGTTGTTCATTCATGTGACCTAGCCACTAAGCAAGGCCCAGACTACACGACACCGACAATCCCACCCTGGAAATTTCACCCATAGAATACAGAATACAGAACACAGTAAGAACAGAGAGGTGAGGTTCCAGTTCCAAACAAAAATATTTTATTCAGGTTTGAGGGGCTTCATGGATGCTCAAATTAGCAAAGACCAGTTAAAATAGATTTCTTACAAAAATGTTTTAAATCAAATTTTAAATTTACTATTAAACTGAGACCATGTTACCAGTGCAGGGGAGCCATGGGTTCCAATGACCAAACAATTGAACCATGTGAGATTAGGGTACACACACACACACACACACACACACACACACACACACACACACACACACACACACACACACACACACACACACACACACACACACACACACACACACACACACACACACACACACACACACACACACACACACACACACACACACACACATTAAAAACATTTTAAGAATGTTAATACAAAATATTTGTAGAGAGTTTTTAAACAATGCTATCCAAACCGTTAAGAAGAACACTCTGAGAACAAAAACAACCTTCCTGCGGAAAATGTTACTGGAACCCAGCCAACCTGGTATCAAAAAGAAAAAGAGAAAAAGATGGTGAGGTATGAGTCAGTTAAAGAGTAGGAGGAAAGAAAAGAAGCTCAGCATGTAACGAGGTCCTCCAGCAGCCTCGGCCTATAACAGCATAACTAAGGGTTGGTTCAGGTCTACCTGAGCCAGCCCTAACTATAGGCTTTATCACAAAGGAACGTTTTGAGTCTAATCTTAAAGCTAGAGAGGGTTTCTGCCCCTCCAACACAAACTGGGAGCTGGTTCCACAGGGGAGGAGCCTGAACACTGAAGCTCCGCCTCCCATTCTACTTCTGGAAACTCTAGGAACCACAAGTAGACCAGCGTACTGAGAGAGAAGTGCTCTGCTAGGATTATATGGTTCTATAAGATATCTGAGAGCAAAACATTGTCACCTGTGTGACCAGTGCTACCAAGCCCCCCTCCTGCCTCCTTATTTTGCCAAAAATGTCTTTTGTTGCCTCTGTTGTGTCCCACGGTTGTGACGGTTGGTCACACGATCCCATGTCACATGACATTTACATGTGTGGTTGTACTTTTTTTACGTGAAGACAGCCCAAAGCGTGGCTATTTCACATTTTGCTGTCGTGGACCACATGTCTATTTCACGCTTTGCTGTGAGACTGGCTTGACACGGCATAATATTCTCAGAACATATTTACGTTATAGAACAACTACAACACATTTCTAGTTGCGTAGTGTGAACAGAAAGAGTTCCTTTCTTTTGGTCCACATTTTGGTCCACTTGAAGAGGACTGAGTTTAGTTTGTTTGTAAAGGACATCCAAAACTTACTGACAGCTGGCAACTCCTTTTAAAACCACAAACTGCAACTGTAACATTTCTCTTTCTGTAAGCCTGAATAAAAACATGATGCAACATGTTAATTCAAATTCATATGTATGTAAATCTGAATCACTGTGCCTACTCATTTAAAGGAGCATTTTTGGTCCAATGTGTTACAACATGTTTTTTATGTTTTCTAATTTTTAAAGTAGGATTTTCCTCTTCCTTCCTGTCTTTTGGTTAAGCTATGCTAAACACATCTTTTTTTACATTTGACCAGTTCACCCAGTTTTTCAATTTTGCATTTCATGTCATGGTGTCATGGGAGGTTTTTACCATAAAGGTCGGTTGGGAGTGCCATTTTCATTTATTGACTCCTCCTTGAAAGGGCAATAGCAAATAAACCTGACGTGACTTCATACTTCATCATCCAGTGTATTTTTCTATGCTTTCCTCATCCACTATGTTTTCTTATCATCTCTTCCAAAAACGTTGTGTGCCTGTACCTTTGTCTGCTCCTAAACCCTGCTGGGCAGCATTCTGAGGACCCTGCAAAACCTCGGCTTCCGTCTGACTGTGGAAATAGAGCTTTTGTTCTCCGATGTAAGATCCTCAGCTTCAGCCTGTGGGATTAGCACTGGTAATTCACTGCTTGGCAGGGGATAGCTTTGGTTTTGCATGTTGCACAGTGGCTACAGTGCTTTGGCTGTGGCAGGTGGCCCACTGGGGAGGTAAAGGCTGGACATGGTTCCAGGCAAATAATACCCTCATGTACAAACTACTGCTATTATCAGGGACATAGCTTCAGTAATGTGTCAGTAATTTTTAGTGACCTGAAGGGAAATGTACGTTCAATACACAAACATTTTAAGTGGCAGTTTTCTTTTTACTCATTATCTAATTCTCATACTATTTACATTTTTTTCATATCCTAGTTCTTTAAAGGTTGAAAGCTACAACTGGAGTTTTTTTTTTTTTTCTGTCTTTTGGGAAACAAGTTTATGTCGCCAATGACAAGAAGAAAATGTTACTATAACTGCCGTAGACAACATTGGATTAGAATGATATTCTTTTCACGATTATGGAATTAGTCCATCTATTTTAAATATAAGTATTGAATATTTTTGTGTGCCATTTGTATTGAGTTTCTTAATGGCTTGTATTTTCCACTTTTTCGGTTTGCCTCTGGTTTCCCTATCTGCATCTTAGAAAACACAGATACATTACTGTTTATAATTCAGGTTGAATAGTACGGTGGATAAGAATACCAACGCTACCTCATATGAATACTCAAGACACCTGATGGTCTCAAATACATGAAGAAATAAATAAATTGCACCAGTTAATTTATTTCACTTGTTAAGTCAAAATAATACTTATTGGATGTAACTCCAGTTCTATTAGTACTCGCGGGTCTCTAATGGGCTTTGCTATTGGTGAATCCCCTGTAGGCTTTGTCTCGGCACCCTGAGATATTTCATTGTACTCACTGACCAATCAAAGGGTAGCCTATGCACAGATACTATAAACCATGGAAAGCCCTTTGCTTTGGAACTCAGCAAACACCTTCAGCTGGCCTGATAGGTAGGTAGGTAGTTACTTTATTAATCCCCAAGGGAAATTTTTTTTTCCGCTACAGCAGCAATAAGATAATAATAGAATAATAAAAAGCAATAAAATAGCAGTAAAATAATATTAAATATAAAATGCACAGTATATACAGTATATACAGTACAGTATATACAGTATCTATATATATTATATACAAACAACCAAAAAACACAGACAACAGTGTTATTGTTGTGTGATGGATTTTGCCAGAGGTGAGTTATTGTACAATCTTATTGCGGTCGGCAGGAATGATCTCCTGTATCAGGAATGATCTCCTGTATCTGGAATGATCTCCTGTATCAGGAATGATCTCCTGTATCTGGAATGATCTCCTGTATCAGGAATGATCTCCTGTATCTGGAATGATCTCCTGTATCAGGAATGATCTCCTGTATCAGGAATGATCTCCTGTATCTGGAATGATCTCCTGTATCTGGAATGATCTCCTGTATCTAGAATGATCTCCTGTATCAGGAATGATCTCCTGTATCAGGAATGATCTCCTGTATCTGGAATGATCTCCTGTATCTAGAATGATCTCCTGTATCAGGAATGATCTCCTGTATCAGGAATGATCTCCTGTATCAGGAATGATCTCCTGTATCAGGAATGATCTCCTGTATCTGGAATGATCTCCTGTATCAGGGATGATCTCCTGTATCAGGAATGATCTCCTGTATCTGGAATGATCTCCTGTATCAGGAATGATCTCCTGTATCTAGAATGATCTCCTGTATCAGGAATGATCTCCTGTATCAGGAATGATCTCCTGTATCTGGAATGATCTCCTGTATCTAGAATGATCTCCTGTATCAGGAATGATCTCCTGTATCAGGAATGATCTCCTGTATCAGGGATGATCTCCTGTATCAGGAATGATCTCCTGTATCTGGAATGATCTCCTGTATCAGGAATGATCTCCTGTATCTAGAATGATCTCCTGTATCAGGAATGATCTCCTGTATCAGGAATGATCTCCTGTATCAGGAATGATCTCCTGTATCTAGAATGATCTCCTGTATCTAGAATGATCTCCTGTATCTGGAATGATCTCCTGTATCTGGAATGATCTCCTGTATCAGGGATGATCTCCTGTATCTAGAATGATCTCCTGTATCTGGAATGATCTCCTGTATCTGTCCTTGTGACAGCGGAGCTGGAGGAGTCTTTTGGAGAACGTCCTCCTCTGTCCCTGCAGTGGAGAGGGTGGTCAGGATTATCCAATATGGATAATAGTTTCCTCAGTGTCCTCCTCTCCACCACCTTTTCCAGGCTGTCCAGTTTGTAGCCGATGATGGAGCCGGCCTTCTTAACCAGTTTGTTAAGATTGATGCTAGATTGCTATGCACAAACTCATAGAACGGGAATTACATCCAGGAACTACTATTTCAATTCCATATGTGCTGCGTCCATTAACAGGCTTTACTATTGGTTACCACCTAAAGCTAGGCCATTAGGGATTAGTGTACTCCCGGCTCGGCCCAGCGGTTATTTTTTTTCTGACCAAGGTCAGACTCTCAAGTACTCATCTCCCTGGGGTCGGGCTTATCAGTCAAGATTCCATCCACTCAATGTTAGATTATTCCCGGCGGCACCCCAAGCACTACACGAGACACTGAATCTGACACCACATCCCTAAAATATGATGGCACAAACATGGAAGTGGAGGACCAGGATGTGGCCAAGCAGATTTCCCTCACTGACACGCCCTCGGTCCACTGAGGGAGCACACGCTAGAGTCTCATGGCTCCTGCGAACTTCCTCACAAAGCTAATGAGCAATACGCTGAGACAACACCAGCACCTCTGAACCCATGAACTACTCGCTGGACTTCCTAAAACTCGCTGTGCAGTCCATGTAACAATAGAGTGCCTGCACAATAAGGTGTGAAGGTGCCTTTCCTCCTCGTTATCATAAGGCGAGGGGGCAAAAACCATGAGTCCTTGCTGGAAGAAGGCGTTAGGTCACAGCTCAACCTATCGTTGGTGAGAGACATGCATAAAGGGTGCAGTGACAAGGCCCAGAGGTTACCTACTTTCCAGAAAGAACGCCATTTTGATCGACACCAACACCAGGCCCGTCAGCTCCAGTGGCTCGAATAACGACCCAGTAAAACCATCAAACACAGTCTGCAGGTCTCACTGAAGGACAAAGTGCCTTACTGGAGGTAGGAAGCACCTCCAGCAGGAAAAACTTCACCAAAGGGTTTTTTTCTGCCATGAGCGCAACATAATTTTTTTCTAGATGGTAACAGATACCTACGTAAGGAACAGCATAGTATTACATAGTAAAGTGTTATTTATACACTTACTAAATAGCTTGATGAACAGCGCCCACCAAAAAGACGTCCACTATATGTGCTTGTTTTTTCATGAACAAGCTCAGATTGTTATTTCAACTATATGAAAAGAATCCCAGCAGATATAGACCTTTTTGTTCATTCAAGTTTTTGTTTAAATTCTGGATTGGTCAAACGTATATGAAAAAGGAAAAACCAATAATTAAAAAAAATACAATCATATTACATAAAAAAATACAGGGAAAAAAATATGTATTAGCACAAACTTATCATAAAAAAGTACTTTATCATTTGATACTAAATACTGCATCCCAAATACTCTCATTTATAAAAACATGTAAAATAAAATAATAGTCTTCCTCCCTGAACATGTTATGTGCACCTATGAGGTGAATCTTTTTGTTGAAGAGTGAGAACCTTTTTGTTCAAAAAATAATATCTCTGTTCAAAACCACCAGACTCAAACGCAGTTCCAATGTTTTGTGAGCTAAAATTCTAGTTTTTATCAATGGAGTCTGGTGGCTTTGGACATAATACTATGGCTGTTTCTGATTCCACAAAAATGTATTTCCCTTTAGGGATTATTTTCATTATGTTGTCAGACACTTATATTTACAATCTGAACCTGTCTGTGGCAAAAACAAACAATTCTAATCTTGGACTTTTGGTGGGTGCTGGTTAGCTAACCTAACTGTCTATAAAGTGTCCAACATACGGTAGTAACAGAGCAGCGGGGTAATGTAAACCCATTTTTACTTGAGGTGTCATTAAAGTGAGATGTTGACGGTTAAGCGTCCAACTAAAATATTTACAATATTTCAAGATGTGGTTCATCCCTGGAATAATCACTTTGGATCTAAAATATGACTTTCCCAAAATAAGTGGTTTCAAAAGAGTATAAGTTGAGCCGCATGGGGTTAAACTGTACTGGTATCGGTAAGTAAAACTGAACATTTTCACCTCATACAATACTGCATCAAAGCAAATGAAATTCAACAGAGGTGGTCGCGTTTGTGCAAACTGAAATAACTGGTAATGTACAGATGGAAAGGGAAATGATGGTTTCACCTGCGTGTAATAACATCTGTGGAGGTGAGGCCCTGGTCTGTCCTCTGTGTATAGATGATGGGTTTTGGTTTATAAAATTAAAATGTCATGCTTGGTGATAAAAAGTAAGAATGCAATGTAGAATTAATACTTTACTTTACTAATATTTCAATAATTATAACCATAAATGGGGCACCTGGCAGTCCTGCTTTTTTCTCTTTTTAGGAGACGTGACTTCCTCAATTTGTTCACCTCCACTGGTAGACCAACAACCAACATACAGTGTTAGCGAGCGAGCTAACGAGAGTAGGATTAAGTTGAAAAATGTTTCTTTATTAAAGATATATGTTGTACAGTAATTCTGCTCCATGAAAAGTAACTCCATCCCTTCATTCCTGACCATCTTCCTTCTGTTTGTCACCAAGCAGCCACACTGATTTACTCCTGACGGTATGTGTGCAGATTGTGGGTGAGGTGGACCAGTGAGTCCATGTCTCGTTCACTTTACTTCTTCCCCAACAGCTTCTTAGAAGAATATGTGGCTCTTTAGCAGCTAAATGCTCCACGATGTTCAGCAGCTAGTCGCTAAGCATGTGTGTGTGCTGTTTGCTGCTGAGCAGTTTGTGTACAGTGGGATTATTAGAAAGCAGCTTCCAACTGCTGCTGCTGCTGCAAACAGGGTTTACAACAGCAATGAAGAAAACCAGGAACCAGCAAGTCTTCTCAGAGACACCCTCAACACATTATTATTATTATTTAAAAAAGTATTCATCAGTAAAGCTTTTAATGGGCTCTCCTGAAAGTCTTGGCCTTTAGATAATGGATAAACATTATGTATTTAATATATTTGTTTCTGACCATACACGCCTGTAACTGCAATGTACAAATTTGTGCATCCTAACATTTTTTGTTGGTAGTCTGTGTTGGCTAATTGAAGTGCATTATAATGATGCCCTCCAAGTTCATTTATTGAATCACTGCACAATAGCAGCGAGTTCAGGAAATTCAATACAGCTCCCCTCTCTTGTAAATAACAGTTCGTTCAGTATTGTGATTGCTCTTTATGAAATGGAGGAACACTTTTCATATCAGTGTCAGTCATTCACTCTTCAAACAGCCTATTTCTCAGTGAGCACGAATGACAGGGCCCACATGTTTTCCTGCTGCTAGACTCATTTATCTCGCACACCTTCAGACCACCCCAGCGCTCAGCACAGAGAGTGTCAAAGTGCGCTCCGTCTATGTTCATATTCATTTCCTCCTGATTATGTCTCTCTGGTGTCTGTGATTACTCCCAGGCCCGCTCATTTCAGAATACATCATAAACAATTTACACGTCATTAGCTTTGTTTTGATCATATTTGTTTGACGAAATGTCTTCCTGCATGGTGAGTGCTGGGGTTATTTACCCCATTTAGAGGCCAAAGGAACACCATGCAGGGTGGGTTATGTTGCATTGTGTGATTAATTGTCATGGCTCTGTGCAGAACTTTGCATTTTGCTAACTAAGAAAGAGGTGAATGTATTGTGTGTTTGTGATGAGTGTGAGAGTGCTGCTTGTGTTATTGCTTTATTCATTCTATCATTATAGGCAGTGTATCCTCAATAGCTCATGCAGGTAGTTTAATTGCATTTATATTGATCCTGTCATTAATCAGCAAGTACCATGTAGAGGATGTGGATCTGATGTACAACTTCCAAAAGGGGTAAAAAGACATCTGAGAAATCATGTGTTGTTTGTGCGCGTTTGTATGTTTATGTGTCATGTGCCCTGCAGAGGGCAGTAAAATAGCAAAACACAGCAGCTGATACAAGGCAGAGCAAATAAAAAGCAAACTCGTCTCATAATAATAATAATGAAGCAAAAACGTTCAAACCGAGCACGTGATATCATAAAATACACGCTGTATCATTCTGTCTGTAATCTATGGTCCACATTGATTAGGTACACAGGAGATGTTTGTGTTTATTTTTTTCTTTGTGTTCCTCTCACTGGTTTTAAGGAGGCGGGGCTCAGTTAGAGAAAGCTGATTGTGGTATTTTCTGGACCAATCAAAATTTATGGATTTGAATCCAAATCTGATGAGGATGTCAATTGGTCGAGGGCTTGTTTGGTGTTGTTTGATATTGTCTGAAGAAATATTGGAAGGTATCCCTTTATGCATGCCAAAACTTTAACACAGCCCTAAAATACTTACAGTATGTGCCCTAAGATACTGAGCCCTCCAAACATGTATTAACTGTAGATTATATTGTTGCTACTTAAGGCATTTTAATTTAAGATGAAGGCATGTCAACGGGACAAATATAGAGACTATCTTTTGACTTTTATTTCATGCTATTTATAACCACATACAGTTTGTCATTTTATACAATGTTCCCTTTTTTTTTTATAGATGTGGAAAAGTAAGCTAACAGATGAATACTAAAGAAAATAAAAGTGTCATATTTGGTTGCCTAAACGTTTGATGCAGTGATGAATGACCACTGAATATACTGTGCCCAAAAGTGTGGTATCTTCTTTGGAAATGCTTTTCCCGGCCTTCAAAGCTGCTGCCTGCAGTTGATGTTTGGTTTCCAGCTGGTGAAATGCTCAGCTGGGTTTAAAGTTGGTGACTGACTTGAATAGTCAAAGATCCTCCAGTTTTAGTCACTGATAAACACTTTAGATGATGGGCATTGTGTTTGGGTTCACTGTTTTGTTGCATTGGCTGAGATTGGGGAACATCTTTGTGTGGACAGTTCTGAATCCACCCCGCTGCTGCCTTCATCAAGTAATCAATA
The DNA here is from genome assembly GCF_029030835.1 of Brachyistius frenatus. Lineage (NCBI taxonomy): Eukaryota > Metazoa > Chordata > Actinopteri > Embiotocidae > Brachyistius > Brachyistius frenatus. The sequence continues at coordinate 562,887 of NW_027210737.1, forward strand.
AAGACAGAGCCAGTTCCTGAAGCAGCTCTACATGCTCAGGTCATCAAGTGATCTCCTCCTTGTTTTAATGATAAGTGAGGCCATTTTCCCTCCCAGATTGTGAAATAATGTAATTTTGTCAAAGCATCTAAAGCATATGCACAAGGTGCCATATGTCTCATGTACTGTGGCATGTCGGATCGAAGAAGGTCAACACTCAAGTGTTAAGTCCATGCAGTGAGGAGGTCAGGTTAATTGGATGGAACAAATCCAGAACTTCCATTTTATTTTGGTGCTGTCTGTCTAGAAAACTTTTCTCCAGAAGCTTTCTGGCTTGTCTTTGTCTTTTTTGTCAATTTCCAACCCAACTCATGGACTCCTAATAAGAGGTCTGTATCATGCAATGCTGTCTCTGAAATGCGCTTTCTCTATGGTGGTGACGTCACTAACTGTTGCTTTTAGAGTTCTTCTTTGCTTTCTAAACCATCTTTGTGTCATCAGCTGCAGTTGATTTCCGTGCTGCATTCATTTGTCTGTTAGTTACACTCAGAACAGATAAAAAAATAAGGCTGGACACCCCCTGCTCTTTTACATGTGAACAATTTGTGCTAAAGAAAACACCTGGGCAATGAGTTACACATCAGTCAGTCATACACACGAGTTGGTCCAGTTAACACAATACAGCTATCTCTGAAATAGTAAAATGCAAGTGCACGTGAGGACTATTAAATGTAAGTTGGTCATTACTTATTTTATTGCAACCAAACCCAACCCCTCGCCCCGCCCTCCCTGATCAAGCATGTAAAGGAATTTTCTGGTGGGTGGGAAAGAGTTTGGTTTGTTCCCCATGAGCTTCTACAAAAACATGGCAGAGTCTGTTGAAGAGGGCCCACTCCCTACTGTTATCACCCTGAGATCAGTAATGTGCAAAATGTTATGTGTCCCCCTAGTGTGTGTGTGTGTGTGTGTGTGTGTGTGTGTGTGTGTGTGTGTGTGTGTGTGTGTGTTTGGTGTGCCGGTGATGCCTTCCAGTTAATCAATTTAAAACTAACTGATGAGCATCAATTGGAGGAGCTCAATAGTGTTTCTGCATGATTGGACGGACGAGTGTGGTGCTGCAGCATTTTAAACACTGCCATTGACTCCTCCCCCTCCGGCCACTCTTCTTCAAAAAGGGGCCAGCCCTGGGTTTGTTTAGTGAGAACTGATAAACGGATTAGCTGTGAAAGATTTCTGACCTTATTGTAAATAGCACTAATTATCTTCACTTTTCTAAATGTTGTACATTTGGAAATATACAATTATACAACAAGCAGTTCCAACAAGGAAATCCGATTGGTCTTAACTGTACATCTGAACATGCTCAAATCAGCATGTCAGCACACTGTGCTCATCAATAGAAAATATCTCTCCACCACCATTGAAGCAGAATATTTAGTTTGATAAAAACACGGGAATTTTGGAAATGATTCTATACATTTTTTTTCAACTAATTCTGACTTTTGCATTTTACAATGCTCTGGAGGACAGTTAGCCTGTTGGATCATATCAACTGTGTCGATGGGTGGGTGACACGGTACTATTTTAAAAGATGATGTGTCCTTGGATTTGTTTTCATCAGATTTCTTAGTTACAATGAGTCTGAGGTAGCTAAGCAATTTAGTGTTTCTACGTGCTGTATTTATTCAGTTTGAGAAACCATCTCTAGAAAGCAATAAAACCAGACTACAAATCCTCTGTTGCTAGGTGGTTGCTCCGGGTCGGACTACTTTGTGGAGGAGTAAATATTGCATACATTACATAAGAGTTTATTGACGCGACTGGTTGTTTTCCAGTTATTACTCCTATGTCATGTATTGTCATGGAAATGGAGATCACACAAACAGTTTTATATTTTGAGAGTGAATTGCCCCACAATATGAATACATTTTGATTACATATTTTATTTAGTTGGTAACTTGTTGTATAATCGCAATAATACACTCAAAGGGTGTACTTTAACGTCATTATTGTAACTTCAGTGATGCAGTCAGGACCGAGGAACAAGCATCGTTGAAGTTAAAGCTCCCCCTCTTGTGTAATATTGCTGAAATGTATACATTTGTGCAGGTTTAGTAAGTGAGGGAAGCCTGTTTTGTTTGCGCACACTTTTTTTTTTTCCTGTTTTAAATTTAGGGGTCCAGGTTAGACCCTCGTCTTCTATTTTAATTATTATTTTTGTTTTATGTTGGTGGTAGTAAGGGCTAATCACATTGTTTTGTTTGTTATTTTGGGCATTACTCTTCACTGAAGAAATCTAGACTGCTGAAATTTGACTATTTAGTTGTGTTGCTGAGAGTGGGAGAGCAGAAGAACTCACAGCATGTTGTGTGTCTGCTTCCATTAGACGAGGACATAACACTATGTTGATATGAAGGACTCATTGTAAGCTAACGAAAACACAACAAATGTTAGTTTTAGGTGATTTTGCACTGAAGAAAATATAATAATTAATATTATATTCTATATTTACAAATAAATCCTGACAACTGAACCTTTGAGTCAATGTTAGAAACAACACTCTCCTCTTAATTGTTATCATCTGTCTGAAGAACACTGCTGATGGTAAATGTATGTGAAATAGAGTTGAATTAATCCAGTTCTATGTATTTGCAGAGAAAACAGCATATTGAAGCCAGTTCTGCCATGGAAGAGGTGAAAGTATAGTCGTGTTGCCAGCCGCTGCTTACCGCTTGCCCACGATCAGTTAATTGACACGTAGAATAAAGCTGAGCGCTGGCAGCAGGTTCAGCCTCAGCTTTGTCTTCTCTCTTTATCTGTTGACTCCAAAGGAAGTTGGTTCCCTGTTCTCTGCCCTGCATCACATTGGGACTAATAGCCCTGGTGGCCACCATCATCGATTCCCTTTAAGATGACGAAAACTAAAATATTTTCAGTACATACAGAATATCACCTCATGCACGCAGCCAGTAAATTACCTAAAGCCCTTTTGACTGAGACCTGAGAAACCCCCTTCCAGGAAATGAAATGTGGAAATAACAGAGATTTTTACTGTCATATGCACAATGGAAAAAACAAAAAACAAAAACAGTTTTACCATTCAATGAATTTCTACTTTGCAAGTCCTTTTTTTTCAATTTCCACAAAAAATAAAAAACATAAAAATATACTTAAAATCTAAAAACTTTAAAGAAATATATAAATAAAATAAAATGTAGAGTATTGTGCAAACAGCAGCAAGGAGCAGCGATCCTGGAGTAACCAAGGACTTTAGTTCATAAAGTGCACTATGTGCTTTGGTCATGTCATACAGGACACGTGAAAGGTAGCGATAAGAATAATTCTTATGGTTGAACCATGAAAAAACATGCAAGCCAGTGTCTGCCAGTGGTATTGACATCCAAGGTTACAAGCACACTGAAAGAGAAGTTATGTGGGGTTCAGATAGTTGGTGATATATGAGTATAAATAGTGTCCATGACCAAAGCTGAAGCTAATAATCACTGAACTGTTTAGGATGTGGCTCAGAGTCTTCCACAAATCATGGAAGACTGTCCACATGCTGAAGTGTCTTTGGGCAAACACTGAACCACAAATGGCTCCTGATAGCAGGAGATGCACCCTGCATGGTAACTCTGCCACCATTGCTGGGTGAATGTGTCAGTGGGTGAATGGGAGCTAAACTGTAAAGCGCTTTGAGACAGCTAAGGTAGTACAGTACTATATAAGTGCAGACCATTTGACATTTAACCTTCTATTGTTAATTTATGCACATTCATTTCCTAAATCAAACTAATCTTGTATTACTAATCAAATATTGTTTGCTATGTTACAACACATCTGTGAACTGTCTCCTTTCAAATCAGATGAGCAGTAAGCACATTAAAGAAGAAAACTAGTTTATTACAATAACAGTAACATTTTTACAAATCTGTCCTAAACAGGGCATACTTACATTACTGAGTGGATCTCAGTAGAGCAAGAAACAAAAGCAAGTCTGTTTTAGTTATGTTGACTCTAAACTCTTCCAATTTTCTTTCCATTCCTTTTGTGCATATAATGTATCGAAATTCTAATTTTAAACATCTTTTATTTTTTTGGTCACCACAGCCTTTAGTCTGATAAATTTGCGATGTCAAAAACATCTGCAGTCACATAATTATATAACCTGGCATAAGTCTCGGTTGTTTTCTTTTTTTTCTTTGGCAGGCCTGTAAAAAATGCATTACAGTAGTCCAGTCAGCTAGAAATAAAGGCCTGAATCAACTTTTCAACATCTGTCTGATATGTAAATGAGGTTTTGGTCACCTTGTTAATTTGGTCCTTGAAACTTCGATCTCAGTCTAAAATAACGAAAAAATGTGTCACCTCTTATTTTAGTTAGTTTAGTTAGTTGCCCCAGATTATTTTCCAGCCTTTCTCATTTAGTTTTTTTCCTCATTTAATTTGAGGAAATTATTGCTGATCTATTTATTTATTGCTGAAAAACATTTAGTGATGTAGCGCATAGCTGCATCATCCACATAACTATGGAAACAAGCCTCGCGTGCTCTAATGATGTCATCAAGTGGAGTGTGTAAAGTGAGAATAGTAAAGGACAGAGACAGCTCTCTGTGCAACCCCACTGTCAGCAGTTGTCTTGTATCTCAGACACATGATGTCCCATGCTAACATGAAACTTCCTCACTTTCATGAATGGTTTGAACCAGTTTGAGACACTGCCAGACAGAGCATTCACAATTATCACTGGAAATCACGAGGAGGGGCACAGAAACAGATTTTACGGCAGGATGCGGCACAAATTTAGCCCTGGTTATCCCATCAATTGTTGCCTTGTAGGTGGGATTAAGAATCTTCTTTCTACATCACCGCTAAAATCAAGGGAAAAAAGCAACCTAAATTCAGTCACCCACACACACACACACACACACACACACACACACACACACACACACACACACACACACACACACACACACACACACACACACACACACACACACACACCACTCCGATGGAGTCCTGACAACAGTGTTGCTGAAGCGAGTCAGCAGAACAATGCTCGAGATCTGGATTGAGCAGGACAACTGATGAGTTTATTGGAAGGACTCATGGACACTGGTTCTAGTAAAAATCAGAGGTGAACGTGGTGCAGGAGGAGGGTTGGATCGATCTGACTCTAAAGTCAAATGAAAGTTGGCAGCAGCAGAGAAAGATGAGTTTTTTCAAATGACTAGCAACATAATTGGTTAATTGACAAAGGTTGTGGAAAAATCTCATGCATTAAACTATGGAAGAAGTACCTTCAGTCAGCAGATGTGGTGTTGGGAGACACCGAGACTTTGAGTAAATAAATATAAAGTACCATGACGTGATCTTTGTTGGAACTTTCAGTAAGATTACATCTATCCATCAGTGCAGGGTTTTGTTAGGTAATTTACAGACAGATTTAAACTTTCATTCTTTTCTTTTAATCATTTAAGAATAACAGCTTCCACACCGTGTTTTCATATTGTCCGCCTATACTTCTCTGCGACTATACAGTATGTACACACAACCATCCCTCTGTTCCTCCGTTCCATTATCTTAAATTAAATATCTTAAGAACACTTTGAAAGAATGTCTTCCACTTGGTCCCAAGGATGAACTGATTAGATTTCGGGGGTCAAGGGCAAAGTCATTGTGACTTGTGAATGCCATATCGCAGGAACAACCATTTACTTGGATTCATGGATAATCTGATAAGGTTTTGGTGGTCAAAGGTCAGAGTTCAAGATCAATGTGACCCGTATCCTGTTGTGTGAAAGCAATGTTTCAGGAACACTTGATAGGTCCAGATGTTGCTCAATATTCACTTAGACTGAAGGATGAGCTGATTAGATTTAGGTGGTAAAAGGTCACTGTTACCAAACAAAACATGTTTGTGGTCATAATTCAAGAATTCATCATATGTAGCATATGATGCTAATTATGACAAAATTTGTGGTGCAGCCTAATGAAGCAGATTTACTGAAAACACCCTGCTGGTGCAGCACTTTCTCATGCTTCTTCTACTGTGGCCAAAGCATCTATTCCAATCTGCGCAAATCATTTAATAAAGAGAGCAGGAGTGTATGTAACCACAATGTCCCTAGTGTGAGCCCAGAAGGGGGTTGTTATTGAGAGGCACCTTTAGACAGGCATCTTTATCACCATAAAAGCCGAAAGAAACTACATAGGCTGCACATTAAGTAGACGAGACAAATTCAGTCACTGAGAGTCCCTGATGTCTGCTAGTTTTAATAAAGTGATATACTCAAAATGTAAAGTAATATTACATCAAGTATTCACTACACTGCCCGTGAATTACTTTCACAATACAAAAAACAAATGTTGGACAAAAAAACCTGATTTACTGGGTTACCTGTCAGATAATTCCAGTTACACACAATACAATTATAAAGACACAATCCAAACTCAACAGAAGGACCATAGCATATTCATGCAGTTAGCTACGATGCATAAATCCAGAACCTGCTTGGTTGTGCTGTTACTTGCTTTATAAACAGCTTCGGAGGGACAGTTTGTGATTTGCCGAAAGAGGCTGGAGCACAAACTGACACCACAGAAGCAAAATGAGCTGCCGGTGGCAGGGCTTTACACATGGAGGGATTATGCAGGACTCTTCAGCTGTACCATCACTGTACCTGTGGGCCAGCATCAGCACCCAGCAACACCCACCTTCTACCAGCAGCATGAGCAGCATGTAGGTTTAAAATCATCACTTAGATTTTGTAATAGAAAATCATTATGCACATTATCTGTGTGTTACGCATGGCGTGCACTGTTGATTTTAAGCATGATAACTACAAGTTCAAGCTAAAGAGCACAATATGTTTACTTATTGCAATGAAACAGTTCCATTAATGGGGGGAAATCGATGAATGAATGAGTTAATAAATGAACTGCAGATGGGTGGAGGGATGGTTGAATAGCTGGTCATTGTTCATTTTTACACAAAAAAATGAATGAGTGAACATACATTTTGTGTGGGTGGATGAAAGGACATGACTGACTGAATGTACCACTCTCACTGAATGGAAGCTGAAAATAATAAACACATAAAAGAAGGGCATTCATGGAGCGCAGAAATAATCCACTCTTCGATCATATGCAGATCTGCAACTGCATCCATTCTATATGTCTGGATGTACTTCGAGTTTAAAATCACGACAGAATTTGATTGTGCCAAGCTTAAGCCTCCCATCCATCCAGAAAGATTGCTCGCTGTATTAAGTATGTGTGAGTATCCCAGAGCATTACTGGTATCCATAAATGTGGATTGTGATATGGAGTCAACTTAACTATGCCTATGTTTTATCACTATTGAATTTTACCACCATTTACTAAATTTAACATGAATTGCATAAGCAAAATGCAATATCACGTGGAGTTAATGAAAGTGAAAAATAATCTGTGGATCTGCCCAGTGATTCAAATATTCTCCAAAATTGAGTACTACTGGATTATTACATAACAATTTTTTAAGTCTTTATTGTTTTAGCATTGCACTACATGTTGCATAATATTAAATAAATTAGTCCTGAATCAAGTTATCAAATCCTTGTTACTAATTAATGCATACATTATGAGAAGGAGAGGTCAATAGTGATTAATATAATATTTATGTACCAGGGCCAAGTGGGGAGTTAATCAAGAATAATCAAGTCCACTTTTCACGAGGACGCACAACAGTACATATTTCTCTGTGGTATATATGTAAAGTCTTTGAATCTTTTATGACCAACAGGAGTGTACTGGCAGCAGGAGACAGATAACCCTTTTGTAATATGCAAATTTGGTTTGGCTTACACACAAAAACAACTTGGTTCGGTTTATGCTCACAAAACAGTTTAGGTTTACACACCAAAACGACTTGTTTGATGTAGAGAAAGATCAGGCTTTTTGGTAAAAAATAGAGGTCCTTTATTGTCATCGACAATTACAGTTAGCATAATAAATACATGGTTATAGTTATGTAATGGTCATGGTTAAAAATGACACAGTTGGATATGAGTTTACAATAGGAAAAAAAGCATCAGTTTCCCAAATCCAATGTATTGTGGACCAATGATCCACCCCAACCTCCTTCCAGGGCTGCTCTATAAATATGACACCTCGCTCCCTCCTTTGCTCCTGTAATAATTGGCTCATAATAACCTGCTCGTACAACTGAGGAAGTTGTTTTTAAAAAAATTTTATGAGAAGAGTCTTGTTATGGTCAACAAAATTATATGACACACGTGTCTTCCTGAGCACATTCCCTGTACAATACACACCAGCAGCTCCTTATCTCTGTTGACATGCTTGAGTCCTGAACCATGTTGATGTAGGCTGATGCTCCTAAAAATGAATTATAACCTCCCTGAACGACTATCAGCCACCTATCAGTTATTACTTCAAAGCTGAGGTATGAGCTCTGCAAGGCGAAGGTGTCTCTCTAGTCTCTGATTTAGGAGATCAGCCTAAACAGCCCAGAGTCAATTACCAGGCTTAGCTAGGATATGAGCTAAGTAGCCAAGATGTCCACCAACTGAAAGGCTGGGAGAGAGAAGACAGCAGAGAAAGTAAAAGAGGAGAGAGCAAGAGGGAACCTATCAGGAAGAGAAACCTTGGAGGCCATTTTAATACTTTCCTCCAATTTATCTCCCTCGTCTCTCCTCCCCTGCCTCCCCCGAATGCCTGCAGGTACAGAACAGACTTCCACTGAGCAGTTTTATTTGAATAATTCCTTCCTGTTACCAAACCCAAATCAGGGGAAGATCAGAGAAAAGGGATGACGCCTGAGTGGTAATCAGTCTCCAGCTTTCCTTTTTTTCTTCAGCAGTTGTGAACAGAAAGAACAAAGGAGAGGAATGTTGTGTTGATATTAAGCATTGGGGCCATGAATGGACTTAACCAGGCACCTTCACATTATGATATTATTTGCTATTTGCAACAGAGTGTGTAATTTGTTGCATTTATAAATGTATTTAATAACAGCCAATTTGCATAGACTTTACAGAAAACAGAAATTACAGATCTGTTTATTTCCAATCATAAACATTTACAATCTGTTTTAAGGCCCTCTTCACATACCCTGAAAAAATATTTTGTTGCCATGCTAACAGGAACAAATACAGAGGACACTAAGTGAAACACAGTGATTGTATAGATTATATATCTCCAACCATGTTTTTTCCTCTGAGAGCTACTTTAACAAAATTAAAGTGTCTACTCATGTTTAGTAACATTCAATCACATACTGTATCTGAACTCCGCCCAAACAGGCAGAATAAGCTGCTTTTATGTGAAAAATAACAAACTTATACTCCTCACATGCATTTTGTTTCACGACAGTTTATGTTTAACAGCATGTGCTTCTTTTTTATGTGTGCATTTCCTTATGTTTTCAGTTGATAGGGGGATATTCTTGGAAACATCGGCGCTCTATGTCGTCCACAAGTATGATTTTTTTTACTTCTGTTATTTACTGAAGGTTAAAAGCTAAAGAACAAAATTGGCCAAAACTTGAATCATCAAAGATTAGTTATTAGGAGTCAAAGTAATTGCATAATATGCCATTATTGCAATTTTTATTTTTTTCTTATTTCAGGTGGTTGAGCAAATTGTCCGCCACTCGCAGGGTTGCTGTTTTTTTGTACTGATAGGCAAGAACCTTGCATGGCAGCTCTGCCACAGTTGGTGTTAGGGATGAGACAAGTAATCGGCTGAAATTGTATCCGGGGCGGATAATGTACTTTTGACGCGTATGAATATCATCCAAGTAAATGTGATATCCGTGTTGATGATGGCTTTTAACAGACACTAGCTGTGTGCACACAGCTACACACACTGCTTCTCCATAGACTGCTGCAATTTCGTCTCGGGCAAACACCCTCTGTCAGTGTCCAGGGTCCACAATAATTAACAACAACTCGTTCATTTCTGGCATCGGCTCATTTCAATCAGGTTTGTGTAAAATATCGTGAGTCGAGTTAATCAGAGAACGTTGGTCTCACTGGACTAGTCACAAGTTACATATCATCACTCTGCTTTAGCTGGTTGGTTTTCCTTGATTCTCCATCGGCATAGGCGGGGCTCTGTGTGTAGCTGTGTGCACACAGCTAGTGTCTGTTAGAAGCCTTCATCAGCACGGATATTGACACATTTACTCAGATGATACTCCTACTCGTCAAAAGTACATTATCCTTACCGGATACTCGTTTCAGCAGAGTACTTGTATCATCCCAAGTACCTGGTAGCAGAACACCTTCAGCCTAAAATCAGTGGGTTATATCGTCTGGTCTGTGGGTTTGAAATGTGAGTTGACCATGTCCAAAGCCTCCATTGTGGGTATCTAATTTATGGTTTCTAAGAGATGAATACTACAAATGTTTGTTAACTACTGCTACATCTATAGCACTACAATCATGTAAACGTATTGGACAGATTGCTTTGACATTTTTATTGCACTCGTGCTCCTCAGAGGATTAAGTACACTGCTCAACATTACAGTGAGTGTGTTGTGTCACTTCCTGTTCATACTATTCGCGGATTTATCATTGCTAGTTCAGCTGATATTTCTTAACTCACACCATTCAATCTCTCTTTACATTGAGTAATTTCAAAACGGGCCATGTGGGAGACAGTATGAAAGGAAGCATGGCTTGAAACAGAAGCCCATAATTTACCATCAACTAGTTCACATTTCAAATCAATTTTCCCCACTCAGGGAAACTCTGGTAATTGGTACTTCTATTTTGAGAAACATAAAGTTAGTGATTGCAGCAACCACATTTAAATGCGGTTCTGGGGCCATTTATACAAAATTGAAACTGCTGGCTAAGGATAAATGTAAATGCAGAAGGATTGTTTTTCACGTCGGCTGAGATGACACCTGACTACGGCAACCACAGGTCACTTAAATACATGTGGAATTAGTGTGTAACATTGCCAAAACAATGTCTGACTCCATGGCTTTCTATGACCCTTTTCTAATCTGACCAGTGGTGAGTTTAGCCGCATGTTGCCATTTACCTGCTGGCTGTCAAAGTGATGTACAAAAAACAATGTGGGGAAAACATCATCTGATTAGCAGAGACAAATAAAAACCCAGGTTTCTTTTCAGCACAGTAGCCATGCTAACAGTTACAGCTCTGTTGAGCCTTCTATTCCTTCAGCTCTCAGTAGTAATGACTTCATGAACTTGCTTCACTCTGTCTCAATTATCAACTTGTCTTTTAGACCCCATCCCCATAGACTACAAGGATGTTTAACCTCACTTAAAATGTCCATAATAGATCAGGTTTATTCAAGAAGTCTATTCTTGATTCAGCTATTTTAGGCAACTATAGATATCTGACTTTATTTCGAAAATAAATCAAAATTAAACAAGCCTTCCCAGTGTGTGACCATCTGCACAGGAATGGTTAGTTTGAAGATTTTCAATCAGGTTTTGGAGTACATAGCACAGAAACAGCCCTGGTGAAAGTTACAAATGATCTGCAATTAGCCTCAGATAATGGACTTGTCCTGCTGGATCTCAGGTGTGCTTTTTATTTAATTAATCACAACATGTTATTGCAGAGACTTAAACACGTTTTTAGGATCACAGGAACTGCACTGGAATGATTTAAGTCCTATTTATTGGATATATTTTATTTTTTTCATGTCAATAATGACTCCTCCCACACAAAACCTAGATATGGAGTGCCACGAGGCTCAAAACAAGGTTCAATACTTTACACATTATACATGCTTCCCTCCAGCAATATTATTAGGAAACTGCTTAGATTCCCATTGTTATGCAGATAACACCCAGTTATATCTATATATGAAACTGGATGAAACAAATCAGTTAGTGAAACTTCAAGCATGTTTGAAAGACATAAAGGTCTGGATGGGCTGTAATGTTAAACAAATACATTCCAACATTATTGAAGTTATTGTATTTGGCCCTAAACACCATAGAAATTATTTTTCCAACCATCGAGTAGATGACGTTCCCTTGACCTCCAGCACCACTGTGAGGAATCTTGGAGCCATCTTTGTCGAAGATTTTCATCCTTTAAATCACACATAAAGCAAGTCTGTAGAATTCAATTCAATTCAATTCAACTTTATTTATCTGGCGTCAAATCACAACACAGGTTATTTCATGGCACCTAACACATTAAAGTCCTTACAGCAAGACTTTACAATATTATACAGAGAAACCCAACAATTCAACAATTCCCACATAAGGTAGGAGGGAAAAAACTCCTCTTTAAGGGAGAAAAACCTCCAACAGAGGGAAGAAAAACTCCCTCTGAACAGGAAGAAACCTCCGACAGAACCAGGCTCAAGGGTGGGCGGCCATCTGTCTCGAACTCTTTTCTTTCAGCCTCACTATATAAATAAAATCAGAAACATCCTGTTTTAGCGTGATGCAGAAAAGTTGATAAATGCATTTGTTATTTCCAGGCTAGACTACTACAATTCTTTGTTGTCCCAGTTACTCTTTAAAAAGTCTTCAGGAAATACCACAAATAGATTTCAACAGGAGAGATCATATTTCTACCATATTAGCTTCTCTTCATTGGCTTCCCATAAAATCAAGAATATAATTAGAGCTTCTTGCGAAGCAAATTTTTGCCTTGCCTCACTCGTGCGAGTACAGACGCTCAAGTAAAATATTTTAAACTCGCGCGGATGCGAATTTGTGTCATGGCATTGACTTTTAATGTGTTCCCTCCGTGAGAATAATTTGCTTCGCGGTTGGTCTGAACATGGCTTTACACTAATAGAGTTTCTTTTAAGAGTGCTTTTCTCTCAGAATGCTGGTCTGATTTTTTTTGCTAGAGTTTCCAAAACTAAAATGAGAAGTGGAGCCCTCAGTTCTCAGGCCCCTCTTCTGTGGAACCAGCTCCCAGGTTGGGTTTGGGGGGCAGGCACCCTATACTTTTAAAACTAGGCTTAGCCCTCGTGTTGTCCTCGGGTCAAAATGACCCGCAGCTGTGTTCAACCAAGTTCTAGTTTATTTCTATATTTTTATATTTTTTGGGCTCATTGGTCATCATTCTTTAAAGAAACCCTCACAGCCTCCTTGTCACCAATGATCCCCAAAAAATATGAAAATAAAATAGAACTTGGTTTAACACAGCTGCGGGTCATTTTGATCCAAGGACAACATGAGGGTTAAGTTTACCTGCATTTTCCACGGGACTACCGTGTCATGTGTGCGAAGCTGTTTTGTTGTACGGCTCCATACCCCAGATGTTTTCGAACACTTCAGGAGCAAAGTGTTTTGTCTGCTTGTTTTTTTTTTCATTTCTTTATTCTGTCTGACTTCCTGCACGGCTGATCTCCATCGTGTTTCAGTGGATTCAGCGTCTGTCTTTGGCACAGTGGAGCGCCAAGATGCTTTTGCTGCTGACACACACCGCAGCACGTCTGGTGAAATATCAAGCTTTACAGTTGTACTTGATTGGCAGCGATGAGCTTCGGTGGTCATGTCGGAGATGGAAACTAGCCTTCACAGTGAGGGGCTGGCTCAGGTGACTCTGAGTCATCTCTGAGTTCTGCTGCTATAGGCCTAAACTGTCAGGGGACCACCAATGATGCACAGAGCTCCTCCCCTCTCTTATCTCATTCACTCCTCATGCATTTATATGCCACCATTACATCTCATTCATGAGTGTTATTCTTGGGCCCCCCCAAAAGGACAAAATGGCATCACATCTGAATCCAGTGAGCAGATTGTTATTAATTTGGCTTCTTTCATGCTCCCAGGTACAGAACCTTTTAGCCCAAAGCCTTTCTTGTAGTGTCGCTATCATTTCACAAACTGTACATTTTCAACAACACTGTCAGGAGGATGTTTCCATGGAGCATTTCTGTTTGATAGAGAGTTGCACTTTGGAACCATCGAGGCTTTGAACTGGACTGTTTTGTTGTGAAAAACAGAATGATGTACAACTAACAGGCAGAGCTCACCACTAACGCTAATGCTAACTTCCTATTGGTTAATATATCACTGTGATCACTAATAATACTGCAGGCTCTTCATAAAGGGAACATTTTAGGAAATATCTGTTTAATCAAGCATAATAATTTGATTAACACAAGGATAATTATTTATGGTTAATATCACAGCAAAGCAGGGTTTACCTTTAACTTCTTATTTAACTCTTTAAGCGATTCCGAATCTCATATGTGCTGAGTGGTAGAGGGACTAGTGCACTGTTCAAGATCATAAAGCTCCAGATTTATCTGGGAGGGTCAGATTGATCTATTGGAGGCCTTTTGTTGACATCACATCCACCATGTCCTGTGCTTATGCTTGCTAAATGCCTGCTCCACGCTGAAGCTTTCTGCTGAAATAAGCAGCGCTCCGGCTCCTTGGGGTGGGACAACCTTCAACTGCATCGCGTCTGGATCATCCATAACCATGGGGCTGATAAACATTCCCCCTACAGTGGAGGAAGAGTGGGTAGGGGGTATCTTTGGCAAGCACTCTGCGTTTCTTTGAGCACTGGCTAATGCATTCATTCAATCAGCCTTGTCAGAAGCAGTACAGCCCTAAGATGGTATTGTATTTGATTTTCAAGCTGGCTTTTGATTGGGAAACGGGAATGGTACCCCTGTGACACTGAAACCAAGTAATGCAATTACTCTACTACTCTATGTTCTTCAGGAAGTTAATTTATTTTGATTTGCTGTGTATTTCCTGGGTCTCCTTCCTCATTAGTAATGATTAATCACGCAGTAACCCTCTTGTGTCTTGGGGTTCAGTCTCTTTCTTTCAACCCATGTAAGAGCATGTGAACCAGCACATCGGAGTCTCTGCTCTCTTGGGTTAGGGGTCACATTTTTGCAGTGGTTTGAAATTAGTGGGCTATATTAAAGGCATTAAGAAGTTTCTAATGTGAACGTGAAACAAAGTTATAATTTCTGACACACTGTCTGGGACGAGTTTTAATTCAAATTCAAACAAGATTAGTAGAGTTAGAAAGCAAAGTTGCAAACAGTCCGAAAAAAATAAACATGCTTTCCAATTCTTCTGATAACTGGCAGTCCGCAGCCGATCTGAGAGAAAGATTGCCCAGGCTTTCCAGCAGCAACAGCAGCAGCAGCAGCTCTCCCACCTCCCCTCCCTCCCTCCACCCTCCTGTGGTCTCTTCCAAATGGAAGGCACGGGGTAGGAGGAGGAGAGGAGATGGAGGCGTCGAGGGAGGGTGCAGAAAAGAGGAAGTTATCACTAAATTGCCATATCTACAAAGCTCTCCCTGCACGCCACAGATTTCCCCTCTTTAATCTGACACATACAGCCTCATGCCTGCTAAAACCCTGCAAGGCACTGTGAAGCTCAGCATCCTGGGCTGAAAGAACACTGAAGCCAAGAGAGAGGGGAGTCAGAGGGATAGACGGAGAAACAGAAAAAGAAAAGATAGAGCATGTGCGTGAGAGAGAGGGAGAAAGAAAGAGACCATTTTATTTGTTCTTTGGAGCAAACATGCGCCTGGCTTTATGAAGGGAGTTAAATCGTGGAGGTTAATTGAAAAATGAGATAAACAAAGGCTGTGAAAAGCAGAAGGAAAGATTGTGGCTGGCAGCGCAGGCGGGCCACCACTGAACCTCCTTCAGACTGTGCAACCCTGATAAAGAAGCCCAGTTAATTGTCTCGCAATTTCTTCCACTTAATTTCAGTCCAATTAGAGAAAAAAATAGCGAGGAACTGTCTTCTTCCTTTCATTGCTATGCACGTGCTGTACTGCCATAGAAAATAACTTTAATGGGCGGATACTTCTGTAGACAAGTTCTTATTTTGTCCTGAAGTCATGCTCAACAAAGATGTTCAAATGTATCTGAATACCAACATTATGTTTTAAACAATATTCGATTGGGTTCTTATATTTTCTAATCAGTGAATTTTCAAGTTCAGTCAAATGAAGTTCAGCTCATTTGATGACTAATAACTCTGATGTGAATAAATGAGGGAGCGGTGCTTGTGAATCACACTTTACTGTAGAAATGCTTCGAAAGATTAAAAGCTGTGTGTTTGGTTGAGGACCCCTTTTAGAGGTAATAGGCAGACTGAAACATCAGAGCACCTAAGGTGAGTGAGCGAACTGTAAGACCACAGCAATGAATGTTCTGTGATGACCAGACGTGAGTAAATGTATGCATACAATTATGCAGCATGTGATAGGAAGCACCAGCAGAACTGCAACATCTTTGTTCTAATATTGTCTTACTAGTTTAAAGTATTAAACCAAAACCACCGTCTCGTAATAATTCAAATGGTTACGGGATGTAACCTTGACAACGGTATGTTGTGTGGTTCACTCCATACCTCTATAAAAGGATGGTCATTTTTAAAGCTCAGGCCGTTAATACACCCCTGAGACAGAGACCTGATATCATGATGTCAAAGCCAGGTTAGCCTCTTTTCAGCTATCTGCTATAACTCCATTCAATCTATCATTTACTATTTATTTAATTTGTGTCTAAAATACATCGTCGGATGCACTTGACTGTCTTCAGTGATGATACTTGAGGATACTCTGGTCTGTTGACAATCAGGCACCCTCACCCTCTTGACACAAATGAGTGTGATCAAGTTCCAGTTTGTGTCCAGGCAGCACTACTTACTCAAAAACCACTAATCATGATCCACAGACAGTTATAGGCCCTGCCGACTGCCTCTGTTACCAGCCTGCTGGCCACTGTGATGTGTAGCATGTTAAATGTTTTTTAAAAATTTCCCTTCGGGGATTAATAAAGTAACTACCTAACCTAACAGCCCTGCAGAGGAACCGGCCAGCAAAATACTTTTCCACCTCACATACCTGTCATTGTGGCAGCAGACATCACCTGCTTGAAGGTGTTGAGGAGTAGCAATGATATCCTCAGTGATGTTGGAGAAACTGGCTTCCATAGGTCGACCCTCAGCTCCAGTTCAAGCAGGCCAGCAACTCATCAGTCTTTTACAAAAATAATTATATTTACTTTGTAAAACAGAATTCACAACAGCACTTAACTATTATTCATTGAAACCTTTGTGAACGTTATTCAACAATAACTACTTTGCGAGTATAAAAGTTAAAGAAAAAAACAAACAAACAAAAAACAGCTCCATGAAAATGTACAAACAATACAGCACAGGTATTTTTGTCATCATTGTAAACTGGTTTAGTTTGGTAAAACTTCTAAATCCTCTGTATGAAACGGATTTTAGGTCAGTTTTGGTTCCTGCTGTTATTTCATATCACACACTCTGCGGAGGTCTGTAGTTTTGGGGTTGAATTGATATTTAACAGCTGATTAAAAACTGATTATTAAATATCATTTTTTTTTACATTATTTTTCAAAACAATATCATTCACATTTTGCAGTTACCAAAGGTGGCACATAATGCTGCTTGCATTCCACAAGTCAAATAAAGTGAGCTGCATGATGCACCATTTAGAGAGGCAAAACCCTACAAACTCATATGTATGCTTTATCATGAAGGTAGCAGAAATACAAAATGACCTGTAGAGTATTTAAAGCATTTAAATGAAAATGTAAATCACCAGCAGACACAGCCAAACTGAAGCCGGGAGTGGAGAAAGCCCAACGGCAGCAGGAATAATGTCCTCAGTCTAACAAGGTTCAGCACTGAGTCTGCTGCTACTCTGGTACATGAACCAAGCTGGCGAGACCTGGAGCCTCTGAATGGTCTCCTTGGTATTAGTTGGTGTACAGGCTGCAGCTCAGCATGGAGGGGAAGTGTGGAGGACAGTGAGTCTGTACGAGAGCTGATATCAGCAGCAGCTGAGCCGAGTTACAGGTTTGTTCAGGTTTGTGGTACTGAACAGTCTCAGGGTAGCTTATACAGCTGTGCTGAGCTGTAGAGGGAAACTATAATAATTTAGCTCTTTGTATGATGTAACATGTCATGGTTCCAGACGTTTTACACAACAATGCAGTGCTATAGAGCCCAATTAATTATTGTACACTACTCTCAAACCCCTATAAACTCTCAAGTCAGAGCCCATTGCAGTCACCTTACAGATGTACTGAGCCCCAGCAGACACCTTCAAGCTCTTGCTGAGATTCATATGCATAAAAACGTTCTGATGCTATGCAGTCTACATGTTTAACATGTGATAGTTTCATTTGAAATAGTTCTGTTTTGTCAAGCGCAGGTGTGCTGGGGGCACATGCTGGTATGGCCAACGTGTTGGTGCAATTCTGGAGCAGCACGGCACAGTGGTGAAGTAGGCGGAATAGATAATTAGAAGGTGTGTCACAGCCAACTTCAATCATGACCAATCAAATCAGCTCCTTTCATTCCCTTTAAAATCTCTGTGGCACAGTGTATTGTCAGTTTCTAATGGCTGAAGAAGGAAAAGACCAACATCACCATCAAGACTTTACACCGGAGACATACTTGTCTGGAAAATGTAGACTCTTAATCACCGAATTTATGGTCCCACAAGTCGTCTTCCATGGGATGATGATGTATAATTGGCTCGAGAAGAGGTAACTAATATTAGAAATGCCTCTCCCCCAGTTGCGCTGCATTTAGACCGAATCTGAGCTAGTAGAGGTGCAGGCGCAAGTTCACCTCAAAATTGACACCATAATTGCACTACAGCAGCGCATCTTCACCAACACAGCGCTGTTGTGGCGTTCTGCCCACCCGGGCTCAGCCGGGTTCATGTTGATCCACAGAAATAGCATCTCTGCGCAAATGCAGAAAAAAAGATGTGAGCATACAACCCACAGTACTCAAATGAGGTGGCAATACTTGGCACTACTAAGGTTGCACAAGCTTCTATTTGTATGGCCGGGAGTTAGTTTGGTAAGATATTAAAGAGCTTTTGCCAATTGGCTTTTTCGTGGAGACAGTTTTTACCACACAGGCTTTTCTGTACCACAGAAAAGTTTGTTGTTAGTTAATTTTTTCAGAGTTGATGAAGTTTCATCAGTCACACCTTTCTCATAATCATTTCATCCACTGAATCCAAATCAAATCCATTACTGATTGGTCAGGGCAAAATGAAACAAAAGCAATATATGAGCTTGAAACATACACAAATGAGTTAGCTCAGGTGGGCGGCAGCATTGGGCTGCGACCTCTCTGTGTCTGCGGGGTTTTCTCCTCCGGCTTCCTCCCACCGTCCAAAGACACATGTGCTAGGTTAATTGGTGATTCTAAATTTCCTGTTTGTGTATCTGTCTTTCTGTATTGGCTGTGTGATGTCCAAAGAAAGCCAAAATAAAAGGTTTAACATCAACGAATCATGGTTTCAAATATTGCCAACAAAGTGATGAAAATGATGGATCATTGTGAAGCTCAAAAGACTGCGCAATGGTAAGCGAGCTGATTAGCATGGGGTCAATTCAGTTTGATTGTCTGAGGTCTTTCTGAAAAACTTTACCCAAGCATCGATCAATCATGATGTCACCTAATGGTTTGTCTACTGCCATTCTGAAGTGTCAAATTTGGCAATTCAGCTGTCACCATCTTGGAGCCAGAAATTACTATATTTGGACGAGCGGTGAATCTGACTCCATCTGATTGGGAATCTGAGGACACTACGCCTGCCCATCTATAGCAGAAACCTGACCATCCCACAGACCTGTCAATCAAACACACCAGAAATCTAATAAGAGGGATTGACTTAAACGTATGACACCATTAGGGCTGGTTGAAAAAAATGGAATGACTTTGTATTTCATGAGACTTTGAATGGGAGTCTATGGAGCCACAGCCTTTTTGAAGCCAACCCCTAGTGGCTCTCGGTGGTATTGCACTTTCTGGCACTTCTGCAATCTCTGGGTACACTGCAAACATAAACTGTGCTGATTGGGGGTTAGCTAAAGGTCAGTTATCAGAAAGTCTTCAGTGACCAATTGTCGTTCTATTCAGAATGAATGGGTAGCTGTGAATTTTAACACCTTAAAATAACCAACAAAGTGTTCTTCAGTAACACTCACATATACATGATTTGATCTATAATGCTCACACCTGAGAGTTCCCCAACTGACTTAGCACCAACTCTTTCTGTAGAAATGTTTCACATTGAAAGTCTTGCAGCGGCTCAATGACATTATTTTTCACACCATCATCTCTTGTAGGCTTTTAATTCACATCAATTGCAGGACGTGTAGCATTTCATCGACAACAGTTTAACGGCAAATGGAAGAAATGAAGTAGAAATAATAAGTAAATTACTTGTGAGTGAGAAAGTTTGTGTTGAAAGAAAAACTTGTGACTTTGTTTTTGTACACTAATGACATTAATTAGTTTCCATGGCACAAATGGAATATTTTGAACTATCCAAGTAACTGGATTACCTGCCTTTATTTGAGAAATTAAAGTACATTTTCCTGAAACATTGTAACAACAAAGATTTTGACTCTTGTTGTTTAAGATTAGTTAAGCCAGAAAAGGCAAGGGAAAAAAGGGAAACACAACCAGACATTTGTGCAGGAAATTTGCAAAATATCCACATGTACACGCGACATTATGACATTCAAAGAAAGTCCATCTGTTCCTCTGATTGTTGTTGAAGTCGACAGAACTCGCAGATCTGTTCTCTCGGTTCACTCCAAAGATACAGGAAACTTCAAACAGACTTAAAGTTGTAGTGAATGTGAGAACAGCTTTGGCACACCAAAGCCTCTCTCAAAAATAAAATTTAAAAAAGAAAATATCTTAATTTTAGATTTGTGGCTGACTTTGAAGGCTCATGCCTCACGGACACTGAGGCGTGATTAGCATATGTTTCCAGCGCACAGAATGAATCTGAGGGGGGATATACATACATTAGGAGCTGTCCCATTAGCAGCCCAGCAGAAGGACTGATTTATGTTTTCTGTTGGCATCACCTGACAGGGACATTAGTGTTACAGATGGGGACAGGTGACTTTGTCAGGACCATCAGTCTCCAGGTGACACACTGCCAAAATAATGTGAAAGGAGCAGGCAGCGAGGATTATGGGTAGCATCAGAGTTTGGAAAAAAAGCTCTTGCAGCCACTCTGCTCGCCTTCAGAGCACCAAGTGGAAGATTACCTTGTCAGCATCTGAGGAAAAACACTTCTGCAGCAAGACAAATGACAATTGAATAATTTTGAATGCCTTGAAAGTGTCTCTCTCTTGCAGAACTCAATTACAGTGATAAAGGCAACTAATATAAGTTCACTGGGTACATGCCCAGATGCTGACAAGATTTATCGCATCATGGGAGCTTATGACTTATTCATGGCCTATTATACTTTATGATTGCTATCACTTCGGCACTAAGTACAGTTGACGCCATACAACACAGTTCTGTGTAAAAGGACTGTTTGAAAGATCAAGGCACAAATATTCCAATGGTTAACTACTCCTGTCGGTGAGAGGACATGAATAATGATTCACAAATCACTAACAGAAGACATAGAGAAGATTTCGAGGTCTACCTGTCTCTGCAAGTAAGAACACTTCATTTTAGAAACTTGGATATGAAGAGAAAATCAAAGTCATAAAACAAAGCAATCAGACCTGTTCGACGACTTGATGTGATGTGATGTGATAACTGGCTCCAATGTGTAGCAGTACACTGGTGAGCTTTAGCAACCAAAGTAGTTCCAAGACATAAAAGACCATGCTGTCAAACAGTGGTGGTCAACACTTAAAGCTATTTATGGGTATCCTTTAAATAGATTACATAATTCCAACCTGGCAAGCACCCAGTTGTTATTGGTCCAGAAATATGTTAAATGGATTACATTTACTTATAGTGTTGTTTTGCCTTCTCGAGGTTAAAGTGCTTAACAGTCTCATGACTTTCAGGGCCTGGCTTAAATGTTCCCATTCCTTCCAATCTCTAAGCTAAACTACACTAAACATGTCCTGGACTTTGATCTTCAACTGATTTACTGCATTTCATTGCTGCAATTTTTTCATATGCAGTATCATTATTAGGGATCATTATTTATACCAGAATTTTTGCTAATATTATACATGCCTAATTCCGGAGTTTACAACTGTTACTGATATATACTATTATACTATTTATTATTTTACTGTTCCTTTGTATTTTGTTATCTTTTGCTGGAACAACCACTGGAGGTCATGACAATTATTTTATTTTATTATTTTTTATCATTTATATCATTTTAATATTCATTATTATTATGATTACCAATTTTCATATGCATGATAGAAAGGGGTACATTATGTATGTTCTATCTATCTATCTATCTATCTATCTATCTATCTATCTATCTATCTATCTATCTATCTATCTATCTATCTATCTATCTATCTATCTATCTATCTATCTATCTATCTATCTATCTATCTATCTATCTATCTATCTATCTATCTATCTATCTATCTATCTATCTATCTATCTATCTATCTATCTATCTATCTATTCACTTGTGTATTTATTTCATCACCGCATCAACTGCAATGACTCTTGACTCACATTGTTATACTCAGATAGACAAACAGGGAGAACGAAGGGGAAGGGGGTGCAGTGGTTTATAGGGGGAGGGGTTTGTATGCAGAGAATATGTGTGAGTGAAGGAGAGAGATAGAGAGAGAGAGAGAGAGAGAGAGAGAGAGAGAGAGAGAGAGAGAGAGAGAGAGAGAGAGAGAGAGAGAGAGAGAGAGAGAGAGAGAGAGAGAGAATCAAACGCTGGCTGAATTGGGCCCAAATATCCAAGGTTAATTTTGTGAGAAAGCTGCAGTGCCCAGATAAGACCATCCCTGCAAATGAGTTCTGCCTGCCTGGATTACAGCTAAATTTATGCAGCTTTCCTTATCCTTTCACAAGCTCCTCTGAAGTGGCATAATTAACTTGCACACATGAAATGTGCACATTTTCTGCATGGTGGTAACATTCCTCATTTTACTGCTTTGATTTTTTTCACTATTCATGAAGCTACTTAAATTTTGCTTTTTCCTCAAGTTTAGAGATTTGTCATTGTAATGGCACAAGATGTGTCTTTCACTACTTAATCATTCTAATTACTCAATGGCTAAATCTCTGCTGTCATTATATTTTGCAAAGATATGGAAAATAAACAAACACAGAGCTCCAATTATGCACAAATGCACATGCTGTGTGACTATATACAGTAAAAAAACATGAGGTGAAAAGATTATTATGCAAAACAGATTTCACTCCTGACTCATCATGCATGCTTTACATGTCACATACAGTAAAGTTCATGCATACGCAAAACAGGTGAACATGTAGTACTGTACTAGACTGGCTCACAGTGAAAACAGAAATCCCTGTTACATGTCCAGACCCAGTGAAACCCCAGAATCTTCAAAGCACATACAGCTGAGATGCAAATATGGTAAGCTGCACTTGAGGACACGGGAATATGCTCTGCTATTACAAAGCTCTTTTTTTTTCTTTCCCATCATGCCCCAGGCTGCGCTGTTTATCTCTCCTCATACCACCTACCCCACTCCCACCCAAAAATAGAGAAACAAATGTCCAAGGAAGGCTTCCTTAGTAGCAGTAGTCCCAAACACCAGCTCCAGATTTCAATTTCAGTTTCCACTCCTGCTGGATCCTGAGTATCACCAGGATGTTTAACTTGCAGGCACGACCACTTAATATTGGTCCTGCAGAAAAACAGCTGCAGACACAAATCTTCAACAAATCAAAACATCTGATAAAGAACAGGGACACATTAAACTAAGTTTCAGAGGTGCAGAGTCAAATGTCCTGTGGACAAGCTCTGCTGCATGTGGATTAATGTCCGCATGGATCCACATGAAGTGTGTGTGTGTGTGTGTGTGTGTGTGTGTGTGTGTGTGTGTGTGTGTGTGTGTGTGTGTGTGTGTGTGTGTGTGTGTGTGTGTGTGTGTGTGTATCTCAAATGATTCTTAAAGTTTAAGTTGCTGAATAGCAAAAAAATACGTGTATTAAATAATAAAACTAAAATAAGATATATGTATATCGTGAGTATATCATAAAATAAAGAATTAGTATTCTTCCACAGTCACCTAATTTGACAGTTCTTATTAAATCATAATGCTCATTTGTCATCAATATAAATAGCTGTAGTTGATGTAGTACTGGTCAAAGTGAGAACAGATTTCAGAGGCTTTTTGACATCATTTTAGATTTCTAGGAGCTGAATGTCAAAACACAGATTTACTGTATAATGAGCGTTACATGCCAAAATAACTGTGAAATTCAAGAGAATAAACCGCAGATAATGAAGTATACTCAGCTTTAATAAGATTTGGTAATGAGTTCAATAAAAATACAATTAAGCTTGGCAAGAAAAACATCTGTAATTATTTTAGGTCAACTAAATTTAGATCACACTGTAAAACCAGACAAAATGATCTTAAAAAAAATCTAGGAAACTGACTGCCCTAAAAATGAAAAACTATTAGTCCTAATTCATGTTTACTTTTTGTCCACTTCTTAAGTTAACATTTACATTCCAGTTTCCAAAAAACTTGGGATGCTTTGTAAAAAGCAAATAAAAGCAAAATGCAGTGATTTGCAAATCATGTAAACCCATATTTAATTGCAAATGCACCAAAGTCAACATATCAAATGTTGAAGCTGAGAAATGTTATTACTTTTGGAAAATATGTGCTCATTTTAAATTTGATACTAACAACACAATTCCAAAAATTTGGGGACGGAAGCATGTTTACCACTGTGTTGCATCACTTCTTCTTTTTCCAACACTGTAAACATTTGGGAACTGAGGAGACCAATTGCTAGAGTTTTGAAAGTGAAATGTTGTCCCATTCTTGCCTGATTTAGGATTTCAGCTGCTCAACAGTCTCTGTCGTATGTTTCATTTCATGAAGCACCAAATGTTTTGAATAGGTGACCGGTCTGAACTGCAGGCAGGCCCATTTAGCACCCAGACTTTAGCATATGCCACTCCTAAACCTGTATATATTATTCAGAATAAACGGTGTCTCCTGTGACGGCCTCTGCCTTAGCTGCTGCTGTATGTGTATGCAGTGGTGGTTCACTGTCTTCATTGAGTGCCTGAAGGTGGCTGTGCATCCCAGTCGGCATATGTACGCCTTTGTTGTTGTTTATTTTTCCTTATTTTTCACAGTAAATGTCTTCTCCCACCACCATCTCCCATGAGAAGTATTTAGCTGTCGTTCAGACTTTCAGATTTGGTGGGCAAATTTTGATGAAAGAGCTCATGGTGCACCAGGATACATTTTACCTTTTGTCTTTTTCTGTGTAGCTGGTAAGGTATGGTCTGCTCGTGCATGAGCAAGTGTTTGGTTGAAATGAAGGACATGGTTTTGCAGATGATTGTGTAAAGGCAGTTTGAACATTTGTGCAGGTTTTGTGGTAGGTTTTCTGCTTACTATTTTCAATGTTCTGCCAAAATGTAAGTTTAAGTTGCTACATTGTGTTCATTGTCTCATCCAAGTAACAATTCTGGGGTAAAGGAGGTCAGACTATTCACATAAGTGGTCAGGGGCTGCCAATTACTCAGTCCTTCCAGGATTTCCCAGAGTTTCTTTGGGATTGTTGCAATCAAAACATGCTTGATTCTGTGGCCACGCTCCTGATGAGAGTGAAAAACTGAGCTTGGATTGCTTTGGGTATGGACCTCCAATTGTTCCTACCATTGTTTTTACTAAGTTCAAAAGATCATGTAATTCAAATTCACAGTGTAAATATTTCTTTTGAGCTGACAGGCACAGCTGGTATGAAGCTTTTATGATGCTTTTACTATGGGATATTATGCTAAAGTATGGAATTTGTTTTTGAGAAAGTTTAGGATAAATTCACCACATTATGTGTTCCGGATACTTTCTAGTTGTGTCCACCAAATCAACAGACTAAATGAGAACCGAGTGAAACCCAGGTGAGGCTTGAAGCTGGTTTACAGCAGACAGGTTACCTAAAGGTTTCTGTCTTGCAAACATTTTTTGAGGAAACCTGTCACATTGGTTCTTTGTAAACATTTTGGACAGTATGCATCAAAAGATGTCCCTACCAAAGTCACAAACAAATCTACCAAATACAGGCACCAACCCTTTTATACAGACTTGTGGCTTTGTTGATTTACTGACTCCATGAGATCCAAATGTAATGTCCAATACTTTGGTTCTGTATCACATTTCTGCAAAACTCAAAGCTAATTAGAAAAGCTGACCATTCAAACACACGATGGTTTACACACAGTAGTAACATTATCTGCTAAACATAACCATCCTAGCAATTTCATTGTGAGCATGTTAGCATGGATGCTCATATGTACACGTTCACCTTGAACAACCTTGTAGACTCTTAGCAGGGGTTAAGGCTGAAAACTGCCTTGTGATAAAACAGCGCAGGGGGCTGCATACAGTAGATGGGGGTGTATTGTTTACAATTAATGTTAACAATGATTAATGTGTTTAAAGGCTTATCAGAAGCCAAAACACTTGACAATGGTATTTCAATACTCACAGAATTTTCTCTGGAAAGTTATCACCAACTGGTAAGTTATCACTCTGATTTTCCATCACAATGAAGACAAACCTGCCGACACATTGCAAAGTCATCTAGCAGGACTGTGAGCTTGGATGTAATTGATTGGTCACTAAAGCTCCTAAAACACATGCTGCTGATTCAAGTTATTTATACCAGACAACCCTATATTTAAATTTTGTTTTGATACTTACTATTTCATTAAGGTATTTTTATAGCATAAATAAATAAGTTCAAAAATAAAAAGACAAAAAAAATTCAACAAAACAACCACATAACACACCAACAATGTTGTCAGACAATCGTGTCAACCATAAATTCAGCCCAACAAACAGATATCAAAAAATATATTCAAACTTGGATCTAGTCTTAAATACATGGAGTAGCATCCTGGTTGGAGAGAGTATTTGTCTTTTTAAAAGATAATGAGCAGCTACAGCAAACTAAATCCAACAACTTGTGAGGTTAGGGGAGGCAAGTCACCTGCCTATTTCCTTGTTCTGACAAATATTTGGTCCATTTTGTCCACCTTGCTATGTATGTGTCCTTTCTTAGTCTCAGCAGGAAGGTCAATCTTTCCATATTGTGGATTTCCTGAATAATTTCAGTCCAGTTTTCTATTGAAGGTGGGTCGGTTTGTAACCATTTACGGGTAATTGCTTTTTTTGCTGCTACTGTTAATATTTTCAGGAGGTACCTGTCATTTCCTGTTATTCCTTCTGGTAGATCGCCCTAATAAAGTGACTTGCATGTGAATAGGATCTGCTGCCCAAGAATATGCTGCATGATTCTCCAAATGTTTTCCCAGAATATTTGTATGTTAGGGCAGGACCAGAAGATATGGTGGTGGTTTGCATGTATGGTCTGTTGTAGTTAAGTAGGTCTTCATTTTAGGGGAAATAAAGGAACAAACAAGGTTCTTCCAGCCAAATTCACGCCAATACATAGAACAGGAAGTAGAGAACGCAGTTTCGCACATATTCTCCCATTGCTGACTGGGTATTTTATCTTCTAGTTCTTTCTCCCATCTCTCCTGTATATATGTTGTGGTGCTTCCTCCGCCCTTTGTAATTCCCTGGTCAACTTTTGAAATGACTGATTTGGGACTACCTATGTATGCACATACTGTTAATTGTATTATTTTGTTCGGTTCTATAGTTACCTCATGTTTCCTAATTTCTTTTAAAAAGTACTGCCGTAACTGTAAATATCTGAAAAAAATCTTACTTTTCCAAATTGTATTTTTCCTTCAATGCCTGAAAACTTTGTAACATGTTTTTCTCCATTATTGTGCATACCTTGGTTTGTCCAATACCTGAATCTACAGTAGAATCTATAATATTTGGTTTAAATTCTGTATCATGTGCAAGCCATCTGAGTTTAATCAACTGGTTCCACAAATTGAATTGCTTTATAACATCAAACCAGGTGTGAAGGGTAAATGAGACATTGTGGTTCAGGTGGTCACGATAAGTTAACATCAGTTTGCGGTTTGCGATCATTGCTTGTACTGGGATACCTTTCCATCTCCTTCCACTCAGCCTCATAACCATTGTCACACCAAAGAACTATTGTTTTGAATTGGGCAGAATGGAAATAGTCTCTAAGGTTAGGAAGAGACATACCATCTCCCTCCTTACTGATGGTTAATGTGCTATATTTAACCCTTGGTTTCCTTTCATTCCAAATAAATCTGGAGATCTGTCTGTCCCAATCCTGGAATTGTCTAGTTGGGAATTTAACTGGTAGAGACATACATAAACACAGTAGTCTAGGTAAAATGGACATCTTTATAATCTCAATTCCCACACTTAGTTTCAATAGGGGTGTTGACCAGTTACTTAGATCTTCTTACATTTTTTTTTTACAATTCCATAAGTTGTTTTATACAAGTTACTAGTACAGTGAGTTAACCAAATTCCAAGGTATTTGATTGCTTTCTGAGACCAGTTAATGGGTATCCTTTGCTTTATAATGGGTGATGGATTGTAGTTAAATGGTAATATTTGAGTTTTTTGCAGGTTTAACTTGTATCCTGAATATGTACCGAATCTGTCGAGGAGATCTAAAAGGTTAGGGAGGCAGGCATCTGGGTCACGGATGTATAGCAATACATCATCGGTGTATAATGCTATTTTATGTTCCTTATTATTTATCAGAATTCCTTTTGTCACAGCATTCTCTTATTACTTGTGCTAAGGGTTCCATGTAGAGTGCAAAGAGGGTTGAGGAGAGCGGGCACCCCTGACGAGTGGATCTTTCCAATTTTATGCGGTCAGTAAGACGTCCATTTATTTTGATTCTTGCTGTCGGGGCAGAATATAGAGCTTTAATACTGTTAATTGACTTTTCAGCAAAACCAAATCTTTCTAAAACTAAAAACAAATATTCCCAGCTCACGCAATCAAAAGCTTTTTCAGCATCTATCCTGACTAACATGGCATTTGATTTGGTTTTCCCGATATTTTCTATAATATGAAGAGAGCATCTAATATTATCTTGGGTTTGCCGCCCCTGGACAAAACCGGTTTGATCGCTGTCAATTAGGAATAAAGGAATCCAATCTCCTGGACATGATGGATGCACACAGTTTGTAATCCTGATTTAAAATCGAGATCGGTCTATATGAACTACATAACATTTTATTCTTGCCCTCTTTTGGTATGAAATAAATAATAGCTTCACTCCAAGAGGGTAGAGTTGACATTTTTTCAAGTGTCCAATTAAAGGAGTTCAGAAGTACTAGAGTCAGCTCTTCCTTAAAGATCTTATACCATTCAGCTGGAAAACCATCACTTCCTGGTGTCTTATTGTTTTTTAATTTATTCACTGCAGTATCCAATTATTTTTTGGTAATCTGTAAATTCAAGTAGTCATTCTGATGTTGTCTAATTGAGGGCAGGTCTATAGATTTTAGGAATGATTTTCTATTCTCTTTAGTTTCCTGTTTTGGTTGTGAGTATAGGGTTTTGTAGTATGTCTGGAATGCGGTGTCGATCTCGTCTAAGTTATTGCTTATTTGTCCTGATTCAGGGTGAAGTATTTTATATATTGAGTGTGAGATCTGTTTTTTCCGTATTTTCTCAGCAAGTAATTTTGTAGCTTTTAGACCTATTTCATAATATGTTTGTTTTAGGAACTTATATTTGTTCTCTGTTTCTTCTTTTATAAATATCTAAGATCACAACTGCTTTTAAGGTGTCCCATAATATATTTGGGTTCACTTCCCCATTGTCATTAAGGTCAAGAAAAGTTTGAATTTCTGATTTCACATGCTGTATTACTGTTTTATTATAAAGTACACTTGTATTAAGTCTGCAGATTGTTTTCTTTGGCCTACTATCCAAATGTAGTGTTAAATATATTGGTGAGTAATCAGAGATATCTCTAGTTCCTATATCACAGTTTCGAATCCTATGTCTATCATTCTGAAACATAAAAATATAGTCTATTCTTGAGAAGACTGCATGGGGCGAAGATGGATGTAGGTCCCTCCAAAAGTCAAGTAAGCCTGTCTCATCCAAACCTCTTCTCAGCAATTTAGACTGCAGGGACACTTTTCTCTTATTATTAGATGTATCCCATTTATTACTTATTACTGTGTTAAAGTCTCCTGCACATATTAGTGTGCCTTGTGATTCTGAGGAAGTCAATTTGTGTATTTTTTTCATAATACTTTGATCACTTTGTGGGGATAAATAAAGACAGATAAGTGTGGTCTGTTTGTTTTCAATCTTTCCTTGCACCAGGACATATCTGCCTTCACTGTCTCTGATCTCCCTAACCAAGTCAAAATTAATAGAATTATGTAGTCATATCGCAACTCCTCTTTTTCTGGTTTTCATTGAGCTATAAAATGTGTTCTTGTACCCAATTTTTTGTAATTTTTCATGTTAAATTTGGGATCAATGCGTTTCCTGTAGAAATATAATTTGGTGGTTTTCCCTTCTCATCTTTGACATTACTCTGCTTCTCTTAACCGGATTATTTAAACCATTCACGTTCCAAGACGCTACTTTAAAGTTACTATATCCCATAACAACAATTCAATCTGTTTGTGTTGGCAACATAAACACGTGTGTTGTGACAATAACGAATAACAAAACCGTTAATAACAAATATAAAATTTACTTCCAACCTCAGGGTCTTACACTGCCCTGTCATATTCATGAACCTATTCTGCTAGTGGAGAATTAACCCTATTTTGAGTAGGGGCTCCCTCTCTGCACAAAAACAAAGTCTCTTTTCCCTCTTGCGCCTTTGGGCATGTTACCGGCTGGGAAGTATTTTAATATTTTTAATACCTCTTTAGCGGTGTGAGATTAGTCCGTCCATACCTGATGAGTCCTGGTATTATATTGTTCCTACTTATTGGCGTTTGTAATCTTTGAGCCTCTCTCGGACCCGGCCGGTCTTTCTGCTCCAGTGAGCGCCTGGTGTGAGTTTCTGGTTCCAGCTGGTGTCGGGCGTCTGCGGCAGGTCCGGGGAGTAGCCTCTCCTCCTCATGTCCCCGGTGGATCCTCATCTTGGCAGGGTATGGTGTCTGGAAGCGTATTTGTTCCTCCTTAAGGATCTTATTTATGTCTTTGTACTCCTTAGGTGTGTTGTTCACGTCAGTAGGATGATCTTGTGCAAAAGCCACCACTTTCCCTTCGTATGTGATCTTTTTAGCCCAAGCTGTTTTAAGTATTTTGTCTTTAATGTCAAATCTCTGGAAGTTAACCAGAATAGATATTGAAACAGTGTCATCCAGAGGTTTCGGGCCGAGTGACCGGTGGGCTCGCTGGATCTGTAGACCCGTGTTTATATCGAGGACCAGCTGTGTCTTCAGAAAGTATTCCATGAATGTTAGCATTGAGCTTCCCTCCGTACCTTCGTTAATCCCGTATATGCGAATATTGTTCCGGCGCGATCTTGCTTCCAGATCTGTCACCTTGGCCTGGAGCAGTCTCTGCTGTTTGACGCAGTAAAGCAGCGCGTGTTATGAGGTGGAGTTTATCTTTTTCCAGGACCCAAATGCAAGCACACAGACTCGAGGTATCAGTTCCAAAAATACTGTCTTTATTGTCCCAAAAAATAAACAAACAAAAACTACAAACCAAAAGGGTGGCACCGAGCGTGTCCACCTTACGTCCAGTCGGGAGGGCAACTCAACCGACAGCTCCTGCGGGGACACGGGTAACAGGGCAACCGGCAGACCAGCGGAAGGGACGGCGTCAACAATCCTCCTAGCCGGGAGGGCAACTCCACCGACTAGTGATTTTGACCGGGAATATCCGCAGGAGACACAGAGGCCGGAGGAACGGGAACAGGAACAGGACTGA
Organism: Brachyistius frenatus; assembly: GCF_029030835.1. Lineage (NCBI taxonomy): Eukaryota > Metazoa > Chordata > Actinopteri > Embiotocidae > Brachyistius > Brachyistius frenatus. The sequence goes on from NW_027210737.1 coordinate 594,669, forward strand.
CCGGGAGCTGACGGGGAGCAGACGGAAGACGGACGGGCAGCAGACGGAAGACGGACGGGTGGCTAACAAAAACACACACAATGAACCGACAACCAGAGTTGTGCAGGGGCAGGTTACATATAGTCTGGGGAGGTGATCAGGGAGATGCAGCACACCTGCAGGTGGTGATCAGGGATGAGTGGCTGCATCTGCTGGGACTGGTGAGGGGGCGTGGCCACGGGAGGTGAGTGGCGTGGCCACAGACAAAGACAGGGGACACAGGAGGAGAGGTGATCGGGGCAAAATGGAGGACAAAACTGAACTCCTGACAGTACCCCCCCCTCAAAGGGAGCCTCTCGGCGACCAAAACTGGACCGGACCGGGTGGGAGGAGGGGGGACCGGAGGAGGGACAGAGGACCACACTAACACAAGACCTGAGACAGGAAACCTAGGTGGACGGAAGAAGGCCACGGGGCAGGGAGGCCTGGGGTGACCGCGCCGGAGGACGGCCACGGGGCAGGTCAGGTTCAGGTGACCGCTCCGGAGGACGGCCACGGGGCAGGACGGACTGGGGTGACCGCGCCGGAGGACGGCCACGGGCCAGGACAGGTTCAGGTGACCGCTCCGGAGGACGGCCACGGGGCAGGGCGGACTGGGGTGACCGCTCCGGAGGACGGCCACGGGGCAGGGCGGACTGGGGTGACCGCTCCGGAGGACGGCCACGGGGCAGGACAGGTTCGGGGAATCTCTCCGGAGGACGGCCACGGGGCAGGGCGGACTGGGGTGACCGCTCCGGAGGACGGCCACGGGGCAGGACAGGTTCAGGGGATCTCTCCGGAGGACGGCCACGGGGCAGGGCAGACTGGGGTGACCGCTCCGGAGGACGGCCACGGGGCAGGACAGGTTCAGGGGATCTCTCCGGAGGACGGCCACGGGGCAGGACGGACTGGGGTGACCGCGCCGGAGGACGGCCACGGGCCAGGACAGGTTCAGGTGACCGCTCCGGAGGACGGCCACGGGGCAGGGCGGACTGGGGTGACCGCTCCGGAGGACGGCCACGGGGCAGGGCGGACTGGGGTGACCGCTCCGGAGGACGGCCACGGGGCAGGACAGGTTCGGGGAATCTCTCCGGAGGACGGCCACGGGGCAGGGCGGACTGGGGTGACCGCTCCGGAGGACGGCCACGGGGCAGGACAGGTTCAGGGGATCTCTCCGGAGGACGGCCACGGGGCAGGGCAGACTGGGGTGACCGCTCCGGAGGACGGCCACGGGGCAGGACAGGTTCAGGGGATCTCTCCGGAGGACGGCCACGGGGCAGGACGGACTGGGGTGACCGCGCCGGAGGACGGCCACGGGGCAGGACAGGTTCGGGGGATCTCTCCGGAGGACGGCCATGGGGCAGGACGGGTTTGGGGGACCTCTCCGGAGGACGCCCACGGGGCAGGACGGGCTCGGGGGACCGCTCCGGAGGACAACGACGAGGCAGGGCTTCGACCACGAAGGAGGACGGAGCCGGAGGGACGACATTCCTGGAGGACGGAGCGGCGACCGCGTCGGAGGCCGGAGCGACGACCGAACAGGTGGACGGAGCAGGAGGCGAGGCGGCGTCCGCGCCTGAGGCCGGAGCCGGAGGCACGACCTCGCCGGAGGACGGGGCCGGAGGCGTGGCGCCAACCTCGCCGGAGGCCGGAGCGACGACCGAACAGGTGGACGGAGCAGGAGGCGGGGCGGCGTCCGTGCCTGAGGCCGGAGCCGGAGGCACGACCTCGCCGGAGGACGGGGCCGGAGGCGTGGCGCCAACCTCGCCGGAGGCCGGAGACGGAGCGATGACATCCCTGGAGGACGGAGCAGGAGGCGGGGCGGCGTCCTTGCCTGAGGCTGGAGCCGGAGGCGTGGCGACGACCACCCTGGAAGCAGCAGGAGCTGGAGGAGGGGCGTCGACCACCCTGGAGGACGGAGTCGGAGGCGTGGCGACGACCACGCCAGAGGACGGGGCCAGAGGCGTGGCGACGACCGCGCCGGAGAACGGAGACGGGGGCGTGGCGTCGACCGCGCCGGAGGCAGCAGGGGCCGGTGGCGGGGCGTCGACCACCCTGGAGGACGGAGTCGGAGGCGTGGCGACGACCACGCCAGAGGACGGGGCCAGAGACGTGGCGACGACCGCGCCGGAGAACGGAGACGGGGGCGTGGCGTCGACCACCCTGGAGGACGGAGTCGGAGGCGGGGCGACGACCACGCCAGAGGACGGGGCCAGAGGCGTGGCGACGACCGCGCCGGAGAACGGAGACGGGGGCGTGGCGTCGACCGCGCCGGAGGCAGCAGGGGCCGGTGGCGGGGCGTCGACCACCCTGGAGGACGGAGTCGGAGGCGTGGCGACGACCGTGCCGGAGGATGGAGCCGGAGGCGGGGCGTCGACCACGCCAGAGGACGACGGGACGGGGCCAGTGGCGTGGCGTCGACCGCGCCGGAGAACGGAGACGGGGGCGTGGCGTCGACCGCGCCGGAGGCAGCAGGGGCCGGTGGCGGGGCGTCGACCACCCTGGAGGACGGAGTCGGAGGCGTGGCGACGACCACGCCAGAGGACGGGGCCAGAGACGTGGCGACGACCGCGCCGGAGAACGGAGACGGGGGCGTGGCGTCGACCACCCTGGAGGACGGAGTCGGAAGCGTGGCGACGACCACGCCAGAGGACCGGGCCAGAGGCGTGGCGACGACCGCGCAGGAGAACGGAGACGGGGGCGTGGCGTCGACCGCGCCGTAGGCAGCAGGGGCCGGTGGCGTGGCGACGACCGCACAGGAGGACGGAGGAGGAGGCGGGGCGTCGACCCATCCGACGGCAGCAGGAGCTGGAGGCAGGACGTCGATGACCCGTCCAGCGACGGGGAACGAAGGAGCAGCATTACTGCCGCATAGGCCATGCTGCAGGTACTTGAGGGCCAACGCCCGGGCCCGGATGGCGTCCGGATCTCTCACCGGCGCTGCGGGGGTAGAGAGTTCGTAGTGGGGACCGACGGGGCTGTAGGCTCGCCCGTAGCGACCTACGGGGCTGTGAGCTCGCTCGTAGCGGCCGACGGGGCTGTAGGCTCGCTCGTAGCGACCGACGGGGCTGTGAGCTCGCTCGTAGCGGCCGACGGGGCTGTAGGCTCGCTCGTAGCGGCCGACGGGGCTTTGAGCTCGCTCGTAGCGGCCGACGGGGCTGTGGGCTCGCCCGTAGCGACCGACGGGGCTGTGGGCTCGCCCGTAGCGACCGACGGGGCTGTGGGCTCGCTCGTAGCGGCCGACGGGGCTGTGGGCTCGCTCGTAGCGGCCGACGGGGCTGTGGGCTCGCTCGTAGCGGCCGACGGGGCTGTGGGCTCGCCCGTAGCGGCCGACGGGGCTTTGAGCTCGCTCGTAGCGACCGACGGGGCTTTGAGCTCGCTCGTAGCGACCGACGGGGCTTTGAGCTCGCTCGTAGCGGCCGACGGGGCTGTGGGCTCGCTCGTAGCGACGGACTGGACTGACGGCTACACGTCCAGAGATTAAGGGCGCAGCAGGACCGGATGGCCGGTGACCCCGGCGTCGCCGCCTCCTTCTGGGGGGGTCCCAGAAGGCCAGGCGGGTTCCCTCAAACCCAGTCCGGGGTTCAGCGGAAACCGTGTCATTCAGGCGGGCCTGATTGGAAAAATATTGAAATAAAGTCAGGTATTTTGGATTCGAGTCTGTGGCTGCTGGGTCCCTCCGTGGTCGGTTCATTCTGTTATGAGGTGGAGTTTATCTTTTTCCAGGACCCAAATGCAAGCACACAGACTCGAGGTATCAGTTCCAAAAATACTGTCTTTATTGTCCCAAAAAATAAACAAACAAAAACTACAAACCAAAAGGGTGGCACCGAGCGTGTCCACCTTACGTCCAGTCGGGAGGGCAACTCAACCGACAGCTCCTGCGGGGACACGGGTAACAGGGCAACCGGCAGACCAGCGGAAGGGACGGCGTCAACAATCCTCCTAGCCGGGAGGGCAACTCCACCGACTAGTGATTTTGACCGGGAATATCCGCAGGAGACACAGAGGCCGGAGGAACGGGAACAGGAACAGGACTGACCGGGAGCTGACGGGGAGCAGACGGAAGACGGACGGGCAGCAGACGGAAGACGGACGGGTGGCTAACAAAAACACACACAATGAACCGACAACCAGAGTTGTGCAGGGGCAGGTTACATATAGTCTGGGGAGGTGATCAGGGAGATGCAGCACACCTGCAGGTGGTGATCAGGGATGAGTGGCTGCATCTGCTGGGACTGGTGAGGGGGCGTGGCCACGGGAGGTGAGTGGCGTGGCCACAGACAAAGACAGGGGACACAGGAGGAGAGGTGATCGGGGCAAAATGGAGGACAAAACTGAACTCCTGACAGTTCCTGTTTGAGTTCCGTTTTCAGGCTTTGTATTTCTTTGCCCAGGTTTCGGATGGCTTCGGCCGTAGACATAACGCCATCCTCTGCACGAGGCTCCGTTTTCACCACCGTAACTGTGTTGTCGTTCGTCGTTTTCTTTCCTCTTCCCTCGCATTTCTTACTTTTTCTCGTTGCCGCTTTTCTGCTTCGAGCCCCACTCATTCTGGATCATTTTAGTTTTTTAACAGCTGTTCCCTTGCATTGGTGGGGTCTTTTTTCCTTAATTTGACCAGGAGAGTTTTTGATCTACGTCGCCATCTTGAAACGCTCACTGGAAGTCGTGTCCCCAAACTCAGCTCTTTAAAATTAAAGGGCTGCATTTTTTCATACAGCGGGAAAGTTGGCCTGAATGTGGCTGTATATGGAGGTGACCCAAAATAATTGAGTGGAGACAAAAATAAATAAAGCAGAACTGGGTCTGAAAAAGTATGTTTCTTTGGTGTAGACTTGTTTTTAGTGATGTAAAGAAAGATTTCTTGCATTATTGTCAGTGGTAATTTACAATGTGCTGCTTAAAGCTTCAGAACAATACAAGAACCTGGACATGCACACTGAACCTCATAGAACTGAATACTTACATGCTGAATGAATCAGATGTTACAGATATCATTAAAAGGAAAAATGGTTCTTTAGAAATAAAAAATGAGGCATGATGTTTTGTCCCTCACTGTCACTATGGTAACAATATAATTAGTGAATGTGCTCGCTGACAGAAAGACCGGACTGAAATTAATTTCCAACATTTCACAAATTAGTTGATGAGCGCTAGATGGAATGGATTCTGTTGGTGCGGACAGATAAAAGGAGCTCTGATAATGGAGATTATTTCTGTTCATAATTTAAGGTTCAGGATTTGAGAGAAAGAGCACTCTGTTGCATGAGTGTTCTCCAGCAGACATATGCAAGCAGTTTTCATCAAATGACTTCCACCATAATCTTTTCAATCATGTATGCCTTGCATGTTGAATGAAGGATGAGGATTACCAAACCTTTGTTACAGCTTTTAGCATGGAATAACTGGTGAAATTCACAGAAGCCTAAATTACTTTTTTTTTTTCCCATATCTGATGTAGCGATCTGTACTTGCATCAACTTTCTGCCAGACAGAAGGACGCTTTGCACTTTGCAAAGTCTCAGTCACTCCCATTGTGATGATTTTCTGTGTAATCCAGCAATTTTCACAATCCGGATTATTTTATCATCTCTCTACTGATAAACACAAGCCAAATGAAGTCAGATTTAATTTACACTATCCAGGCCAGAAATAATCACCCCACCCCCTGAGAATCCTTTATGAATCTGGGTTCATGCTCTAGTTTTTGCAAAATACATTTTTGCTAAACTTTTTGCCTCACTGGCATCAGGGTCAAAGTACATGTATGTATTTTGAGTATGTATGTAATATGTGCACAATCAACAGGATCTGTGTCCCAAATAGTAATTAACCATGTTATGATTGTGTCATTTCTCATTCAGGGATTAAAGGTCATTTGTGAATTAATACTGTATAAAGGAGATACCACATTTTGCAATGTGTATGTGTCTACATAACAAAATGTGTGTCATTTTATTAAAGGTAGGTTTCAGACTTCAGCATTCCCCTTGTTTGAATGTTTTTATTTGGGTTTTTTTAGGAAGGTGAGAATTTGAACATTTATAGTCAAAAGTTTTATGGTTGCCATCAAATGTGTTGAACTCATGCATTCTCCCAAAGAGAGTACCACCATCGGAAGAGACTTTCCTCTTTTACACCCACAAGTCCTCAGGAGTGGCATCAGCACCAGTAATCCATCCAACACCAGCCATCAAGGGGAACATTTCTGGAATAGGGTCAAATATCCAGGTACAAGACCTAATGGCCACAACAAGCCTTTTTTTCCCTTTAAAGTTGAGGTGACCACAGGTACTGGTGCAAACAGGTGCAAAAAGAATATGCTTCATGATATATGCCTCTTAATATTAAAGATGCTGTAAAGTACGAATGAAAATTAGTTTTAAGTTCATCAGACCACATAAGTATGGGTTGTTAACTACTCATCCAAATTTGAATAAAAAAAAACAAACACAGACAAGTATGTTAATTAACCCTTTAAGCCCTAGAGGCCCCCAATTGGGGGCCAGGGACTAAACTAGTATTAAAATATGGACATATATACTGATATTTACACATCTGAACAAATCTCTTTATTATTTTTTTTATTGTTGTTGCAGAGATATACTTTTTGCAATTTTCAAGCAGAAGCCTAAAAAAATAGTTTTTAAAGGGTTTATTTTTTTAAAGGCTTTTATAGCATTTCACCGTGTGAGGAGGAGCCATGCAGAAGGTTATATAAACCCTCTGAGCTAGCTCGATGATGTACTGAAACAATCTTTTAGCCCCGCCTACAAAAACCTGAGCTGAAGACGGGTGAGAAACTGTTTAACGGTCTAACTCCAGATTTCAGCGCGACAAAGTTTTCTAGCTTTGCACATGCTTTCAGCAACTCATTTCACACGTATATAATGTGCTGAGAAGCAAATCTTGGAATTTGCTTTACAGCATCTTTAAGCTTTGAGCTACATAAAACAAAACTGAACCAACTTATATGTATTTGGTTTCATGACAGTAGCATAAATAAAAAAAATGCGGTGCAAGTCTCTCCAACAGCTCCAACTCCACAAGCAGAGGAAGGAATATTCACAGACAACAAGCTACAGGCAGACTTAATGCTGAATGAGATATTCAGGTTTTGGAGCAACATATGCTGCCATCCAGACAACGTCTCTTTCAGGGAAGGTCTTGTTTATTTCAGCAGAACAACGTCCAACCACATTCTGTTTTTTAAACTCACTGACTAGGTCTTTTTTCAGGTGACAAAACAGCCGAGGGTTTAATGAGTTAAGGAGAACTGTGAAAGACATGAAAAGATAGAGGAAAACATTTAGATAAAACTACAGGTCTGCTGAGCAAACAGATCAAACCCCCATAAGAAGGCAGAGGAGATGCAGGAAAGTTTCACTATGCAGACCTGATGCACAAACAGAGTCTCCACAGAATCAGAAGGAAACATTACCTTCCACATCATCACAAAACTCAACTTCTGATGTCTGAATAAACCTGACTGGATTTTGAAAACTCATGTTGTGGATGAAGTTACTGGGCTCTTTAGCTGAAATCAACAAAGGTATGCTTGGAGAAAAAGAGAAGCATTTAATTAAAAGAACATCTTGCCAACTGTTGAGCGTGAAGGTTACATTTTGGATTTGTGTGGTTTTGTATGTAATTTCCTTTCTCTTTATATAAGTCCATTCTCCTGATTATGTTTATCATGTCTTCCCTACATATCTATTTGTCAGGTTGCTATTACTTCTTCCTCTACTTCTGTCTGAAGACAAACTTGGTCATAAAAAAAAAAAAAAAATCTAAACTCATGGATGCAGACATGATTTTGTGTGACCTTTCACAGACAAACATCTTTCAGGTGCTTTTTCATTCTATTTTATTGATTTCCAAATGAAACTTCACACCGATACAGACAGTCCATGGATTTGAAAATGCTGCAGTTGTTATCAGCGTGAGATTGCAGCATCGAGGGATTGCAGGGTTTGTCAACTTCCATTTGTGATGAATAGTACTCCATTATTAAAACTACCAAGCACATTTTCTGTCTCTGCTGCAATCAGGGCATTGATTGCAGGACAATGGATGTGTTTGATTGAGACATATTCAAACACTTCACTAATTTGACTTCAAAGGAAAATCAACAGCATGCACACGAGATAAAAATCATTCAGCAGTCCTTCTTCTAATGAGGTCAAAGGTCTATAAGGAAGCGCGGTCACATCAGACCTCCTAAAGTTTAGTCGAAAATGTGCTTCTTAAAAAAACTGAACAATATATATGTGTAAAATATAGTTTTATACAGAATGTAAAGACATGTGTTTTTCTTCTGGTTTGCAGTGCAGCGGTGGGTTTCTCCCAGCATCTCTTCTCTCTATGCTCTCAACCTCTTAAAGGATAATAACAGATTATTTCAATCAAGTGTATTTCCCATTGATGTGTCTATTGTGTTTCTATGGGTAACTTTGCATTCATCACCACCTGGAGATTCAGGGAAATGAGGAGTCACACAAGACAGTGCTTACCGGAGCAGCTAGTTTGAGCTCTCTGCAGCTTTCCAAACATGCAGATTTATACATTAATCATTTTAAACATTTGGGGCTCTATTTTTGTATTTGGTGCAGCACAAATTCAGGCACAGTGGTATTTTGGTGCAGCTCAAGGATGGTTTGTTTTGTGCTTGCGCCGATTGGCAATTTTGATAGACCAGGGTGAACCCGGCTCCTCTGAGATGGGCGGAACAGTGCAATAGGGGGTGTCATGGAAGAAGTGCCCATGCAGTGCAATTTTGGTGTCAATTTTGAGGTGAACTTGCACCTCCACCTCAGTCAGCTCAGACCAGGTGAACAAGAGAGAGAGGACCACCAGGTGAACAAGTGAACAAGAGTCAGCTATATTTTTCATATGAAAAATATAGCTGACTCTTGTCAATTGAATTGGATGTGAATCAGGCAGATTGCACGCGTTATGAAGCCGTAAGCCATAAAATATAGAAGGCACTACAGTTAACTACAACTGAATTGCAATTAAATTACACATAAAGAGGTAACAATTCAAAAACCTTTTCGTCTCATCTGGTTTAGTAATCTACCAGCCGTACAAGGTCACAGAGTGTGACACTGCATCATTTAAAAGGTTCAGGGCAATTTAATGGCGACTCTTAGGCCGTTTAATCAATGAAGGCAAAATAAATTAGGCACACTCAAAGCATCGATGCAGTTTATTTGTTAACACCACAACATCAGTGATGTTTAGAACACATTACTTTTATCAGTGTTGTTAATACATTAATTGTGATGGGAACTTTAAGTGTGTGTAATTTACATCTGGTATCTCCTCAACATCATCATTTCTGTGTTCTTTGTTCACTTTGACATTGAATTAATGCCAGTGTTTATAAGACGCAGGTTTTTATTAGGCGCTTCGTCTTACATCATTGAACCACTTCTTCCACTGGGCAGCGGTTCTTATAATACGAATGGAAGACCAACTCGTAGTGTTGGAAGTTCGCTGATTAGAGCCTGAACCTCCAGCCAAGTGTGTCAGTTTCCTTCGGTGTAAAGTTTGGATGGTGGTGGAGGTCTGCTCCTTCTTCATGTAGCCTGTCTACTATCCTAATCAGTAGACAGGGCCCTGAGTTCTTTACTTAATTTAATTGTGTTATTATAACTAATTATCTCTGTATAATTAATCCTGGATCAATAAATAAACATGGTACCTCACAGATATAATTTAACAGACTGCTATAATAATGTAACTACTAAATGCATGTACTAACTCTTTAACCTTTGAAAATAATAAACACACCCAGAAACCATTTTAAAATTAAATACAATAGTGCCCCACATTAATCTAATGCAAATCAATCAAAATAAAAAACAGGAAAATATGTGTATTCTTAACTTTTTGTTACACTATGCAGCAATAAACCAAATAACTTTCTCTTTACACACTTTTCACTTTGACTGTGATACACAAATACACAGGCACACCCCAGTAATAACTTAATGAACCTTTAAAATTTTCAAACGTTGCAGGCCTGGTTTGATGCTCAGGATCGTGGAAACCAAAAACTTCACGGTCACTTCACTCAACTGAGCAAAAACAAATGAGACAGGATTACCGGTCCACAGGCCTCAGTCCAGGAGCAGGATGATGCAGGGGGGATGTTCACGGAGCGGGGTGGTTATCCAGTGTTGCCAGAGGAACTCTGACCATTCCCGGGTAGCTCAGAGCGCCACCTGGTGGTCCTCTCTCTCGGTTCACCTGGTGGTCCTCTCTCTCTCGGTTCACCTGGTGGTCCTCTCTCTCGGTTCACCTGGTGGTCCTCTCTCTCGGTTCACCTGGTGGTCCTCTCTCTCTGTTCACCTGGTGGTCCTCTACCTGGTGGTCCTCTCTCGGTTCACCTGGTGGTCCTCTCTCTCGGTTCACCTGGTGGTCCTCTCTCTCGGTTCACCTGGTGGTCCTCTCTCTCGGTTCACCTGGTGGTCCTCTCTCTCGGTTCACCTGGTGGTCCTCTCTCTCGGTTCACCTGGTGGTCCTCTCTCTCTGTTCACCTGGTGGTCCTCTCTCTCGGTTCACCTGGTGGTCCTCTCTCTCGGTTCACCTGGTGGTCCTCTCTCTCTGTTCACCTGGTGGTCCTCTCTCTCGGTTCACCTGGTGGTCCTCTCCTCTCTCTCTGTTCACCTGGTGGTCCTCTCTCTCGGTTCACCTGGTGGTCCTCCTCTCTCTCGGTTCACCTGGTGGTCCTCTCTCTCGGTTCACCTGGGGTCCTCTCTCTCTGTTCACCTGGTGGTCCTCTCTCTCTGTTCACCTGGTGGTCCTCTCTCTCGGTTCACCTGGTGGTCCTCTCTCTCGGTTCACCTGGTGGTCCTCTCTCTCGGTTCACCTGGGGTCCTCTCTCTCGGTTCACCTGGGGTCCTCTCTCTCGGTTCACCTGGTGGTCCTCTCTCTCTGTTCACCTGGTGGTCCTCTCTCTCGGTTCACCTGGTGGTCCTCTCTCTCGGTTCACCTGGTGGTCCTCTCTCTCTGTTCACCTGGTGGTCCTCTCTCTCGGTTCACCTGGTGGTCCTCTCTCTCGGTTCACCTGGTGGTCCAGGCTAAAGTCTGTCCACGTTGCTAATTAGCCACTCGCTGAATTAACGAGCAGAATCAGGTCATAGCATATCAAACTTCGTGTGGAAGTTTACTGCTACTTCCCGAACAGGTAGTCCTACAAATTATATTACTGATAATTCACAACTTAAGGAAATATCATACTTTTCCTTACCACTTTGGCAAAAACTCAGCCAAGCTCATTAACACCTCTCTCTCTCTCTCTCTCTGTCCACACACCTCAGCCCAATCATGTGACTTGACACACCTCAGCCCAATCATGTGACTTGACACACCTCAGCCCAATCATGTGACTTGACACACCTCATGTGACTTGACACACCTCAGCCCAATCATGTGACTTGACACACCTCAGCCCAATCATGTGACTTGACACACCTCAGCCCAATCATGTGACTTGACACACCTCTATCGACAGAAATTATTCAATAAAATTAACTGCTTCTATCAAAAAAGGAAACATAAAATACATCAATGCACTTTTAACATTCGTATCCATGAACTTTACATTTTATCACACAAATTAAATATGTAGTTTAATTTTACTTTTTAATAAACTTTTCATTTATTTATTAATTAAAAATATTTATTAACACTGGATTTATGCATGTTTTTTTTTTACCTGGGCTACATTCATTTATAGAAAGATTACATTATGTTTTGCCACAGCGGTCTTAAAAGGCTTTGAGAGGAGCTGCTTTGATTGGCCATGTTCAGGTCTTTCTGTTTCATTTTACTTCCTCCTAATTAAAACACTTTGAGAGTGAATAACAGCCTGAGTCAGTGACACTGACGTTATTCTATCAAACTCATACCAAATTGAATGTAAAACGGCTCAGGCACACGGTTGGCCCTGAACCTGAAGTGTTCAGTATTAGTCAGGAGAACAAATACATGCCATGACCTCCTGGTGTACCGGCACCATGCTTATCACTGACATACTGTGACATGAAATTGTTGTTGTCCTTTGAAAATAGAATTAAACAAGAGCGCTGTCATCATTATCAAGCAGTATCATTAGAGATACATTCCTGTTAGATGCTACATGATGTTAATCAGTGAATGCTGATGATATTTTGTATTTATTTAATAAATATTTAAATTGGCCTTGAATCAAGGAGCACTTGCTACTTCTAATCAACCCAGTGTGTTTGTAACCTCCTGAAATTAGCCCGCGCAAATTATCTCCTAAAAGCTTTAATTTGTTTTACAATAATTCCAGAGCTGTGTGCATACAAAATGGAGTGGCCCACAAACGGCCGTCTCATTCACAACTTCTCTGCTCTTTATTTTGATTTTGCTGTTGTTGTGGAAGAGGAGAAGACTCCCTATGGACCCTTCTATCACTACCTACAAGCATTTCCTCCGACCAGCCACAAAATACCGCAACAGCTTGTAGGTAATTGATCAGGCAAGTGAACTGTAAAATATTCATTTTCTACTTCAACAGCCAGATAAATCTCCAGGGAGGGTTTGTGGAGGACGCTGGTGGAAATATTGCTTATGCACCACGAGGTAGGAGCTGCAGCAGCATGATGGTGAGGGGCAGATAAGAGGGGAAGCGTCGCCGGGTTCGGGTGTAGCTGCCAGTGATGGCCAGTCATGCAATTCCCTGCTTGGCTTTAGACCAAGAAGCCAAATCCCCCTCTACAGCCCTGGATTTCATGCTGCAGAGCTGAGGGGAGCTTGGTCTGCAACCTCCATGGCTGGCAGGTTAAAGAGCTGATTCCTGCCCCAGTCTGCCTGACCTGTTTTTGTGCATTGCAGCCTCAAACATACACACGGCTGAGACGGCACCTCTTCAAGTCACCAAATGTGTGTGTGTGTTTGTGATTGACACTTATGCAGAGGGGAAAACAACAATTTCCAAGGCTCCCCTTTTATTTGTCAATAGGATTTATCAATGAGGCAGCCAGTGGAACAGCTGAGACACAAACCATGAAAAGGTCACAATGTCACGAGTAAAAGGTTATTTTAAAAGTCTTTTTCTGATGATTGATTGATAAACCTTGATGAATTTATATTTAATCTATATCAATCTATATATTCTAATACGTTTGATCAGCAGGAAAGCAGTTGATATGTTGCAGGGCTTTCGTTCTGACCTTTTACTGCATCTGGTGGCGTTTGACCTTCAGACTCTTCACATACATACTCACAGATGATGGAAAATGTGGTCGTTATTTCACCAAACAAAACAGGGCTCCTTTAGTCTGGTGCCCTTTTTATTTGGACGTTTAGAAAATGAGATGCACATTTTGATATCAGAAATCTCACATTAAGCCAATGATATAATGTATCAAAAATATTTACTTGGTGTTCAGTAGGCCTTTAGGGTAGGTAAAAACAATAATATGAATAAAAATAATATTTCAATCATACAGAGTTGCTGTATAATAAATCCTACGGATTTTTCCACCTTTACAAGTACTTTTACTTTTTGAAACATGTTCCATTGGATTTCCAAAACAGTTCCTACTGGTGAAATGTCTGAGAATTCTCTCTCAAATATTTTAATTATCATCTTAAAATCTCCCTTACTCACTATCATTTTCAATGACTAAATTATTTGATTTCTTTGCCGTAGATGTCAATAAAAAAGAAAGAAGTTTAGAATACAGCTTTTTTTAAATAAGCAACTATTAAAATGTTAGAAATCACAATTGTTGGCACAAGTCTAACAAATTTCAAAATGTTTGGGACTTTAGTCTTATCTTGTAAATTGCAATAATACACACCGTAAACCATAAACATGGATGATGTGACAGGTTGCAAGAAATAAACCCAAATATCTGAATCGTCCCTTAGTGGCTGGTTGCGGTATAAGTTATAAACCCCGCCCATCCATGTTGGAAGATACTTAAGTCAAACAAACAAAAAAATCAAAGTACACTTCAAATACATTTCTTCTAAATTTCTGTCATAAGGAACTTTTTATCCTGTTGATGTTTGTTCAAGTGTTTGTTTTTCTGATCAGTTTTTTTTCTTTTCCGGTTAGACATTTGAAGCTATAAAAAGGATGGACTTCATCATGATTGACAGCTGTTATTGACAGCTGCTCTAAATGAAGTGATCGCAGAAGCACCTACGACTCAGGACTTCGATACCGTGTCTCCACCCACTGCTCGTAAGATGGCAGCGCCAATATGCTGCAATATTTTGGGCTGAGTTGTGTACATGGTGATGTGTTTCTTTACAGTCTGCAGTTCTTTATCACTCAAACAGTGACAACTTCTCTGATTGTGGAGGTGATGCTCCACCCTGTCCCTGAGCACAGCTAGAATTTGAACTGATTAATGTCAAACATTTGACAAAATAATATTTTGGTGGCTTTTGTGCTTGTCAGTGACGGTAAATAGTACTCCATTTTGTTCAACAACAAAATCCTTTTTTAGGACAACTCTTTGCTTTCAAGGAGGTTTGGATGTGTGTTTTCCTTTATCATATTTTTTCAGGAAAGATTTTAGGTTCTTATTTCCAGAACACTTGAAACTAAAGGTGTCACTTCACAAAAAAAAAATAATCAAAGCATAAACACTTGTGAATGTGTGAGGTCAGTTTAGTAATGTCTACTGGAGTGATGTTATTATACGGAGGGAGGAACAATAAAACATCCGATTTTGACCACCTAACCACTAGATTTAAACTTGATCTTACTGCAGGTACAGTGTGCAAAGTAGAGGAAAGAGCTGGTTGAATGACAAAATGACTCATCAACAGCTGCATTTCACGTTTCATACTTGAAATGAGGAATAAAAGCAGGACGTAAGCAGTGACATTGTGCGTCTGTGAAGCAGCGGGTGATGTGAGCGGGACCGGATGGCCTTCACTGAGCTCACACATGCTTTTATTGCTGTGTGAAGTGCTTTGCTAAACACTTTATAGTCCGCTAAAAGACGACGAAATGCCCAGCTCACAGCACCGGAGCAAAGCAGTGTGTTTGTAATTAAGTAGTTAGAAATCAAAGCAATATGTGGAATGATTAATATTTAATAACATGGAGTTTTTATGGCTCAGTTAATTGAATACCTTATCTTTACTATGCAGATGCTTCATAAATATGAAATATTACTCATTACAGATAACTGCTCTTGAAAACCTCACTGAAGCATTTAGAAATATAATTAAACTTAGGAAAAATAAACCCAGGACATTTATTCTTTCCCAATTTTTCCGTGGAAAGCTTTATCTACAATAAACCTACATCAACTAAATAATAAAGACCTCTGTGGACCTGAATAAAATACAACTTCCTCCATCCCCCAACCTACAAACACAAACTTATTTTGACATTTATTGCTGCTCTTCCCCCTGCAATTTTTTTTTATTATTGTTCTTTAAAGATCAATGTAATCTCCCAGAGAGGCTTGATTAATCGTGGGATTATGTTTCAACTCAACCGATGAATATTTCAATATAAACTGTAATCTTGTCATTGTTTGCTGCTCTGTGGTCAGAGCATGCACGCTGGATTTGACGAGCCCAACAATGATCATCTGCAGTGGATTACACAAAGCCATGCTTAGTATTAAAGATGAGGGACTGAATGGTACACGCACATGAAAGTACCTTATATGTTTTTATTTGTTTAAATAAACTTCTCAGCTTGCCTCACGGGAGTAACAAAAAGGTCTCAGAACTTTGTGTCTTGTTATTGTAGGGGATTTTGACTCTGTGTCACGAATGAATCTATTCACAAGCAGATTGGGTTTAAAAAAGTGGGGGAGACAATATGAAGTCGCAAAGTCAAGTTCCCAAAAACAAAGATCTTTAAAAATATTATTCTAGTAAACAATACATTATGATCAAATTGGTTATCCTGGTTTCAACGATAATGGTCGTCCAACAAAAATCAGTAATAGTACAATACAATGACTTTAAATAATAGTATGTTTGTCAGAGAAAATGTACACCAAAGAAACAGATGACCTGATATTTCTTTGGAAAACATGGTAGAAGTTACACAGTTGTCGTTTTTTTTTTTTTTTTTTTTACCTTTGTTGAGTGTCTGCAGGTGTTCTCAGAAATGGTGAGCATCAAAGGAACTCCACCAAATATAATTCTAGCCAATGTTCCGAGTGACAAAAACAAGACAATGTTTAAACCAAGAACCGTTCATTTTGTTGTTGATGTGCACTGCGAATCAGAATCAGACTTTTCAGCAGGCACCTCAAAATCACATCTATTTATGAGGCTGTACATACCTGACATTAACATACTTCCTGGGTGAAGTTTGAATGCACAGAGGATGCATTGAAATCTGATCTGCTCAGACCACATTCAGAGGTGGTCTAGTATACATATATATATATATATAGACACACACACACACACGCGCGCTCCCCCACGCTCCCCCTGTTGTGGAGTTGTTGCTGACTGAGTCTAGGATTTTTTTTCAGGTGGAAAAAACAAATAGCTCAGGGCTTAACCACATGGGTATATATGTCACCATGGCAACAATGCTACCCTAATCTCAATACAGGAGCTACCATTATGTTTACTCCAGCTTAACTAATTACCTACCCGTTTCAAAGACAGACTGTGACTTAACCCAGTCAGTCAAAGTCAAAGTCAGTAGCACACTGCTCTGTGTTTATGTTACATTCCACAAATCTGTGGCTCATCAAACATATTAAATCACAGTATTTTGACCATACTGGTCTGAGTCTGTAGATTTGAGTATTTTTATTATAAAAAAATTGAAAAGTACTCAGTGCTTTTGAGAGTGTATATGCCTCTCGAGTAATGTTCAAGATGTCATGGGAAACATTCTCCACCAACAGCCAAACTAATAAAACATTTTAGTTGTCTTACAGACTCAGCAGACTGAGGCGGCTTTCATTACAGGTTTTGTTGAGCGTCGGCATAAATCCCTCCACAACACACTGCAGAATGTCTCTGATTAGACATCTGATAACAGTATATATTCATTAGTAGTGGATTCTCCACACAGCAAAGAGATTTGGAAAAAGGTCACCACTGATCTGATGTACAATATGTTGTCAATATGAAGGAGATTGAATGTTCCAAGACCCAACAAGACCAGCAGTCTCAGTTAGTATGGGCACATGGCCATTTAACCCTCATGTTGTCCTTGGATCAAAATGACCCGCAGCTCTGTTCAACCAAGTTCTATTTTATTTTCACATTTTTTGGGGATTATTGGTGACAAGGAGGCTGTGAGGGTTTCTTTAAAGAATGATGACCAATGATCCCAAAAAATATAAAAATATAGAAATAAAATAGAACTTGGTTGAACACAGCTGTGGGTCATTTTGACCCGAGGACAACACGAGGGTTAATTTGAGGTAGCAGCAAACCTCTTTGCCACAGTTGCTGCAGGCTGATGGATGAGAAGGGGAGATTCACCTCTGAAGGGATGAGGAGGTCCTCCCACTCATGTCCACCTGTACCTGCAGCACACAGGCCTGTGGTGGGATTATGACCCTGCCTTGCTGATGCATGGACTAATGTTTGCAGGCTACATCTCTGCAGTTAAAATGGAGGATCAAAGAAATAAATACTCAGAACTTGATTATCTGTGACGAAATGATGTAACTCTCTCCTCTGTGGTACCACACAGCAATTGTTTTGGACGTTTTCCAGAAACTGTCAGCCAAAGGCTGCAGCTGGACTGCTGGATCAGATTGAACTTAATAGAAGCAGCACAGACAAACTGTGGTGGATGAAAGACTTTGCAGCTCTGTCAGTTTAAAAATTCTAGTAAAGTACAAATAGTCATGAGGTTTTTTACACCACAGAAAAACACATTATTAACCACCCAGCCGTATTTGAATGATTACGATCAACAACAAGTATATTAAATTTGATTTTTAAATAATAATAACTTTATTTATATAGCACCTTTAAAAACAGAGTTTACAAAGTGCTCTACAGAGAAGCAAAGCATAGTCATATGTATCGTCAAAACCGGTAAACATTTAAGAAAACAGGGGACAAAAAAGACCATACCATAAAGGTAATGAATACAACAAAACCAATCAAATAACCAAAACGGGCAAATGGAATAGAAAACAAACAAATAAATAAAATAAACAAACAAAAACAGGGGAACAAAAGAACTGCATAAAAGGACTTAAAAGGACGACATCATTTCAAAGCAATTCTATAAAAATGGGTTTAAAAAGTAATTTAAAAGAAGTTATTGATTCTGCAAGCCTTATCACCTCAGGTAGTCGAGGGGCCCTAATGGCTAAAGCACGGTCACCCTTTGATTTAAGTCTCAACTTTGGAACGGCCAGAAGGGCCCACCGGAGGATCTAAGGCTGCGAGTTGGCCCAAATGGGGCTAACATTTCAATAATGTAGCTCGGGGCCAGACCCAGGCGGGCCTTAAAAGTGATCAACAAAATCTTAAAATCAATTCTAAAACCAACCAGCAGCCAGTGGAGAGAGGCCAGAAGTGGAGTAATGTGATGTCATCTGTTAAAACCAGTAATAAGCTGCTGCATTCGGGACTCGTTGGAGGCAGGAGATATATTTTTGGTTTATGCCAGAAAGGAGGGAGTTGCAGTAGTTGAGTCGAGAGAAAATGAGTGCATGAATGACTTTTTCCAGGTCAGAGTGTGACAGTATGGGTTTGATTCTGGAGATGATTCTTAATTGAAAGAAGCAGGACTGGACAATTTTTTTGATCCGTGTTTCAAAGCTTAACTGAGAGTCAAACATTACTCCCAAGTTTCCGGCAACAGGTTGTAAATAAGCAGACAGGGAACCAAGTTCACTCTCAATAAGACTGGTGTTATTGTTTGGGGAATTGAACAATATGACTTCTGATTTTGAGTCATTGAGCTGAAGAAAGTTTTGTGCCATCCAACAGTTAATGTCAGAGAGACAGTCTAAGACAGCATCCAGGCTCTTTGGGTCACCAGGTCTCAGCGGAAGGTATATCTGTGTGTCGTCTGCATAGCAATGAAAAGATACATCGTGTCGTTGGAGGATTTGGCTGAGTGGAAGCATGTAGATAGAAAATAAAATTGGACCTAAAATTGAACCTTGTGGTACACCACAGGTAATACGTGTCGTGGAAGACGAGTAATTACCTATGGTGACCGAGTAGGTTCTTTCTAAAAGGTAAGAATAAAACCAGCTAAGTGCAGCGTCCTTGATGCCAACCCAGGTTTTGAGGCGATCGATTAAGATGGTGTGATCTACGGTGTCAAAAGCTGCGCTTAGGTCTAAAAGAATTAAAATTGCACTCTCCCCCCTGTCTGCTGCTAAAAGGAGGTCATCAGTTACCTTGAGGAGGGAAGTTTCTGTGCTATGTAGTGCTCTAAAACCAGACTGAAATTTCTCAAATGTGTTGTTATGATTCATAAAAGCTAAAAGTTGTGTTGAAACCACTTTTTCTAAAACTTTTGATAAAAATGGAAGTTTAGAAATTGGCCTAAAATTGGAGAAAACAGAAGTATCAAGCTTGGGTTTCTTTAAGAGAGGTTGGACCATAGCATGTTTAAAAATCGATGGGTAGGTGCCATTTGCTATGGAGTTATTTATAATCAATAAAATACTGGGCCCTACAGTGCCAATAACCTCTTTGAGAAATTTAGTGGGAATAAAATCAAGGCTGCATGTGGTTGATTTCATGTGAGACATGATTTGGGATAAAAACGACAGTGATACAGGTTCAAAATTATTAAAATAGCTTTGAATGTCCCTACTGGCATGTAAAACACGGGTTGGGGGGGTAATTTGTTGTCTTATTTCCTTTACCTTATTAATAAAATAATTAAAAAACTTCTCACACATCTCTTGTGAGGCATCAGTAAAATGACAGGGGGAGGGGTTTATGAACGAGTTTATGACCTTGAATAAAACTCTGGGGTTCGAGTGATTATCTACAATTAAGCTGGAAAAGAAGGAAGCTCTTGCTTCTTTAACTGCCTTTTGATAGTTAGTTGTTGCATCTTTCCAGATCCCATAAAATACATGTAGGCCAGTTTTTTGTTTTTTTTTCATTTTCTTTCCTTTCTCCTACAGTCTCTCTTGAGTTCTTGGGTGGATTCATTTAGCCAGGGCTGTGGTGTTCTATTTGACTTTTTGACCTTGTAGGGGCAACAGAGTCCAAGACAGTCTGACAGGTGTGATTAAAAAGGGAGACCAGCTACTCTGTATCAGAATGTGGATTAAAAGCAGTTAAAGAAGCAACAGTAAAACGCTCTGAAAATTTGCTAGCAGACATGGATTTAAAAACCCGGCAACGGGCAGGTGAACTGAGATTTGTGGGAGGTTGGGATAAAACCACATTGAATAAAACTGCTTTGTGATCAGACACACAGATATCCTTAATTTTAAAGTTTTCAGGGCTGAGACCATTATACAAGACGAGGTCAAGGATGTGACCCTTTGAATGTGTGGGTTGTTGTATTGCCCGAGTGAGGCGTATTACAAATTAATACCCATATTTAATTGAAAATAGACCTAATACAACATATCAAATGTTGAAATTGAGAAATTGTATTGTTTTATGAAAAATATATGATAGTCTTTAATTTGATTCCAGCAACACGTTTCAAAGAAGTTGGGACAGGGGAATGTTTACCACTGTGTTACATCACTTCTTCTTTTTACAACATTGTAAACGTTTGGGAACTAAGGAGACCAGTTTCTGGAGTTTTTAAAGGGAAATGTTGTCCCATTCTTGCCTGAAATAGGATTTTAGCTGATCAACAGTTCAAGGTTTCCTTCATCGTATTTTTTATTTCATGATGCGCCAATTTTTTTAAATGAGCAACAGAATGCAGTTTGCCATTGTTCTGCTAGACCTTCCCTGAAAGAGATGTTGTCTGGAAGGCAGCATATGTTGCTCCAAAACCTGAATACAGTGCATCCGGAAAGTATTCACAGCGCTTCACTTTTTCCACATTTTGTGGAAATGTTACATCCTTATCCAAAATGGATTAAATATTTTTTTTCCTTAAAATTCTACACACAATACACCATAAAAATAACGTGAAATTATTGATTTTTTTTTTAAATTTTTGCAAATCTATTAAAAATAAAAAACAAAAAATCACGTACATAAGTATTCACAGCCTTTGCAATGACACTCAAAATTGAGCTCAGCTGCATCCTGTTTCCACTGATCATCATTGAGATGTTTCTACAACTTGATTGGAGTCCACCTGGTAAATTCAGTTGATTGGACATGATTTGGAAAGACACACACCGTCTATATAAGGTCCCACAGTTGACAGTGCATGTCAGAGCACAAACCAAGACATGAAGTCCAAGGAATTGTCTGTAGACCTCATAGACAGGATTGCATCGAGGTACAGATCTGGGATAGGGTACAGAAACATTTATGCAGCATTGAAGGTCCCAATGAGCACAGCGGCCTCCATCATCCGTAAATGGAAGAAGTTTGGAACCACCAGGACTCTTCCTAGAGTTGGCCGCCCGGCCAAACTGAGCGATCGGGGGAGAAGAGCCTTAGTCAGGGAGGTGACCAAGAACCCGATGGTCACTCTGACAGAGCTCCAGCGTTGCTCTGTGAAGAGAGGAGAACCTTCCAGAAGGACAACCATCTCTGAAGCACTCCACCAAGCAGGCCTGTATGGTAGAGTGGACAGACGGAAGACACTCCTCAGTAAAAGGCTCATGACAGCCCACCTGGAGTTTACCAAAAGGCACCTGAAGGACTGTCAGACCATGAGAAACTAAATTCTCTGGTCTGATGAAACAAAGATTGAACTCTTTGGCCTGAATGCCAAGCGTCATGTTTGGAGGAAACCAGGCACCGCTCGTCACCTGGCCAATACCATCTCCACGGTGAAGCATGGTGGTGGCAGCATCATGCTGTGGGGATGTTTTTCAGCAGCTTTCAGGATGCAGGGAAAGAAGAATGCAGCAATGTACAGAGACATCCTTGATGAAAACCTGCTCCAGAGCGCTCTGGACCTCAGACTGGGGCGAAGGTTCATCTTCCAACAGGACAACGACCTGAAGCACACAGCCAAGATAACAAAGGAGTGTCTTTGGGACAACTCTGTGAATGTCCTTAGTGTCCCAGCCAGAGCCCAAACTTGAACCTGATTGAACATCTCTGGAGAGATCTGAAAATGTCTGTGCACTGACGCTCCCCATCCAACCTGATGGAGCTTGAGGTCCTGCAAAGAAGAACGGGAGAAACTGCCCAAAAATAGGTGCCAAGCTTGTAGCACTAAGCTCAAAAAGACTTGAGGCTGTAATTGCTGCCAAAGGTGCTTCAACAAAATATTGAGCAAAGGCTGTGAATACTTATGTACGTGTTATATTTTCGTTCTTTATTTTTAATAGATTTGCTAAAATTTTAAACAGACTTTTTTTTTACTTCATCATTATGGGGTATTGTGTGCAGAATTTTGAGGGAAAAAAAAACAATTTAATCCATTTTGGAATAAGGCTGTAACATAACAAAATGTGTAAAAAGTGAAGCACTGTGAATACTTTCCGGATGCACTGTATATCATTCAGCATTAATGGTTCCTTCCCAGGAACACCCATGCCGTGTGTGCTAATGCATTGTTGTACCGTCACAGATAGTGGCATTTTAACTGAACAGTATTAACAAACTGGGTGGTCCCTCTCCCCATTAGCCCAGAGGATGCAGCGTCCATGATTTCCAAAAATAATCTCAAATTTGGATTGATCAGACCACAGGACAGTTTTCCACTTCACCTCAGTCCATCTTAAATGATTTTGGGTCCAGAGAAAGCGGCAGTGTTTCTGGATCATGTTTCTATCTGGTTTCTTCTGTGTAGAGTTTTAACCTGCATTTGTGGATGCAGCGGATCACAGACAATGGTTTTCAGAAGTTTTCCTGAGCCCATGCAATGATTTCCACTACAGAATTGTGTCTGTTTTTAATGCAGTGTGTTTTGCAAATCTTTATTTGACCATCAGGCAAAGTGAATCATCTGTCAATCACTTGCTCTCATACTGTATTGTTTCATTTGTTGGGTTCTCAGGTACAAGCTGTTATTAGAGCAAATATTTGACATTACAGCGGCCCCTCTATGTCCTGGTAATATGATGTTTAACTGTTTATCTTAATTGTGTGCATGTAAAAGGTTGTTGTGTTTGTCTAGACAACAGTACAGTCGTCAGTCAACAGAAATAAGACGTATTACATCTTGGGAACCACACAAGCAGAGAAACGGCAGATCCTTGGACTACTTCGCCCGCCCACCACACCGCTGGCCTCAATTGCCGCTCCCCACCCGAAGAAGAGGTGCTGTTCAATTCAATTCAATTTTATTTTATTTATATGGCGCCAAATCACAACACAGGTTATTACTTAACACATTAAAGTCCTTACAGCAGAACTTTACAACATTATACAGAGAAACCTAACAATTCAACAATTCCCACATAAGCTAAGAGGGGAAAAACTCCTCTTTAAGGGAGAAAAATCTCCAACAGAGGGAAGAAAAACTCCCTTTAACAGGAAGAAACCTCCGACAGAACCAGGCTCATGGATGGGCGGCCATCTGCCTTGACCGGTTGGGGTGAGAGGAGAGCAGAGAGAGAAAAGGACAGCATAAGAGAAGGAATGTTGGTGGAGACGACAATCACAGAGCAGAGACATGCAGCTCCATGACGGGACATCTGAAAAAGAAAGAACAGAAACTACACGAGCGAAGGAACTGAGTGGAGACAACAGACAATAAGAAGAAACTATGGGAGAGAAAAAGCATGAAGTTAATGAGATGTGATGGTGATATATGAGTCTACAGAGAGTTAAAGAGTAAGAGGAAAGAAGCTCAGTGTATAACGAGGTTCCCCAGCAGCCTGGGCCTATAACAGCATAGCTAAGGGTTGGTTCAGGGCCACCTGAGCACCTCCAACTATAAACTTTATAAAAAAGGAACGTTTTGAGTCTAATCTTAAAGCTAGAGAGGGTTTCTGCCCCTCGAACACAAACTGGGAGCTGGTTCCACAGGAGAGGAGCCTGAAAACTGAAGGCTCTGCCTCCCAATGTACTTTTGGAAACTCTGGGAACCACAAGCAGGCCAGCGTTCTGAGAGCAAAGTGGTCTTTCAGGACGATATGGTTTTAGAAGATCTCTTAGACAACAAAATGTTGTGGTGTCGGGATGTTATGGTTGTTTGCAGACACTGCTCACCGCTGGCAGAGTTTATGTTCGTAAAGTGCTGAGTGTTCTACCTGCCGAGGGAATTCACAGCCAACAAGGACAGGAATGATGCACTCAGTGAACTGTATCAGGCCATCAGTGAACAATGGACAGCTCATGAGGTTGTCAGGATGCTAAACTCCCCTCTCTCCCCCTTCACCCATAAAGTCTGAACATTGTCCCCACCCGTCAACACTCTCCCTTTATCACACAAGCACACCCATATCCAGCACCAGCACTTTATAAGAATAGACTCGGGTAAAATATTTGCACTATGGACCCGCATTTGCAGTACATATATATTGCAGTCAAGTGGCACTTGTGGTTTTTGTCTGTTTTTTTTGTTACATATTTCTGCTTTTCTCATCTTATCTTTTTTTTTTTCTTGCACAACATGGGACTGTGAGAAACAATATTTCGATCTCTCTGTTTGTCTTGTAAATATGGTGAATTAACATTAAAGTTGACTTTGACTTTGATCATAAGACATTGATAAGAAGTACTTCTTGTAGTCTGTTGCACTCTGTTGTCAACTATTTGTAAGAGAATGTAACTAAAGCACCACCAGTATCAGGTGTGTCTGCTTTAAACAAAGAAAAACCCTGTTGATCAGACTTGCGTCCTTTTCTCTTCGGCGATGACCCACCTGAACATTAAACCTGGACATAAGCTATTTCTAGTGCTCACCATGTTGTTCCATGGTGTGTCGGGATGTTGCTGGGCTTCTCTACACATATGTGCATATCATGTAGAAATTCCTGTTTGCACATGTGCACATGCAAAAAGCCAATTAGAAATCTATCCTCATAGCCGGCAGGGACCTACCTGGGGAAATTAGGTTTCTCTGATCTCCTACCCTGATAGCTTTCCTTTTACATGGCATTTAAGAAATTAGCTTACTCAAGAAAAATGCAATACACTTTGAAGGTTGTTGTGGTGAACATTTTTGAACATTCAACATTGACATTTGAGGAGTCAATCTATGATATCAGAACCGTAACTACTAGTCATAAAGTTGCCACTGCTGATAAGTTGTTTCAGACTTCAGACTGGGTCATATGACTTGTTGGCCTTGATTTGGAATTTAATAGCCAACATTTTATGTGGTGGTTTAGTTTCACCTTTACTTTTTTAACCCCGTGATCTGTAAAACTGTTGGTGGTGTTGGCTCGGCCCTGCTGTGATCCATCCACTGCCAGCCATTCTTTGATGCACGCTTTGTGATGAATTCAAGCCTCAGCATTTTCAAAACTCTCAGTAAAGTGAGATGATGACCTCTCTTCATGGAGCAGTGACAGACAACCTGTTTTCCTTCTACTTCTCTCCTCTTTGCCATAAGCTGTCATGTCAGTCATTTTGGCTGAAGGCCCCTCAAGATCCCCTGAGGGTCGTGCTATAATGCGACAGGATGGCAGACATTAACCTGGAATTAAATTTTAAAGGTAAGATGGCGACAAGGATTTACAGCTGTCACAGAAGCTTACAGGTGATGTGGTGCATTTTATTTTATTTTATTTTATTTTGTGGTGAGGGCGGGAGGGACGGGGAGAGAGAAAGAATGTAATTAACCTCCTCAGTGGGGGAAATTCTATTACAAGCTTCTATTCTGCCATGCAGAGTGTGGTGCGGGGAAATGTCACAGGCCGTCGAGCAGAAAGCCAGGGCTGTCTGCATTTTAAACCAAACTTCCAATTTTCTCCCCCTATCTTTCTTCATTCTCACTGAAGCTGGAAATTGAGTACGGCACACTTATGTGGAGAGGGAGGGAGGGGAATAAAAGCTTAGCTGTATTTCAGGAGTTTAACAAGTTATTTATTCAGTCTACATTACCTGTATGTTAGTCTGGGCAGAGCAGTGGAGGTGTTTTTGTTTTTGTTTTTGAGTTCCTGGTCATGTATATGTCATCTGAGTGAATATTTAGAAGTAGGAAGTAAAGTTAGATGACTGTGTTCAACTTGGTTGCAGTAAAAAAATAAAATAAAAAAAAAATAGGATTTGTCATGAATTTTAAGTTTTTGTCTCCTAAATATATCCACAGCTATCGCCTTCTTGTCGTACCATACTTGCAGTTCTAATTTTTGTCTATGGAAAGGTTAGTGATAGACGCAGTGTCTACAGTGTCAAGGTAATTCTGTTCTGCAGCAAGAAAACAGGCAGCAATTAAAATTCTGAACATTTGTCTCTGTTGTTCCTGTTCAAGTAATTTAGAATCTGACCAACACATTTGTTCAGTATAATACTGCAGATTGTTTTAGTTTAGCTTTCGAGGAAAGGCTAAATTAGTCAGAAATATTAAAATTGTAATATTTATTTAATGAGCATCTCAAGGATGATTTAGACTGCCTGCCATTATTAATCCTGGATCTGACATCCTTGCAAAAGAACAGAAAAGGTACCTAACTAAAAGTGTTGTCAACAAAACATCCACATCACATGATATTAAAAATGTAATTTAATGTAGCATTACATTCAGTTTTTATCAGGGGGTTTTAGATGCACTCTATATTGTCAATAAATCATTTTCTTTCTCTAAATGGTAACATTCAATAACATTACTGACACACTCATAATGCTACTGAAGGCTTCCTGTTAACAGTAGTGTAAACAGATCTAGTTGTCAAATCACCTTCTGAATATTAAATATTTACTAATCCACAGCTGCAGTGTGTGATTCCTCAGAAATTGCATTAAACCAGTAATTATTTCATTTATTCATATTTGATATTGGGTTTTTAATTGTTGATGAAAAGAGTAATATATTTTGCCATACCTCCATGAGGTACCTCAGTGTTCTGCATGCCTTTTTTGTGTCTGTTTTTGAGTGCAGACAGAGGTGGACAGCTTTGTGGCATTGAACAGCCACCTCCCTTTAACTGTGGCCAAGACGAAGGAGATGGTTGTGGACTTAAAGAGGACCAGGACCGGATCGAACACCACTTCAGTAACTGACCCTAACCCTGGGAGAAGAAGTGGAGGTGGTGGAGGGCTACAAACACAACAGGCTGGTCTGTGGATGTAATACTAAGGCTGTTTACAGTAAAAGTCTACAGGAAATTGCCTGCACTTATATTGTATGGTTTTAAAAAAAAATTCCCTGAACATGTGTCCAGGAAAAAAAAAATTGACTTTGCAAAAGTTGCACTGAATGCATAAATATTTCACTAAATGCAAAAACATTTCACAAATCACAAAAACATTTCACTAAATGCAAAAGCATTTCAGAAAATGATTAAATATTTCACTAAACGCAAAAACATTTCACAAAATGCAAAATTATTTTACAAAATACAAAAACATTTCACAAAACGCAAAAACTTTTCACTAAACGCACACATCTTTCATCAAATGCCAAAATATTGAATTAAATGCCAAAATATTTCACCAGACCAAAAATCTTTCACAAAACACAAAAACATTTAACTAAATGCAAAAACATTTTCACAAAAACATTTAACTAAATGCAAAAATATTTCACATTAGGCAAAAATATTGAACAAAACGCAAATGTATTTCACTAAACGCAAAAACATTTCACACTGATGATGTCACAGAGGAGTCCCGCATTTTGATTGTCTCTTATTTATACTAAACACTGCCGGAGAGAAGCTTTTCTAACATCTGTCTTTTATCTGACGGCCCCTCCGCGAATCGCCACCTTATCGTGGTGGAGGGGTTTGAGTGGCTCAGTGATCCTGGGAGCTATGTTGTCCGGGGCATCAGCCTCTGGTAGGGTCTCCCAAGGCAAACTGGTCTCAGGGGAGAGCCCAGACTAAGAGCGGTTCAAAAGACCCCCGATGAATAGCAGCCCACGGTCTAAGGTGACCTCGCCCAGATCATGGAAACCGGGGAACCCTCCCGGAGCCAGACCCAGGAGGGGAGATCGCCGGCGAGTGTCTGGTGGCCGGGCCTTTGCCCATAGGGCCCGGTCCGGCTCAGCCCGAAGAAACAACATGGAGCAGCCACCCTGTGGACCCACCCGCACGGAAAGGACAAGCATCGCGGTCGGGTGCAATGCAGACCGGGCTGGACCGAGGGCCCGGGCAAGCCGATCGCCGGTGGCATAGACTAGCAAGACATGGAACGTCACCTCGCTAGCGGGGAAAAAGCCGGAGCTGGTGCAGGAGGTGGAGCGGTACCAACTAGATATAGTTGGGCTCACCTCCACGCACAGCACTGGTTCTGGAACCAAGCTCCTGGAGAGGGGCTGGACGCTATCCTTTTCTGGAGTTGTCCAAGGTGAGAGGAGCTGGGTGGGAATGGGGATACTCACGAGCCTCCGGCTGAGCGTCGACGTGTTGGAGTTCTCCCCGGAGAGCAAAAGGGTCGCCTCCATGCACCTCCGGGTTGCAGGGAGGAAGGCTCTGGCTCTGACTCTGACTCTGACTCTGGATGAGATCCGTCCTGAGATGCTGAAGGCGCTGGACATTGCCGGGCTGTCTTGGTTGACATGCTTCTTCAATGTCGCATGGGGGTCGGGAACAGTACCTTTGGACTGGCAGACCGGGATGGTGCATTTTCCAAAAAGGGCACCGGACAGTGTGCTCAATTTTTTCAAGTATCACACTACTAAGTTTATGCCAGGGTGCTGGAAAGGAGGCTCTGACCGATTGTTGAACCTCAAATTCAAGATGAGCAGTGCGGATTCTGTCCTGGTCGTCGAACAGCAGACCAGCTCTTTACCCTCGCAAGACTACTGGAGGGGTCCTGGGAGTTTGCCCTTCCAGTCTACATGTGCTTTATGGACTTGAAGAAGGCTTTTGACCGTGTCCCTCTTTTTCTTTTTTCTTTTTTTTGTGAGGTCACTGTACTACTGCAGAAGGAGCTGTGTTCGTATTCTCGGCAGACACATTCCTGGTGGGTGTTGGCTTCCGCCAGGGCTGTCCTTTGTCACCGGTCCTGTTTGTGACTTTCATGGATGGGATATCTAGGCGGAGCTGGGGGAAGAGAACGGCGGGGATGAGGGTTAGCACCTCCAAATCTGAGACCATGGTGCTCTGCTGGGAACCGGTGGTTGCTCCTTCCAGGTGGGTGAAAAGGGAGCTGAGCCGGAAGACGAAGCTCTCAGTTTACTGGTCGATCTACGTTCCGACCCTCGCCTATGGTCATGAGCTCTGGGTCATGACCGAAAGAACGAGGTTGCGGCTACAAGCGGCTGAAATGAGTTTCCTCCGCAGGGTGGCCGGGCTCAGCCTTGGAGATAGGGTAAGGAGCTCGGACATCAGGAGGGAACTCGGAGTAGAAACGCTACTCTTCGCGTGGAAAGGAGTCAGGTGAGGTGGTTCGGGCATCTGATCAGGATGCCTCCAGGGCGCTTCCTACTGGAGGTTTTCCGGGCACGCCCAACTGTTAGGAGACCCCGGGGAAGACCCAGAACACACTGGAGGGATTATATCTCCCAGGTGGCCTGGGATCTCATACTGGGATCTCCCAGTATGAGCTGAAAAATGTTGCGGGGGAGAGGGAAGTCTGGGTCAGCTTGCTTGGCCTGCTGCCACCGTGACCCGATCCCGGATAAGCGGAAGAAGATGGATGGATGGATGGCTGTGTAGAAAGCAGGAAGACTGTTATCATTGAGCTGTTGGATGTCAGTCTGTGTATACGTGGGTCCAGTGCAGGTTCGTCTGTCTCCATCTTTGCTGCCATCATTACGTGACCACAGAGTCACAAGCTGAGCTGCACAATATGAAGGAAACTAGCAGAAAGAAAAGGAAATGCAGCGGCTGGGACACTTTATAACTGGATGAAGACGGTAGGAGGACATTCACGTCGTGAAGCGACACAGTACAAGCTAACAGCCTGACCTGTAACCCTCAAAGTCTGTTGTTGGTTTATTATAAATTGGAAAGACATATCAAAACTTGAGATTACCTCTCACCATTGGTAACATGTCCCACTTTGTCCCACATGAGCATACTGTTTGTCCCACATTTGGTTTGTTGAGGTCCAGTCACCCTCCATGGAGTACAAATGGTGAGCTCTATACACTCCTGAATGTAAGTGTAGTGGAAAATGCCAAAGCCACTCTCATCACTTGGAGGGGCATTGGGATAAATTCTGAATATTTTCAGCACAGCACAACCTCCTTTTATTTTCTAACCCCTAAAAGTTAACCAAAAAATAAACAGGAAAAAAAAATCAGATTAGCACTTGTTGCATCCATTTCAATGTGGGATACAACTTGAGAGCTCAGACAGCCTGCCTGGTATGAACAAAGCAAAGTTCAAATTAAGTTTTTTTTAGACAACAGCAGCACTTCAAAAACATGGTTTGTCATTAGAGAGACCAAAGTACATTTCTGCTATGCTGTATGATGCTATGGTTTTATTGGTGTAAGCATAAATGCAGAAAATGGTTTACCTGTATGTGTGCAACACCAGATACCTCCTTTGAAGTGATGTACCGGTTACATTGTCAGAACACTGGGACACTCAGCACCATAAATGAAATGGAGTCTGCTTTTATTAAAGTTATGATGTCATCTTACCACTCCAGAAGCCCACTGCTGAGTTAACAATGGTATGAGTCATTATCGAACTAAATTGGCACATTTATTTTAATTTTTTATTTGAATATTTTAAGGTTATTACAATGTACTTTTAGGGTTAATAACCTTATGTCCTCTTTTTATATGCTTTCAAACAGGAGCTGATTATTTCACAACAATGCAAATGATAATGAAGTGTAACACTGTGTTCACTAATTCCATAACAGCAGACAATGACATGCTGCACAGTTTTCATGACTTATATGACATTTAAAAATGTTCTATTCAGCTTGATTTTATTTCTTCCCATCTGTCATGAAATCTTTCTTGACTTTGCCAGACTATTGTTGACAGCTTCAGTTTTAATTGCTGTGATTAAAGTCCAGAGACGCTGTTCACTTTAATTTTTGCTCAGCCACTCTGGACCAATCAGCAAACAGTGTCGGTGGTTAAGTTCAATGATGTTGAAGACAAGCTTTTTTTTCTTTTTTTTAAAAAGCTACTTGCAGCGCTGGTAAAGTTTTGGTCAGTTTCGGTGCATGCTGATAGGTTTAAGGCTGCTGCAATAGTTTCAAAATGAATCAGAGGTCTACGCTCAATAGAATGCAACCACTGGAAACAGTTCCCTATGGAGTGTTCCCTGACCTATATATTCACAATGTGAATTTGGGTAAACCAGGCTACATTAAAGCAAAGTTTGGTCTCATTTTAGAGAAGCAGAGAGTCATATTTCCTTCCTTCCTATGCTGCTTCTGACAAATTACAGTCATTAATTAGTTTATAATTAGGCAAATAAACATGCTTTACTTGAGCATTTTATTAAATGACTAATTCTCAGTTATGTAAGCAGTGATTATGCATCGAGTCTTTGCTGAAAGAATAGAAATCAAATGACATTATAAAGGCTGAGAATCTTCACAGAGCGCTGACTGAATGAACATGTCCTCCATTACATTCCCTTTTAGTTTGAGAAATTAGCAGATGTGTTCAGCATTGTTCTGCAAAGTGCTTTCACATCCCTGTCTTTCAGCTTCGGATAGAAAGCTGAGAGCTGAAAGACCACTTTACAGTGAGAATAGCGTGAGTGGTAGAAAGGGAATTAAAAAGGGTGGCTTTAATGGCCTCAAGAAAATTGCAGGCCACATGAGACCTTCCTTTGGTTCTGCTTCCCTGGAGCTTTGACTGACAGCTCTGGTGCTGCAATTGTGTCATCCCCCTGCCAGTGGAGACTGCTTTGGCTCTTGTTGTATGGAGACAGCTACAGAGAAGGACTATCTGTGACAAAACCAGCTCTTTGTGCTGTACTTCCTGGCACTTCCCAGGACAGATGTACCATTCATTTCCCCAAATCAGCAGCCGTGTTGTAAATTGTTACCATTGTGAAGAGTCACAGTAACCAGGGATGTAGTGGAGGGAGAAGTTGCAAAAAAGCTAGTTCAGCTGCTTTTGTACATGCAGGAAAAAATGTTTTACCTTGTGGGGTCTCACACATGACTGGGAATAAAAAATGGCAAGTGAACCCACACACAGGACCACATTACTCAGGACTGTAGGCAGTGAAGGTAGTGGCAACTAATTTGAGGAAGTTACAGCTGGTTGCCTGGATACCTGACTACTATAGGATGTCACTATAAAACACACATGCTGTTAATCTTCCACTTGTCATTTTTACAGTGTGTGTACAGATCAAGCAAGATACAACATGATAGTATGTGTTCTTTAGATAATAGATAACAGTAGGTGTCAATTTAACTTGATTACAGACTGATTCAGTTTATGCTAAGCTCAACTAAACCACCTCTACTCACTCTGAAACATACTGCCATATATGTTCTGTTGTGTGAATCCTACCTGATTAGAACATACAGAATGCAAAGTGTTCTGGATTAAGCAAAGCTATTGTACATCATTGTCTTATTAATATGAATATGAAAATTCAGATTTCATGAATCAATTTTATAACCCTAAATCAGCAACATTTCCCTCACGACATGATAAAATCTCCAGATCAGTTTAATAGCACTTCTACAGATTTGGATCATGCCACATGTTTGTCAAACCTAGATACATGATAGTCTCAGAAAAATGGAAATTTGAATTATAGGTCCATAACAACAGACTACAAACAATGAACTCCATCTGCTGGGGGAGGTGGTGTGATGTGATCAAAATCACTATATTAGCTACTTCTTGGACCAATTGCAGAGACTCTCTACTCCTGTTTCAGAGACAACAACCTGTTAAAACAAGTTTACAGGAGATCTATGAAAATAATGGTTCCATTAAACAATTTGAACTGTAAAAACAATAATCAAAGGCTTCAACATGAAATAAAGACAGAAAGAAAGAAAAAAAGAAAGCAAGACAGACAAAAACAAACAAACAAAAACAACACAATGGAAAGAATGCAGGACTGACCAAGCTTTAAAAATTGTAATAAAACTGATTTGTATTGTGTTGTGCTGTGTGCGTGTGTGCGTGTGTGTGTGTGTGTGTGTGTGTGTGTGTGTGTGTGTGTGTGTGTGTGTGTGTGTGTGTGTGTGTGTGTGTGTGTGTGTGTGTGTGTGTGTGTGTGTGTGTGTGTGTGTGTGTGTGTCAGAGTGGATGCTGAAGCAAAGCGACTTGCTTGGGTAGCATCTGCATAGCTGTCCTGCCTCTATTAATGCAGTTATGAGAGTAGATGTGAGTATAAACCACATTAGACTTCCTCCAAGCAGGAAATATCCCAGGTGTCAGCCTAAATTCTGTCAGTGTTCTCACTGATTGCTTCCTACATTTCATTATTCTAAATGCATCTTTTTACATGCGCAATGAGGACGGTTTCATATGGAGGATGGCCAGGGGATGCATCCTGGGAGCATCTGAGCATGCCAGCCACAAACAGAGCATCCTCAGCCAGCTGCTTATTGTGAACAGGTTTTTAAAAGCTTGTGACAGGGTGAACTGTAACAGCAGACAACCACATCATCCTCAATCCTCCTCCTGCAATTCCAGTGGTTCATAACAGGGCTGAAGACAAAGCCTCTGAGATCAGTTTGGCAAAGGAGCGACAAACGTATCTGCATTCTAAACCTGCTGTAGGAAATCCCCCACTTGGCTAGCTTTAAATGCACAATGAAACAGCACAAAGAGGACAGCAGTAAATTAGTTCAATCAGCTTAGAGTGCATCTATTGCTGCTGTCATAATGACTCTATTAAGTGTTGAAATGTAGGGCAACGTTTAATTTCAATTGGACAGTGTGTAAATGTAGCAAAGTTAAAACCCTGTCAGTTTCGGCCTCGAAGGGAGCGGATTGAGAAACGATCCAAAACATTTAAAAGGATCTCTGCTCGATCAAATGTCAGAGTCAAGAGGAGGGGGTTCATGAAGAGAAAGGCAGGTGTCCTGCGGGTGCATCACATGACCCATTAGCTCTTGGCAATGCAGAAACCCTTCAGTCAGAACAGGAATTAGGATCTGCCAAATAGCGGACTGGACTAATGTCAGGGTGGGCCACAGATGCTTCCACGCTGCGGATGTCTGTCATGTGTGGCTGTTTCTACATTTAGGAGGTCAAGGGAGGCAGCAAGACTCTCCCACTGACATGCACTCCCTATAGACTGCTGTTGAGAAAAAGATCGCAAATAAGGTTTAGAGATGGATAGATAAATAGATAAATAGATGGACGGACGGACGGACGGATGAACGAATTAATTAATGAATTAATGAACGGATGGATGGATAGATGGATGGATGGCTGAATGAATGAATGGATGTATAAATTAATTAATGGATGGATGGATGGATGGATGGATGGATGGATGGATGGATGGATGGATGGATGGATGGACGGATGGACAGATGGATGGATGGATGGATGGATGGATGGATGAATGAATGAATGGATGTATGAATGGATGGATGGATGGATGAATGAATGTATAAATTAATTAATGGATGGATGGATGGATGGACATACACTAAGCTCTTGTAAACCAGCTTATGTAACATTATTGTTGGCTAGAAGTACACAGGTTAACTAATATATTTTACCTGACAATGGTCCTCTTTCAGTCTGGGATACATCACACGTACAAGTTTCTCCATCTCCTCAATTAAATGATAAAAATATAATTAAAATTTCAAAGCACGTGGCCCTCTCTAAAACAGTGTTTGGGTCAGGGTTTGTCCCTCTTGGGTGACATGGCGGCTCTGTGGAAAAAGACCCGCTGCCTATGTGGATATTAAGGGCTTAGTCAAGGGTAATGAAAACACAACCATTTGTAGTTTTAGCTGATTGTACAATAATAAATGAATTTGAAATAGGATAGTCCTTCTCACATAAAATATCTAGAGTGCAAATAATTTGGCTTTGAAACAATGTTATTTGGAGACAGCATGGCATCATTCAGTACTTTTTGTTTCTTTACAGTAAATGCTATTTAGTGTCATTATACTAGGTTTCTTTATGAGTTAATTCTCAGCGTTAACAGAGAGGCCCGGAGTAAAGCCTCAAGCTGCAATGAGAAGAAAAGCCGCTGTAGACTGGTGTGTAGATCTGCTCTCTTGTGGAGAGGAATGGAGGGGCTGCCAGTTCTTCCACAACTTCCCACCAACAGGAAAGCATCAGTGCACAGAACTGATAACAAAGTATGCAACGTCAAGCCTTTGATAAACAAGCGGCTCTTCCTCCCTGCTGGGACAAACTGTGTTTCTGGGAGCCCAGGCTGGAGTGTTTTCCACAGTGATACCAGCAATACGAGCACAGCTACCAGGCATCAGCTCTTTCCAAATCACCCAATGTTCAATGATAATCCCTCTTTGTGAAGACACAACACTGAACTGCTTCATCGCATCCAACAATACATAACAATACTTGACTAAAAGTCATGTTGTCTTATTTTGATTATCACTATTCTACGCTATACAGTAGCATATGACAATCATAACCTAACATTGAGCAGCAATAACGTTGTTTTTTTTTTATAAAGCACGAGTTTTTAAAAAGCCAGACACTCATGTAGACAACAAGGTTTTGCATGATCCGCAATAGGCTACAGCAAACTGTGCAGTGTTTTGACTATTTTGTTTATGGGCTGGCTGCCCAAATGTTACCAGAACACGATGATTTGCAAGACATATCCTATTGTATCTTTCTTAACCTAATAGCTCCTGAGTCCAGGCAACTAAATAAACAAAATACTGTTTACGAATGGTATTCTTTATTGTTGAATAGCAGCCAGCAAAACACCTTTCACTAAAAACATGAGCTTATTCTACATATACTGTATACTATGCATCTTTCAAAATGTGTTGGAGAACTTGAACAGAATAGTGTTCTTCATGTGTAAGGCTAAACTATCTATTTAGTCTTTTTTTTTTTTTTTTTTTTTTTACTATCTATCTAGTTTTCTTTTAAACACTTTCAGCACACGACCAGCTGAGCTGAATGAATTTTGCAACTTTACAAAATTTTCATGATTCCTTCCTCAATAAAAGTAAGCAAAACTTGCTTTATATAAAAGAAATAACTCTTCCTTTATAGTTCGCCAACCTCTTCAACCTGTCAGCATCAAGACTAACCACATGCTAGTTGACAATAAAAAAAAAAGGCAGCACAACTAAGACTGACAGGGTTCATGAGAAATGATGTCTTATCATGAAAAATAGGTACTGTATGTGTTAAATTAAATGAGTTTAACGCAACTTCCCAAGTATAAGCAATTTTTCTACAAAGCTTTTAAAGGACTTTTTTTTTTTTTTTTAATAGAAGAACACTTTCAACTGATTTTTATTATAAGAAGTAATTTATATTCTTTTCTTTTGTCAAAAACTTGACATTTTGGTCAATTCTTCTTGTTTACTAAAAAACGTTTCGTAAAACTCCACAAATTGCATCACAATTTTTTAAGTAAAGCTGCAAAAAAATTAAGTATTTTTATGCAACGTTAAAAAAATCTCCACAAAATCGTGGCGGGACTGAAAGTCATTTAGCATTTGGTCACAAAACCACTGAATGGGTGGGATATATTTAAACTAAAGTTAAACTTTTATCTAACTAAACAAGTTAAACTTGTTGGTTCTCACACAATATAGCAATCAATCCAGCTAACTCTTAGTGCCCTAGCATGTGAGCAACTTGGTTTTCTACAAGATGTTGAAAATCGTTACCTTATCCCAGCATCATCACTGTAGTTCTGTTGGAGCGCAGTGGACTAAAGCTTTAGCTAAAACAGGGAAATAAAATGTTCACAGTTCTCTTGAGTATTCTGCAATTCATTCACATTATTTTTGATTAATTGACTGGAAGCCTTGGTATGATCAGCGACCATCTGCGCTGTAAGGTTTACTGCATTACATGTTAATATAAACTCACCATTTATTTTATTATTTCAAATTAAAAGCCCTTTGACATTTTTATCTAACTAAATTAAACTAGTTGAACTTGTTAGTCTTCACATAGAAATTGCAATCTCGCAATCTATAATAAAAAGTAGCGCTGCCCCACTACCAGTGCCATAAGGCATTTTTTATAGCCACTGGAAATGCTATATACAAAAAAGCTTAGTCCCCCAAACATGTCTAAGACATGTTATTGAACTATAATTAAAGTTGTAGTTTATTAAACAAACTAAACTCATTAAACTTGTTGTTGTTCACATCATTTAAGAAAATACAACATATAATGGTGTTGTTCTTTGTTTCACCACCTCACTACTTAAATAGCAATTTTTAAAACTACTATGCTCCTGAACAGTCAGGAAATGCACTTTAACAATCAGCATTCCTATATGTTAAATGTTACTTTTTCAATTTTTTTCTTTTTCCACGTTGTGAGTCAAAAAAGTAATGTTGGCAAACTAACAGAATCCATCACTGTGAATGGTACTTGCTTTTGCAGCACATCTCTGAGATGTCGTAAGGTGGCTGCATTTCATATACAAATCTTACCATCTGGGGTGTGGTATGTTTTCGTGTTTCTTTCTTTACAGAGCTTTTTTTTCTTTTTCTTCTGCATTTTATATCTCTTCTGTTGTATTATGCTTTTTTACACTTTTTAATATCTCAGTAAAGCACATTGAAGTACATTTGCATGGAATGGTAAAAACAAATAAACTTGAATGTAAATTTCAACATGAAAGTCTACAAATAAACCTCACTTGTTTTCTAAACCACATCACATGGAATGTAAAGGCACGTCTGTTTAGTTATTCTGACTTGAACATCCTTGCACATTTGTACAGAGTATATGTTTTGAATCATTTGTGCAATACATTTGTTTTGTAAGGAGCAGACCTGCTGACATTCCTCCAGGTAACACCCATTACTATCACCTAAAACTGAACTTTGATTTCTGAGAAACTTATACTGAAAATAGTTGCATGAATTCCAAATACAACAATGTTGTGTAAAAAATGTTTCATTAATACCCAAAGACCTGTCCCCTGAAGATATTTTTAGCTACACTGAAGAGAATCCTCCCTGCTGCCATGCTGCAGCAGATTTCAGCTTTTTCATTCACATTTGCATGTCCTGGGAGCACATTTTTATCACAAATATAAATCCACCAAAGACTGTGTTGTTATGTACGAAAGACATTTTCTAAAAAATACAACCCAGAGAGCTGCTATTTGCATTATGTGCCAGGTCATGCTCATCTTTATAATGCAAAATGTATTGTTTTACCTTTTGAAGGGTGAAGATACAGTTTTGTATTTGTATTGTATTTGTAGTTACTGCTTTCTTTTCAGAGTATAAAGTAAAATTAAAAGCATTAAAGTGCAGGAAATACATATATTTGAATGACTAGTATAGTCAGAAAATACAAACAAATACTCAGTGACAGAAAGCATCTCTAAATATGACACACATTCTTTTTCAAAAGTAAAGTTAAGTAAATAAACATTCATGGACTGCTATGGTATGGAAACGCTGTAGCAGCATTCTCTCTCTGCCTCCTCACTCTCACTTTCTCTCTCAGGTCAACAGTAAAAGGATCCGACCCACAGATTGACTTATCTACCTGAATCCAATTTTCATGTTCAGTGACTGCAATGAGCGGCTTCATTCCAGGATGAATTACGCTTTTTCTATCAGCTTTTGATAAACAAATGGAGCGCTGCTTCAAGCCCCCGAAAGGAAAAAGTGTTGAGCATTCACTATGAATAAATCACAGGTTAGAAGCACACACTTCATGGGGAGATTTTATTTGGAAACCAAGTCATGATACCACGAGCAGTCTGCATGTCAGAGTAGAAGAGGAAAAGTTATTCTAAACCAAAGCAAGTGTCCTGTAAAATAGTTTTTATCCATTCTTCCTTTCTGTCTGTCCAGCTGTCAGTAGAACCCGCAAGCAAAACATCCTGGTTCTGTTGCAGAGGCAAAAATAATCACACTTCCATTTGTAATACAGCGAATAACAAAAAATACAGCCCTTAACATATCCTTGCTCAAAAGTATGCTGTTTGGTTTAGGTTTTCAACTAATCGGTTGAATTTGGGGTTATTTTGTATACTATAATGACAAAATTACATCAAAGACTCCCAAAGCTCAAGGTGAAATTCTCAAAATTGCTTTTTTCTTTCCTTTTATCTGACATACAGTACCAGTCAAAAGGTTTTACTCACTTACTGATTCCAGGGTAGTTGTTTTTTTACTGTTTGTTTTTTTAATGCTTCTTCTTTTGTCATTTTCTATGTATTATGGTGGAATTTCAATGACACAGGAGACCATCTTTATTTCTCGACTGCTCTCAGAATATGAAAGTGGTGTTAAATTAATTTGGAGTATTGAAGTGGATTTAGATTTTAATTCTAGGCTAACTGAAATTGTCTGAATACATCTAAGTCAAATAAACAAACTGGTGAACTACTCCAGTACATAAACACAGTACATACGCTTAGGATTCGTTGAATGCATAAACTCAGTGCATGAATTTGATCGAAGCTAATTAAGCTCAATTAATTAACTCATTACCTAAACAAGTGCCCAAACAAATGTATAAGTTACTGTGTAACCAAATGTACAAAATAGTGCATAAAGGATTGCAAAAAACAATTGTGAAAAATTTAAAATTAAAATAAAACATACAGTCATACATATTCTTGTATTTTAGAATATGAATTGACAACCACTGGAATATGTTTTATTCAATCACACAGACCAATGAAACAAATACCTAACTGCATGGGAGCTAGCAAAACAGCCATGAGCAACATGGTTATCTCAGGGTTTTTCTAACATTTAGGACAAGTTCCATCAGTGCAATGTAAGTGAGTGTACATCATCCCCCTTCCCCTTTCACCAGGACATTTGAATGTCATTAGTGATGGGGAGAAGACATTAGAAAGAGAAGACGAGGAGTGCTAGTGGAGACACGTGAGAAACAGCAGGGTGCGTGACAAGTGAGAGAAGGCTGAATAATTGGCTTTATAGACTCCTGATAGATGAGGTGATTAAAAGCAGGTGATAATATATTTAGAATGTAATCTGGTGTGAGGAGAACAGGAATGTGTCTGGGGTCCAACTAGGAGAGTCCACAACATGTATATAGCATTACAGTGGTACAAATCTCATTAAAACTCACATTTTTATTAATATGTTGTTTATTGTGTTACTGTTTTGTTACTCTCAATCCGTGATTGATACGAATAAAAACAAGGATTCCATCTATGTTCAATGTATGGGATATATACATAAAACAATGGTGCAATTGGACCGAGTGCAAATGATGCTGATGGAGTTGGGTGTAGTGCAAAAAGGTCCAGTCATATTGAAGATATTAAATGTTGAGCAGAGTGACGGCCTGTGGATAAAAACTGTTCTTGTTTCTGGTGGTTTTGGATCACAGTGCTCTGTAGCGCCTACCAGAGGGGAGGAGGTGAAACAGAGGGTGTCCAGGGATGGATGGATCTGCAGAGATGCTACTGGCCCGTTTCCCTACTCTCGATGTGTATAAATCCTGAATGGAGGGCAGGTCGGTACCGATGATTTTCTCTGCAGTCCTGACTGTCCGCTGTTGTCTGTTCCAGTTTTGTTTGGTGGCCGAGCCAAACCGAACAGTGATGGAGGTGCAGACAACAGACTGGGTTATGGCTGAGTAGAACCGGATCAGCAGCTCCTGGGGCAGGTTGAGCTTCCTCAGCTGCCGCAGGAAGTACATCCGTTGCTGGGCTTTCTTGATTATGGAGTTGATGTTGGACTTGAAGGTTTCCACAGCAGGCACGGTGTTGTTGAGGATGGTGATGGGGGGCAGTGTTGGGGGGCTCCTCCTAAAGTCCAGGTTCAGCTCCAGGTGGTTCTGATTCCACCAGAGAACCAACTGTTCAACCTCCCGTCTGTATGTAGACTCATCACTGTCCCTTATGAGGCCGATGACCGTCGAGTCATCTGCAAATGTCAGTAGTTTGACAGATGAGTCTCCTGCAGTGCAGTTGTTGATGTACAAGGAGAAGAGCAGTGGGGAGAGCACACACCCCTGGGGAGCGCCAGTGCTGATTGTCCTGGTGCTGGATGTTAAGTTTCCCAACCTCACCTGCTGCGACCTGTCAGTCAGGAAGTTTACGATCCACTGACAGGTGGATGCTGGCATGGTGAGCTGGGTGAGTTTGGTGTGGAGGGTGAGTTTGGTGTGGAGGGTGAGTTTAGTGTGGAGGGTGAGTTTGGTGTGGAGGGTGAGTTACTGTGGAGGGTGAGTTTAGTGTGGAGGGTGAGGTAGTGTGGAGGGTGAGTTAGTGTGGAGGGTGAGTTTAGTGTGGAGGGTGAGTTTAGTGTGGAGGGTGAGTTTAATGTGGAGGGTGAGTTAGTGTGGAGGGTGAGTTTAGTGTGGAGGGTGAGTTTAGTGTGGAGGGTGAGTTAGTGTGGAGGGTGAGTTTAGTGTGGAGGGTGAGTTTGGTGTGGAGGGTGAGTTTAGTGTGGAAGGTGAGTTTAGTGTGGAGGGTGAGTTTGGTGTGGAGGGTGAGTTTAGTGTGGAGGGTGAGTTTGGTGTGGAGGGTGAGTTACTGTGGAGGGTGAGTTTAGTGTGGAGGGTGAGGTAGTGTGGAGGGTGAGTTTAGTGTGGAGGGTGAGTTTAGTGTGGAGGGTGAGTTTAGTGTGGAGGGTGAGTTAGTGTGGAGGGTGAGTTAGTGTGGAGGGTGAGTTTAGTGTGGAGGGTGAGTTAGTGTGGAGGGTGTCCGGGATGATGGTCTTGATGCCGAGATGAAGTCCACAAACAGGATCCGTGCATAAGTCCCTGCACAGGAAAAATGAGAGTAATTTTTCTGGAGTTACTATTATTGTCCTCTAAAGGAGTAATAGTTCATCATTTTTGGAGTGTAATTACTACCACTAGCCAGCAGAGTGGGAGCAAATATTCAGAATAAAATCTATTGGAGTGAAACAGCGTGACCATGCCCACCAGGGTTCCTTAAGTTTAGTTTCTGCCGCCATGACACCTCACTACGCGGGAATGAGTTGACGGTTTATGGGACGGAAGAGCTGAAGTGAGAAACAGAAGACGGCATTCGTAATAAGATGCCAGGTAAGGTAATTATTTCTGGTTAACTTCATGTGTGTAAGGTACATTTTGTAGTGACATTGCAGCTAACCTACTTCACTATTTGCATTGTCAGATACAGTAGCTTGTGATTATCGGCATTGCTTGATGCTTCTAACTTGTTCACATAGTCACAGTCAAACGTTAGCTTCTAGCAAATGAACAT
Organism: Brachyistius frenatus; assembly: GCF_029030835.1. Lineage (NCBI taxonomy): Eukaryota > Metazoa > Chordata > Actinopteri > Embiotocidae > Brachyistius > Brachyistius frenatus. The sequence continues at coordinate 637,091 of NW_027210737.1, forward strand.
GTACTCGCACCACCTTTGGTGCTTTAGGACATATTAACGCCAGGTGGATTGTCGACACACCTGTGTTAAAGTCTCAATAAAGCAGGATTACTTCACTGAGCAGGTGTAGTGTTTGATTCTGTGTAGAGTAGTGTGGAGGGACCGATTTTTGCTGCAGTCAGTTGGACTTTGGAAGTGACTGTTTTTTGCTGTCGTTTGTTGGTGCAACAGGTACATTTTACTGGTAAAAGAGCTCTGTAGACAGACCGTTACAACCTGCAGTGTGTTGGGACCAACACGTGTCTTTTACTCTGAAAAGAGCTGTTAATGACCCTTTTAAACAGACTGTTTCAGGCTAACATGTATTTTCCTCTGAATGGAGCTCTGCAGGTGGACCATGTTCAGCTGCAGGTTGTCAGCACCCTGGTTGAAGCAAAGTGTGTGTTGTACTCTGAAAAATGCACTTCACTGTGTCGACTGCTAAAACTAGCTGGGCTTGACATTGGCACCAGCCACTGGCCACCCGCCAAGTGCAGGTAGAATTGGGCAGCACAAGCTGATTGGTCTGTTATACTGTGGTGAGCTCGAGACAGCAGTCAGAGACAACCAGGTGAAATAGAAATTGTTCAAGATGACCACAACTCTACATTTCTGTTAGTCAGTCTGCACATCCTCTGTTTGTTTCTGCCATGATTACTACCTAAAGGGTTCAGACTCCATAACTAGCCTGACTATAAGCTAACTGGCGGTTGTGTCCTGTATTACAGTGAATATGTAGTCAACATGGCTTCCACATTAGTGGTCACTGTGGCAGTTGATATTACTGTTCACTAAAAATTAATAAATTGGCATTTACATGAGCATATAACCAAGGTGGAACAGATTTTTAACACTCCTCCCATTGTACAAATTGTCTTTTTTACTGTACTTTTTATGTAAAAAAAAAATGTCAGCATAACAAATGCTTTAATTTTGACCTGTTGTTAGTACAGTGTAATAAAGATGTGCTTGAAATGTCCCTTATTTTTATAATGAAATAGTTTACCCCTGTGGAGATATAATAGTCCATGCATCATGTCTTTCTAATGTTAATTTACTAACATAATGTTGGCAGTTGCACTTCTTCTGTACATTTAATTGGAGTTGTAACTGTCCATTGTGAGATGCCAGTTTTTCACAAAATCCACCATGTTCTTAAAGATGAGAGGTTATTGTCGGTTACATTTGCCCTGCAAACAGTGTCTTGATGAGCATTATAATGCATATAACGTTGTGTGTACAAAAAGAGGGACCTCATGTAGTTGATGTCAAAGAGCTTTTCTGTTACAAAGCATTTTATATACAAATATCATACAGGTGTGATGACGCAAGTTTGTATATTGTGCCATACTGTTTCCTATGATGTAGTATTCAAGAGGGAAAAGGCCAACATTTTAAATTTTGTTTTACAGAGGTCCAATTTTATTTTCTTAAAATGTATTCTGTAAAATATTAGTTTTGATGTATTGCACATTTATTATATTTGTTTTCAAAATAATAAAGAGTGCTTTGTTAAATACTGATATCTGATTATTTAACTTTTGGGGTTTAAAGATAACCTTGCAGAGTAAGTTCTTACAGGTTTTGATCATAATTTAAGTATATTTTAGACACCTCCTTTCCACTCCTGTAGACCTCCTCCCCACTCATGTAGACCTCCTTTCCACTCCTGTAGACCTCCTCCCCGCTCCTGTAGACCTCCTCTCCACTCCTGTAGACCTCCTCTCGACTGTAAACCAGGGTTTGTTGTTGTTGTATGTGGTCAAAAATGCTCCAATCAGTGCAGTCAAAGCAGCCTGGAGCTCCAGCTTTGATTCATTGGTCCATCTCCTCACCGTCTTGACCACAGGCTTAGATGATTTTAGTTTTGCCTGTACGTCGGGATGAGATAAAGCAGACAGTGATCAGTGGGTCCCAAGGCTGCACGGGGAACAGAGCGGAACGTGTCCTTTATTACTGTGTCCAGGATGTTCGTGTCTCTGGTGGGACACGTAACATGCTGTCTGTATTTGGGAAGTTGGTGGCTGATGTTTGCTCTGTTAAAATCCCCCAGAACAATGAGCAGGAAGTCCTGGTGGGTTTTCTCCACGTTGTTCATCTGGTCAGTCAGGTGTTGCAGCGCCTCACGGACACAGGCCTCCGGTGGGATGGAAACACCGACCAGAATGAATGAGGAGAACTCCCGCAGTGAGTGAAATGGTTTTCAGTTTATGATCGGTCTCTAAGTGAGGACTGCATGATTGCTGTAACACTGTGACATCTGCACACCAACCTTTGTTTATGTAAAAACAGATTACTCCCCTTGTTTTCCCCAAGAGCTCTGCTACTCGGTCGCTCGGTGGAGATGGAATCCAGACAGGTGAAGCGTCGAGTCCAGGATGTGCTTACCAAGCAGGTTTCAGTGAAGCACAGGGCGGCAGATCTGTAGAAGTCTGGATTTTTACTGTTAAGAAGCAGCAGTTCATCCAGCTTGTTTCCCAGAGAACGGACATTCGCCAGGTGAATAGACTTTGTGTGTTCGCCTCCTGCTACATCTCCTCATAGCTCGAGAGGATATTGAACAATAAAGCCACACGTCTGCCTGTCTGAACATTTTATCCTGTTTTCTCAGGTTAGTGATGTGTGAAAATCCACAAAACACCTTAAATAACTTCAAGCCGAGTGTTTACATATACCTTGGTTAAAACGATTTTGTGTTGTGTTTTAGTCGTATTAGCAGCTACGAGCGTTTGTGTCGAGTCTGAGTGCTAGCATCGAGCTCAAACATAGTAACAGATTATTCCTGTGTGTTAGAGGGCGGTTTCCTGACTCCTGTACATTGTTTTATTATAAAGAAGCAAATCATTTCAATATGTTTAGAGAACGCATTTCATGTTAAGTCTGTTTGGTTTGTGCTAAGCAAAATGTGAGTTATGTGTTCTTTAGTCTATGTTTGCCCTGTCAATATATATGTTAGCCATTTTGTATAATTTGCCGTTAAGTGTATTAATCATTCCCTTAGTAGATATCTGTTCATTTTGCAAGTCTGTAAACAGCTGGTATGGGTTGAACACCAATCTATCACACCAAATAGGATGATTTAAGTGCATTGCTACAACAATCTCAGCTACACAAATCTGTTCTCAGCCTCTCCCTGATGGAGAGACCTGTAACACCTACAACCAGCCAAAACCAACAATGTGTGATTTTTTTTCTGTTCAGTATTCCATGTTATAGCAGGCGTCACAGGTCTGTATAATGTTTTTTTTTGTGTACAAGTTAAACTAATGACATTCTGTATGCGTTAATTACTGAGCATTCGAGAAGCTGGTAGGTAACTTTAGACAGTCAGGCCAGCTGTTTCCCTTTCTTCCAGTTTTGAAGCTAAGTTAGGCTAACTATGTCTCAACCCTAGCGTTGTACTAAATACACAAACATGAGATACATCAAAACAACAATATGTCATCCAGAGGAGGCTTTCATCACCATGCCCCTATCTGGGGGAAAAAAAACAATCCTGCAAACTGCAAAGACAGCAACGACGTAAACAGAGAAATTTGAAAAGCATCTCTCAACTTCTACTTTAAACTAATAAGTTTAAATTGATTAATAATGCTATGCCAAAGAGTTGCTGTGTGGTTGGCTGCACAAAATTCAGTGAGCCCAGATTTGCTTACCTGCTATGGCAGGTGATCTTGATTGAAGGACCTTATTGCCTGACAATATCCAAAGAACCCAACGGGACACTGAGTCATAATGTAAAAAAAACATTTTCAAAAACATTGGAACACTATAAAATATAAATAAAAACAGAATGCAATGATGTGCAAATCATATAAACCCATATTTCATTGCAGATAGACTGAAGACAATATCAAATGTTGAAAGTGAAAATTTGTATTGTTTTTTTAAAAAAAAAAATAAGCTTTTGAATTTGATGGCAGCAACGTGTTTAAAAAAAGTTGGGACAGGTCATGTTCACCACTGTGTTGTATCATTTCTTCTTTTTACTACACTGTAAACATTTGGGAACTGAGGAGTTCCTTCTCTCATAGAAGATATTATGTTAATGTTTATTGCTGCATTTAGTTTTACTAAAATCAATACCATTTATCATCAAAAATAGTTCTTTTCTCAAAGCCTCTTGAAATTGAAGAGGATTTTTCATTAGCTGGGTTAGACTGTTAGGAATAGCTTGCATTACAAACTTAAATTCTTGAACTGAAAGGATTTAACAGAAAGGAAACATTCAGAACTAAACAATACACCACTGGTGTCAAAGAGGTCACATACATAAATAATACCTTTATCAACCCAGTTTTGTTCTCTTCTATGGCATCATCAGATTCTCTCCCTTTAATCTCAGATGAACATTCTACTACAGAATGCTGGACAAGACATAAAAAGGGTGTGCAGTCCACTGAAGTAGGACACCTGGTCACGAGTGGGAAGTAGAAAGCATGGCCTCTTTGAAAAGTTGTTGAATCTTGCTACATAAGAGCATGCACTATTAGCATATTTATGGCATCACCATGTTGATTTGTCAGATGTCAGCATTTTTATTTCTGTCTGCATATGTCCTACTTTGCACTCACTTATGCTATTTCAATACAGTGAACCCTCGTTTTTCGCGGGGGTTACGTTCCAAATAGAAACCGTGATAGGCGAAATCCGTGAAGTAGTAACCTTTATTTTTTTTTACAATTATTATACAATGAAATACTCCATAATACATTGAAACCAAAGAACAAAACCTTTTTACAGGCCCAAGCATTTGTTTAACAAATAAAAGTACTGTATAAATGTTTTTTTTTTACAAATAACTACTGTACTGTAAAATAATAATTTTAATCATCAATACGAACTGAAGGCTTCAAATTGCTGAGATCGGCACCGCCCCACTGCGACCCGAGTCATTGGATTAGAACGGGAGAAAATGAAAAATGATTATGAAAACAAATACAAAGTACAGTCGGACAAATAGTGACTCGTGTATTTCACTGCTCTTCTGACTGAGCCGCTGCATCCTGACTCCGCTCTGCAGCGGTTCTTTCTTCTAAAGCCGGCGGTGCAGGTGTGGTTTTTCAAGAGAAGAACATAGTTATCGGTAGTTGTTGTCGCTCTTTTTTCTTCTGGGCAAAAAGATTCTTATAAACCGACATGCCACCATCGATTATTTTTAATTTGGCAAGCTGTTTTACGTACGTGTACATATTAAACCGCAACGTTATTGACAAACAGGTAGAGAAGAAGCGGAGAGACTGTTTAGCCAATCAGAATGCAGAACACAATGCACGATGCAAATCCGTGAAGCAGCGAGACCGTGAAAGGTGAACCGCGTTATAGCGAGGGTTCACTGTATAGCCAAATTACAAATAAAACTGTTGTCATTTACATATTTGTCTATTTTTGTTATGGAGGTTCAGGAAACAGACTCAAGCAGAAAGTCCTCGAACAAAGCTGTGGCATCACATACTCAACTCTCCTGGAGCCAGTAGTCCAGAGGATCCAAGGTTTGATGAGGTGAGTGCAGTCTTGGAAGGCTTGGAGCAGCTGGTGTAGATAGGTCTGCAGGCAGGAAATCCTCCGGAACGGGAAGGCAGACCCCCATAGGATGAGTGGCAGGTCAGCAACTGAAGACGAGTCGGACAGACAATAATTAGGACTGACTTCAGGTAACAAAGACTTACAATTGTCGGGCAAGGTGGTCTGAGTCGTAGTATCGCGTAGCAGACCGAACGATCTGACAAGATGGTGTGGAGAGCCAGGGATGATATACTGCAATGGATGATTAGTTGAATGATGATCAGCTGCACCAGCCATCCAGGGGAGTGAGACAGGGAGACGCCTTCAGGAGGTGACACCCTAGCAAAGCCCACACAGACACAGACAGACAGGACAATGACCAAATAAGGACAAACAGGAGGACACAGGACAACGAGCAGGGAAAGTAGGGGGAACACAGAAAGGGAAAAACACATGGAAAAGACAGAGATCCTGACACAAGTATAAAATAGTGATTGGAACGCCGCCTTTTAAGACTACATGTTAGAAAACAATCACTTTCAAGCCATCTCAGATTGTTTTTCATAGACGGTCAATGTCAAACAAACATCCAAAACATACAGATCCTGGTATGCTTTTATTCATAATTAAGTTTACGGGACGTGCAAATTACAGGAGTTTCCAAGGAATGACAACAAATCATGAGAATCCCAGAGGATGGCCTTAAAGTACGGGACTAATCTGCTAAAAATATGGGTGTATTGAGAGGTATGAAAGTGTCATTATGAAGGCATGGGAAGATCTACTGGGGTTGGCATTAGGTCAGATATGAATGGAACATTATCTAAGAATGATTCGATGATGAAAGCTGGTCTTATATTATCATTTGTGCAAGTTCATCACAAGATGTGATTTGGAAGAGCATTTTGCCATTTACTGAGCTGAGATCTGAGGAGCTGGAGGTGTGCTGTTGTTGTGTTAAACGCTGGTATTTTTCAGTGCATGACCTTCAGACTTTGAGCGTCCGCACCAAACAGGTATCCTGACTGTCAGACTAAGAATATGTAAACCATGATGGGATTAGGTCTAAATATCTCCTGTTTCTCCTTTATTGATCCTAGTTTTATTGTAAATTATTAACTTAACGCTCCCACAACGTAGTGTAACACATGAATCTTGACCAGAAAAGATTAGAGTAGTTTGACTGAACTGCAGTGCAAAGCCAAGAAAGGAATTTCCAAAGCTTTAAGCAAATAAGGCATGAGACTGCTGATGACTGGCAAGGAGGAAGACTTAGGAGACAAATGGAAAAGGAGAAGAGAGTAGGCAGCAGAGACAAAGATGAAGACATTAGAAATGGAGAAGATGAAGAACAAATGAATGTGAGGAATGAGGACAAGAATAAATCATAAAATAACAGAAGAGGAAGTGATGAAGAGAGAGATGAAGCCAAAGAGACCGATGTTTTTATTCTCTGGTCAGATAAATCCAGTGCAAAACCATGTCACTGAGTAAAATTGTACATTTTCAGATATTGTTTAAATATCTGTGAAGAAAAACATCAGTCATTAGTTAATGTTTAATGATTAGTTCATGTGTACCAAGAAAAATAGCATTAAATAAGAATGATTTTTAAGACAAGGTGCATCAAAGATTCAATAAACAACATCATCAATCACCTTTGAAATAATTTGCTATTGTCACATACAGTAGAACATTTATATACAACTAAATTGTTTGCAAATTTTGGAGTGAGTTTTATAGTTTGAACTTTGTAGGAATGTTCCATGTTAAGCCTCTACACTCAGTCAATATTCATTTTTTGATATTTTGAGCAATAACAACAGAATATAATTCTGGTGAATGTTGAAAATGAAGTGGTATATTTACCAAACAAATGTTTGATTTATCTTGTTGATGTCACGTTTCGAGCACTATAGGATACCAAAATTATTCACCTTGAAGGTGTGATATCAGCTGTTACATTTCGCCCAGCAGTCCCCTTGCCTGCTCAAGCATTCGCCAACTGCAGAACATCAAATTTTGGGAGCTCTCAATTTGTGGCCAAGAACAAAGGGGAACGGCTTGTCTGAATGTCACACCTGTTTGAACTACAAAGGGCTCAATCTTAAGACTCAGTAAGCTGGAACTGGCTGTAATGCAATGCCATTACAGTATAAAAGCAGGTCAGGGCTGCGGAGGCACAGTTCAAAATGCCACACTGGATGAGCTGAAGTCTTTTACCTCAGTAAACTAAATGCTATTCTCAGAACTGAGAACAATGTCCTTTCACTGACCAGCTCTGGGTAAACAGAAATGCCTTCTAAATGCTAGAAAATGAATGTCTCAGTAACATATATGTATAAAGAAAATGCCTGTCACGATTCCAACCAGTAGAGGTGGTTGAAAGTTTGAGAGTTGGATTTCTTATTTTGTATTTGTAAATATAGCGTAAAATATCAGCAGATTTTCACACAAGTCTGAAAAGTAGATAAAAGAACACAATTGAGCAAAATATTTTATACCTGGTCCTTTATTTATTTATGAAAATGGTGCAATATTGCATATCTGTGAGTGGCTAAAGTATGTGAACCTTTAGGATCAGCAGTAAATTGAAGGTGAAATTAGAGTTAGATGTTTTCAATCAGTGGGATGATAATCAGGTGTGAGTAGAAACCCTGTTTAATTTAAAGTACAGGATTCTATCAAAGTCATAGCTTCGCAACACTTTTGTGGAAATTAATCATGGCATAAACAAAGAAGATCATTGAGGAACTCAGAAACCGAGTTGTTGGTGCTCATCAGGCTGGGAAAGATTATAGAATCATCTCTAAGGAGTTTGGACTCTACCAATCTACATTCAGACAGACTGGTTACAGGTGCAAACAGTTCAAGATCTTTGCTACCCTCCCCGGGAGTGGTCGACCAACAACGATTAGTCCAAGACCAAGGTCTGTAACAGTCCGTAAGGTCACAGAGCAGACTAACATCTAAGCAAATAAAGGCTTCTTCCACATTGGTTAATGTTGAGGTTCAGGAGTCAAGCATCAGGAAAACACTGAACAACTGTGGTGTGCACAGCAGAGTTACCAGGAGAAATGTTAGAACATCTGCAGCAAGACATCTCTAAGCACACAAGTCGTTTTATCAAAAGAATGGTGAAGGAAAAATGTAATTAGTCACAACCTGATCTTTATTCAAAAGACATGTTGTGGAAGGTCCTGGACCGAGCAGCTCTTGTATGGAACACCCCCATTATGACAAAGTTGAAGCTGTTCTGTACAGAGAAGTGGGCTAGTCGATGTGCAGGACAGATCAACAGTAACTGCAAATATTTAATTGAAATATAAATCTAAGGTTCATATACTTTTGCTACTGACAGTTATTAAATATTGGATCATTTTCCTCAATAAATAAATGACCAAGTATGGTACATTTGTCTCATTTGTTTGTCTGTGTTTTTATCTACTCTTCGAACTTGTGTGAAAATTATGTTTTGTGTCACTTTAGTGCATAAATGTAGCCAACTCCAAAGGGTCCACAAACGTTGAAGCACCACTGTACCGTTAGTCTACAAATGTTTTTCTTACTTATCATGAGGTTAATAGAAAAGACACAATTTAGTCCCCAGTAAATCCAGTTCTCATTTCCAAACGCGCTGAACAGAACTGCACTCAGTCGGTCTTGCTCACATAGCATTACCTTTTGCATTAGCATTACTGTTGCAGCTACCTGTCTTCCCCACTGAATAGCAACAACTTATTCAGAGAATGATTACATTTTCAAATACGGTTTATTGTCACAGATAACTTTAATACAGTAATATCTCTTCAGCAAATATCTATGGAATGAATTGGATGGAGCACCCTGACAGTGGTGATACCAAAAATAGTACAAGGTGCTCCAATTTCTGCCCAAAGAAAATAAAATAATAATAATAAAAAAAAATAAGTAGAATTGAGTCAGTACTCACAGTGGAGAATGAGCTATAGGTTTGTCTATGGTGTTCTGCCTGCTTTGTTGTATTGTAATATGGATGTATTTATTTATTTGTGTTGACTGTCCCTCTTGTTTGTGGTTGAGTTGTATGTATTTTACAGGCTCATGTGGTGATGGGAACTCCAAATTAGTATTGGCTATAAATGCTGTAGTGTCTGTTTTTTTCCCCACACAAAAAATAATTCCTTAACACAGCAACAAGAATACTGTGTTCTTTCTTTTTCTTCTGGTGTTTGACACCTTTGTGAATTACCATGACAGCAACTCACTGCTCTTTGTTTGTGCACTTTCTTTCACTGTGGCCGCAAAACACCCTTTATACTGACTGCTACTGCCTCTGTGATGAGGGACGTTAGCAGCGCTGAATGACTTAGAACCTTAACCAGGCAGGTGATGGGCAGACCAACGTGAAGATACGCGCTTACATCAAACATGCTCCTTGCAGGGCAGCTGGGCTGTCCTGCAAGTGTCCGTTACACTACTACTACAGCCCATAAGAAGCCCTGACTCATGACCATCTATTTATATCCACATAGACCACAGGACTTTTTGAGTCAGTTTGCATAGTCAAAAATGTCAAAATAACTGGTACACAGAGGGTAGAATGTGTACAATATTCCTTGTGAGCCACCACACGTCCTCCTCAGACTCTCTCCACATGTAAAAGCTTCGTAAATGGCATGAATGGAGGATAAACTGAATTATTTACAAGAACTGCTGCTGAGTAATAGTTACACACACACATATTAAACTCACAGTGTTGAAGGCATGTACAGCAGGCTTCAAAAGTAGAGTGGGAATATGTATTATAGTACAATCAGAAAACATTTAAATTCAGGGTAAATGTATCCTCATAAGAACAGTGCAGAGTAGCTTTCAATACAGATAACATGCAAACCATAAACTAATAACTACAAACAAATAAATCCATCTATCCTTTATCTTTATCTGTCACCGCCTCTTCGTGGGTGTGTTTGCTTTATGTCTCACAGCGTCCCTTATGGGCAGTTACTGTTACTGTTACTGAACATGGCCTCTTTATACAGTAGAAAATAAGACTTATGGCAGCGATATACCACCAAATGCAATGCCTTTTTTATTCTTAACTGTGTATAATCATGAGCAACTACTTAACAATTAGAAAACAATTAGATACAGATATGTACACTCAACAGGGTACACTACTGCCAACATGATTATATCAAACTTATTTAGGTATCTTCATACTTGCAGAAGCAAAGTAAAACAGCGGATGAACTCCCATGAACTGCCATCTTAGCGATTCCTCCAGTGGGTTGCTCTTACTGTACGAAAGTTGGGGTGTGTTCCTCTGCACAAGTGTTGGGGACATCAGGCCCATAACATTGTTTTGCTAGGTCATCATTTTAACGTTAGCTTACAAACATACTACTTTTTAACTCGCACACACACATTACTTGATTAACATGTTACATTAAATCTTTCAAGAAAAAGCAGTGTATGTGCAAGCTTTTTATATGCATGTGTGAGGGAAATGAAGTGTATGTGTGAACACTTTTGTATGTTACGTGTGGAAAAAAAATATTTTATGTGCGTGTGCGTGCAGCTTTTAATTAAGGGTCGACCAATTATTGGGGCCGATATTTAGCAATTTTACGATTCTAGGTATCAATATTTATTTATTTAATCGGCAATTAAATTAATTAATTACAAAATCTGCTGCTTTGGCTCTGATGCAGCATCTCTCATTCTGCAGTCACCACTCTGTGGTGTTGAGCAATGTCCTGCCCACAGCTTTATCTGATTGGTAACACCTCTCGAGCAATGGTCAATCAGCTCTGAAGACTTCAGCGGCCCATCGGATCTATGTTGAAAAGATAAGACAGAAGATACTGCAGACGTTAACAACACAATGGTCTTCTATGCTGAAGATGCAAAAACAGCTCAATCGTGTCTTACTTGATGTTTCTTAGAGTTAAACGACACACGTTTTTTCATAAAAGTTTGCCTCAAACCGTAGCGACTCGTTATCTCCCTACCACTGTAGTGTTGCTGGCATCGAACAGAAAAAAACATATTTTTCATAAATAACAAGGATTTCTCAGTTCTAACATTTGATATGTCGTCTTTGGTCTGTTTTTAATTGAATATGGGTTTTTAAATTTACATTTTACAAAGTTTCCCAACTTTTTCGGAAACAAGGTTGTATGAGCCAGCTTTTTATATGTATGTGTACCAAAGTCCTGTATGTGCAAGCTTTCATGACATATGGCCTAAACGGCACCTCATACCATAGAACTTTATGGGCTTGTATGTTTCTTGTATGTTTTCGTTTTCCAGCTAACTTTACTGTTATTGGTGATGAATCTCTAAAAACCCACTGTACAATATCTGCCGAGCTCCAAACAATGGACAGACACAGTCAGCAACATGGAAACAGATGAATATAGTCAAAGTGAAAATGTTTGTATCGCCAATGATATCCCAGACTTCTTCTCGAGTAACAAACTATACCAATCAAGTTATCTATACAAATATCCTTGCTTGCAAAGTGAAATTAGCGTGTAAATGTCTTATTTCTTAAAACGATGATATAGACCATAGTGTTTGTGTGAATTAATTTGGCATTGGTGTGTAACTTTGCTAAAACAATGTCAGGCTTTGTAGTTTTCTCTGGACCCCTGCCCAACCTGAACAAGGATGACATGTTAAGCTGCATATGTTATGAGGTGGGTGTATTTTTCCAGGACCCAAATGCAAGCACACAGACTCGAGGTATAAGTTCCAAAAATACTGTCTTTATTGTCCAAAAAAATAAACAAACAAAAAACTACAAACCAAAAGGTGGCACCGAGCGTGTCCACTTTACGTCCAGTCGGGAGGGCAACTCAACCGACAGCTCCAGGGGGACACGGCTGACAGGGCAGCCGGCAGACCAGCGGAAGGGACGGCGTCAACAATCCTCCTAGCCGGGAGGGCAACTCCACCGACTGGTGATTTTGACGGGGAATATCCGCAGGAGACACAGAGGCCGGAGGAACGGGAACAGGAACAGGACTGACAGGGAGCTGACGGGGAGCAGACGGAGGACAGACGGGTGGCTAACAAAAATGAACCGACAACCAGAGTTGTGCAGGGGCAGGTTACATATAGTCTGGGGAGGTGATCAGGGAGATGCAGCACACCTGCAGGTGGTGATCAGGGGGGAGTGGCTGCATCTGCTGGGACCGGTGAGGGGCGTGGCCACGGGAGGTGAGTGGCGTGGCCACAGACAAAGACAGGGGACACAGGAGGAGAGGTGATCGGGGGCAAAATGGAGGACAAAACTGAACTCCTGACAGCATATTGTCATTCACCTGCGACACAGGGTCTTTTATTCTGAAAATTGAAAGGATGTTCTTAGCTTTCCTTCGTCTGACTTCCTGCCTGGCTGATCGGTTCTGCACAGATTGACACAATCTCTGTTCGGCTTCTGCCAATAGTAAACTGCACCTATCTTTAACGCAACGGAGTACTTGTGGGTCGCTCCTAACACTAGGGTGACCAGATCTCAACAAACCAAATGTGGGAAAAAGAGCTTGTTTGTGTAGGACAAAGTGGGACATGTTACCAATGCTGAGAGGTAATCTCAAGTTTTGATATGTCATTCCAATTTATAATAAACCAACAATAGACTTTGAGGGTTACAGATCTGGCTGTTACCTTGAATTTGAGACATAACTCTGCAAAAGAAGCAAAAACCTCTGAGAATGTCCTTCTGCCGGTTTACCTTCATCCACTTATAAACTGTCCCAGACGCTGCATTTCCTTTTCTTTCTGTTAGTTTCCTTCATATTGTGCGGATTTACCTTGTGACTTTGTGGTCACGTAATGATGGCATTATGGCATCATTAGATTCTCTTCTGTGACATCATCACATTCTCTTCTGTGACATCATCACGTTCTCTTCTGTCACATCATCAGATTCTCCTGTGACATCATCAGGTTCTCCTCTGTGACATCATCAGGTTCTCTTCCTTTAATCTCAGATGAACATTCTACTACAGAATGCTTCAGAGCAGCTCTTTACAGTTTCAGGGTTTCTTCAATATTTCAATAACAACTGATTGTGTTCACTTCACTGTTGATTACAATGTGTTTACATTGTGGTAACTATGGAGACAGGTGGAAACATACAACCCTTCCTACTCACATTCACACTTACAGACAATTAGTCTCCAGTGAATCCACACTGCACGTGATTGGACAGTTGGGTGTCTATGTGTGTTTACATTGAGGTAACCATGGAGACAGGTTGTTCACTTCACTGTGGATTGCAATGTGTTTACATTGTGGTAACCATGGAGACAGGTTGTTTACTTCACTGTGGATTACAATGTGTTCACGTTGTGGTAACCACGGAGACAGGTTGTTCACTTCACTGTGGATTACAAAGTGTTTACATTGTTGTAACCATGGAGACAGGTGGAGACATACAAGTTCACAAGAAACAGTTTAGAGTCCAGTGAATCCACCCTGCACGTCATTGGGCAGTTGGGTGTCTGTGGCTCCACCTCCATCTCCTCCTGTGGCTCCGCCTCCATCTCCTGCTGTCAACAACATGTCAAAGTTTCCTGCTATGAAACACTGAACTTTAAAAAATGAGTAGATGAGGGCCTGACATGGTCACTGCAGATATCAATGTCTGAGTGTGAAAGTCCAACTGGATTTAATACAAACATCTGGAACACTTTCACTCTTCATAAACTTTTTCTTTACAATAAACCTCATTTTGGTGCATTTTGGATAAAATTATGAATGTATAAAATTATGTAAAAAAAAATAAGTTTCATCAGTAACTAGAGCCAATTCAAAATGTGGGACATCGTGTCAATATGTGGGACAAGACAGAGAAATGCTGTGCAGTCCACATAAAATGGGACACCTGGTCTCACCAACTTTTTTGAGACATGTTGCTGCCATCAAATTCAAAATATCCATATATTTTTCACAAAACATTAACATTTTTCCATTTCAACATTTGATATGTTCTCTTTGGTCTATTTTCAATTAAATATGGGTTTATGTGATTTGCAAATAATTGCATTCTGTTTTTATTAGTATTTTACACAGCATCCCCAGATGAAACAAATCAGTGAAACTTTAAGCATATCTGACAGACACAAAGTCCATATTGATCTACAATTTTTACTTCAAAAATCAGACAAAACTGAAGTTGTTGTATTTGTGTGTCCAAACTCTGTTTTTAAGCCTCCCAGCCCCAGCTGTGTGTTAGTGATTATTTAAGAAGCAGAGCCTGTACAGATTCCATGAAGATTTGAATCACCTTTCTGAGACATTTATAGAAACATCATGTTTTACATGTGGACACATTCATGGACCGCAAAACGGTTCATAAAATCAGTTACACCCTGCCTCTGTGTGACACACAAAGTTGATCCATGGATTTGTTACTTCCAAGCTAGACTACCGTAATAATCTTATAAAAGCCAGCAGTTGATCTAAAATGCTGCAGTGAGTGTACTGATGGGATTTAGCAAGGGAGTTAATTTGTCTTCAATATTAGCATCTTTTCATTGGCTTTTCCAACAAGTTCAAGAATTAAACTTAAAATGCTTTTCCTAACTAAAACTCTTAATGGCCAAGCTTCACGTTATCTCTAAGATCTTACAGTACCATATTATCCTAATAGAGCACTTTGCTCTCAAAATGCTGGCCTGCTTGTTGTTCCTGGAGTTTTCAAAAGTTCCCAAAGCTTGCAGAATGAGTTTGCGAGGCAGACATCCTTTCTACTTTCAACATTAAGCCCACAACATTCTTATTTGACAAAGCTTATTTTTAGGGCTAGCTCAGAGTCATCATGTAGTAATGCTGTTAGGTTGTTAGGGGGCCTTCAGTGAAGCACTGAGCACCTTTTGTCTGAAATCCACTCCACGCATTAACTAAATGCATTCCATCCCATTAACTAAATGCATTCTCTCTCCCATAGTTTTTCCTTTTTCTTTCTTCATGCAGTCCTCCTTGCCTGCATAGTTTTGTACTTTTTGTTACAGGTATCACTGACCACGGAGCTGCGTGTTTCTGGTCGGCCCCACCAAAAGTTTATTGCATCTTGTATCTCTATACTGTTATTTTTTTCACCCCACTCTCCCCTCACTCCAACTGGTCAAAGAAGATGGCTGCCCACCTCTGAGCTTATTTCTTTCATACGTTTCTGCTTGTTAAAACCACTTTTTTTTTTTTCCATCCTGATGTCATTAGTATGTTTAGTGATTTGATATTGTTTGTGTTGTGATTTGGTGCTATTTAAATAAAGTGAATTGAATTGAAATTTGATGTTTACAAGACAGGTAAAGACAGCAAAAGTAACTAAAACATAAATATTAGATGTTGAAAAAGTGTAGTTAGGTCAACATATGGTCCTTAATCATAAATTGCATGGCACTGTATATTAATACCATGAACAGTGCTTTACAGAGGAGTCATATTTATTTGTCCAACTTATTCATGTTTATATACAAGGTTGACACTTATTCAACAATTATATAACAATATATAGTAACATCAATGAAAAATATGTTTTGAATTAAAGGAACCTGAAAATATATTAAACAGAAAGGAAAACCACCGAAAACACAGAAAGGAGAACCTTGAATGTGTAAACACACTGGACACTCATTTTACCAGACAGGACAGGTGGCTTGATGAGCATGAAAATTAATGAGAACCATATGCAGAGGCCATCAAAGTCACCAGGAGGAGTTAGATGTACCCAGACCAACAAAAAAAAAAGGTAAAATACACTGATGTAGTTCCAGGGGTTCCAAACGTTGGGGTCTGGCAAAATCTCCATTCCCAAGTAAACACACAATTTTTGGGCGTCACAAACCAACAATTGTAAACTATCAGTTTAACCATGTGTTGTACTTTATAAACAGACCATATGCTTTTTTCTCTGCAGTATTCAGGGTTCTTCAGAAATGGAGAATTGATGACACCGAAGTTCTTTTGGAAGCTTGTGGTGGAACAACACCTAAAAAAGACATTTGATGTGTTTTACATTTGTTGTCACCCATGCTGTAAGGGTAACAGTAGGTAATCGTGTGACCAGATAAAAACCTAACTTACGACAGTGATGGGGGTTCGTAAAATTTAAAGGCTGTGTATGTGCACATATGGGCTGGCATGAGGTGGGACCTGGATATCATGTCTCCGACCTCCGGTCAGTACTGCTCAAACTGGTTGATCCTGGAATGAAAAGCTATCCTGAAAATCAACAAATACAGTAGCTCTGTACACAACAAAACCAACCTACGTTGAGATGTACGGAGAAACTGACCACAGTACAATTTCATTGTGACAGTCTTAGGAAGTGGTACTTTATGTGGACAACAAGGTTACAGATAATCTATAACTTTTCTCTCTCTGCCTGCTAATCTTGTCAGGGACAGGAATCGTGACTCAATACCATCGACCTCAAATAGTCCCTCTTATTTCCTGCAACTGCTTCTCTCAGGAGAAAGCTCGGCAGCTGACAACAAAACATAACTGGATTTGAAAGAGATTCACAAATTGCCCCTCTTGTTTGCTATCCACTAAGGTTTTCTACAATGTTACAGTGGATGTCTTGAATATTTGAGTACAATGGGCAGTGAAATGATAAAAAACAAAGCATGCAGTGATGTATATTTCTAAAAGGATTCAAGTCTGAGAAAGCCAGATGGAGTGAGCAAACTACAGTTTGACAGTCCAGTGCAGTGAAAGACAGAGCTTAGCTTCCTGCATTGTTTCCAGATAGGCAGGGCTAACTCAGGGGCTCGAGCTGCATGCTGTTCCTGTGATTAGCCTTCCATCTGGCAGGGTGGGCAGCATGAGCAGCCAGAGCGTCACAGACTGCTGCATATATCTCAGAGTTGGGGGTCTTCCTTTGCGTTTGGCAGAGACAATCTGTTTGTCCAGCCCTGCCCACAATGCCCAGAGGGATCAAACATCTGGCTGACTTTGTTTTCTGGACGGTAAAGTACAATGAATAAGATGTCATGCCCCTCATGGTTCACACATGTCATCTGTGTTTATGCCTTTGTTATTTTGACTGAAAAAAAATAATTGTAAGTGTATTTGATTCCAGATTAAACTGGAATTATCTTTTTTACATCGTACACATTCAGACTTTTAAGAAATTAAAGCATTCGACATCTGTGGTTATAACAGTAGTATAGAAGCAGGAGCCCCTTTTCCACAAATTCTGATTTGGTTTTGCTTTATTAATGTAGTTTGTCCTATTGTGGTAAGAAACCAGTGTTCTCTACTTTGTTCCTGTTATAATATACTGCTAATGTCAAATGCTGAAAAATGCAATAAAAAAATCTTCACAGCACCACAATGTCAATGGAACAACAGAGACATGTCATGTTCATCAATGTTACTTGGAAATACATTTTATGTTTTACTAATTGATTAATGGAGTCTCATTTTATTGAAGTCAGTTAATTTTCTGATTCTTAAAATGCATTCAATGTGGCTCCACACTTCCTGCACAGATATTAGACTTCCAGCAGTTCAAAAGGCAAAACCCCTGCCTTGAGAACAAGTGAAGAGTTACGTTTCACAGACAAAAGCTTATCTTTCAATAAAAAGAAATAAAAAAATTGAAGTGAGTATCCCAGAAAGTTGAATCAATTAATCTGCACCCAAAGTTTAGTGGGAGAAATATCTCATCACTCATCCAAGTTACTTGGTCAGTCTCAGCTGACAGCAAGTATCCACAAACATTATAAACAGCACGGCTGCATAACGAACGGACCATCACAGTTGAATAACCAGGAAACCAGTGATCTGTTTTATATAGATATTGCAATGACCATTTTTTTTTTTTTTTAATTACCACATGTACTATTCACAGAGGACTGGGGAATAGACAAAATCACAGCACTGTGAGATAGCAAACGATTACTCTTAAGCACCCTTGGTTCAGGGATGGTTGTTCCTTCTTTACATAGATAGCCGCTTTGGCTTTGTTCATACCCACTCTGTGGCCTGTCTGGAAGGCAAAAAAAAACACATCGAAACCAAATTTGGCTGTGGTTTGAAATGTGATTCCTGATGTCTCAGTCCGGACACTCTGGTGGTTTAGGTCTAATTTCTTATGTCGCTTGCAACAAAAGTGAGCAGAATCTTTGTTTCCACTATGACTAACAGAGTGCTATCAGAGAGTGGAGATTCTGCTGCTATGGAGGACAACCAGAATAACAGTCTCAAAATACGGTGAAAGAAATCTTCTGCTGGCACTTTGCTTCCACATTGGAAAGCTGCATCACCAGCGTAACTATGTGTCAATCGTTACCACAGTAACCCAAGCAGATAGGTTGGGGATATCGGGACACACCAAATCCGATTTGCATTATCAGATGGGCATTTACTGTAGTTAAGTTTTCCCCCAGATGTCGTCCAGTATTGTGAAATAATTTGCAATCGAGTAACAGTAGGTGGGTGATAAAGAACAACAAATAGAAATGTTTTTCTGTTTTCCTCTTAATCTGCAAAGTGGTTTTGTAAAATGGGGTTTAATTTTTACCCTTTATTGGTAAAGTAATAGAAAGTGTTGGATTTCCTATGAATCAGAAAAGAGCCAAGAAATAAAAGTCTCTCTAATATTAACCATGTTCTATTCAGTTCTACTGTTAATGTGAATAGCTGAGAATGTATAATATACAAATATATAAATGTATTACTTCTATAACTTGTATAGCTCAGGTGTGAAATTTAGCAGGTTTCTTAGCTTTCAGCAGACAGACAAGAGTTAATGATGTCATCTAGAAACACATGCTGGAGCTGTTCCTCAGACAGTGAATAATGGAACAACTCCCAGAAGACTGTGCCAGCAGCCATGCTGTTTTTCCTGGGATGTAATGGGTACATTTTCTCTTTCACAGCTGGAAGCCCCGTATTCAAATGAAACTCATTAGAATGTAATAGCCTTTAAAAAAAAAAATCCTTCAAGAGCATGTAATCTTATCACTGATTTAGTGACAATGGACCAACTTCAAGTGTCTCACGAAATCATGAATTTTGAGAGTTGTTAGTTCGATATTAAACTTAAGACATGTGTCTGTTATTGTAAGTAGAGACTTTACTCGTCCAAATCATAGTAATAGCACACTTATGACAAGCCAGGTACATTAACTATCTGCACAATCTTAACTTGTTGGAATCCAATATGTGGGAGACTAATTTGTGTTTAATAATATCCCATCTGTGCTGACATCCATGACTCGTGGACCATTGTTGGACCTCCTCTGTTCAAAGACTGCCTACTCCTACAAGCTCAGAATATAGAATACAATAACACTAGTAAAATAGTAAAAAACACAACCCAAATGAGCAATCTTGCAGAAGTCCAAAGTAAATATGATAAATATGGAAACGGCTTGCTGTCACATTAAAATATTGTGTCTTTACAGGTCTGTAAAGAGTTGAACTAACTGGTTCACATATCTGGAGCATATTTTTTAGGGTTAATACTTTTCTGTTTTCTTACAGCTTGTGATTAAATACAATTTTGGTCTGTTTAGAGATTAGCATTTAGCTGTATTAAAAAAACAACCTTGATCCCAATGTATTTAACACAATTTATTAAAGTACATTTTTACATGGAGAAGTCCGAAGTCTGTGTTCACTTAACTTGAATACGTTAGAAAACTGCATACCCTGTTGGTCCCTGGAAGCTTAGTTACAGATTAAAATGTATAAAGCATTCTTATGCTTAAATTCTATTGCATCAAATCTTGTAGTGTTGCAGTTGAAAATGTGTCTATTTTTTCCACTGAGCCATAAAGTCTGTAAATAATAGTAACATTCAATAATAATTAGTTAAACTGAATGAACTGTAATAACATAATTAAATACAATTATTTTTAATCCTTGTTTTAATTTGGTCTTTTTTTCCATTTACTCATTTCATTGTATTTTATTTCTTTCAAATCCCATGTGTCGTGTGTCTCTTATATACTCTTACATTCAGCACTTTTAATATAGATGTTGTTGAAAGCAGATGTACCAACGAAACTCTTTTACCTCCTTGTCGGCCCCTTGGACAACCCTCCCGCCTTCAAGCCCGTCTGCCATCTCCATCAGTAACAGAGTTCCCAGCTCAGCTTCTCCATCCTAGGCTTCATCATTACCTGAAGGAGTCTGTGTACGCCTAATCAAGACTTTGATTAATTGAATAAGGAACACTAAGAGGTGGTCCAGCATCAGCAGGCCTTCAGGCTCAGCAGCTCCTTCTTCTCGCCTTCCTCCCGACTTCATGGAGAGATGGTTGGCTGCAGGATGGGCCATATGGTGGTGCTGCTGTGCATGAGATCAACTCCATGCAGAGATACTGGTGCTTCCCACATCTCAAAACAGTAGCAGTGAGGCCACTGTTTCTTTCAATGTTCCCTTTGTGGCTGACATTGATATTTTATGTGATACTTAATAAATTAAATGTATATATTTCCATCTATTTTTGCAGTTTTACTGAACCTGTGTTTCTCTTTGTTGCCTCTAATTCATTAGTGTTAGGGAAGCAGTTACCAACACACAGTACCTTTTTTCTTAATTTGCATTTTATTTTTTATATTTATGCATATTTATTTTTAAAATGTTGTAGTCCTCATTATTGCCTTTTCAAAACCGTATTATTGTGTAGCTTGTCATGTGTAAGTTAATATTTACCACATAATAGTGTTGGGCCACCATGTGACGGAAACAGAGGCTGACAGGGAGACAAAGCCTGAATACTACAAACTCCATCAGCCTTTGCGTCTAGGTCTACATCTGAGATTGCTGGTATCTTCCTGGGGAATACCTTTCATCTCCCAACAGAACATCCAGTGACAGCACGTCCGAGATGAAATCTAGAGCACACATCTATTCTTTTCAGCAACGATATTCGAACAGGAAGAAAAAGGAGAGAAGCAACAAACATTGGAGCTCTTTTTTTTTTTTTTTCTCAATAATTCTGTGTCTCTGTCTGCACAGCCACAAAATTGAACCCATCTCTGGCCTCTTAAGTGCATATAGGATAATACCAAATAACAAAACTTTAGGCTAGTCTTTTTCTACAATTTGAATATAACTAGGATTAAATACATCTTAAATGATTTCAATTAAAATCAATAAGAAAAAAACATGTATTTACTGATAGAGACAGATTCTGAAAGCATCCTGTAAAAGGGAAAACAGACATGGTACCAGTTCTGTTTTCTAGCTTTCCAGGTAACACAACTCACTGCAAGAGGAGATAAAACACTCAGCTCTCCCTCTACCTCCTTAAGCCTCTCCTCTCTCACTCACTCACTGTCTCTCTCACTCCTTCATTCACTCATTCACTCACCTGTTCATTCACTTATTCAATCACACACATACACACACTGCTGCAGAAACCAGATAAAAGAATGTGTGAATGTGAGCAGAAGAAAAATGGCATTGGGTAGTCACAGTGAAGCATTACTAGTTATTACTCTGCGCTGTCACTTGGCGATGAGAGACAAGGTTGCGAGTCACACGAATCCATGACTGCCTGCAGTCGCCCAATGCTAGATTGATCCTCCTGCCT
Organism: Brachyistius frenatus; assembly: GCF_029030835.1. NCBI lineage: Eukaryota > Metazoa > Chordata > Actinopteri > Embiotocidae > Brachyistius > Brachyistius frenatus. The sequence continues at coordinate 659,169 of NW_027210737.1, forward strand.
CCTCTCATCTCCTCTTCTTTTTCCTTTGCTGCTTTTAGGAGTCACAGTTAATGAGTCAGCTTGATGCTCTTTTTTCCTTCCTGGAAGGTGGACAGCTGAGCGAATCCCTACATCTGCCAGCTGACCTTGAATGGAATAAAGACTGCTTCACCAACAGAGGCCATGCTGCTGCTACAGAAGGTTGGAATGTGATCTGCTTTTTGATGAAACATTTTTTTCAAACATTTATCATTGCACATTACATTAACCTCTGGGGTAAATGTAGGACTGTGATAAATATAATTCCACATGCCAATAATCAAAACTTTCTATAATTATGTATGTAATGATAATGAAACACTTGTGCTGATGAACCTACAGCAAGTCATAACAAATCTGCAGCTCTCTTACAGTGAGCTCTCCTATAGTGAGTTTCAGTGTTTTGCTGTCCAGCCCACATCTTTACAGGGTCACCTTCAATAAACGGCTGTAAAAAGCTTTAAAAACCCAACATACACCTGCTCAGCTGATATACCAAGTCTGAGTCTAGCTGAATACAGAGTTAAACATTTAGCAGCTCAAAAGCCAAATATCCCCCTCGAGTTTACGGGACTTCAAACAATGCTCCAAATAAATGCTAATGTTACTCCACAATGGCTGGATATGTACATAAGCAATTCTAACATTTTGATATGTCAGTAGTATTGTGTTCACAGGCTGCTGCCCCAAACTGGCAAAAGATGAGTTACTGCAGATTGACTGTTTTTACATGCATGGAAATATATAGTTATTTTATAGCTATATAAAGTGAGATGGATATACTGCAAACCTCATGTTTGTGTGTTAAAGCAGTGAGAAACAGCTCAAGTTTGTGCCAACATCCAAAAACCTCAATGACCAACATGTTTTATGTGTGTTGATACCATCTGGTTTTAAAGGGATGGATGTGTCTAATCCATCCAGGTGCTCGACTCTATTTTTGAAAATCAATTGTTTTTCATTAATTTCACTCAGTACTGTAAACAGATATACATGTAAAAGAAACAGATGAACATTAAACTTTGAATAGAACCAGACTAGCTGTTTCTAGTCTTCATGTTAGTCTAACCTCGTTATGTCCTGACTCTAGCTTTTTATTTACACACTTTAAAAAATGTAAAGAAAAACAATGTGATGATTTGCAATCTGAAAACAGAACAAAGACCACATATGAAATGCTGACAGAGAAATTGTGATTATTCTATAACAAATATCTGCTCATTTTGAATTTTAAGCTACCAACACGATTAAAAATGTTGGTACATGGGGAAACAAATACTTGTAAAAGTTGTGTAATGCAAAATAAAACTGGTGGAACATCTCACAACTAATTAGGTAAATTTATAACAGGTCAGTAACACGATTGGACATAAAAAGAGCATCCCAGAGAGGCAAAATCTCTCAGCAGTAAAGATGGGGAGAGGTTCACCACTCTGAAAGATTGCCTGGGCAAATAGTGCAACATTTTAACACAAACTTTGATAATTTCATAATCTAGAGTACATCAAATCATTAAAAGATTCAGAGAATCTAGAGAAGGGACAAGGCTGAAAATCTGTTGGATGGACATAAACTTCAGGCCCTCCGGCAGCACTGCAACAAAAACGGACACAATTATGTAGTGGAAATCATTGCATGGGCTCAGGAACACTTCTTAAAACCATTGTCTGTGAACACAGTTCATCACTGCATCCACAAATACAGGTTAAAACTCTACCATGCAAGGAAGAAACCATATAGAAACATAATCCAGAAACATAGCTTTTCTTGGCATAAGCTCATTTAAAGTGGACTGAGGCAAAGTTGAAAACTGTCACATGGTGTAACAAATCTAAATTTGAAAATCTTTTCGGAAATAAAGCAATTCGTCTGGACCAAAGAGGAGAGGGACCGTTGTTATCAGTACACAGTTCAAAAGCCGGCATCCTTGATGGTATGAGGGGGATGGCATGGTAGATAATCAGTTTTGCTGAATGGTACATTCCTCTTTTGGAGCAACATATACTGCCATCCAGACAACGTCTTTGCAGGGAAGGCCTTGTTTATTTAAGAAAAACAATTCCAAATTGTATTCTGCACATATTACAACAGCATGGCTTTTTCATACAAGAGTCGAGAGTTGAGAAGTGATATAAAACTGTGGTAAACATGTCCCTGTCCCAGCTTTTTTGAAACATTTGCTGCCTTCAAATTCAAAATGTGCATATATTTTCCAAAAACTATATGATTTTCAAATTATGTCATTCAGATTTGATTTACATTTAATCCCAATTTGTTTGGGAAACGGGGTTGTAGTGCATACCATTATTTAAACTGTGTTAATCTAATATTGGAATTTTTTTTTAGATAACATTTTCTAACATGTAAATAGAGTTCATATTGACCCCCATGTCATTTATATTATTGGTATATTTCATGCATCCAACTTAATGGCAAAAATTAGGATCTTTTTACCTTCTATCTTTCCATGTAAATAATCAAGAATCATCCGGAACTAGAACGTATTAGAACCAAACATCAGAAAAAAAGGTATGAAACATGTATACTGTTAACAGAAAGTAGCCACATAATATTTCCGTTTAATGAGGATTATACAGTGAACCCTCGCTATAACGCGGTTCACCTTTCACGGTCTCGCTGCTTCACGGATTTGCATCGTGCATTGTGTTCTGCATTCTGATTGGCTAAACAGTCTCTCCGCTTCTTCTCTACCTGTTTGTCAATAACGTTGCGGTTTAATATGTACACGTACGTAAAACAGCTTGCCAAATTAAAAATAATCGATGGTGGCATGTCGGTTTATAAGAATCTTTTTGCCCAGAAGAAAAAAGAGCGACAACAACTACCGATAACTATGTTCTTCTCTCGAAAAACCACACCTGCACCGCCGGCTTTAGAAGAAAGAACCGCTGCAGAGCGGAGTCAGGATGCAGCGGCTCAGTCAGAAGAGCAGTGAAATACACGAGTCACTATTTGTCCTACTGTACTTTGTATTTGTTTTCATAATCATTTTTCATTTTCTCCCGTTCTAATCCAATGACTCGGGTCGCAGTGGGGCGGTGCCGATCTCAGCAATTTGAAGCCTTCAGTTCGTATTGATGATTAAAATTATTATTTTACAGTACAGTAGTTATTTGTAAAAAAAACATTTATGCAGTACTTTTATTTGTTAAACAAATGCTTGGGCCTGTAAAAAGGTTTTGTTCTTTGGTTTCAATGTATTATGGAGTATTTCATTGTATAATAATTGTAAAAAAAATAAAGGTTACTACTTCACGGATTTCACCTATCACGGTCTCTATTTGGAACGTAACCCCCGCGATAAACGAGGGTTCACTGTACTCCTAAATATGAGTAATAATATTTTAATGCCATATGACCATGACATACTATATTGAACAAGCCTCTCTTTGAGATTTTTTTTTCCCATCATGTGGCGAGAATAGCAACATCAGTCTGTTGGTATATTGCTTGGTCCGCTACTTGGACCCAGACTGAAATATCCCAGCAACCGATGGAATATGATTAAATCTAATGAAAAAATAGACTGGTAATCCATTGGTAATCAACTAATCATAATCATTCCCTGACCTTTTCTCTATTGACAGCATGATGTTTACAAAAAAATTATATATGTACATAGGCAAAGCTGCCCTGAATCGTTTGTTGTATTTTAAGACCAGTTGAAAAGAGTGCTATTGGGAGTCAGTAAGAGACACATCAAGACGGAGAGAGGCACACACAAAGTGAGGTTTCCCCGGAGATTGACTTCTCCCTGTCACTTCTTCTCAGAGGAGAACATAGTCCTAATCCAGTGAGAAGGCTAGATACAGCTGCTCTACATCGCACCCGCTGCTGGGGCTATTGAAAGTGATATCTAAGATTACCTTTCATTCTGGCCAGCCTCCTATAACCAGCCACTGCAGTGTGTGTGCCCACTGTAGATTCAAGCAGACAGTCGCTCTCATTGAGCAGACAGCCTCCACTTCTCTCCTGCCATTTTCAGCCTGTCCTCCTTTCCAAACACAAGCAGACATTTAGAACCAGGGACACTCTCGCAGTTGATAGCCTTTGGCTGTTTGCTCTGCTTCTTTGTGCAGTGCATCTTTAGGAAAGCACATGTTCTAAAGTGGGAGAAGGTGTTTGTAAATGTTAGACCACACCTGTGACTTGACATCAGCCTTTCTTTCATAACATTTGTTTTTTTATCCACACAAGTGGAGAGAAAGGGGTTTGGGAGGATGTGTGGATGATGCACCTGGTCCACGAAGGAATGGCCTTCGTGGGCCACCTGGTCCACGAAGGCCGAACCAAAATGGGACGGTCTAATATACGATTTGTGTAAGCTTGTGTTCCTAACTTTAACGCAGTGCTACTTCAATCGTCTAGGAAATAAATGGGACCAGAAGTTTTCATTTTATTTCATTATTTAATTGAGGAGATGGAGAGGCTTCACTGCTGATACATGATGTGTCCCGGGCTGAAAGAGGACAATGGCTAGGCCAATAATAATGTAAACATTAGCCAGTTAAAAAGCGTTGATGTTAATTTAGCATAATCCAATGGCTAATAGTCACCTAACCTTGACGTGTGTGCATCAGTCACACCAGTCTGACTCGGGGAAATCACAAATCTTATCGTCTCTCCTTGGATTAAAACTATTTATCCAATGCTATCCCCCAGGACCCTTGCCATAATTCATTTGTTTCTCCATGACAATACACTGTACAAATTACTACTTACACCAACCTATTGACCAAAACACAGCCGCTGATACTTTTACAAAGTAAAAATACTTAGTTACAAGGAACTGAAGTTCCTTCCTCCGGAAACTAGTGTTTCCTAACTTCCTGGAGTGCCTGTCTCATGCATCCTTTATATCTGTCCTAGCTCCATCACAGATGATCAGTGATAAATAATGCTGTTATTTATGTCACTGGATTTAGTTTTTGGTTGGTTTGAACGAGGATTTAGTGAGTTGAAATGTTTTTATTTTCTGTCAATTAGCATGTTATTACCTTGTTTCTGCTAAATGTGTTGTCAAATTCACCTGTAACTGAGCTAAGTATGTACACATACATTGTGTATTTGTATGTGTATTTGTATGTATGCACCGGGCAATTGTAAAGCTAACGTTAGCCTCGTATGTTAAGCTGCCGCTAAATGTCGCTGCCATTACAGGATGCGGCTCAAACTGAATTTACAACTGAGCTATATTTATGTGCAAAGGGATGTAAAACTAAAATGTCATATGACAGGGCAGGTTTTTTACTTTGGTTACGAGAAGTTTTTGGTGTTTGCACACCTGAGACCCTGGAGTCAAGATGGCAAGGCACCTGTAGGAGAAATCACCTTTGATGGACACGATCTGCAGGATCTACCCACACTTCACCGTTAAGGACACAGATTCACACATCTGAGCCGCAATAGAACAAACTAGCCAGTGTGTGCTGCAACACGCAGATAATCTCACTTGGACTTTTGAGCAACCTAACCCAAGGACTGGTTATTGAGATTTGGAGAATTTATTTTGATCTGTGAAAATTGTTTTTTGTGTTTGATACTGTGATTCATTTTTTTTTTTTTTTTCTGAATTGTTAATGTATTTTTATGTATTACTCTGCATTACTAATTTACTGGTTAAAATACTGGTTATGTAGCAGAGAAAAGTGAACTAAAGTAGGCCTAACCGTGATTTAAAAAAAAAAGTATTTTACTTTAAAGTTCCTGGTTATTAACTGCTCCTCCGAACCTGGTCTCTGGTCTGAGCTATCTGCTAACATCTGCAGGTGTTATACTTTGTAATCTAAATAAAAAACTTTAATGTTTTAAGAGAATCGCCACCTTAACATGGTGGAGGGCTTTGAGTGGCTCAGTGATCCTGGGAGCTATGTTGTCTGGGGAATCAGCCCCTGGTAGGGTCTCCCCAGGCAAACTGGTCTCAGGGGAGAGCCCTGACTAAGAGAGGTTCAAAAGACCCCCGATGAACAGCAGCAGAACGAATGTAGCCACCTTACTGACTTGGACGGGGGACATCGTCGGGTGGTGGAAAGAGCACTTTGTGATGAAGGTGCTGGAGAGGCTGGTCTTGGCCCACCTCAGACCGCTGGTGAAATCTTCTCTGGACCTGCTGCAATCTTCACTGGACCCTCTGCAATTTGCGTACCAGCCTCATGTGGGAGTGGACGATGACATCATCTACCTGCTGCAACGAGCTCAGTCTCACCTGGATGAAACCGGTGGCTCTGTGAGAATCACTTTCTTTGATTTCTCCAGTACATTTAACACCATCCAACCACTGCTGCTGAGTGAGAAGCTGCGGGTGGAAGGGGGTGGAGGGGGGGAGACACGTCCACCGTCTCCTGGATCACTGACTACCTGACAGGCAGACCACAGTTTGTCCGTCTGGGCAGTGTGCTGTCTGATATGGTGGTCAGTGGTACTGGAGCTCCTCAGGGAACTGTTCTGTCTCCCTTCCTGTTCACCTTCTACACCACTGACTTCCAGAACAACTCAGAGTCCTGCCATCTGCAGAAGTTCTCTGATGACTCTGCAGTGGTCGGGTGTATAAGGGATGGACGGGAGGACGAGTACAGGGCAGTAGTGGAGGACTTTGTGGAGTGGGCGGGAAGAAATCACCTGCTCCTGAACGTGGCCAAGACCACAGAGAGATGGTGGTCGACTTCAGGAGGAAGACGACGGCTCCACAACCGCTGAGAGTTCTGGGAGAGGAGGTGGACAAGGTGGAGGAGTACAAGTACCTGGTGTCTCCATGACAACAGACTGAACTGGAAGACCAACATCAACGCTGTCTACAAGAAGGGGATGAGTCGACTCTTTTTCTTGAGGAAACACCGATCCTTCAATGTGTGCAGCAAGATGTTGGAGATGTTCTACCAGTCTGTTGTGGCCAGTGAATTGTACTTCGCTGTGGTCTGCTGGGGGAGCAGCATTGGGGCCGGCGACACCAACAGACTTAATAAACTGGTTGAGAAGGCCGACTCCATCATCGGCTACAATCTGGACAGCCTGGAAAAGGTGGTGGAGAGGAGGACGCTGAACAAACTATTATCCATATTGGATAATCCTGACCACCCTCTCCAACCCCTGCTGCAGGGACAGAGGAGGACGTTCTCCAAAAGACTCCTGCAGGCACAAGGACAGATACAGGAGATCATTCCAGATACAGGAGATCATTCCTGATACAGGAGATCATTCCTGATACAGGAGATCATTCCAGATACAGGAGATCATTCCTGATACAGGAGGTCATTCCTGATACAGGAGATCATTCCAGATACAGGAGATCATTCCTGATACAGGAGGTCATTCCTGCCCACTGCAATAAGACTGTACAATAACTCACCTCTGGCAAAATCCATCACACAACAATAACACCATTGGTTGTTTGTTTTCTTGTTTGTTTAAATCTTTGCACTATTGTTTAGTTAGTTTTAATTTAATTTAATTATTCTATTTTATTTTAATCTATTTTATTGTATATACTGTGCATTTTTATATTTAATATTTTACTGCTGTTTTATTGCTTTCCTGTACCTATAATGCTGCTGTAGCAAAAAAAAAAGTCCCCTTGTGGGATTAATAAAGTAACTATCTATCGATCTGTCTATCTATCTTTGAGGAACTCCTAAACCCGACCAGCATGGCCCCTGGAGAGGAGGCAGCGTCTGAAGACTTGGGCGGGGGGTCTCTGAGGTAGTCAAAAAGCTCCTCGGCAGATGAGATCCATCCTGAGATGCTGAAGGCGCTGGACATTGCTGGGCTGTCTCGGCTGACACGCCTCTTCAATGTCACATGGGGGTCGGGAACAGAAAAGGGTACCGGAGAGTTGCTCCAACTATCGGCGTATCACACTACTCAGCCTCCCGGGCAAAGTTTATGCCAGAGTGCTGGAAAGGAGGCTCCGACCGTTTGTCAAACCTGGGGTTTGAGAGTAGTGCGGATTCTGTCCCGGTTGCGAAACAGCAGACCAGCTTTTTACCCTCGCAAAACTACTGGAGGGGGCCTGGGAGTTTGCCCATCCAGTCTACATGTGTTTTGTGGACTTGGAGAAGGCTTTCAACCGGGTCTCACGGTTTTTTTTTTGTGGGGGTTGCTGCAGGAGTACAGGGTGCCGGACCCGTTGCAACGGGCCATCTGGTCTCTGTACAACATCAGCAGGAGCTGTGTTCGTATTCTCGGCAATAAGTCAGACACGTTCCCGGTGGGTGTTGGCTTCCACCAGACCTGTCCTTTGTCACCGATCCTGTTTGTGACCTTCAGGGACAGGATATCTAGGCGCAGCCGGGGGAAGGAGAATGTCAGGTTCAGGGGTCTCCGGATCGCATCTCTGCTGTTTGCAGATGACGTGGTCCTGTTGGCCTCTTCAGACCATGACCTCCAGCATTCACTGGGGCAGTTTGCAGCCGAGTGTGAAGCGGCGGGGATGAGGGTTAGCACCTCCAAATCTGAGGCCATGGTGCTCTGCCTACAGGTGGGGACGGAGTCCCTGCCCCAAGCAAAGGAGTTTAAGTATCTCGGGGTCTTGTTCACGAGTGAGGGTAGGATGGAGCGGGAGATCGACAGGTGGATCAGTGCGGCTGCAGCAGTAAAACAGGCGCTGCACCGGACCGTGTTGGTGAAAAGGGACCTGAGCCGGAAGGCAAAGCTTTCCATTTACCGGTCGACCTATCTTCCAACTCTCACCTATGGCCACAAGCTCTGAGGGTCGTGACCGAAAGAACGAGATCGCGGCTACAAGCGGCTGAAATGAGTTTCCTCCTTAGGGTGGGTGGGCTCAGCCTTAGGGATAGGGTAAGGAGCTCGGACATCAGGAGGGAACTTGGAGTTGAGGCGCTACTCCTTCACGTCAGGGATCCCCCAGGATGAGCTGGAAAATGTTGCTTGGCCCGCTGCCAAGGCGACCTGATCCCGGATAAGCGGAAGATGATGGATGAATGGATAGATGCTTTAAAAAAACATTTTAATTATTTAACAATAGGCTACTTTTACATTGTAGATAACGTGCACACAATATAGTACCCAAATAAAGTAACATTTATTTAATAAATATGCAATATTAGACTTCATTATATTAATTTAAAAAATACATTCAATGTTAGGACATTACAGGAATACACAACAAAGATACAAAGTACAATAATATTACCCAATTATAAATATTCAGTAAAGATAATCGGTAAGAGATAATTTATTATGTTTAAATTGGATTAATATTTACACACTTAAACATTTCAAAAGTGTAAAGCTATCGCAATCACAGTCATGTAAAATACAGTATAAAACACAACATAAAAAACTAAGCTGTGACAAACCTGGCCTATATACATTTCTTTGAGTGTGTGTGTGCATGCACACACTTGTGTAAGATTGAAGTTGATGATGGGCATCATTCATAGTCAAGTCTGTCATAGAAGCAATTGAAGTCCTTTGGGAAAACCTTCAGTTCTTAACAATATTTGAACTTCAGCACTTCAATTTTTAGGTTGGCTGTGTAAAGTGGCAACACTGCAGTCATCCTTCTCTTCCTCCTATTACATGTGGACTGAGAGGCTTTCCAGTCATCTGAGTGGAGAATGTTGTATTCCATAATTCCATAGTGCCATCTACTTTGTATCTAGTAGATGCATGGAAGGAAAAAAAATGATAGGGAGAAGAGGGAAATGTGGAGGACATCAAAAAAGTTTTAATTGACTACATATAAGGATGAGACGAGTACTCTGCTGAAACAACGATGTTGACAATGTAGTATAAATAATAGATAATGTACTTTTGACGATCACGAGTATCATCTGAGTAAATGTGTCAATATCCATGAGAGAGTACAGCATGAACTGTATCTGTTAAACCAACTAAATTATCTGTATCCGTATCTATACTCAGATGGGTCCGGGCTTAATAAATGAAGTGGATGGGAACTAACCGGAAGTTGGTCATTTAAGCCTGAAATTGATATGGGTTGATCAGAAATTGCTAAATTTATTATTTATTACAAAACTATTTACAGAACAGCCCCAGAATTGAGCTGTCGAGCAATATTTTTGATCGCAAGAGTAAGAAAACTCTTTAAAGAACACGTTTTTTCTAAAATGAAAGTTGCTATATTTATTGTTATTGTTGAGCTATAGGGAGAAAAAATGTCAGGCAAGTCATGAATAAAATAACAAATAATAATACTTTAAAGAGTGTGTAAAGTAAAAATGAAAATTAGTTTTAAGTTCATCACACCACAGAAGAATGTGTGTGATGATACCCATCCAAATTTGAACGAATAAAAACACTGACAAGTATGTTAAATTAGGCTTTGAAATCGTGAGAAAATGAGCAGTCTCCCCTACTCTGTGACTGTGGGGGCGTGGCATGGAAGCATGGCACTTGAAGGCCCTGAAACTCCTCCCACTCACAGGAAGGTACTTCTCTCAAATACCTACGACCAGGACAATGGACGCTACGTCGAGCAATGAAATAGGACTCATTCAACCGTATATGTTTGAGCCACCAGAACTTGAATCAAGTTTTGAGCAGGACATCAACCAACCTGGAAACCAATGTGGTTCTTCTGATTCTGCAACAGAATGGTCATTTTTTTCCCTCTCATTTGTTCAAATTAGCAACAGCAATACTGACTAGCATAAACTAGCTAAATCAAGTTTGGATATTTTTTTTTATTTTTTTTTATTTTATACACTTTATTAATCCCCGAGGGGAAATGTCTTCCGTAACAGACTGTATTTTAACATTGTTCCACATAGTTTTAATTGTCTGAACGGTCAGAGATCAAGTTCAGCCATCTTCCACACTTCAATATATGCCATTTATCCACAACTGACATATATTTCAGTTATGGATAAATGACATTCATATCTGTATCTGTACAGATAGAATAGGAATCTGTACTTTATTTTTACTTCTGCTTTTTATTCCCACGTTTATTGGTGAAATAACCCACTATTATAATTAGTATTTAGGCTACGATCACATTTAACACGTGCTGTATTGTTAGTTTCATTCAACTACACCTACCTGCAGTCTTCTGAGTGTTTTATGTGTGAACTGCTGAATTTCTCTGCATCATAGCAGCTAGAGTAACAGAATGCGGTAAACCAACTATATACCTTTATTGACTCGTTGTTCATGATAAAGAATTGATAAATTAAATAGTTAACGGTATCTTTAGTCACACCGTCAATGAAACTGTACATGTACAGGTGGTCCTGTGGGGAATGCAGGACGATGGCCACGGAGGAAGAAAATATCTGTTGCAGAGATTAATGCTGTATGTAATAATTTTAATTTCATCAAAAATGCACCAAAATGAGGTTTATTGTAAATAAAAAGTTTATTAAGAGTGAATGTATTCCATCTGTTTGTATTAAATTCAGGTGGACTTTCACACTTAAACATTGATATCTGCAGCGACCATGTCAGGCCCTCGTCTACTCATCTGTTAAGGTTTAGAGCGTCACAGCAGGGAACTTTGACATGTTATGGACATCAGGAGATGGAGGCATAGCCACAGGAAGAGATGGAGACAGGGCTACAGACACCCAACTGTCCAATCACGTGCAGGGTGGATTCACTGGAGACTATAAACTGTCTATAAGTGTGAATGTGAGTAGGAAGGGTTGTATGTTTCCACCTGTCTCCATGGTTACCACAATGTAAACACATTGTAATCCACAGTGAAGTGAACACAATCAGTTGTTATTGAAATATTGAAGAAACCCTGAAACTGTAAAGAGCTGCTCTGAAGCATTCTGTAGTAGAATGTTCATCTGAGATTAAAGGAAGAGAACCTGATGATGTCACAGAGGAGAATCTGATGACGTCATAGAAGAGAAACTGATGATGTCACAGCAGAACAGTAGAAGTTGAGCTTCAGAAGTGTCAGGAAACATTTCCAACTGGTCTGAACAACATCTCCCAACAGCAGGTTCATGGTGAAGACAGCAGGAAGAGCAACGCGACGAACAAACTGCAGGTATGACGTGCTGCCTTCTACCACAGGATCTCCAGTTTAATGCTGCTGAAGATGATGGAGCCACAGCACGAGACACATAGTGTTTTAAATTAGATTTTTGTGTACAATTGTAGGAATTAGAAAAAGTTGCAAGTTCAGAAAGAAAAATGTGATTTTTTTTTTTTTTTTTTTTTTTTTTTAAGCACTACATGATAAAGGAATAAATATGGAACCACTCCCTGTGATAATTACAGGAGTATTTTAGTTCTAATCTTAGATTAGAGAACCATGGGGCTAAAAGTTCCAAAAATAAATCATAAAATGCAGCTTTACGGAACAGACAGTATGTGACTGTAATATAGAAACAACAACTGCATCAGCCATCAAAATAAGAGCTTTAGATGCTGTTTAATTAATGTTAATTCAACACAGGCCTACCTATTTCCAACCTACTATTGTTAATTTATTTAAAAAAATGGACAGACATATCAAAACTTCAGATTACCTCTCAGCATTGGTAACATGTCCCACTTTTTCCCACACAAACATACTCTTTGTCCCAAATTTAGTGTGTTGTGATCTGGTGACCCTAACTGTGTTCAATTATTTCTTTACCCTCATGTGTATATATACTCTGTTTTCACATTACATCATCATGTGTACTGCTGTGATCAGATCACAAGTGGCTAGGAAAAGACCAGGGGCCTCATATATATAACTGTACATAGGATCCATACTAACATATGCATAAAAAGCTGAAAATAGTATACACAAATAATTCTCAGTTATATAAAACTGTGCGTATGCACACCTTCACGCATTGTTTCCTTTATAAATCACAATGCACATGGAAATGTGCGCATGTAGGTCTGCCTCATATCCCGCCTTCAACAAGCCCACATTTAACCATAAAATGTCACTGCAAAGCATCAAATGAATGTTGATGCAAACACAATTAGCCATGTGGCTCTTTAATGAATCTGACAACAGGATAGGAAAAACGGAAAATGGGATTTTTACGACACAGAAATCAAGGTGGAGGATATGAAGCTCATATTGTTTGGTGGTCGCAAGCAGAATTAAATACAGTGAGTGGCAACATGTTGCTGCTACAGTGATAGCAGTTCCACCATGGTGTCTCCATTACACTTCGTCTGTAGTCCTGACAGCGCAGTCGTGTTCACTGCAGCACTTTTACACACAAAAACGACATACAAAATTATACACACAATATGAGAGGATATTTTAAAAAATGGCGCACTGTTCTGCAATTCATTAAAGCTGTTTGATGTTATGTTGGATTTCTACGACACTGGCAAGGCGGGGGCCGTGCGGGTGAGACAGGTTTCTGAAAAATTGGGCGGAATTTGAAATGAAATTTAGATTTGCTTATATCATTTACAATTCTTAGTTTCTTATGGAATAATTATATCTCAGTACCACAAATTACACTGCTGGTTTCTTATGTTGATGATGAACTGGATCTATATAACATGATATAAAGAGAAATGAAATATGTATACTGGATCTTGATCTGTGTCCCTTGCCTCCTGTGCATCATGTATGTCTGTGCGCCTCAGAAACTGCTTTAACATCTCCATGTCACACAAACAGTTTTCTCCAGCAAATTTGTAGCTGGCACAGTGACTAAGGCATCTGTGGGTAAATAACTGGAGGGAGCACAATATAGCGATATAGAGAGAGTGCTGATACCCTATTGGAAGATCGCCTACTGAGCTCATGTTCTCTGAATAAACAATAAAAAAATAACTGCGGCTTCACGTTCCTGTATTCATATCTGACCCGGTGCTTTCATGTTACAGCAGGTTTGGATGTTGTTGTTTTTTCCTCCACACAGTCATTCATCTGAAGATGTTGTGTGGGAGTGTTCGACGAGGACCAAGAAGCTGATGTACAGCAGACAGGGATGTTTTTTTTTATTGAATACAGATTGTGGAGTTGTGGAAGTTTGTTACTGAATGAGTCCAGAGTCAGAGTTCTGAAAGACAGGTTGCGGTGGCAAGCCCGAGAGTCCAAATTCACCAATGATTACTCCCGCAGGGCGGAGTAGGGAGCGGAGCCGGCCGGAATTCCCACAGGAGCAAAAAGGGAATGGGCAGGCAGAGGAGCCAGCAGGTGAGTCACCAGAACTAACCATGGACAAAGGCTGGGACAGGGGCAAAGTCTACTGTGTGGTCTCCCGAGGACTGACACAGGAATGCAGACAGGTTTGGATCGTCAGGTGGTCTCTGTGGACCGACGCTGGATTCCTCAGCAGGTGATCTCCGCGGATCGATGCAGACTGGGATGTACGGCTGAGGACAGGGTCAGACTGATCAGGCTGGCTCGCTGGTAGACTGCAGCAGGCAAAGAACAAGCAGAGGTCAGAACCGGGAACAGAGTAACTGGAGACAAACTTACTACTTGGCTACTGCTGCGTTGTGTCAGGCTGGTGATGGAACGGACTGACGGAGGTGGAGTGCAGGACCGGGGTTGATGTACTGCCAGGCGGTGATTACAAAGCAGCTGTCCCAGGCTGATTACAGGTGTGGTAATGGGAGGTTTCTGGATGTGGGCAGTGGAGAAATCCATGCTCTCCAGACACAGATCAAAACACAAAGCACATGACAGACAAAAACAAACACAGGGAATGACAGGAAACACAAGAGGAAAAGTGATCGGGGAGAACAAAAGGAGAAACTCACAGGGACCCTGACAGAGGATCTCTGCCTGCTCTCCTTTTATTTTAATTTTAATCTCCTTTGTGATTTTGTTGAGCCCAGCTGTACAGAAAGCAGGAGAGATTTAGTACAAACTCACAACATGAAGCAGGTGATTAGGGAATTAAAACACATGCTGGACGTGATGCTTGAAGCCTCTTCTGGTTTTATCCCATTTACCTTTTAGTTTATATGGTGTAAAATCTGACACACATCAGACCCACAGCTGTAGGAGAGCCATCACCCCCTTATGAAGTTTATTTGATCCACAGCAGTGGTGATGCGCTGGAACAATGAATTCATCTGAAACGAGCCGATCAGGTCCTTACGTTTCAGGCCATAAATTAGGTTTACAAACTGTTTACTGTTGCTTTAACTCCTCTTCTCATGTATCTGTTTGTGTTACATGTATATTTTTGTGTTGTAGAACGTGTTCATTTGTATGTAGAGCAGATAAGTGAGATCTGCTCACTACTGGTCCCTCAAGACACATTTGGAGTCACATGAAATGCCAGGTGGTAACAGACAGCTTACAGCTGGCCACTTGTGATGTGATCACTCCAGGATGAATGCTGATGCAAGGTGGAAATACCATAATAGTTTGCATCTTACTTCCTGTGCCGGTTCGTTGTATTCCATGTGCTCTTCGTTCCAGACTTTGTTCATTGTGTTCCTTGAGTTTACCTATACACTGACCTGCTTTTCTGGACCTTGATTTTGCAGAACCTTCTTTGGTCTGATTGTTTCCTGCATCTGGACCACACCTTGGCGTTTTCACCTTAATTGAAGTACGGCATAGAATTTTACCTGTATCTCAGAGTTGTGCATCTGAGTCCTACACCTTGAGTCGTTACAAATTGTACACTGTCAACCATTTGCATAAATTTGTCTGCATTATAATAACCCACCAAAAATGGTCTGGTCCTTAAACCGCAGGCCACAGTAGACATTTTTGCCCATTATTTTGCTATTTCCTTGATATAGCTCAATCTCATGAAATATTTACAAGATATAAAATATTTATAAGATAAAACATTTCAATGAAATTGAGGTGCCCATTAAAGGGTTAACCTCACCACAGTTACTATTGTGTTTGATGAAGGCTGAAATATGTATTTAAAAGCTAAATTGAACCCCTAGGTTATGATTATTTCATCATATCAGTCAGGGATATCTAATCCTATCTGGAGTTTGGCTCCAATATCTGACTGTGGTGTAATTTGGTTATTAGGTGCTCAGATGATAGAGCAGGTTGCTCATTAATCGTGGAGCTTCATGATACTTCAGGCAGTCTGTCACAAGCTTGTTCCCTTCCATTCACTCAAAGGCTCCAGTTGTTCCCTCCCAATTGGTGCGCTTTAAAGACGTTCATTCATTCTCCCTGCGCTCTCCACGTTGCTTATGACACACTACGGAAACACTGCAATCTGGTAATGAGAATCAGCATTTGGCCTATTGCTCTCACCAGTTGCCTCACGATCATGTCCGGGTATCATCGATCTGATCCTTCCTCAAGGAAGGACTGCATCTTTGACACCCGAACGGGTCAGCCCACCTCCGACGATGACATGTCCTCTATCTCCAGAGTATGCCGGAGTGCACGTCTGGCTGAGAATACCAGCTTCATTAACATCTGGCCGATTCATAAAATTCTTGAAGAGCTTTTCAACTGCCATAGCCAGTCTACAACCAGCATAAGTCACCAGGAGCTTTTCAAGTTCTATGTGGCTTCGTCCAATCAATGCTGCAGCGTAACACATCATCACATCCAGGAATCCTATGGCTGTCCTCACCTTGCCCAATAGCTTGGTCCTTGGGATCCTTTCCCTGCCCATCTGAGGAAAGCGAGGGCCAAAACCAAACACCTCACTCCTGCCCCGCAGCACATTTGACCGCCTCCTCCCATCTGTTCTCCTTATGCGGACCCAGTTCTTCTCGCCCTCATTAGAATATCCTGGTCCCTAATAGATCTGGCACAAGTGAGTAGGCTTTTCACTGGCCATCACCATATCATGCGTAGTCTGTGGAGCTTTCCCTCATTCTTCCAGTCTATGCCCAAAAACAGTCCCCAAGCCCGTCCTCAGCTTCCACCCATGTCTCTCCTGTCGTTGAATCGAAGATGAACACTTTGCCCATCCTAGTCATTAACAGTCTCATCCTTCCCTCCATTTTCTCTCTAATATGCCACAATAGATCACGTTATTAAACGAATCTACATTGCTGGTAGAGGTGTTTGGCTAGGCAAAGCGGACATTACCGACACTTTCAAAACGATCCCTTTCAGTGGCACATGTTTGGCATGCAGTGGAAAGAGAAACACCAGCAGGCAGACTTACTTTTGGTCATTGTAGCAGTCTATGCATCTTCAACACACTGTCCAGAGCTCTCTGCTGGATATTACTAAATAATTCCAAATTGCCTTTTGTTTTGTATTTATGAGATGATGTCTTAGTTATAGATTTCTGTTATGTCTAGGGGAACCTGCCAGTAGCAGAAAGTCCAATTAGACACATAGTGGTCAGATCTAACAATATACGACCGGCACGCACAAAAAGTGGAACTATGCCTATCCTACAGCCCATCATCACGGAGACTGTAAGGGGGCTGCACAACAGACACCAGGTGTTACGACCCTGGCTTGGAGGTCAGCAATATTAAAGAAAAGGCACAATTAAGATAACACACAAATTATATTTACTATGAAAAAGGAAACCAAAAGAACAAATAATGTAGTGTGGGGAGACTCTGCTCAGCAATTACACCATGCTGATTCCAGAAAGGGCATCTGCCCACACATTGTTTCTCCAATGAAACACAGTTTCCATGTTGCATTTTAACAGAAACCTTTACTTCTCTTTTAAACATGTATATATTTTACACATAAAAATTCAAGGGTACACAGTCTCAAATTGGAACCTGCTTACAGGCATGGGGAACACGAACACATAATTGTGCCTGCTAGGTTTATGTGTCTTAATACACACCACAAAGTCTTTAAACAAAGTAATACAACTACACATGAAGCAGAAAACCAAGCACCCTCCACACGAACACTTCAGCTACCAACAGACAACTGAAGTTTCCACAAAATCACTTAACAACTGAAGTAGCACACAGGTTTCCTTGGAACGAGGCAACCCTACTGGACAAACAAAAGCCTCAATTAAAACTGCAAGCAGTGATGTGCGGCTCTCGCGTGCTGCACGTCGGGGAGCCGGCAGCGCCCACCCGCTGGATCCCCAATGTGCAGCACGCGAGGGTCATATTCCCGCTTGCAGTTTAAAAATGTTTCTCGATCTTGTTCCTTAATCTTTTAAAAATAAATTGCTTTTTTTGGCGGCTTTAACATCCTCAAAATCTCATTAAAATTTGGTGCCTGACACATGCGCAAGGTTTCGTGAGGTTTGGAGCATCGTTTGACCTTAAACATCAACTTCCAGTGTCACGGCCAAACATCAAACTGAGCCGCATCGCCCTGGCTATACTAAACACTGTATACTATATACAATATACTACATACAAAAATGACTTTTTTTTTAATTACTTTTTGGAGTATGACCTTTTTCTGAACTGACGTATGCCTCAAGTGGCAATCGAACCCAGTTACTTCTCACTGTGAGGCAAGGGCTCTAACCACTGCACCAGTGTCATAATATAGCATGTCATCCGAAATATGAAAAAAAAAAGTCATACTATAGCATTAAAATGTATTAATAGGGTTTGTATTTTGTATTAGGGTTTTTGTATTGTTGTTGACCTTTAGTTTGGTGTCAGTATGACTGCATGTACAACATGAACCTGAAACCTGAAACTGTGAGCACTCAGAGGGATTTGCCTTGGGGCAGGGGTGGGCAAACGTTTTGGCTCAGGGGCCACATTGACTTTTAAAATTTGACAGACGGTCCGGGCCAGCACCAGATGCATACATATCAAACATAAACATAAAAAAGGCATTACAGTGTTAATACTTACATTCACTTTTAGTGGGAACAGTGTTGTTGATCACCCTTCTTTGCCAGTGCATCGAAGTCTGGTGTTAGTTTTGTTGTGGCAATTCTCAGAACAGATCTGAGGTGTTCATCACTCAACTGGGATCTGTGAGGTGCTTTGTTGGTGTTCATCACACTAAAAGTCTGTTCACACATACGTAGAGACAAACAACACCAGCATCTTCTGGATGTTTGGAAATTTGGCTGCGCTTAATGAAGCATAAAACTCATCCAGTTTAAGAGAGTTGAACTTCTCCTTTAAGACGGTGTCACATTGGAGATCAATCGGTTCCAACTGCAACTCCTGTGGCGCCGTTTCAGGGTCTCGTGTGAAGGGACATGAGACCAGCTGAAGGGACACGACACCAGCTGAAGGGACACAACACCAGCTGAAGTGACTTGTTAATTTTTCCAAAATCAGAGAACCGATGGCAGAATTCTCCATGCAGGTTGTCCAGTGATTTCCTGTATGTCTTCATGTCAAGGACGTCTTTCAGCGTAGCCAGCGTGGGGAAATGAGCAAATAACTTGTTTGACATTTGCTTTGAGAATAAAGCTAGCTTGGTTTTGAAGGCTCTGACGTTTGTGTACATTTCATGCACAAACTGGTCTTTCCCTTGTAGCTTCACATTCAGCTCATTCATGTGTGTCAGTACGTCCACAGCAAAAGATAAATCACAAAGCCAATCTGTGTCACTCAGCTCAGGAAAATCATCAGCTTTCTCAAGTAGCTCCAAAAATGAGATAATCTCCTGTTTGAGCTCCCACACTCGTTGACATACTTTCCCCAAACTTAACCAGCGGACGTTGGAGTGGTGAAGCAAGTCCTGGTGATCAGAGTCAGTTTCTTCAAGAAACTTAATAAACTGAGGATGGTGAAGTCCCCTCGCTCCAATAAAGTTAACCACTTCTACAACTGGCTTCACTACGTGGTCGAGCTACAGGACGGATTTACACAGTGTAAGAAAATGACCTCCTGCTCAGGGTTGTCCTCTTTCACCCCCTCCTGGATTCTTTTGAGCAACCCGATGTTTTTTCCAGTCAGATTTGGCAATCCGTCTGTGGTAACGTTGGCGAGCATACTCCAAGGTAGCTGGAGCCCCTCGATGACCCCCGACACGCCACGTTTTCCCCTTCAGTGACTCCTCTGTTATCTCAAAATTGTCATTAATCCCTCTGATAAAAATTAAAAGCAGAGCGGTGTCCTTTATGTCATTACTTTCGTCCAGTGCCGAGGAATATAATGTAAATGACTCCGCTTTTTTGTTTAGCTTGGTAGGCAAGTCTTCGTCAATCATCTCAACACGGTGAGTCACTGTCCTGTGTGATGAGCTCATGTTTTCTAATTTGTTCTTGCTCTCAGGACACAAGATACCTGCTGTCTCTACCACGCACTCTTTGAGAAACTCCCCTTCGGAGAAAGGCTTGCTGGTCTTTGCTAATTTGAATGCCAGCAAATAGCTTGCCTTCGTGCTTGATTCTTGGATGGCAATTTGTCAGATAAAGGTGTTTTGCTGAGCCTGCAAACTATCTGCCGACCTCCGAGCGGTCGCCGTCCGTTCTTGCGTTGACTGGTTGTTAGCGCAATTAGCATGCTTGGTGGAAAAGTGACGGCTGATGTTGTATTCCTTTAAAACCGCAACAGTTTCTTGGTAAATAAGACACACAGCCTTTGACCGGACTTCAGTGAAAAAGTGAAAAAGTTGTCCGTTCCACTCAGCGCTCACTGTCGACTTTTCTTTTCTTTGGCCCGTTCATTGTTGCAGATGTGTTCAGAGCAGCAGCAGAGTAACAACAGAGAGCAGCCCGGCCTCCGCAAAATCAAGTCAATGTTTCACAACGCCTAGTGCGCCACCTGGTGTACCGCCAGGTATTACAGGACAAGGTCAAATTAATGCAGTCATAATTATGATATGATTTGGGCAATTCTGTACCAATCTTCAGCGGGCCAGATTAAAAAGACCAATGGGCCGTAGTTTGCCCACACCTGCCCTAGGGGGATTTAGCACCAGTGAACCGTGTGGCTTACCCTTACAAGGACTCTGTCCCAGGACTTGAACCTGTGTCTGTATGAGGTCATGTTGAGTTTGGTGTCAGTGTCATAGACCACTGGACTATCTTCGGCATTGGAGAACAAGTCACAGCAGGAGAAAGTGTTTCACAGAGTTCACTTAGATCTTCCAGTGACTCAGCCGACGGTGAAGTAGAATCTTTTACCTGTTGAGTTAACTAGACTAAGGTTTCTATTAATGTTTCAGATTCCACCTTGTCCTGTTGATGGTGATTCAGCTTTTAGTGAAGTTGAAATGTTGGGAGAAATTTAAAAAGTTTTGCATTTACAACACATTACAGCAAGATATTTAATATCACTGCAGACCCCCTTGAAAACACACACACACACACACACACACACACACACACACACACACACACACACACACACACACACACACATATATATATATATACACTATCCAAAGAATGTCTGTGGCAATTTTGGTCGCATTTGAATGAATATTTGTGGATGGTGGAGTTATAGGTTGCAGTGAGCCAAAGATTTGTCATGATGTAGTTTATCTCCTGGGAAGATTGGTGATGTAGTGGTTAGTGCTGTTGCCTCTCAGCTAGAAGGTCTGGGGTTAAAATCCCCCTTTGTCATAACTTTAAACAAAAAGGTCATACTGCAGCAAAAAGTTACCCACAATTAATTCTTGAGTCAGTTTTTGGACAACATGCTATAGTATGACTTTTGGGTCACTTTTTGGCTGCCACACCATGAGCACACCGGTCGACAAAAACTCATTATTTTGATAACTTGTAATTGTTAAGAGTGCACAGACTAAATTTCAAGTCCATCCGACAAAATCTGTAGGAGGAGTTCGTTAAAGTACAACATGCCAAATCCGCCATGGTGTGGATTGCCAAAAATGGCAACTAAATTCAAAATGGCGGATTTCCTGTTGAGTTGACGTAATGGTGCATTGGAACATTTTTGTACATCTCGGTCCACCATATTTCATGCATGTAGGTACATGTAGCCAACGGGGCTGCTGTTTAGGGGGCGCTAGCGAGCCATTAGGCCACGCCCATTCATAACTCCACTAAAATACAAAATTTTTCACCGGGAGAGACGCTTGTACCAACTTTCATGAGTTTTTGAATATGATAAAGCCTCCAAAAATGCATAATGCATAGCAGGGGGTGCTACGACTATGAACAAATATCAAAGATGTAATGTTTGAGGAAGATCAGAATATGTACATAAAAGTTACAGTCCTTTGTAGTTTCATGGTGAGACGCTCAAAATGACCGCCACACTACGTGCACACTTATCGACAAAAACAAATTCATGATGCCAAGAGACTTTTCGGTACATCTCGGTGTGATACACATGTCCAACAAATTTGGTGCATGTAGGTGAAACCAGGTGCCGGGGCTGCAGTTTAGGGGGCGCATGGCGAGCCATTTGGCCACGCCCATGCGCAAAATAAATAGCAGATGTATCGTGTCACCACGCCGGATGTATGTGCTGTGTTTTGTGAGGTTTCAACCATCCTTTGACCTTAAACATCAACTTTATGTGTTGTGGCGAAACATCAAAGTTTGCTGCATCACCGTGGTGACACCCTTTGACTATAACGCACAGGCTTCTCAATATATCATCATCAACATGTTTAGGCTATTCTTACCCGAATTTAGGTTCACGTGATCAACCAGCTCGACGTAGCATGTGAAAGTATGAATTATTTCATTTCCAGTTGCCAGCAGGGGGCGCTATGACTATGAGTGAATATTACTAGAGCGGAACTGTTATCAAAGATGTCATTTTTGAGGAAGATTAGAATATGTACATAAGATTTACAGCAACTTGTAGTTTCAAGTCGAGAAGCTCAAAATGGCCACCACGCCACAGGCACACCGATCAACGAAAACAAATTCTTTTAACAACTATTTCATCTCCCAGGTGTTAAGATAGAACAGACAAACTTAAGGTCGGTATGTCAAAGTTGATAGGAAGAGTTCGTTAAAATACAACACGTGCAAGTAGCCAAAAAAGGCAACTAAATTAAAAATGGTGGACTTCCTGTTTAGTTGAGGTCATGCTGCCAAGAGACTTTTTTGTACATCTCGGTTGACCTTAAACATCAACTTTCTGTGTCACAGCAAAATGTTTGCCGCATCACCAAGATTTACAGCCATTTGTAGTTTCATGGCGAGACGCTCAAAATGGCTGCCACACCACGGGCACACCCATAGACAAAAACGAATTCTTTGAACAACTTTTAATCCCAAACATGTTAAGAGTATACAGAAAAAAATTCAAGTCGGTTTGACAAAATCCCTAGGAGGAGTTTGTTAAAGTACAACATGTGCGAATCGCCAAAAATGGCAACTAAATTCAAAATGGCAAACTTCCTGTTGAGTTGACGTAATGGTGTAATGTAATTTTTTTTGTATGTCCAGGTCCGCCGAATTTCGTGCATGTAAGTAAGTGTAGCCGCTGGGGCATCTGTTTAGGGGGCGCTAGTGAGCCATTTGGCCACGCCTACTCACGACTCCACTAGAATACGAAATTTTTCGCCGGGAGAGACGTGTGTACCAACTTTCATGAGTTTTTGAATGTGATAAAACCGCCAAAAATGTAGTTCTTTGCGGAGAAAAATAAGGAACGAGAATAATAATCGCTTGAATAACAATAGGGCTTTTGCACCTTCGGTGCTCGGGCCCGAATTACCTAAACTGCTGCGTTGCAGACACTCAGCACTACAGCTAAAGCCAGCACCTGTCCCTACTGACCACAAAAGCACAGTGAACAACAGCATCTTACAAACAAAGCACTATCAGAAATTAAACCGCGGTCCCTCACAATGTGTCCAGAAAACCATTCAATGCCTAACCGTCTTCTGTGGCGTGTTGGGCTCGAGACAAAAGCACTGCACAGTGTCACCGGCCAAACTAGGCTAATGACACTGACAACATACCCCCAAAAGGGACTAGTGTCCCCACCCAGGATTACTTCAAAAGGCAACATAATGAAGTAGTGAGCTGATGGAAGAACTTGGAAAACAGTTCAGCTTGTTCACTCTATGCCTAACTCACCATGGTTTACCTCTAAAGTCAGGGTAAAACAGGCTACTTACCACCACACCACAACAAAGCAAACTTAACAAGGATTTAGCCAAATATCACAAACTAAATGCCAAAATTAAAAGATGGCCCATCTTCCCCAGGTCCCAAGCGGCACAGGAACAAATTAATTAATTTCAGCCAATGACATTTCAGACAATTCATTTACAATATTTACAAGGTGAGGTGGAGTTTAACTTAGAATAGTGTCAGGATGTGCTAAGGCCAAAACAACAAACAAAACATTACTATCTTTGTAAGAAAACAACAACTTTGACTTAACAAAGATGTCTTACCTTCCTAACTAGCAAAAAACTGGAAACAGAAAAGGCAGCTCACCCCTTCAGGCTTCAAGCTTTTGAGTTTTCCATGAAAGATAGGCAAAGAGACAACGTGTCATCAATTTGCTGTGCTTTAATCAATTCCTTTTTATTGACAGGTTTTTGTCATCAAGTTGAAGCTCTAAAACAGATGAACTATCTTTATTGTCTGCAAGTGAGTTCATTGAATCAGATTTTATAAGATTTTAAGATCCACCAAGTGTCCAAGTTTCCGTGCCTGACCACAGGTGTACAGCACACACAGGAAACAAGTTTTCCGCAGCAGTATGGACACACACAGGTAAGCGGTTGGATTTTCTATTACCTCGGGAGACGGAAAAACTTGTCCTTCAGCCAAATCATTCCAGAGGATCAGATCAATTCCGGCTATTGGTAAATGAGGTCGCACAGCAATTTTGAATCTTCTTTTTACAAACCTGGAGGACAAGTCAACAAAATGCAAAGGTGCACGCACAACACTCATTTTTACTCAGAATAAAATATAGTTGAAAAGGGACGTGCCAGTATCTCGCAGGATTGTAATAGGGACGCTCTTTTCCCTGTCCACCAGAGAGAAGGAACCCTGTGGAGCAAATAGCTTGGAAGCCTCATCAATGTTAGTGTTTTCTGATTTTGCTAAATGTTCCATTGAGTGTGACTTTGTTTGTATGAGCCCGAATGGAGGGACTTTTAGCAAATTAAGCGGTTTACTTTTTCTTCAGTGGAGAGCAATGCCTAAAACAACAAACAAAACAACATAGTTAGCCCTAACACTTACCAACCACCAAAATAAACAAGATGTAAACAAAAGACATGGATCTAACCTGCATCCTAACTCAAAAACTGGAGAAAAAGGTGTGCAAACCAAAGGGCTTCTCCCACCTACTAAAACTGCTCAGAAGGTGCTCAATATTTATAAGTGCTACAGCATTACAAATGTTTGGACAAAATGTGCTATTTACAACTACAATAGGTCCATCACAGTTTTGAATTTTTAGGGCTTTATCTTGACTCCATGGAAATGCAAGCTTCTCTACCTCACAACAAATTAGAGAAGTTTTGCAAAATGTGATGTCATCTTCATCTATTACAAAGCGTGATCTATTGTCTCTGTTAGGGTAACTCAATTACGCCATGCACGTTATCCCTCAGGGTTCATGTCCAGGCTTCTCAATCTCTCCAAACTGTCAAAAAACGTACATGACACTGCATCTTTAGGCAAAGGTTCTCAACCAGATTTACAGTTTTGGTCATTGTTGTGCAGCTACTAGAACGAAAGATCATTCTTCTATAACGATGCTGTGGAGTTATTGGTCGCCTTGGGGTTTTTCACCGATATGGCTCGACAGTTGGTTTTGGGGGATTCTTTAACAATAAAAAGGTTGTGGTCACATGGCCAAAAGAGCTCTCTTCTTTACCAGCTAGTTCTCAGTCCACCGCTCTATTATAATTACATCCCTATTATAATTACATCCTTTGGTTGTTGCATTCATCCTCTTGGGAACTAAATGGTCAAGAAAGCAAATAATCATGTTCTGTGACAACAAAGCAAAAGTTAACATTATTAATAAAGGGCCTTCTGCTGTCCCTGTCATTAACAAGTTAGTTCTCCGTTTAACTTGGACATGTGTTATGGGTAACTTCTCTCTGCATTATTCTTCTTCACCTTCTTCTCCCTGCAGCCTTCAACTTCTGTTTCCCACTATATGACACTAGGCTTGTCAAAAAACACATGAAAAGCCTATGATCTGTTCCTACTTCTCTTTGCACAGCTTTCTTCATCTCAGTCCTGCCTGTCAAAATTTCATTGATCTGTGCTTTCATAGCATACTGTTCAGAATCTAATACAAATTCATCCCTCCTCCATTAAGGCATTCATTGCTGGGGTTCAATTTCACTTAAGGTGTCTAGACCTTTCAGTTCCTAGCTTGCTTGGGAATCCCTCTATCTGCCACTTCAGTGGATTAAAAAAAAACTTTCACCCTGAAGGCAATGATAAGTGTCTTCCTTTCCTACTTTCTTTGGTGCAAAAGTTGGTTGTGCACTTGAGAGGGTTTCTCACTCCATATCTTCCTTCTTTTGTTAGAAGCAGTCATTCTTACTGCGTATTATGGGTTCCTTAGATGTGGGGAGTTCACTACACACACACACTGAGAGTATTAATCCCCAGCATGACCTCTCTATTTCAGACTTCTCTTCAGAAAATGATATGTTTACTGTTAGCCTTAAACATTAATAAACTGATAAATATGCTGCAGACACTCCAGTGCTCCCAGCCTCAGCTCATTCTGCATCGTGTCCCTTTTCTTCTATGTTCCATTATCGGAAATAGTGGTCCAACCTGAGCGGAAATGAGCCCCTGTTAATCACTGACACCAGAAAGCTTTGTCCAGATCCTGGTTTGCAGCTCGTCTCGGCATCCTGTGCCGGACTCTTCCCTAAGCTCTACACCACCCATTCTCTCTGCATTGGGGCTGCAACGACAGCTGCTTCCGTGGTTCCATCCTCAATTCTCAAAGCCATGGGTTGTTGATTATCGGGAGCATATGAACTAAATGCCAAGGAAATTCTTTCAGCTCAAAAAGCCATTAGTGGCTCGCGTAGCATGTAGTGGGCTTCTGGCTCAATAGATTCTTCGTCGCGAAGTGGGGTTCTGCTTCACCTAGTTTTATTTTCTCATCCTATAGTTCTGGTGTATCAAGTCATTTTTAAAAAAATCCTCAAAATTTACAATCAGCATGCTGCTGTTCCCTGCATCTGGATGAGAAGTTCATGCACGCAGGAAATGACCTGGCCATGAGAAGACCCCATATGAGCAGCGCCTCTTGTGGTATTCACAATGTTGGAACTCTGAAGCCTCGAGTCCACGACTTGTGACATGTTTTCTGACGTTTACCGAAATGTCAGAGGCCATGGACGTCATTTTTTGTTGGATGTTAAGCTAATATATTGTCATTGTAGTCATGTAAAGTTTTCTTTAAATTGTTAATCTCTGTGGCTTCTAGATGCTGTACATGTTGTCATTGCCTAGCAACAATGTTTTTACGACTTGAACAGCAAGCATATGGTGCACACGACTTCCCATGTTGTTACCACGAGCTCGAGTTGTATGTGACTTGTGACACAAAGTCAACATTTCTAAAGTGATTTATGACAGTAACATCTTCACAGACAGATCTTCACTTACCACAGAAATGCCCACTATAGTGAAAAAAATATAAGAACTATTACAACAGCTAAAATGTCATTCATCCAGGCTTGTAAATTAATGATGACTGATAATTAATGGTAATAATGAATTAATAGTTAATGATAACTTGTTTGATGAAAAACATCCTTAATTCACTTTCTAGCTTTTTTAGAAGCTTTGTCAACAATTTAACCAATTTCAATCTGGTGACTGTGATCAAATATAACATATTCAACAAGACAGAACAAAAAGCATCATTAGATTCTGGAAGAACTTGGTGACTCAACCATTCTCTAACTGAGGCTTGCCTGAAGTCAGTGAGATGAAATGTTAAACAGCCCAAATTGTTCCAAATTTGACTCTAGGTTGTTTATTAATTTGGGACCATATCACTTAAAGTGAAAAAGTAATTGAGAAAGTTGTATTTTTTTCCACCTGCATTGGATGTAACAAACTTCCAACTAGAGGCTGTTGTGTGTCACTTGTTTCTATAGTTAGTGCGATGTTTACAGAGGAAGGCTGGACACTTCTGAGAATTACAGCTTTCAACCTGGTTGGCCATGCAGATCTATCTGGCCCGTCTAAACAGATCTGATTAGGTGCTGGATAAGTGTTTTCCACGATGTTTGAAGAGACTCGAGCCCAGATGGTTAGTAGTGCTGCCAGATCAATTACCAGCAGCACACCAGCAGAGAGAGCAGAGCGCAGCATTTTGCTTCCAGGGCCAATTGAATTGATCCCTACTTGAACTTTTACATATCTTCATAGCACACTGTGACATAAAGGGCTCTAACGTAATGCCTCATGTGCAGCAATAAACCCATTGCTGGGATATTGCTGTTTTACCTTCCAGCTACATCTTTTATTGTTCATTCCAAACTGCCATCATGACAATGGCATAAAGTAAACAGCTGTGCTTTTTGACTAGTGGAGGATAAAGCCTTATCCAAATGAAGTGGAGTCATTTGCTTTTTATAAAAAGCTGGAAATGTAACACGGACTCATTAAACATTTCAAATAAATGTTAGTTCACCAGTTAACTTTTTTACTTACAGCAGTTATATCCATGCTGATTGTAGCAACTATCCTAAATTAATTGGTTTGACTTACATTTGTATCCATGCATTCTAGAATGACTATTGATATTTCTATTGTTAATAGTCAACAGTTACAAATCAGTCAGGTCCGTTGACACAACTTCCTCTGAACTTCACCATTAGTGATGTCCTCCAATAGTGCCAAAGCAGCCATGGCTTAACAATTGGGCAACATCATGTTCACGCCTCTTTTATAGGCCATACTTAACTTTGTACACGGTGTTCACTTAATTACACATCATCCATGAAACAATTACGTATTACACGTGAGTGCATTTGCCCACCTTACGCTGCGTTTCCCTCATGGGGATATGGACTTATGTCCCTCGGCTCCTGTGTGTCATGGATGTCTGTGCACCTCAGCAACTGCACAGGTGTGCGCTAACGTCTCCATTTCACGTAAACAGAGAAAACTGCAGTTCTCACTGGCAATCTTGTTGCGGGCAAAGGGAGTAAGGCATTTGATCTTTGGGAAATTAACCAGGTTTTTTTTTTTTTTAATAGTAATCTTAATTTTATTTCTGCTACTAATTTGAATGCACCCAAACGTCTGTTCACAGCCCAGCACAGAATATTTTTACAGCTCAATAATAAAATCCAACTACAGAAGTAGTCACTTAATCTAGGGTTGTGTTTTATAAGTCCAGAGCTCTGACCCAAAACTTACACTCCTGTTCAAGCCTTGCTCTTCTTGCTACTCGTCTTACACCTGAAACTTTGATATTATTATCATTTCAAATCAACCACCTTCCCCAGAGAAAAGTTCAAACCCCTACGATGCTTTGTAGCTCTGCTGGAAGTATTTGATCTCCTATGCCTTTAGAAGGCTGTTTTTCTTGATTTTCAAATAGCAGAGCAACGAAGTCAAATCCTAACAGTGACCTCTTGAGTAGAATACCTACATTGTATCTCTACATTGATTGCACTTTCTCTACCATGTCTCAGTCTATAAGAGTTAGGAAGATCACTCATGTTGCATCTTTGAACTCAGGTTAACCAAACATACAACAAATCAAAGAAAAGAAAGGTTGATCAATCAAGAGCTGTTCAGCAGAAATGTTCAGTTTCAGTGAGTTTTCTCAAAGTGAGCTTCCTTATTAATAGTTTGTTAATGCATCACTTTGTAAATTAAAGGCAATACTGATGTAAATATGGCCGGAAATATTCAAAACAGTGGTGGAATAACAGGATTTTGGTGATCCAATGACCATTCCTCCACTTCAACCGTCAGGACTATGGTGGTGTGAAAAAGTGTTTGCCCCCTTCCTGATTTCTTATTTTTTTTTGCATGTCTGTCACACTTAAATGTTTCAGATCATCAAACAAATTTAAATGTTAGTCAAAGATAAGACAAGTAAACACAAAATGCAGTTTTTAAATGAAGGTTTTTTATTATTAAGGGAGAAAAAAAATCCAAACCCACATGGCCCTGTGTGAAAAAGTGTTTGCTCCCTCCTGTTAAAACAACTTAACTGTGGTTTATCACACCTGAGTTCAATTTCTCTAGCCACATCCAGGCCTGATTACTGCCACACCTGTTCTCAATCAAGAAATCACTTCAATAGGACCTGCCTGACAAAGTGAAGTAGACCAGAAGATCCTCAAAAGATAGACATCATCCAAAGAAATTCAGGAACAAATGAAAAAGAAAGTAATTGAGATCTATCAGTCTGGAAAAGGTTATAAAGCCATTTCTAAAGCGTTGGGACTCCAGAGAACCACAGTGAGAGCCATTATCCACAAATGGAGAAAACATGGAACAGTGGTGAACCTTCCCAGGAGTGGCCGGCCAACCAAAATTACCCCGAGAGAGCAGCGACGACTCATCCAAGAGGTCACAAAAGACCCCACGACAACATCCAAAGAACTGCAGGCCTCACTTGCCTCAGTTAAGGTCAGTGTTCATGACTCCACCATAAGAAAGAGACTCGGCAGAAATGGCTGCATGGCAGAGTTCCAAGACCAAAACCACCGCTGAGCAAAAAGAACATTAAGGCTCGTCTCATTTTTGCCAGAAAACATGTTGATGATCCCCGAGACTTTTGGGAAAATACTCTGTGGACTGACGAGACCAAAGTTGAACTTTTTGGAAGGTGTGTGTCCCGTTACATCTGGTGTAAAAGTAACACCGCATTTCAGAAAAAGAACATCATACCAACAGTAAAATATGGTGGTGGTAGTGTGATGGTCTGGGGCTGTTCTACTGCTTCAGGACCTGGAAGACTTGCTGTGATAAATGGAACCATGAATTCTACTGTCTACCAACAAATCCTGAAGGAGAATGTCCGGCCATCTGTTCGTGACCTCAAACTGAAGCAAACTTGGGTTCTGTAGCAGGACAATGATCCAAAAGACACCAGCAAATCCACCTCTGAATGGCTGAAGAAAAACAAAATGAAGACTTTGGAGTGGCCTCGTCAAAGTCCTGACCTGAATCCTATTGAGATGCTGTGGCATGACCTTAAAAAGGAGGTTGGTGCTGGAAAACCCTCCAATGTGGCTGAATTACAACAACGCTGTAAAGATGAGTGGGCCAAAATTCCTCCACAGCGCTGTAAAAGACTCATCGCAAGTTATCGCAAACGATTGATTGCAGTTGTTGCTGCTAAGGGTGGCCTAACCAGTTATTAGGTTTAGGAGGCAAACACTTTTTCACACAGGGCCATGTGGGTTTGGATTTTTTTTTCTCCCTTAATAATAAAAACTGCATGTTGTGTTTACTTGTGTTATCTTTGACTAATATTTAAATTTGTTTGATGATCTGAAACATTTAAGTGTGACAGACATGCAAAGAAATCAGGAAGGGGGCAAACACTTTCACACCACTGTAAATACCAAATTTGTATTAGATTCCCCTAACATTTAATGAGTACAGTCACGCTACCAAGGAGATAAACTGTTCTGCATCACCACCCTGAGGACTTTTACATTTTTATGTATTCTAAAATCCCCAAATCATTTAAATGTCATGTGGCCTCTCTTCAGTTTTGAAGACCAAATGTGACACACCCATATATACACCTTTATGACATTGAGAGGGGTGGTGACAATGTTGACCATTTGCTGTGACTTTCCAAAACTGATGTTCCGAATATTAGTGTTGTCTGTCAATTATATGACTATTTCCGGGTGTGCTTGCTCTTGGGCATTGCTGAATTGTTGTTTTTCTCTTTAAAATATTGTAAGGGGTTGACCTTACAATCGCTCTAAGGCCTGAAAGGACCGAGCTAAAAAACACCCTCAGTTTTCACATTCAACCTGAATGCACCTTACCATTTTTGTAGTGAACAAAGTAACTAACTTTGTAGCCTTTAGGGACGTTTTTTCCAAATCTTAGAAGCACAATGTTGAAATAACATTCCAGATGACAGACATTGCTCAGCACTCAACACGCACAGTTAGCATGTTCTGCAACACTGTCCGTATGTTAGCTGATGAAGATGTAACTGTAAAATAAAGACCACAGAGGTCCTGTTGAGTCTCACCTTTATTTTATAACTTTTTAAAATGTTTTACTTAGACACTGTCTTTAGTGTTTTGAATAATCATTGTAGTGGAAATGAAGTTCAATGAATAGATCCATCTGGATTGTTTAGGCAAGGTTCAGCTATGGATCAGAGATGAGGGTTGGACGAGGTAGGTAGGACTGAAGACGATGTGCTTTAATCACTTCCCCCAGGCCACAATATAGTGTCGATGATTATCATCAAAGAACATCTGAAATATGTGTGCTTGCCCTGAGCCTTATCACACTTGGGTAGAAATACATCTTTTTTTTAGACTCCTTCCTGACCTTGAGTGACTATGCAGTTACGCTTGAATCGCCCATTCTTATGAGTTCAGCAATCCATAAGTGTACTAAATTCTCCAAGTATCACCGATGCAGCATCAGACTAATATATGCATGTCGGATGCAGCGGGTAAGCGGCCAGCCGATGTGCAGTATCAGGTAACTATGGACCATGTTTACGCAGTAAACATTAAACTGATTCTGATTCAGATAAACAAGTCGAGGAGGACTGTCAATCTGAGGATGTTTTTTTCTCAGATGATAAACTTAGCCAGGAGACTCTGCCACGTTACAATCAATCTGATCAGGAATACCATCTGTAATTGTGAGAAAAATTATATGAGCCCTGCATCATCTGTCAAAGTGCATCCATACAACAGCATTAGGTTCAAATATATCAGTCTTGCAAAAGAGTTTACCTTAATATAATGTGCAATGTACCTCATGTAGCTTCTGAACACATTTTCCATATGATGTAACGAGCTATGCCTCCATGGTTGCTGCTCTAGATCAACACAACAATGTGATTAGGGAACAAGTGGGTGAGCTATCATTATGTATCTCCTTTGTAAGCATTATGTGTCTTTTACTGGAAAACTGACAGTTCATTTACCTATTTTATCTGAACTTGCAACTTTTTCTAATTCCTGCAATTTTATGCAAAAATCTAATTTAAAACACTGTGGGTCTTGTTCTGTGGCTCCATCACCTGCAGTTTGTTCAGTGTCCACAAACTGCAGCTTTATTTTCTTAGATGCAGCTTTCTGCTGCATGTTTGGTTGCCTTGCTCTTCATGCTGTCTTCACCATGAACCTGCTGTTGGGAGATGTTGTTCAGACCAGTTGGAAATGTTTCCTGACACTTCTGAAGCTCAACTTCTACTGTTCTGCTGTGACATCATCAGGTTCTCCTCTGTGACATCATCATATTCTCTTCTGTGACATCATCAGGTTATATTCCTTTAATATCAGATCAACATTCTACTACAGAATGTTTCAGAGCAGCTCCTTAGAGTTTCAAGGTTTCTTCAATACTTCAATAACAACTGATTGTGTTCACTTCACTGTGGATTACAATGTGTATACATTGTGGTAACCATGGAGACAGGTGGACACATACAACCCTTCACATTCACACCTACAGACAGTTTAGAGTCAGTGAATCCACCCTGCACGTTATTGGACAGGTGGTTGTCTGTGGCTACGCCTCCATCTCCTCCTGTGGCTCCGCCTCCATTTCCTCCTGTCCACAACATGTCAAAGTTTCCTGCTGTGAAACACTGAACCTCAAAAGATGAGTAGACGAGGGTCTTATATGGTCGCTCCAGGTATCAACGTCTATCAAGTGTGAAAGTCCAACTGGATTTAAGACAATACAGTGCTTTCAGTTAGATGATCTATAAAACACAAGCTATCAGTTACAACAGCCAATCAACATGTGGGACATCGTCTTAACACGAAATGTGAAAGACAAGACATAAAATGCTGTACAGTCCACATGAAGTGGGACACCTGGTCACAATACTGTCAACTCGTGAATCTTTGCTATGAAATTAACTTAACGGTGAACATGGTCTGATGTTTTGACTTGCCTGTTGGTGACCTGGTTTCGATTTGGTCTATCCCGGATATGGAAGCTTACGAGGGTTCTTGTGCGCTGTGATGCACGGGATATCTGTAAATATAATCAAACTTGGGAGTTTCTTGAGAATATGTTTAACTGTATACTGATATTGGAATATGTTTTAATCATAGGATAGTTTGATCCCCATGCTTACTTTGAACAGCTGCTGAAAGAAAGCGGAGCTCTTTATGACAAACATTCTCCCTCTCGGTTGGCACTGTCAAGCAGTCACTGCACAAACACCATTGACTTTGCTCCACTCTTTCTCCCCACCTCTGATCATCTTGGTTTCTTACTCTCTTAAAATTGTGCATGATTTGAAATTGCCGAACAGAAGACATCTATCTCACTGTAGTGTCAACTGAATGGGAGCAAGACTTACAACCATTTGACTACACTTTGACTACCCAGACTGCATTGCAATGGAAACAACAAGGCAACTGAGTGAAAGGATTTTTTTTTTGTTGATTTTATTAAAACGAAGACATCTGTGTTTAAGGTCAAGTTGTTTTTTTTGTTTTTTTTAATTTTGTAGTTATAAAGCTAATGTAAATAAAATAAGGCCTACAAGTCTTATTAGATTGATGGTATTTTGCAATAGATAAATGGTTGTTGTAATTACCTGCTGTGAGTTACTTGCAGAGAGGGTACGATTGCGATATTTAGAGTGAGTTGAGGCAAAGTTTTGGAAAGTAATGTCACATATTTGTATGAGTGTAGCTCCGTTTCTTGGCAGGGTCCAGCCTGTGGTTTCATCAAGTATCTCTGACATTTTGTGGATTCACCTGTACACTTATGTAAAGGTATTTTATACAGTTTTAAAAAATGATTTAGGCTATTCAAAGTTTTGTGAGAGCTTACTAAGCCACAGCTTATGTGTAAAGGTGGCAGAACTCAAGCTCATGGGAAACAGGCTCCCAAGTTTGTATTGTTAAAGAAAAGTGGAAAAAGAAACATCTGCCACGTGAGAAGTTGAGAGTCATCTCTTAGTTACTTGATGCACCCAACCATTTGCAAATCAAAGCTGCTAACAGACAAAGCACAATTACAAGGGTTTAATTTTAGGTCACTTTTAGATTAGCTTCAGAGGAGCCAACCCCAGACAACCTGTTGTCCCTACGATAGTGATGCAAGTTAGGCATCTTTCACAGCCCATCTGAAGCTTCGATGTTATTAAGTGAATAATACAAAATTTATTTACAGAACATTTGCAAGCTACAAGAAGAAAAAAAAAATTGCATGAGATTTAAAGAGCAACGTTCTCCATTGCCGCACAGAAAAGGTTACTGCCTTCATTCACTTTGACAACTGCACAGTCATGCCACTATGATGTGAAAACCACAAAAAAGTAAGTCATTGTACTTGACCTCTGTTCACCTCTGTTCCGATTGACTGTAGTGTGCAGACAGCCACCGAAGAAAGACACTTCTCTTTAAGCCTGGTATAAATCCTCAGTGGATTGAAGGTCTGGATATTTGTGGTGTTTCACCGTACAATGTTCTCAATGTGCAAAACCCAACTGATCATTATATTGAGTTGTCAGGAGGAACTGCAATAGGCACCTTGCAGCATGTTCCGGCTGTGTCTCCAGCCACTATTCTACAGAAACCCAATCCTTTCCTCTAAACTGTCATTAAGTCAGGTGAATCCAGAGAACCAGCAACTCTCCTCGACTCTCATGGAATCCACTAATTGATGTGAGTAGTGGTGCACAACATGCTTCGAGGGGATTGCTCCCCTTTTTTTAAAAGAGATGATGACGTTGAATGTACTGAGAAGCTAAAGGTGAGCATATCGTTGAAAGACATGGATTCTCGAGCACACACGTATCTGTCAGTGCCAAGGCCACTATGTAAAGAGATGAAAGACTATCTGCACAGCGTTATTGCGCGACGATGGGTTAAGAAATCCAACACACCTTATGCTGTCCATTTGTCTGTAAGGAAGAAGGATGCCTGGCCATGTTTTTGCATAGACCACGAAGAACTGAACAAAAAGACCGACTCTGACAGGCAATTGATTCCTTGGGTGCAGGACATATCGACAGTGTTGGTGGCCACTAATGTTTTCATCATTCGACCAAAAAAAGCCTCCAACTCACACGTCTTCTAAACCCTCCTCCATAAAGTGTTGGAAGGCTGCGGGTGTGTTCATTAATTAAAATGGAATCCTAGTCCCTTTGTATAGGCCCCATTCGCCTGTCCTCTTCAGAACCCCTGACAATACAAGCAGCATGTCCGACTGGTCCTCCACCATCTCTTGGAAAACCTTGATACATTATCAAGAGTGGACAGGTTAAGACAGACCCCGAGAAGATTAAAGCATTTACTGAATGGCCATCCCCTTCCACCAGTAAACAGCTTCAACATCTTCTGGGTTTTGCTGATCTCTACTGGTGATTCATCCCAGATTAAGGCCTGGAACCCTCTCATTGCGTGGCATGTGTCTATAACCACACCGGCTACATGTCAGCAGCACGTTGGCTGTTATCCTTCCAATGAATCAATGAGTATCTCTGATAATGGCCATCAGAATAGTATTTTTGAGGTCTGACAACTGATGTGTTGTAACTAAAAAGCAGGCACGTGGGTTGTGTTTCCTTTCAAACAGCTCGGGACACACACAGACAGACACAGAGGAGAGAAACAGAGAAGGAGAGAGTGCAGTGAAGAAAATCCGGCCCCACACCTGGTAAAGTGTCTACATGATATAATTTGAGCCTACACTATGTTTTTTGCTATGATTATACAGTACAAATGTGATCACAGATCGTTTCCCTGTATATTTTAGGTGGGAAATAAGCGTCAGTTATATTTTATAAATGATGCGACGCACACCAGCTGTGAGACGCAGCTGAGACGCACATCTCAGCGGATAGTGTGGATGCTCTCATTCATTAACATGGACGCCGAAATGAAATGAAGCCACGTGGTGGCAGTGTGTTCCATGCCTAAGAGCGTTTGTGGAGACTGGTTTCAGGAGGGAGACATGGAACACCTGGTAGATCCTAATGGAACCAGGGACTTTGAGCTTGACAGAAACAGGAATATAACAAGCTGACAGCTTACAAGATTCCATTCTGAGTGGGATGTCTCTGGTGGACAGCCCAACCTTCTTACCAGGAGTATAGGGAGGAGCAGGAACCCGCATGTGGTCTGCCACCATCTTGTTGTCTTCCACAGAGGAAAGCAGCCCTATGAGCTCACCAGATCCTTCTAAAATGGTGGAGATGACACTGATGGCACCAAAATCTCACCCTCGAGAGCAGGATGTTGATAACCAAGACCGGCCTTGGAGGGGGTGAGGCTGGTGGCAGACAAAGTATGGGAGTTATGAGCATACTCGATCCAGGGAAAACGGATGCTCCATGAACTTGGATTGGAAGAGATAAAGCATCAGAGGGTGGCCTTTAGCTCCTGATTCAGTCTCTCAGTTTGGCCATTGGTTTGGGGGTGGAATCCCAAGCAGAGGCTGGCAGTGGCTCCCAGGGCTTGGCAGAAGGCTTCCCATACTTGGGAGATGAACTGAGGTCCTCTGTCAGAGACAATGTTGAGGGGGATGTCGTGAAGGCGGAAGATATTCTGGAAAAGTAGGTCAGAGGTTTCACGTGTGAAGGGGAGTTTAGACAGGGCGACGAAGTGGGCTGCTTTGATGAATCGGTCAACCAGGGTGAGTATGACAGTTTTCCCAGATGTTTGGCTGCCGAGCAACTAAAGACTACTGCCATCACACAGGTGAGATCAGACGTCCTCTGGACCTCATGTGAGTCCAGATTGGACCACGAGGTGTGGATTGCGTGGTTACCAGAAGTCGCGAGGTTCGGACAGGTGAGTGTAGCCACAGCAGAGCGGAGGTGGCAGGATTACAGTGAGTGGGTTAATTGAACCAGCAGGAGAGCGACGGCAGGAATCCATGTGAGTAAGTGGAGCTCCTGAGAGTGTAAGAGCAATGGGTGACAGGCAGCCTGGGTTCAGGCAAGCAAGGCAGGAAATCCTGCAGTGAGAAGGCAGGTGACAGCAGGACAGCTGACAGGGTCCCACACATGAGCAGACAGAATGATCCGACAAAGAAGATGTGGAGATATGTGATGTGATAATATACTGCTGAGTGCTGATTAGTGGAATTGACTGCATCTGTCCAGAGGAGTAAACCACTGCAGCTGTTGAAATGCAGGATGATGGCGGGATGTGGCAGGTGGAATGACTCTGGAAAGTCCAGCTTTCCTTTCCCAGATGTTAAGCCTGAATGCCCAGTCCATTACACTATGTTAAAATGGCAAATTCATCATCGTTTCTAGAAATCCCCCAAACTATCAAATGTCATTAAAAAATTGCAGAACAGAGCATAATTTTTCTTTCTTTTTCTATTATTTTATGTATTTTTTGTTTTGTAGTTTTGTGTGTAAAAGTGCTATCGGGAACATGACTGCAATTTCACTGCGCTGTCACCGAACAATACTTGTTTTTATCCTCCGCTAAATCCCATGCACCTAAATTTCTGTCAGAAAAATATTTTCTGGATTTTCCTCTCTGCTGTTGCCACAATTCACCAAAGAACCACATGTCTAATTTGATATGCATCAACATTCATAAGGTGCTTTGCGTTGATTATTTATGGTTGAATGTGGGCGTGTGTAAAAACTATATACACTATGAGAAGATTGTGTATATTGACCTCATGAAGCTGGTTGAGAGAATAAAGAGTGTGCAATGCTGATATTTCAGCAAAAAGTGATTACATTTAAGAATATAACATTTTTACATATTGCTCACTTTTGCTTGGTTTTGATATCTTCTCTTTTGTTCTACCGTGTAGAAATCAGTACTAATAAATACAAATCTTGTGAATCAGTAGCTGTATCCAAAGTTGGTGGTGTGTGATTTCTATATGAAAACTAAATTGTGAAGAACTGTTAAGAAAACCTTATTGTATCTTTGCTGTAAAAAAAATCTGTCAAATATGGTAACATACAGTGGTGTGAAAAAGTGTTTGCCCCCTTCCTGATTTCTTATTTTTTTGCATATCTGTCACACTTAAATGTTTCAGATCATCAAACAAATTTAAATATTAGTCAAAGATAACAACAAGTAAACATAAAATGCAGTTTTTAAATGAAGGTTTTTATTATTAAGGGAGAAAAAAAATCCAAACCCACATGGCCCTGTGTGAAAAAGTGTTTGCCCCCTCCTGTTAAAACATAACTTAAAAGTAAAAGTATCACCGCATTTCAGAACAAGAACATCATACCAACAGTAAAACATGGTGGTGGTAGTGTGATGGTCTGGGACTGTTTTGCTGCTTCAGGACCTGGAAGACTTGCTGTGATAAATGGAACCATGAACTCTACTGTCTACCAAAAAAATCCTGAAGGAGAATGTCCGGCCGTCTGTTCAT
This sequence comes from Brachyistius frenatus, assembly GCF_029030835.1. Classification (NCBI taxonomy): domain Eukaryota; kingdom Metazoa; phylum Chordata; class Actinopteri; family Embiotocidae; genus Brachyistius; species Brachyistius frenatus. The sequence continues at coordinate 698,417 of NW_027210737.1, forward strand.
GACCTCAAGCTGAAGCCAACTTGGGTTCTGCAGCAGGACAATGATCCAAAACACACCAGCAAGTCCACCTCTGAATGGCTGAAGAAAAACAAAATGAAGACTTTGGAGTGGCCTCGTCAAAGTCCTGACCTGAATCCTGTTGAGATGCTGTGGCATGACCTTAAAAAGGAGGTTGGTGCTGGAAAATGCTATAATGTGGCTGAATTACAACAACTCTGCAAAGATGAGTGGGCCAAAATTCCTCCACAGCTGTAAAAGACTCATTGCAAGTTATTGCAAATGCTTGATTGCAGTTGTTGCTGCTAAGGGTGGTCCAACCAGTTATTAGGTTTAGGGGGCAAACACTTTTTCACACAGGACCATGAGGGTTTGGATTTTTTTTCCTCCCTTAATAATAAAAACCTTCATATAAAAACTGCATTTTGTGTTTACTTGTGTTATCTTTGACTAATATTTAAAAAATGTTGACGATCTGAAACATTTAAGTGTGACCAACATGCAAAAAAATAAGAAATCAGGAAGGGGGCAAACACTTTTTCACACCACTGTATATTCATGTCAGCACTTTTCCTCTTATACATCAGTAAATAAAAAGCCATTCAAAACTATGACTGTGCATACCGTATATAGTCCAATTATATTCGTTCATATAAAATGGTGCAGGATGATGTCACCAAAACTGTCCAATGAGTGAGTTACCGGTCAGCCTAGGTTACTTCATTGATACATTTGTTAGTGTGAACAGCCCAGAACTACAAGGCAATGATAAATTATCTCTACCCCCCACCTTTTTCAATGAACAAAGAAGTCCATGATGTTCTTTTTGTCCTTTACTTTGTCATTGCCAACATGGTAAAATATGTGATCTTTAATTATGGTGTATATTTGTAATATATACAAATTAAAAGATAAAGACAGGCTTATGACTGAAGCATACATTTGTTACAGTGCCTCTTTGGAACATTCACTGACTAGTCTATGGGCTATAAAGCTCAGCATCTGCATGTAGATACTGATGTAGTGCACTTAAAAGCTGGCTATTAAGCAAACATTCTGTGTGAGCTGCAGCAGTGTGTCTGAATATGACCAGTGGATAGGAACATCACTGATGGAGCATCGAGAGCACATTAGAGAGTATGGGTATTCTTAACTGTCCATAAAGAGAGGTGGTGCCATTTGAATAGCACTTGGGGTAATTATGGTCGGCAGCTCACCCTTCCGTCAGCTTTGCGGCTGATTCTGTCTCCTTCTTTCAATTTCCTGCCTCGTTGAGGATGCCAGTAGATATGTGGAGATGACGGGGCCTGCAAAGCAATGCAGCAAGTACTTTATAATTAAAAGTGGGCACAAATAGACACTGTTACCTTAGCTCACCTCACTTTAGGAAAGAAAATAAAACAATGAGATACAGACAAAAAAAAGCTTTATTTACTTTTGGTGCATGGTGTGCTGCAAAGCAAAATACCGTTTGTACTGCTATGTCATTCAAGCATGCAGTTTAACAAACCAGTTAACGCAATTTTTTTCTGGAGTTGTGCATTTTAGAATGTCATTGGTCACAGTTTAATTATGAAAGATAATTTAAATTACACAAGGTTATAAATTAGTCTATGCACCTAATATGGAAGCTAAATTTGTTTTTTTCTAATGTTGAAAGGTATGGACTCAAAATCACAACTCGACGGACACAAGTAAATTTGACTGTTTTACTCGGTGTAAGGTGTACAAAATCAGGTACAAACACCAGAGGGAGATCCAGAGACAATCCAATAATGTAGTCCAGAAATCATAACCAGGGAAGCAGAAACAGGTGACAGCAAAAGAGGGTTAAGCAAAAACTCAATACAAGAAATCAGACAAAAAGGTGTTGATATCGGGATCCCTGTCTGCCCTGTGTTGTTTCACTTTGTTTCCCTGATCTCCTTCCCTGTGTGTTTGGTCATCCCCCTGTTTGTTGTCCGTGTCCACATGTTATTTGTTTTGTTCTGTGTCTGGAGGATGGAGTTCCACGGAGATCCCGTATGCAGCCGTCCAGTGTTGTTCCGCGGAGATCACCCACTCGACGTAAGACTGCCATCCTGTGTCAGTCCACGGCTTCCACACAGTTGATCCTGCTGTCTGTCCGGTGTCGGTCCATGGGGCCACTCAGCCGACAGACACCTTGACCTGTCCTCCGCCGTGCGGTTCAATCCGAACCCACGTAACCCGGTGTGGAGCACGGGGACGCGCACACCTTCCTGCTTGGACAAGCCTGCCTCGGACCAATCCATTGTAAAAAAAAAAAAAAAAGTCTGTTCTGTACCTGATCCCTGTCTTGTGGTTGCTATTGGATCCCATCTTGAAATCCCACAACAGAAAATTCAAGCAAACCCCACAATATTTGCAGGAGCTTAATTTTTTTTTAAAATAACATGTTTATTCCTTTATCAGGTAGTGCTTTAAAAAAATTGCATTTTTCTTTCTGAACTTGCAACTTTTTCTAATTCCCACAATTTTACACAAAAAACTCACTTAAAATTATTCAAATTACATTGCAATTTATGAGAAAATCCACTGCAAAATCAAGCACTTTTGATCGCAACAATCATAAAAAAAAATAAAACTCCTGGAGGGACTGAAAAGTACAAATATTACAATGAACTGGCACAGAAGGTAGAGAACAAGCAGACTATATACACATAAGGGCGGAGAGTATAATTGAACGCAGGTGGAAACAATCAGGGTGGAGACAACAAAATCAATCAATCAGACTTTATCAGTATTGCACTTTTCATACAAATGCCTTGTAGCAAAAAGTGCTTTACAATTAAAAAAACCCTGTAAAAACAACACCCCTCTCCACCCCTATACCATACACACTCAAAGCAGTAAATAATGTCTTTATAAAGAACAGAATCACTAAAAACATGGTCGAAGGACCTCAGGAAACACTAATGAGGAAACACCTGGAGGGTGTAAAAAAGTAATAGTAAAATGCTATAAAAAGCCAATGGCAGCTTGGTTCTCTAGCCTGTTTATCTTACAGGTTGTTACTTTGTACCTGCTGCCAGACGGAAGCGGAAAGAGGTGTGTTACTCTGTCGTTAACAAACTCTGAAACCAGGAAAAGATGTGAAAGTCACAAAGGTCTGGTGGACAAAGAGACACTGGACTGCATCTGAATCCTTATTATGGACACTAACAACAGACGTAGAATGTGTTCATCTGCTGAGTCACAAATGTTGCTGTTAATCAGTGGACATTTTGTCTCACCTGGGCCCGTTGCATTTATTACGGCTGCTCCAGTATCTGGAGACGTCCCACTGTTGTCTTGTGCTGTTGTCCATCATCTTCAGCAGCATTGAACTGGAGATCCTGCGGTAGAAGGCAGCACGTCATACCTGCAGTTTGTTCAGTGCCCACAAACTGCAGCTCTCTTTTCTTAGATGCAACTTTCTGCTGCGTGTTTGGTTGCGTTGCTCTTCATGCTGTCTTCACCATGAATCTGCTGTTGGGAGATGTTGTTCAGACCAGTTGGAAATGTTTCCTGACACTTCTGAAGCTCAACTTTTACTGCTCTGCTGTGACATCATCAGGTTCTCCTCTGTGACATCATCAGATTCTCCTCTGTGACATTATCAGGTTCTCCTCTGTGACATCATCAGGTTCTCCTCTGTGACATCATCAGGTTCTCCTCTGTGACATCATCAGGTTCTCCTCTGTGACATTATCAGGTTCTCCTCTGTGACATCATCAGGTTCTCCTCTGTGACATCATCAGGTTCTCCTCTGTGACATCATCAGGTTCTCCTCTGTGACATTATCAGGTTCTCTTCCTTTAATCTCAGATCAACATTCTACTATAGCATGCTTCAGAGCAGCTCTTCAGAGTTTCAGTGTTTCTTCAATACTTCAATAACAACTGATTGTATTCACTTCACTGTGGATTACAATGTGTTTATATCGTGGTAACCATGGAGACATGTTCACTTCACTGTGGATTACAATGTGTTTACATTGTGGTAAACACTGAGGCGGAGACAAACAACCCTTCATGCTCACATTCACACCTACAGACAGTTTAGAGTCTGCACTGGCAAAGTTTCCTGCTGTGAAATTATGAACCTTAAAAGATGAGTACACCAGTGCCTTAACTTTCATCAGTAACTAGAGCCAATCATAATGTATGACACTGTCTCAACATTTGGGACAAGACATAAAATTGCTGTGCAGTCCACACAAAGTGGGACACTCGATCACGCCAATCTAGGCCCAACTTAGTATACGGCTGGACCCTGAAACCAGAGGACTACACTTTGTAGTTTCTGTCCTCTGTTCTCTGTCTCACTCAGGGCGGAACACTGTCACTGCAGCAGGTTGACACACATGGAGGGAGCGATGCCAGATTGTCCACTTGTTAATCGATTGTGTCGATAGGGTCATTCTCTTGTACAGGTTAAAAAATACATAAATAAATAATGCTAAAACTAATCACCATCTGATCTGCAGCCATGTCTTGGACACTCGGGTGAAGAAAGGAGCAAAGCTGTCAACTGATCACCACCTGGTGGTGAGTTGCATCAGATGGCGGGGGAGTCAGCTGGAAAGACCTGGAAAGCCCAAACATGTAGTGAAGGTAAACTGAGAACGTCTGGCGGAGGAACCTGTCCGGGAGGTCTTCAACTCTCACCTCTGGAAGAACTTCTCACACATCCCAAGGGAGGTTGAGGACATTGAGCCCGAGTGGACCATGTTCAAAGCCTCTATTGTGGACGCGGACCCTAGGAGTTGTGGTCGGAAGGTCATCGGTGCCCATCGTGGCGGCAACCCGAGACCCCGGTGGTGGACACCGGGGGTGAGGGAAGCCGTCAAGCTGAAGAAGGAGGGCTTTCGGGCCTGGTTGGCTCAGGGGTCTCCTGAAGCAGCTGAGAGGTACCAGCAGGCCAAAAGATGCTAAAATTGGGGCACGGGAGGAGTTCAGGGAGGCCATGGAGAAGGACCTTCAGTTGGCCTCAAGGAAGTTCTGGTAAACCATCTGATGACTCAGGAAGGGAAAGCGGGATTACCCCAGGCTTTCATGGCGGGGGAGGGGGAACTGCGGACCAGGACAGGGAACATCGTCAGGTGGTGGAAAGAGTTCTCTGAGGAACGCCTAAACCTGACCAGTTTCTGAAGACTTGGGGGAGTGGGGTCACACCCATATCCTTGGCAGAGGCCTCTGAGGTAGTCAACAAGCTCCTTGGTGGCAAGGTGCCGGGGGTGGAGGAGATCCATCCTGAAATGCTGAAGGCGCTGGACATTGCCAGGCTGTCTTGGGTATTTGCCTCCGCCAGGGCTGTCCTTTCTCACCGGCCCTGTTTGTGACTTTCAAGGACAGGATATCTTGGACATCAGGAGGGAACTTGGAATTGAGGCGCTACTCCTTCATGTTGAAAGGAGTCAAATGAGGTGGTTCGGGCATCTGATCAGGATTCCCCCTGGGTGCCTCCCACTGGAGGTTTTCCAGGCACGTCCAACTGGCAGGAGACCCCGGAAGAACACGCTGGAGGGGATTATTTTTCCCAGTTGGCCTGGGAACACCTCAAGATCCCACAGTGTGAGCTGGAAAATGTTGCGGGGGAGAGGGAAGTCTGGGCCAGCTTGCTTGACCTGCTGCCACCGCAACCCGAGCCCCGATTCATTGGAGGAGGTCCACATGAGGATACCTTTTTTGGCCATTGTTCACTTTGACAACCATTTTAACTTCATGTCTTTGAATTTCCATTCCAAGTTGCAAAACACAAGCCTTCAATATCAGATTATGAGGTTAAAGATGTGCAACAAGTCAAACTTTATCCTGCACAGCAAGACTGGATAATTTTGTCCACCTATATCACTTACAATTGGGAAAATTTTCACAATGCTTTATTACAATACTTCAATGACTGGTAGATTTTTAAATGCATATAATTATGATGATCGTCTACATATGTGCTAAATTGTCATCACAACTTAATGGGAAAAAGTATGTTTTTGGAGTTATCTGTTCATAATCAAATATAATATTGTATCCCACAATCGGAGCGTAGAAATTTTAGCCCTGACTATAAGAGCGAAAAACATGTTTTAATACTCAACATTCTGCCTGATATCATGGTCAGTCTTCATGTTTACTTTTTACAAGCCGTTCTTGCCATTTTATTTAGATTTTACTGTGACACTCAATTTATAATCCACCTCACTGAAAATGCATTACTGGTCTTGTCTTCTTGATTAGATGTGTGCCTTTGATTCAGTGGCTGATTTCTCTCAGAGTAGGAGTGGAGATTATGCGCGGAGGAGGGGTGGTACATGTGTTACAGGTCATTCAGTCTGTGTTGGAGGGACAGCTCTATATACATGGCATTTGTCTTGCTGAATCACATCAGTGATATCCACTCAAGAACATCTCGGCATTCAAGCATCCACTCCAGCTGCAGTGCCTGGAATCCAGAGGCCAAACAGGCCGACATGTCACGCAATAACTTTTCAGAATGCAATACATGTACTAAATGGGTCCAAGAGGTAAAGTGCAATTAAAGTTTCACGGCTGATTTCCAAAAATGGTGATCTTTGGAGAGGAAGCATTATGTACTATATACCACAGTGGGGGAAGCACTCAATTTTGTTATACAGTAGTGCAATGACAAATAAAGGCATTGAATTGAATTGAAGGTGCAGCTTGAGGCTTGAAAATATATTTATATAAGTATTCCAAAATAACTTATACACACTCCAGGCCACTAATGGATACAATTACTTTGATGTGTTATATCTCTTAGGTTGCCTTCAATGTGTTTCAATATAAAGTTTGGATATTTTCTAGTATGTGATCTCATTTTGATACAGTTTCAATCGTTGTATTAATATTGAATTTTTGTTTTATGTTGCTATTCTGAAAATTTGTTTTTGCTATATATATATCTGAGCCAGTTTTTTCTCATAATAAATTATAGGATAAATACATTCTCATTTAATGTGTCATTAGACACAACATTCATTTACAAAACGTATTGTAACAGACTGTCTCATGTTTACTGTTTGCATTGGAGATGATGTGTCCCCTCAGGGTTGCCGTAGAGGCAGAGGAACTTCCACCTCTGGTCAAGAAAGCGAGAAAGATGAATAAAGAGAGAAGCCGTGGGCTAAACGTGATGTCTCATCTCCCGACTCTACTTATTACATTCTTATATGTGCCCCGTTACATGAACCCAGGACGCTCGGTTACAGTATCATATAACTAAAGTCAGTTGAATGTGAACCCTTGAAGGTTTAATAATTCATTGTTGAATGTTGCAACAATGCAAGGTCTCAAAAGCACATCTTGAGAGACAGTGAAGTGAAGTTGACAGTTTTAGTGTAAGGTGTACGCAAATGTTGATTTTCCTAACGGCCTCATCTTTTCCCTCTGTACCTTTGCATTTCCCGCATTACGTGTCCCCCTGTTAGCTTGACAAATTGTTACCCTCTGTGCTTCTAGATGCCTGCTTTAATGGGAAAAGTGGTCCATGCATTAAAGTGGATTAAAATGGTTTTGTTTTTTTAATTTTCAGTAAGAATTTAGAGTGCATCATCACACCTAAACAGCACTGGTGAAATTAACTAATAAGTTCCAAATTGCTTAAGACAATGGCTTTGTCTCTATACTTGTCCTGCTAGGTAGTGGTGCATTTGACACCACTGATCACAACATTTTGGTACAGAAACTGGACCAGACAAGGAATTGTAATATGGGCCATATAAGGAAACACTGTATCCATTTCCATTGTTATGCAGATGATTATATATATCTATGAAACCAATTAGTTAGTCAAATTTCAAGCATGTCTAAAAGACATAAAGGCCTAGATGACCTGTAAATCTTTACCTGTAAATTTAGACAAAACGGAAGTTATTGTATTTGGCTCTCAACACCTTCGGATTTCTGTTAGTTACTCTAGATGACATACTAAGGCATACATACATACATACATACATACATGCTACAGTGTCCATCACCACAGTGAATAATCTTGGAGTCATTTTTGACAAGAATATGTCGTTCAACTTATGTATAAAGAAACGTTCTGGGACTGTTTTGTTTCATCAATGCAATATTATTTAAATTCTGAACTGTCACAAGCCATTCTTGTCATTAGGTTATGTTTCCTTTGTCGAACAGTTTGAGTATTACTACTTTTTTTTATTTGTTTTATTTTAGTAACTCACATCTCCTTCTTCTGTCTTGCTCTCATGTCTGTCCCTCCTTATGATTACCTGCCTCTTTCCGGTTGTTTTTTTCCTGTATGCAATTGTCTTCCCTCCTTCCTCTGTATAACACCTGTGTTTCTAGCTTTCCGAGCCAGTTTATAGATGTACCTCGTGCTCTTGCGTTATTCCTGGTGATGCCTCCATGTTTGTTTACTGTTGTTTTTTTAATCCTTGCCTGTTTCCTGGGCTTTCATCTCTGCTCTATAAACAAAAGCTTGGTCAAAGAACTTTTACTTAGTTTTTTTTTAAATCTTGCCATGGACTACTGCCTGCCTTGCTGCATCTTTACAGTAACATCCTGTCTCAGCATGATACATACAAATGAATCCATTCATTTGTTACTGCAAGGCTACACTACTACAATTCTTTGTTTTCAGGATGCCTCAATAACTGTAAAAACCCTATAATTAATCCAAAATGCTGCATCAAGAGTACTGACTGGATTTAGCAAAAGAGATCATATTCAACCTATTTACTTAATTTAAAATTCTTCTCCTAAATTACAAAGCTTTTAATGGCCAAGCTCAAACTTACCTCAAAGATGTTATATCACCATATTATCCTAATTGAATGCTTAGCTCTCAACCTCTGTGCCCGGTTCCGTCGGAGGTTTCATATTGTTAAAAGATATATTTTCCTTTCAGCTCTACCTCATGTGGAGGTCATTGAATTGTTGGGATCCTCTCCATAATGTTGGTAAGGTTGTGTTGTAATGATTTCATTGTCATGTGCCCTGAGATGACTTGAGTTGTGATTTGAATTTGAATAAATGTGTATAAACTCAGTAATTAGGGTTACTTAAAGCAGTTAGATATTTATCAATCCACAGTTTGTTTTTTTCGCCCATCCCCCCCAAAAGCAATGTGCAGAATTTCCACTCAGGTAAAAAAGAAAGAAGCCTAAAATAATACGTAAAGGTTCTGGAGCTGGTTAATATCTGTGAATGAGTTTGTTGTATTGAAATCACTGAACACAGACACAGTGTCCATGGCATGACACCAAGGAAGAAACTGGATATATTGAAGGTTATATTGATTATGAATTATTAACCCACGCACATTGTGTTTGTCTATACGTGTGACTTAGATAGAGACCAGAAAATGTTTGTATGACCAATAAGTGCACCCCTCACTCCCCTACCCCAACCCCATTCATCTCAAAGTTAATGCTGAATTAGGTCAATGTGGATTTGTGAACAGAAACTACCATAACTGAAAAGCTAATGGATGACAAAAAATTTCCAGGGAAGTATTACGCACACCATACTGAATCTGTGCTTTCTGAGGGCAGTTAAAGCAATCGAGTTAGCATATGCACATTAGTACTTTGCTACAGGCATGTAAACAACTCTTCTCTCCCTGCAAATAATGATTAAAACATACTACAATCAAAGATAAAATGGAGCCGAATAATTCCTGAGGGACTCACTGCTTCTGTTGTAATTGTATTGCAGGAATACCATAGTTATTATGCACTCCTGCTGCCTATTTTGACTGCAAAATCTGGTGTTTTTACTTTGATTAGAATCTGAATGGCTGCTAGTTACATTCTTAGTTCATTAATGAATGAGAAAAGTGGGAAAAATTACATGGAATGACCAAAAAGAAGACTGTAACCAGTGACTGCTGCATGAAAAAGTACCAAAAAAAACATTGATTTGAAATGTGACAGTTGTGTACACCTCTGCCTCATTTGCTTCATGATATACCTTTGGCAAATTAAAGCAAAAAGGGCAACTTTCACAGCTCCTTGAGATGAAAAAGTGCCTTTTTTCCAAACTCTGCACAGAAAACAAACAATTACATTCTTGACTGCCTTTATTTACTCCATGATTGAGCAATGCAGGCAGACAGGAGCAGGCAGATTAATTAACTAGCGCCTGAAAACCTTTATTCTTAGAGCGTTGTCACATTGATGGATGGCTGATTAAAGTCAATGAGATGACTATCAGTACACAAGAGCAAACCAGTCCAAAAAAGAAGAAAAGCAAAGGCAAAAAAAAAAAGCATCTAACCTCAAGGGGGAAATAAATAAATAAATAAACACACAAATACAGGTGTAATGTTGATGACCAAGAGAGTTCTTTGTGGTTATGTACACTGCTGTGCATCAAGAAGAAAAGCAAGTAATTGGGGATGGAGCAGGAGGCTGAAAGTGCAATGTATCATGCCAGCAGTAGCTCAAATTGCCTACCTTGTGCATCTTTTGATGAGGTTTCTCATTAGGGGTCTATACAGCTCAGACTTTGGAAATATCACAGAATTAATTAAAATGATAGGAAAGGAGAAAGTGGGCTGCCAATGACAGGATGGGAGAGGGCCTGCATAATCATTGTTCTGATCAGAGCCCTATTGTCTGCCAATGAATGTGCCTGTTGACGGTAGCCAGCGTCTCTTATATGTTTATCTGGATTCCTAGGCTAGTAGCTTGTTTCCAGCGTGTTGCCAATGATGGAGCATTCAGTTCCCATTGCCATGAACAGGTTCAAAGGCTTCATTTAGTTGCCTGAGCGCAAGGAGAGAGAGGCAGGGGGAGCAAGACAGAGAGCTCACCAGGCTGTTTTCAGCCACTTTTATCAGCTAGTTCTCAGATTTAGATAGTGAGATTCTTACTGTGTTCATATCTGTCCTCTCTCTCACACAGGCTGGCTTACTCATGTCGTGCAGAGAAAAACACAAAATCCTCAAATCCATCATCTCCTAAATTAATCCACCATTATTACCCCCCCCCCCCATCATGCATTTATCCTGCATATATCCTGAATCAGTTCTCCAGTAAGCCTGCACTTGCTTCTTTTTAATGCACTGGGAAAACTTTAAATATATCACCGAAGTTAGCAGCAATTGGCTCTTTGGTATAATTAAACCTGCACTAATCAGTATAATTATTACCATTTGATCAAATTAAAAAGTGTACTGTGTCTGAGGCCCACTCTAGTGACAAATCTACATAGAGTTCACACCAACTCCAACTTAGAAGCTGAGGGCAATAGAGAATTTGGCTTTTTGGTTTTGGTCTTATGGCCCAGACCACACCTGTTTTGCTTCATTCACGTCAAGCTTTTTTTTTACCAAATACAAGACATATTTGGTATTCTCAAAGACTCAGAAAGGAACAGTCAACGTGATCTTTTGTTTTTTATTTATTTGTAGAATGTTTTTGTTTCATGCTGGCACTAATTGTGTATTTCATTTATTTTCTATCCAAAATCACTACGTGGATATCCACTACATGGGTCTTGGGATGTCCATTGGGATTCATTTGCATCCTATTGGGCGTAGGACATGGGTTAATTTCAAAACAGCTTCAAATAATAGTTATGGGCAGAAACCACCCAAATCGTTGCACTTAACCACCAGCATTGGTCGTTTGATTGGTCCGCTCTTCAGAGTGTCTGAGCAAAATTTAATGTAAACAGTGTCCAGACTATAATCACACCAAAGGAAACTGAAGCGATGAGCAATTGTTTGGTGGAGCCAGGCTACAGTTGTTACAGCTCAATGCGATGATTTGAGGTATCATCTCTTAGGTTTGCTTGGCTACACTGACAAAAGCACATTTCCCTTTAGCATGTGCTGCATGATGCATGCTGGTAATTCATTCAAAGTAAAATGAAGACTCATGCCAGCTCTACCTCATGCGTTTGTGTAATACTATTGCCATTTTGAATAAAATATGTTTTAGTTTTTACATGCATGAAACTGGCTTTTCTGACAAGTGATGCTTTCCTACAAATAATTTAATTTTACACATGTTGATCCTCTGAGTGTGTTGACTGCACATTGGAACCACAGTGGAACAACTAAAGCATTCTGTTTATACTTCTATCGTGAGTATTACTGGTTCCGTCAGCCACTCTAAAAGGAGTAAACCTCACCTATATGAGAATTAAGTTTTTTTAAGTAACCCAGTTCTCAATTATCAACATGATTACTATGTGAAATATCTCAGATTTTATTTCCATGCCAATACCAAGTGAAACCCAGGGTGGTACCAATTCTAATACGATACATGTCGTGAATAAAAGCAGGTTGTGTTCAGAAAAGGGAAATAAAAAGTAGGCTACACACATTTTGATACAAATTGTGTGGTAACCACACCCTCGATCTGGTTCTGTCGTATGGCATGAAAACTGAAAATGTAATTGTATTTCCTCAAAACCCTGTTTTGTCGGACCACTTCTCATTAACATTTGAAGTTACGATAATGGACTACACAGCATGTGGGAATAAATCCCACTACAATAGATGTCTGTCAGATGATGCCGTGGCCAAGTTTAAGGAAGCAGTTACATGCTTATCCTCTTCGATGCCGTGTGTTAAAGCAGTGGAAGACATCTACATTGATCTTAGTCAAGTGGATCATCTGGTAGAAAACACTGCAGTATATCTGCTACAACTCCAGATGATGTTGCCCCTCTGAAGAAGGGAGTAATGAACCAGAGGAGGTTGTCTCCATGGTACAACTCAGAATTACGTTCTGCCAGGCAGGCGACTAGAAAGATGGAAAGGAAATGACGTTCCACTAATTTAGAAAAAATTCACCTGGCCTGGAAGGATAATCTAATAATATATAAGAAAGCTCTTCGTAAGGCCAGGACTTTATATTAGTCATCATTAATAGAGGACAACAAAAACAACCCCAGGTTTCTTTTCAGCCCTGTAGCCAGGCTGACAAAGAGTCCCAGTTCTGTTGAGCCCTCTATTCCTTCAGCTCTCAGCAGTAATGGCTTTATTAAGATCTTCACCAATCAAATTCTTACTATAGGGGGAGAATCGGGCACAGCAGCCCTGGAAGCAACTGTAGGACCAGATGTAAACTTGGAAAATGTCTCTCCTGTTGAGCTCTGTGAGTTAACTAGAATTTTTTCTTCATCTGGATCCTCTAGCTGTCTGTTAGATCCCATCCCAACTAAACTTTTTAAGGAAGTTTTCCCTTTAATTAATACTTCCATATTAGATCAGATCAACCTGTCTATTGTAACCGGCTATGTACCGCAGGCTTTTAAAGTGGCTGTAATTAAAACTTTACTTAAAAAAGCTGACTCTTGATCCAGCTGTTTTAGGAAACTGCAGACCAATTTCCAACCTGACGTTTATTTCTAAAATCCTTGAAAAAGTTGTTGCAAATCAACTTTGTGATCATTTACAAAGGAATGATCTGTTTGAAGATTTTCAGTCAGGCTTTAGAGTTCATCATAGCACAGAAACAGCTCTGGTGAAAGTTACTAACGACCTTTTATTAGCCTCAGATAATGGACTCGTCTCTGTACTTGTTCTTCTGGACCTCAGTGCTGCTTTTGATAAGATTGATCATACGATCTTATTACAGAGATTAGAAGACGTTACGAGGATCAAAGGAACTGCATTAGACTGGTTCAAATCTTGATTATCAGATAGATGTCCATGTCAACAATGAATCTTCCAGACAAACAAGAGTTAGTTATGGAGTTCCACAAGGTTCAGTGTTGGGCCCGATACTTTTTACTTTGTATATGCTTCCATTGTTATGCAGATGACACTCAGCTATATCTTTCTATAAAACCAGATGAAACTGATCAGTTAGTAAAACTTGAAGCCTGTCTAAAAGACATAAAGGCCTAGATGACCAAAAACTTCCTGCTTCTAAATTCAGACAAAACTGAAGTTATTGTACTTGGTCCTAAACACCTCAGAAACTCTTTCTCTAATCACTTAGTTCCTCTAGATGATGTCTTGGCCTCCAGCAAAACTGTGAGGAACCTTGGAGTCATCTTTGATGAGGACTTGTCCTTTAGCCACCATATAAAGCAAATCTCCAGAACTGCCTCCTTTCATCTACGTAATATTAATAAAATCAGGAAAATCCTTCCTCAGCGTGATGCAAAACTCATTCATGCATTTGTTACTTCTAGGCTAGATTATTGTAATTCTTTGTTGTTAGGATGTCCAAATTACTCGTTAAAAACTCTGCAGCTGATCCAAAATACTGCAGCAAGAGTACTGATGGGATTTAGCAAGAGAGATCATATTTCTCCAGTTTTAGCTTCTCTTCACTGGCTTCCTGTGAAATCAAGAATATCATTTTAAATTATCTTGATAACTTACAAAGCCCTACATGACCAGGCTCCATCATATCTTAGAGATCTTATAGAACCATATAATCCCAGTAGAGCACTTCGCTATCAGTACGCTTGTCTACTTGTGGTTCCTAGAGTTTACAGAAGTAGAATGGGAGGCAGAGCCTTTAGTTTTCAGGCTCCTCTCCTGTGGAACCAACCAGCTCCTAGTTTGTGTTCCAGGTGCAGAAACCCTCTCTAGCTTTAAGATTAGATTCAAAACTTTCCTTTTTGAGGAAGCCTATAGTTAAGGCTGGCTCAGGTAGACCTGAACCAACCCTTAGTTATGCTGTTATAGGCCGAGGCTGCTGGGGGACCTTGTTACACGCTGAGCTTCTTTTCTTTCCTCCGACTCTTTAACTGACTCATACCTCACCATCTTTTTCTCTCCCATAGTTTCTGTTTATTATCTGTTGTCTCCATTCAGTTCCTTCTCTCACGTAGTTTCTGTTCTTTCTTTTCCAGATGTCCCGTCATGGAGCTGCATGTCTCTGCCCTGCGCTTGTCGTCTCCACCAACAGTTCTTCTCTTCTATCTCTATGCTGTCCTTTTCTCTCTCTGCTCTCCTCTCACCCCAACCAGTCGAGGCAGATGGCCGCCCACCTCTGAGCCTGGTTCTTTCGGAGGTTTCTTCCTGTTAAGAGGGAGTTTTTCCTTCCCTCTGTTGGAGGTTTTTTCTCCCTTAAAGAGGTTTTTTTTTTCCCTATGTGGGAATTGTGGGAATTGTTGGGTTTCTCTGTATAATGTTGTAAAGTTCTGCTGTAAGGACTTTAATGTGTTAAGTGCCATGAAATAACCTGTGTTGTGATTTGGCGCTATATAAATAAAATTGAATTGAATTGAATTGAATTGAATTGAATTAAATTGAATTGAATTGAAATTGATACATATGCATTGTATGCTAAATCAAATCTGTTACTACCAAAGGTCTCAGCGAGGGGAGTCTGTCTCGCCCTCAAAGCACTTTTGTTCTCTTCAGGCCGTTTCCAATGGCTCACACATTGTTAGAGTCATTGCTCAGCTTTTGACAGTTTTGTTAGGCTACAGAACTGAAACATGCAAACAACAACAAAATAATTAACACATTGAAATAATTTGTGTATTGTATAAGAAGACAACTTTTAGGATAACAACGTGATGTTTTGGGCCCACAGTAAGATTAAAGAAACAAACTCCAGCATGCTACTCCCTGGATTCTGTTCTGGATCTGCACTGCATGGCCAGTCACCAGCCCATTCTCCATCCACTCTGCCCCGCTCTTCTCCGGCTCAATATCCCATCTTTACAGCCCTGCAATAAAAAGTTAACTTTTACTCAACTGCAGTCCCCTTGCCTCTGCCTTTCACTTTCGATAACTGTAACCAATTTAAAGTTTAACTTATTGCTGGGAAAAAAAAGAAACTATTTTACAGCTGATTAATTTCATTATTAATCTTTTTTGTAAATCAATAAATACAATATCTACAACTAGGCTATACCAAACAAACAAGAAGAAAATAATTGAAACAGAACATTTAATTATTGGAGAATAAGAAAATTCATTATGGACAATAATTAAAACATTTAAATAACTAAACTATTGTACAAAGAACACATTTTGGATAATATTTGAGTGTTGGGAATAAAGAAACCTCTCAAGAAAACTCTGTCCCTCTCTCTCTACCTCCCACCCCTCCTCTCTCTCTCTCTCTCACACACACTTACACACTGCTCACAATCGTCACACAGGGTGTAACCAAGGGGTCTCCAACCTTTTTCCCTCTGAGAGCAACTTAGACAAAATGAAAGTGTTCAAGGGCTACTTATGCTTCGCAACATTTATTAACATAGCTGAGCTCCACCCAAACCAGCTGAATAAGCACTTTTATGTGAACAATAACCATGTAATACTTGATGAAGCTCACACTACGTGTTATGCATTCAGTCTTAAATCTGATGTCATTGGTTTACTTTCTGTGCACAGGACCCCAAAAAGGTTTTGGTTCCGTCCTGCATTATTTACAGTAATTGTTTTGTTAGGGTAAATGATTGCACATGGAAACTTGACTTTTCTGCAGTTATTAGCAGCTGAGTCAGTATTGCATAAGATACTGTACTGTTTATAGAACATCCCCTATGAATTTATTTGAGCTCAGTTCAAAAATGTCCACCTTGGGTCTAGGGCTGTTCTAGAATGTGGACATTGTGGTTTTCAGCCCTTCCACTGTAGATTTGTCTCTGTCATTGTTGACTTAAAAGGCGGAAATATTCCTGACTTTATACATTCTACATTTTATTACCATTTTAAAAATCTTTAAAATCATTTGTGAAATTGATGTAAAGTATTGATGAAAACCTTTAATGTAAAAAGCTCTGCTTTGATCAGGTGGGCAGGTATTTTTGTGTTAATGCCAAATTTGATTTTTCTATCATTTAAAACGAGATTTTTTTTTTGCAAACATTAACGATCTTTGAGCATGTGAAATTTCATGTTTCGGCTATGTTTTCATTAACCTTTATACCAAAACAAATGACATAGTAACATTATATTAGGACTAAATTATGTGAACTACAACTACGATGTCATAGCTCGGTTAATCAATTATATCTGCTTAGATAACATTGCACCCCAAGGTGGAAATCTTCAGGCAGATAAATATGAACATACATTCTTGGAAAGTCATAATGACAGATGGTCAATTTAACATGGAAAAAGCAAAACTGTGCTTTATAGAAGGAAGTGACAAAACTTAACATCCTGTTTTCTTTGAGCGTGCTTTGAAGAAGGCTTTGGAAGTGAATGTTACAGCAATGTTGAGAACTTAAAGGAAAACTTGAGTTTTTGAAGTACCTCTACAGGTGGAATGTGTTTCATAACAGGATCACAACTAGACGTTTTGTGCTGATTCACAAGGGCAATATGCTTATTTGTTTTGTTGTGGGAGTTACATTAGAAAGTATATATCCAGATGTCTTCGTGTTAACTGTGGAGCTGTGGAACTTTGTAAGCCCAGCTGAGCATAAAGCGGGAGCACAGTTTGTTCCCAAGGTCCTATGTGTCAACCCTAACCCACGGTACCCCATGCCATGCAAAGAAAATACAGACCCGAGGAACATCTCTTTCAGCTTCATATTATGTACCTATACAGAGCTGGGGAACATATGACCTTGGGAACATGTTGTATGACCTTGGGAGAGCACATATGTAGAACTTCAAATTCAGATGTACAACATCAGGAGAATACGTCCTCTTCTCACTCAGAAGGCAGCACAGGTTCTGGTCCAGGATCTAGTCATCTCACGTCTAGACTACTGTAACTCCCTCCTGGCAGGTATACCTGTTAGCGCCATCCTACCTCTGCAGCTCATCCAGAATGCAGCAGCTCGACTGGTCTTTAACCTCCTGAAATTCACTCACACTACTCCCCTCCTCCACTCCCTTCACTGGTTACCAGTAGCTGCCTGCATCCATTTCAAAACATTGGTACTTACATACCATGCTACGAACAAATCGGGTCCAGTCTACATCCAGGACATGGTCCAACCCTACATCCCAGCCCATTCACTCCGCTCTGCAGCTGCCAATCGGCTTGTTGCTCCCTCACTGCGAGCTAAACACTACAAAATCACGACTGTTTGCTGTACTGGCTCCTAAATGGTGGAATGAGCTCCCCAACGACATCAGCACAGCGGAAACTCTGTACATCTTCCGCCGCAAACTAAAAACACACCTCTTCTGACTCTACCCTGAATAGGAGAACTTTAGTAGCGCTTAAAATGGCACTTACTTTTAACACTTTGTAGTTTGGCTTTCTTGAAGAAATTGTATTTTCTTGATTCTTGTTGTTCTGGGTTTTGTACCGTCATGGTTGAAATGCACTTATTGTAAGTCGCTTTGGATAAAAGCATCAGCTAAATGAAATGTAATGTAATGTAACTTGGAAACACATGACCTGGGCACATTGTACTCTGTTATATTTCTATTGTGCTCTCAATAAATCTGGGGAACACAGGACACTGGAAACATACGAGTTACTCCCTTACAGCTCGGGTAGAAACTGATTCTTACACATCGATATGTTACTGGTCAAAGCTGTTTGTTGCACCTCCTAGTGCATGTACTGTATGTCTGTCTGGTCAAACTGCAATTACATTGTAAAATAACTTAAAAAATGTATGCATTTCAGAACACTATTTTTGTAATTAGTTTCTAAGTATGTTTTTTTTTTGCATTGAAAATACCTGCTCTCATGCTTACATGCTATGTACTGTAAACTGACTAAATAAACTAATTAAAGATGTGTGGTTCTTATAGAAAATAAATTATTAAAAACAGATCTTATAGAATATGATGCATTACTATAGATTAAACTAACAAACAGAAAGTAGTTAAAAATAAAGCACAACCCTGCTGCTTACAGCACTAAAACATATTGATTCACCAGTAACATTAGACCACAAAACATCATATATAAGAGTAAAACACTGACGGATCATTTATTGCACTTGTGTGTACTTTTACTTTTGATACTTTAAGTACACTTTGCTGACAATACTTAGATAATTGTATTTAAGTAAAGTCTTGAATGCAGGACTTCACAATATGGTATGAGTACTTTTATGATAGTAAAGTAAACAGTAAAGGATCTGAATAATTCTTCCACCACTGCCGAATGTTAGCACCCACTGGTGCCAAACTTGATTTTCCTTCATTCATTTAAGCAAAATGAAAGTGGTAGAATGACAATAAATGTCATGACTTGCCAAGCAGATTGACTTGAGTTCTGTCCAATCACAAATAAATTGTGTAGTCCTTCCCTTTCTGAACCATCTGAAATGCTGGTGTGTTTTGAAACTGACGTATACAGGGTCCATATTACTAAAACAATTCATAACAGGCCAATTTTCTGACAGATAACCAGTCTTATTTATTTTCCATGAATACCTTTTGATGTCAAGGCAATGTGATGAAAACAGAAAATGAGAAATGTGTTGTTGTTTTTCGTTTCCTTGCCAGGAACAAACTAAATTTTGATAGTTGAAGAATCACCCGACGATTGTTCCAAAAGAACACTCAGGTTGTGATGAGTCTTCCTCTGATCTCATCGCATTTCTACTCCTTAGAGACTCTCTTTGCTCCTTTATTCACATCTCTTTCTTTGGCTTTAGGGAACTTAAGGCTTATTTCAAGCGAGCAGTAAAGACCTCATTCCATCTGTTTAATTACAGTGGAGATTAGCAGATTATTTTTGCATTACCAGCGCCTGTCACTCCTCATCTCACACGCAACCTAGAGGGAAGCTCTTTGGGAGAATCACCAACAAACTGCAGAACTGCATCTGACTTCTCAACTAGAAATACACTCCAACTCAACAAGTAACTGGTAATAAGTTAAATATTAGTATTTAATGTACAAATATCAATATTCAACATATAGGAAACATCAGCTCACCTTCATCATCCATCCCAGTAACATTGCGCTGTATACTTATGCACTTTTGGAAATTTATGCTGGGAGATGGAAAACATGACAGGGTAAACATCAAGACAATACAAGTGACTGAACATCAGAAGTTGAGGCTGGGTTTGAAAGGAAAACTTGAGTTACTTTTGTAGATCTTGTGGTAGAAAGTGTTGAATAACAGAATTCAAACAATACATTTTGAACTGAATCATATCCTCAGAAATATCCTTATGTGCTTTTGTTGTGAGAGTGACATGAGAAGATGTTTACATCAAGATATGTCATTGGCTGCAGCTGTTTATTGCAGCAATGCATCAAGCTAGCCATCATATCGCTCTCCTCCTGCAGCGTTTGACATAATCAATGGCTAATTTGGGCAAATTGGTTTCCAGTCACTGGCCCATCTGGGCCAATAGTGGCCAACCAGGGTGTACAGCGTCAGATCATTTAACATGATGTCGTTGAAATGCATCATGATTTGCTGAAATACACATGGGGAAGAGGAAGTGCCCCCGTACATTCCAACAAGTTGTACAGACATATGCTTATTATTTATTTTAGTTATTTTCAACTTCCAGTGAATGCAGCATTATTTGACAAAAGTGAATTATGTTGCCTTAAAATAGTTGTCAGATATAAAACTCAGAAATGCATATGTAACGGATACAATGTTCACACAGAAGCTAGTGGATGCCACTTTTAGGTGTCTCCTGATGAGGACATGGAATACAAACAAAGTGGAAATGGAGAACCTTCCCATCAGTGACAATCGCTCGTTTCAAGAGGGGTGAATATGCTGAAATTCATATCTCTACAAAAATATTGGGAAATGTAGCTACCTAAACATTTTTGTATTGAGACAAGCTTATGATCAGTTAGTTGTTCTGATGTTTACAGATTCTGTTTATGTGCACAGGGTAACTTGTGTATGTATTATTCATTTAATACTACCTTAAAGCAAGCCACAATGTGTTTTGTCATCATTTATACCTACCATTTAATTTGCAAGCATGGTACTGATGGTGTTGTTGTGTAGTGCTATGTTAGGTGGATGATCTGCTGCACTTGGGCTGTCAGGGGCAGCAGATGTAGTGAGTACATTGAAATAAAGAGATATACCACAACATTATATTTTAATATTAATGTACCAGTGGGACTGACTGCATCTTTTTTTTGGCTTTCTTTTGTAATGTTCAACAGAACTGTCATTACAATTGTATATGCACTTGTTTATGCACCAATTTCTTTATGCTCTGATTTGTTTATGAACTATTCGATGTATTGATTTTATGCAGTTGTTTTATGAAATCGCTTAAGCATTTCTTATGTAATTGTTCAGGCAATGAGTTAATGCCATGAGCTCATGCATATGTCTCGGCATCAAATTTATGCACTGAGTTTATGCATTTAACGAATGCTGAATTTATGCACTGGATTTTTGATCCTGGGTTGGAGGACCAGTTTATTTTACTGATTTAACTTTTAATTGACCTTGGATTAAAATTTTTGTTCAAAACCGAAATCCATTTGAATACTCCAAATCAATTGTATGTTACTACCCTACTTTGGATGTGTTTCCTGTGTCATTGCACCAGACTACACATACATTAGAGAACAATGTCACTAAAAAAAAATTCAGGGATTTCTTTTTTAGTTTTTGTTGTCTTCAACAATGGCAAAGGTCAAAGGATCACAATGTGTCTGAATGTGTCTCAATAAAAAATGTCATCAAAAGACTAAAACAAAATCAATGTGACGTGACAAAATTGCCACTAACTCCAGTTTTTCATTTGAGAACATCTCGGCTTTGTTTTTGGACCTTTCACATTAAGAACCATTCTACAGTGCCAATGCTGTGAACACAAAGGTGAAAAGTGAAACAGTAGCAATGAGTGACCTCGAATCAGTAGGACAAACTGGTGAACAAGCTTGAGAGGACTGTATCATATGTAGGCCGGTGTGTTTGTGGACATGTTGGTGTCTGTCTAAATGCAAGTGTTGGCGTCAAACGCTCGAGTGGAATTGCTCACGGTGGGACAGATAGTGAGCAGCTGTGAGTAATTGTTTTGCTCAGTTGCAGAGGCTCATTCTGGCCCTTTACAGATAAGCTAGAGTAAATCTTCCTTGATGTCCTGGGAGAGCAGAGGAGAAGATGGAGACAGAGGACAGCAAACACCAGGCCATGCCCAGCCTGTGTTTGAACTGCCTCTTCAAGACCCACAGCTTCAAATTACTTTTTCTGTTGGGTGAAAGGAATAGAAAGAGAGCATTATTGTGCTACCTCTACAGCCTCCTGATGTCGTCGTTGCTTAAATACCAAGGAGTTGTGTCATATCCATAAGTGTACAAATTGTAGATTGAGGGGGTGACCAAGGGAACATCTGTTGTCTGGTCAGTTGTTATACTAGCTGAGGGATACATGGGTTGTGACTGGCTTTTGTTAAATGGACAAAATAAAGCCAAGTGTACAATAGGAAACATTCACACTGTTTTGCACTAAAATGACTTGATCCACTTTCTTGTAAGAAATTTGAATCAATAAGCAGCAAATATTATCATGCTGATAACATATTGCTGCAATGACTTGCACCAACATCCAAAGTCCCATGTGAATAAACAACCAAAACAAGGTTGGGTTGAATGGAGTGTGTTGTGACATGTGACATGGCGTTATATACATACAATTGAATTGAGTTGAATCTTTTAACAGTATTGTTGATGCTTCCGGCTGCATTTTGTTCAGTAATTTAGCAAATTACACAACCAAGTATAGTGTGTGCATGCTATTTAATATGACAATACTGCCAATTGTCACAGTCAGTCTGCTATTGTTCAGTGATGATGCACTGCTCAGTAAGAGTATCTTATTTTAGAATTTCCATGGAATTCTATAACATATATAATATGTATATAGACCAGCCTACTGCTGTTACCGCTGAGGTCATTGTCACTTCTCTGTGCCAACCTTAGCTTATGCTTGCAAGTCAGAATTTAAGGATGGTAAATATTAATTCTGTACACATTCTGTTCTCATGAAAATAAATAATAAACTGATTGTCTTCCTCTTAGCAGACAGCAATATTTCTGAAGCTATTTGAAAGCAGCCCTGGTGCCCTAAAAAGCAACACAATGTTTAGACTGCACAACTCTGGCTGACTTCACAACTGCTGGCTTAAAAACGACATATACTTTGACAAAAATGTAGTAGCCTGCCACTTCAGAAACTATTTAAACACCGTACATTTCTGCACACTTTATCTGCATTGTATATTTTGTATTAATTAATACAATTTTAAAATTCGCATTAATCTACATTTAATAAACCATAATGCCAAAGTAAAAATGTGTTTTTGGACATTTCTGCACATATGAAAAAAAAAAAATACAAAACTGAAATCAATAATAAAGTTATAATAAATAATTTATAAATAATACAAGTTTTCAGACCTTTGCCTGTGGTACTCCACACCGCATAGTATGCAAACCTGAAATGAATAGCTCCAGACATAACTTGACAGGTGAAAAAGGGTCTACAAAGTAAACTTGTGATCTACTGTATATTACAATTTATAGTTAGAATTGACCTTAAAAGAAGCTAGAAATGAACATCAGGCAAATACAAGAAAGTACTTCCAAGGGGTAGAGTGGCAATTGAGAGTTCGGCACAAAAACATAGTATATCCTGATTCTAAATAGTAAACTGTTAATGGAAAGATGACAGTAACTAGAGCCAAAGAAGAAGAAGTCTGAAATGAATGTCACAGTCACACACACACACACACACACACACACACACACACACACACACACACACACACACACACACACACACACACACACACACACACACACATGTTAATTCGTTAATCCATAATCACTATAGTTTTTACGATGCACATTTGCTATCTGATTTACAAAATGAATGGTTTTAAATTTCGAGACTAAAAGAAGGGAAGATGGGAGGGGAGTCAGAATAAATGAAAAAAACTCAGAATGCTGCAGTGGATATAGAAATATGGAGGGCCCTATTTTTGCCGGTGGTGAAAGTGTGGCAATTTGTTTTATGTATTTTGGTGAACAAGAGTTCACATGAGTGTAGGGCACAACTGTATCCCTATATATATGTATGCATATATATACATACACACATGGCAAAGGCTGTGAATATTTATGTACATGTGATTTTTTTCGTTTTCTATTTTTAGTAGATCTGTAAAAATGTCTTAAAAAAACGTTTTTCACATTATCATTATGGGGTATTGTGTGTAGAATTTTGAGGAAAACAAATAATTGAATCCATTTTGGAATAAGGCTGTAACATAACAAAATTTTGAAAAAGTGAAGTGCCGTGAATACTTTCCAGATGCACTGTATATATATATATATATATATATATATATATAAAGCAGATAGCTTTCCATATACATACTTATATGTAAAGCCTTCTGCTCCCTACTAGGTGCATCGGTTAGTCTCACCTTTGGATATCACCCGCAAACAGTTAAATGGAGCTCCTGAACCAGAATCTGGAGACCTCTCAATGCTGCCTGACCTCGCAGAACCCCGCCTCCTGGAGCCAACATCTTATTTGGGTAGAGTACCCACACAATAGCCTGCCCTGCTCATCCTCTGGTTTATCCCCTTTCTAAAACACAAGATAAGGACCTTTTATCCAGCAATTGATGCCTGTTTTGTATTTTTATATTTATTTGTTGTCTGCTTATCCTGTATAAAATGTTTATAGACTCAGCAGTAAACAGATGTTTCAGTTTTAATCAATCAAAAAACACAAAATGCTTGATTGATTTTCCATCTGTTATTTAGTCGATGTAATTATTTATTAAGCTTAAATAAATAAATTCAGAAAATTAGTTTCCATACGGTGATGAATAATATATTATTCATCATATAGATTGTTTAATTTGAGATTGTTTTTTTTTCCCTAATTGAAAAGCTGAGTTAAGATCAAGATGGCAATTAAGGTTAGAGTTGGGCCAGTGCATAGCATAAAGGAACGTTATGAGCATCATATGCTTAAGTCGCACCTATAGATTGGTTGATAAGCCTGACATTAGATATTTATATTATGTTGATGATGTTAATTCTGTAAATATAATGAAGGATAGAAGTTTTGATAAAGGCATATAATTAGCATTGAAAGTCTGTTGGGGGATAGAAATAAATTATTTGGACTCAACACAGGGATTAGATAGATGTGCATGTTTACACAAATTGCGTCTGATACACATTCTTCATAGAACTGTTTAATAGCGTGGATCATTACAACCATCATATAGCTAGGAAACACAAATCAGTCACCACAATGCACAAGTACATGGAATTGAAAGCCATTGTGCAGATGTGTTGATGTGTTCATCCAGCAGCTAAAGCACTGTAATATCACAGATAACATCAGCTGCAATATTACAAGCTTCCGCCTTAGCAAATGATGTGGACAGGAACAAAAGGCAATGTGTTGACCATTTATTCCATTGTAGTTGGCCTTGAGGGCAAACAAAAACAAAACCCTTTGTGTAATGAGGCTAGCCACACCTCTCAACAACAGAATGAGAACACTCAGTTAGGGAAAATTAATTAGCTGAGTAACAGGCAGAGATTTTGTCCAGGTGTCTTTAAAAGGTTTTGTCTAAATATTAGTGTTACTTGTGTGTTGTACTCAGAATTATTTCACGTGAATGTGGAGCACTCTGAATTGTCATGGTCTCTTTTTAGCACACATGGTTCTGTCTTGGAACAGCAAATCCTATAAGTCCAAATATAGTTCATCGCATCGGTGAAGAATACATTTGATAAAATAATTAAAATGGAGGGGTCTACTTCTACCAATAAGTTGATAGAATAAATAGAAAACAATGTTACTTGTTAGTTCTTCAGTATAGACCTTGAATATTTGGAGAATTTTGTTTATCAGGCTCTGTGCTTCAGCGCATTCAATTTGAATAAATAATTAGGTTGTACATTAAGGTGCCATGTGAATTGAAGACCGCAGTCAGAGACCACGTCTCTAGGGAATCTATGGATCCTGAACACGTGCTTCAGCATAACCTGAGGAGTCTCTTTGGCTGATGGAAAGTTGGGGAGAGGGATGAAGTGAACCATTTTGGAAAAGTGGTTGTAACAGACATCTTGCCGTCACCAAGGGTTCTTCTGGCCCGAACGCACAATGACCAGCCAATGTATAGTTTGTTAATGTGTTTATTCCACACAGCCGATACCTCACATCCGTTGTGTTCTCCTGTCAGCCATTCGAGCACATGCCCCACGCTCTGTCCGCAGCCAGCCTGCTGCTCTGTGTCCTCCGGAGTGAGAGCCCTGCTTGGGTTTTTATGGGGAAGAGAGAGTCAATCAGTGATTGATTTCAGCTGGGGCTAATCAAGCCCCTTCCAGGCACCGTTCCCTGAACCACTCCCCCAACCAGTCCCTCCTGCAGCTGAGCCAAACCACACTCCGCCACCACATACCCCCACTGCCCGACTTAGGCCGGGGAGTCATCCGGCCTAACCTACTCCCCCTTCCCCCCTGAGAGCGGGAGAGGAAGTTGGCCACAGTCATCTGCGCCTATGGACCACCTTGAAATTAAAGGACTGTAAAGCCATATACCGCCGAGTGATCCGGGTGTTAGTATCTTTCATGCGGTGGAGCCACTGGAGCGGAGCGTGGTCCGAACAGAGGGTGAATGGGCATCCCAGGAGGTAGTAACGCAGGGAGTCAACCGCCCACCGGCTGGCCAGGCACTCCTTCTCCACCGTGCTGTACCTGGCCTCCCTCTCTGATAACTTCCAGCTGATGTACAGAATGGGGCGATCAACACCCATACCTGCTGGGACAAAACGGACCGGATGGTGCGTCCTGGCAGGAGGCAGAATATTTCAGCAAACTGCTTCTGCAACTGGGCAATGTCTGTTCTCTGGGTCCTGGAAAGATGGGCGTCATAAGGGAGCGAGGCAGGATTGGTGGATTTTGGAACCTCTGGGCCCAGCTCCTCTCTCTCAGATACCGCGGACACCAGAGAAACAGACTCCGCCTCTCTCCATGGTTTTAAGAGGTTGAGGTGGTAGAGCTGTGTAGCTCCTCCCCTGTCAGAACGCACCGCCTCATAGTCAACATCCCCTACTCACCGTGTGACCACAAAGGGCCCTTGCCACTTGGCGAGGAGTTTGAAGCTGGAAGAAGGAAGCAATATAAGTACCTTTTCTCCCGGTGTGAATTGCCTCAGCTTGGCCCCTCTGTTGTACAGCCGTTGTTGACGTTCCTGGGCCTGGAGCAAATTCTCACATGACAGCCTTCCCAGTGTGAGGAATTTTGCTCATAGGTCCAGGACGTATTGAATTTAGTTTTTTCCGGGGCTCGGACCATCCTCCCAGCTTTCTTTAAGCAGGTAGAGCACCCCCCCTCCCATCCCCCCTCCCCCCACCCCTCGTGGTTTCCTGCTAAAAAGCAGTTCAAAGTGAGAAAATCCCGTCAAGGCCTGGCACTGCAAACAACAGAGGATCAAGCCATTTATCCCAATTGTGTTCATCTTTGTGGATAAATTTATGGATCATGGACTTTAAAGTCTTATTCAGACGCTCAACAAGACCATTGGTCTGTGGGTGGTATACACTGGTCAGAATAGACTTAACCCCCAGTAATCCGTAAAGTTCTCTGTGTTCGTGACATGAACGAGGTGCCCTGGTCAGTCAGAATCTCTTTCGGAATTCCTCCTCGGGAGATGACCTGAAACAGAGCCTGCGCGACACTCTTTGCAGAAATGCTGCGCAATGGCACTGCCTCGGGATATCGAGTTGCGTAATCCACCAGAACTAACACAAAGTGATATCTGCGTGCACTCCAGTGAAATGGCCCGATGAGGTCCATGCCGATCCGCTCAAATGGGACCTCCATCAATGGTAGAGGACGCAAAGGCGCCCTTGGAATGGCCGGCTGGTTTACCAATTGACACTCCTGGCAGGATGCACACCACCAGCGCACATCCCCCCGGATGCTGTCACCAAGGGTTCTTCCGGCCCCAACGCACAACAACCAGCCAAAGTATAGTTTGTTAATGTGTGTATTCCACACAGCCAATATCTCACATCCGTTGTGTTCTCCTGTCAGCCATTCGAGCACGTGCCCCACGCTCTGTCCGCAGCCAGCCCTCTGCTCTGTGTCCTCCGGAGTGAGAGCCCTGGTGTCCTGCTGCTTGGGTTTTTATGGGGAAGAGAGAGTCAATCAGTGATTGATTTCAGCTGGGGCTAATCAAGCCCCTTCCAGGCACCGTTCCCTGAACCACTCCCCCAATCAGTCCTTCCTGCAACTGAGCCAAACCACGCCCCGCCACCAGAGTGGTCAACGACACTCAGAACAGTGGTATTACCATCAGAGATGGGCAGACCAGTGACAAAGTCCAGAGAAATGTTAGACCAGGGAAGTGAAGGGACTGTCAGGGGTTGCAGATAAGAGTGAACGGTTTTGCTGCAACTACAGGTGGAAACATATTCCCTGACATCTTTGTCCATAGTAGGCCACCAGAAGTGTTGTTTAAACACAAACAGTGTGGTCCTCCCTAGGTGGCAGCAGAGCCGGTTACATTGAGCCCACTGGATAACCTGGGAGTGGATAGTTACAGAAACAAAGAGACGGTCCACAGGACAACTATCAGGGATAGGTTAATTGGAGTTGGCTTGTTTTACCCGCTGCTCAATGTTACTGCTCCAAGAGAGACGAGGAAGGCAGGATGCAGGATGCAGGATGCAGGAGGGTTTACTCGGAGCAGGGTTAACATCATGTACTCTGGAAAGAGCATCAGGTTTAACATTCTTGGAGCCTGGGTAATATGAGAGAGAAGGTAAATCTGGTAAAGAACAGAGCCCAGCGTGCTTGGCGGGGTAAAGTATCTTGCCTGAACCAACATATTCAAGATTATTGTGGTCTGTCCAGACCCTAATGCAAGCTCCGCCCCCTCCTGACAATGTTGCCATTCCTTCAAGGTGACCTTGATGGCTAACAGTTCTCTATTTCCCACTTTGTAATTCCTCTCTACCGAGAAGAGTTTCTTGGAGAGGAAGGCACAGGGGTGTAACTTGTCGTCCCAGGGAGAGCACTGGGAGAGTACTGCACCAATCCATGTGTCAGAGGCATCCACGTCAACCACAAACTGGAATTTGGGGTCAGCCAGCGTGAGAACAGGAACAGAAGTGAAACAGGATGCAATCTCCCGGCTCGCCACAGTAGAGGCAATTTTCAGACCTGATGCACAGCTCCCGCCCGTGTTGAGAGAGGTGAGACCGCCTCAGCTGCATGGGCTCCTCACGTGCTAGAGGTGCCTGGGCGGATTGACGTGAAGGAGCCAGGAACGGGAAGCTGGAGGCGGGGTTGAACTGGCAGGCCGGGGGAGAGGGCCGGTGGTTCCTCTCGTGTCGTCGATCCCGCAACCAGTTATCCAGTCGAATGGACACGGAGATGAGCTTGTCTAAGGAGTCCGCCTCCTCCTGGACGGCGAGCTCATCCTTAAGTACCTCCGATAGGCTTTTCTGGTACACGCCCCGCAGAACTCCACCAAGAACTCAGCCGCGCTCGTAGAGCCCTGGTGTAAGTGAAGGAGACGCTGTACCGCATCACTGGCGTACACCGGGTGATCGAACACCTTCTTGAACTACTCCACCATCTGCTTGAACGAGTTAAAGTCCATTGGGTTCCGAGTAAGCCAGGCCTCCGCCCAGACCAGAGCAGAAGCACATGACAGACAATAACAAACAAATAGGGGAATGACAGCACACATGAGGAGAGGTGATTGGGGGAAAAACAGGAAAACACGCAGGAATCCTAACACGCTTCAGAACTACTGAAGTTGTTCTTCCTCTTGGAGTCCAGTGTGTCACTGTTTTTTAGCATTGTTTACATTTCTCTCAACTTTCCCTCTATTTCTGTGACTCCATGTGCACACGACCCTGGAGTCTCTTGCCCTCTTATGGGCATGGGAAGGACGTTACTATATGCTAATTAGGAACAACTGGTGCGCTTCCAACCTACGAGGACCATAGGATTTATCAATATAAGAACACAGGCGCGAACAAATATGCAGTTTAAAAACACAACATGAATCTGACGTAGACTTTTTCTTAGGACATTTCTTAAGAAAACATTTAAGAGAAATTGGTGGAAGATATCGGTGAATGAGGCCCATTGACTTTAAACAGAAACACAGTTCTTACACATCAAAAACATTCCAAAGTAATCTTTTAGAATATGATGCGTTACTATAGATTACACTAATCAACAGTACATAGAGTTGTTAAAATTCGCATAACCTTAAATATCAAGAGCACTAAAATGCATATTAATTCAACAGCAATACTAAGCCAAAAACATAATATGTAATAATAAAATGTCAACAGGGCGCATTTACTGCATAGTGTGCACTTTTAATTTTGATCTTTTAAGTACATTTTGATAAAAGTACTTATTCACTTTTACAAAAGTAAAGTTTTGAATGCAGGACTTTTATTTGTACTGCAGAAGTAAAGCATGTTAATACATTATGCTTTGGGTTTCATTCAATGTATTATTCAGTTATAAGGAGCAGGACTGCCTTGAAAAATAATACTTTTTAACAGCAGAAGGAAATAAATGTGGAAATATACAGAATAATATATACATGTAAGAATAAATAACTGAATAAAAAAAGTTGAAAATAAAGAGGGTAGTAAATAAAAGAATAGCTAAATGTGGAAAAATGTAGAACATTTTAAAAAATATCTAAGAATTTATATTTATTTTGACATTTATTTCATAATATATTTCTGTATACTAAATAATATTATATGTAAATTGTTTCTATGTTATGTCCAGCAACTACAGCAAATAATTGTCAACTGTATCAGTAGGGGTTGACAGTCATTAAAGCGTTAACTGCAGTTTACAAGCATTGCTAAATTACCAAGGGCAATTGCCATTTTCATTTGATTAAACCTTATTCTTTCAATAAATGATATGTAACTTGAGGTCGTCTGATATAATATTGTATTTGATGTACATCTGGAAATTCCTAAACTATTAAACCTTACTTACACCGATGAAAAAAACTTTCCATCTTTCACAGGATTCTTTCATCATTTAGCGTCATTTAAGCAGGAAGGCTTATTGTGATATTCATTATCAAAACATGTAGCGCCATCATGGTCACATGATGTGATGATGGGACAGATTCAGTCACAGAAAACCAACAACAACTGTGTAATGTTGATGGTTCGTTCTCATACAGCTGAGGACAATAAACCGATAGAGTGGGGCATCTGTCAGGTGTATTTTGACATCATATCTTTGGACAGCAGCAGTCATAAAGCACCAGGAGAGGCCAGAGCTGCTGAGAGAGTCAGCCAACTCGCAAACCCCTCCGTGCTGAAATGTTTTATGACAACAAACCATGGAAGAGCAACAACAGAGATATGTGCCCAGGAACTGAAGTGAGGATATGAGTTTTCATCTGGGGGCGGTCCTTTTGCTGCTGCAAATAACTTAAATGAACTTTCTCCGCTCACACAATAAAAAATCTATATGTCTTTTTATTTGCCTTGCGCTTTAGGGGCAGAAGAAGCAGAAAGGTTGAGCTACAGAAGCGCAGGGCAACAGAAAAGTTTGAGCTGTGGAGAAAAATGGCTTCAGTTTCAGAAAATATCACAATGAAACCTGCTGTGACCCTTTGTTATGCAGCCGGCAAGATGATGTGACAGCTGCGGGTGAATCCTAATCAAGATTTTCCATTTTCGCCATAGTGGGTGTTCCCAGAGTGGCTAGAAATGTTAATCCAAGATCATTATTTTTAATTGGCTGTATCATAAAATATCATTACACTGCATGTCATGTTGTCCTCTGTGGATAGCTGTGGCATTCTGTGACCCGTTATTTAAAAAAAAAAAAATCAAGTGCCTCCAGATAAAAAAAAAAAAAACTGTTGGATCAAGCAGCATTTTGATGTTGAAGGGATGATTCGATCGTGTCATTCAGCACTGAAAACGTGTGAATAATTTCCTAAACAGAAAAATGATATTCATAGGTGTCTAAAACAGTTATTTTGTATTCTAAAGCTGGGAACCACCCAGAATGTTCAGTACTTTATAGATAATGACATTTTGAAAAAATTGAAAAAAATGAATGAAACACATAAAATACCTGTCATCAATAAACATACCTCACTATTCATTCTCAATATTTCTATTTGGATATGCTATGTTTTGAAAGTCTGTTTTTAATGTATAATGTAGTGTTTAGTGATTTTTCGTATTAAGTCAATAATACAGATTTTTCTTTTTTGTGCTGTCAGTTTTAATAACAATGGTGGTTACCTTTTAACTAATCACACTCCCCATGCCCTTCTAAGGCTGTCAAGTGGGAGGGAAGGTTATGATTAAGCAATATTACACAACAGAATGTGCTTTAATGTGATTATTGGCACGACAGTGATGCGGTCAGGTCGGTCGTAAGCGTCACTGAAGTGTCAATAATCACATTAAAGCACACCGTCGAGTGTTGCGATTATACAACAAGTTACCATCTAAATAAAATATGTAATCAAAATGTGTTCATATTGTGGGGTGATTCACTTTCCAAATAAAAAACGTTTTGTATGTGTGATCTCCATTCCATGGTAATACATGGGGTATGACAAATAACTGGAAAACGATCAGTTACATCAGTAGAAGTGGATGTAATCGATGCAATGTTTACCACTCCAGGAAGTAGGCCCACCCTGAGTAACGACCTAGCAAAATAGACAAGATTAATTCCATGTTATTGCTTTCTAGAGATGGTTTCTCAAACTGAATAAATACAGCATACCTAAGCTGCTTAGGCTGCTCAAGCTTGTGGTAAGTAAAATATCCGCTGAAAAAGGACACCGATGGACTATTTTTACAAATTTAGCACCGTCTCGTGTTAAAACCAAACAAAATTGTAAGTGCATGACTATCTGTGGTTCTACGGTACGGGTGTTCGGAGTGACAAATAGGGACCAAAAGAGACTGGATTGTGCCAAATGAGTCACATTTAATAGACCTATAACAAGTAAAAACAATATTAGATGCATATTATATGAAATTCAGGCGGAATGATATTTCTAGTGATGAGCAGGGTGTGCTGTTATGATGATTTGAGCACGTTCCAAATGTACAGTTGACCAATCAGATCTCTGGGTCAATCAGTCACAGGAAAAAAAGGCACCGGCTGTAGCCTGTTCTCCCTCTTGTTATCCTGTCCTGTCCCTGCTGTGGTTGGTAGTGTTGGAGTTGCAATGATCACTCCTCAGGCCAAAGTCTTAACTGCATTCTTAGTGTCTACCTGTTGTGATAGCTTTGTCTAACACAGGTGCAGGGATGGTCGGGAACCCAAAGGTTGGCCATCTTCACTGCAGTGTGTTAAGCTCCATGCCAGAAGTAGTGAATAGACTCACTATGCTGTGTATTTTAGTTGGCAGCATGTTTAACTTAAACTAGTTTAAGTTGTCCTTTTTTGTTGTTTTTGGAGGTACACCACCTGCTGTCTTGTTTTACCTGTGTTCTATTTGGCTTTTGTGTGCGTGTGTGTTCGTGCGGGCTGGTGTGTTTGCGCGTGTGCACTGGAACACCATTTGTAAGTTGCACCTTTGTCTGTCGTGGAGGACTACTGTGTTACACTTTGAAGGTTAGTATGTGGTCGCACCCCTGGCCTCAGTTTCTTGAATTTTGTTTAATTCAATTAGGACTGGCAGTTTTAAGAATTTTAATATTCATTTTTGATTTATAATAAGGTTGTCTTTTAATGGTAATGATGATAATGAAATACTTTAATTCCCTCCTTGGTTCTGTGGTTCCATCCATCCATCCATCCATCCATCCATCCATCCATCCATCCATCCATCATCATCCATCCATCCATCCATCATCTTCCGCTTATCCAGGGTCGGGTCGCGGTGGCAGCAGGCCAAGCAGGCTCTCCCAGACTTCCCTCTCCCCCGCATATATACAATCCCTCCAGTGTGTTCTGGGTCTTCCCCGGGGTCTCCTGCCAGTTGGGCGTGCCCAGTAAACCTCCAGCAATACTGTAATGATAAATCACTCAATCACTAACTGTCTGTTCAGCCTTTTCTTAATGGGGAGGGAGTATAACATGTTGGTGGAATACCCACTCCTCCTCCCCTTATTGTTTATGGAGTCTAAGTGACATCACTTCAGAGTCCCCTCCTCTCCTCGGCGACGATCGGATCGCTTCATAATGACCTTACCAGTGCCCTGGTGGAGTGCAGAGTCGGACCGGTGGGTGCTGCAATTAGGCCTAAAATAATCTTAAACGGTGAGTAAGACAGGAAGTTCCTCCCAATCACCCCCTGCCAGGTTTGTCCGTCGTTGCCCACGAGTGTTGAAGTCCCCCAGGAGAACTATAGAGTCAGCAGGCGGCACCCTTTCCAGGACTCCCCCCACCAACTCCAAGAAGGCTGGATACCCTGAACTGTTGTTCGGTGCATAAGCACAGACAACAGCCAGAGTCTTCCTCCCTGCAACTTGGAGGCGCATGGAGGCGACCCTTTCGTTCTCCGCAGAGAACTCCAACAAGAAGAAATTTCCCCTCGGGGATTAATAAAGTGTATAAAATCTAAATCTAAAAAATCAGCGCTCAGCCGGGGGCTCGTGAGTATCCCCACTCCTGCCCAGCGCCTCTCAGCCTCCAGAAAAGGATAGCGTCCAGCCCCTCTCCAGGAACTTGGTTCCAGAACCAGTGCTCTGCGTGGAGGTGAGCCCAACTATATCAGCTGGTACCGCTCCACCTCCTGCACCAGCTCCGGCTTTTTCCCCGCTAACGAAGTGACGTTCCACGTCCCTAGAGCTAGTCTATGCTGCCGGCGATCAGCTCGCCCGGGTCCCCGGCCCGGCATGCATTGCACCTGACCCCGATGCTTGTCATCTGCAGGTGGTGGGTCCACAGAGTGGCTGCTCCATGTTGGTTATTCGGGCTGAGCCCGGCCGGGCCCCATGGGTGAAGATCCAGCCACCAGACGCTCGCCGGCGAGCTTCCCTCCTGGGTCTGGCCCCGGGAGGGTGCCCTGGTTTCCCTGATCCAGGCAAGGTGGCTTCAGTCCGTGGGCTGCTGTACATCGGGGTCTTTGTGAAACGCTCTTTGTCTGGGCTCTCACCTGAGACCAGTTTGCCTTGGGAGACCCTACCAGGGGCTGATGCCCCCGGACAACATAGCTCCCAGGATCACTGAGCCACTCAAACCCCTCCACCACGTTACGGTGGCAATTTGCGGAGGGGTGGTTCTCCTTTTGATAATATCCTTCCCTCCCTACTTCCTACTTTTTGGTGACAAGTCAGATTCAGAGTCAAATAATGTATCAATGTCCTATCTGGTAGCAGCAATGAATTGGCTGAAGGCTAAAAGGGTGGTAACAACATTTTTGCCATGACATGTCTAACTCTGCTAGTATGAAAGTAATGGGGGAATAACATGTTTTAGTCAGCGAATATGGCAGGGAAGTACTGAGGGGCACAAGCAGTGTTGAAGAGAGAACAGCCATTAGCTCTGTCTATGCATTGTGGTGCACAT
This sequence comes from Brachyistius frenatus, assembly GCF_029030835.1. NCBI lineage: Eukaryota > Metazoa > Chordata > Actinopteri > Embiotocidae > Brachyistius > Brachyistius frenatus. Next base: position 733,778 of record NW_027210737.1, read on the forward strand.
TGTGTAAATCGTATAACACAATGTGCTTGCATGCCTCTCCCCTAGTACATGACACACTGCAGTGGGTCCATGAACTTGGAACTTTTAGCAGCCATTGCCTGGACAGGCAAAATCAGAGAAGCATACCAAAAACAGTGAAACCTTGTGCGTGGGCAAGCTGTTGATACAGTTCTTAAAGAGTATAAAGCTGTATTGTCCAGTTCGGAGGAATTGGCTGCAGTTGGTTCTGACTGGCACAAGGGCCAGTGGTGTCCTAGATAGATTCCAGAAAGGCAAGACTGTCCTTGGACTGCTTATAGTATCAGTGGTGTTGGGAGAGCTTGAGTGCCTGAACAAGTCATTGCAAAAGTAGTCCCAATCAATTGAAGGCATGCAGTTTGCTGTTGAGTATGTGCTAAGCTCTTCAAAAGAAGAGAATTGAGTAAAGGCTCAGAGACGTCTTTGAAAAGGCAGTGTCAATGACAGACTCTGGGTATTGAGCCCATTCAAATCCCTCCCCAAAGAAATCCCCCCATAAGGTCCACTGGTAGTGCTAGTCAGCACAAGCGCAAAACTCCAGAGGAATTCTGTAGTCTAGAATTTTTTAAGATGTTGGACAGTTGGTATGTTCAATTTTATAAAACGGTTAAACCAACCAGACTGGCAGATCTTGAAAAAAGTTGAGAATGATCTACTTATCGGGCAAATCATTGATGTAATATCTTGTAATATCAAGATAAAAAATATGAGATAGTTTGAAGCTGCCGATGTTTCTCTTAATGAATGCCATTAAATGATGTAGGGAAGCTTTAGATATCCTAAGAGGGATGCTAAGGGAGGTAAGAGGCTTACTCTGAGTATGAGAAGCTTGTTAGAGTGTTGTTGGTCATCTCAGTGGCCTGAGCTGAAGCTGAATGAAGCTGAAGTGCACTCAGAAAATGAAAAACTTGGTTACGATCTACCATGTCTCAGCAGCGCCTAAATCATGCATATGTATGCTATGTACAGCAAGAGCTCTTGACCGAGTAGATTTAAAAGATATTTGCCAACAGTTTGTATCTGTGAATGGCTGACGTAGGCATGTGTTTGGATTGTTTAAATAGACACCATGGAGCACCATTAGAAAAACACAGAAATCAAGGAGAGCTGCATGCTAAAAAGGTAAGTAATATACTGTAAAATAACACAAAAAAGGATGCAAAAATTTGGAAATATTGTGTAATGTTGTTTTTTTTTCTCTTTCCCTTTAACAAGTAATTACATACAGTGGTGTGAAAGTGTTTGCCCCCTTTCTGATTTTTTTTTTTTTTTGCATGTTGGTCACACTTAAATGTTTTAGATCATCAAACAAATTTAAATATTATTCAAAGATAACACAAGTAAACACAAAATGCAGTTTTTAAATGAAGGTTTTTATTATTAAGGGAGAAAAAAAATCCAAACCCTCATGGCCCTGTGTGGAAAAGTGTTTGCCCCCTAAACCTAATAGCTGGTTGGGCCACCCTTAGCAGCAACAACTGCAATCAAGCATTTGCGATAACTTGCAATGAATCTTTTACAGCTCTGGAGGAATTTTGGCCCACTCATCTTTGCAGAGTTGTTGTAATTCAGCCACATTGGAGGGTTTTCCAGCACCAACCTCCTTTTTAAGGTCATGCCACAGCATCTCAATAGGATTCAGGTCAGGACTTTGACGAGGCCACTCCAAAGTCTTCATTTTGTTTTTCTTCAGCCATTCAGCGGTGGACTTGCTGATGTGTTTTGGATCATTGTCCTGCTGCAGAACCCAAGTTGGCTTCAGCTTGAGGTCACGAACAGATGGCCGGACATTCTCCTTCAGGATTTTTTTGGTAGACAGTAGAATTCATGGTTCCATTTATCACAGCAAGTCCTCCTGGTCCTGAAGCAGCAAAACAGTCCCAGACCATCACACTACCACCACCATATTTTACTGTTGGTATGATGTTCTTTTTCTGAAATGCGGTGTTACTTTTACGCCAGATGTAATGGGACACACACCTTCCAAAAAGTTCAACTTTGGTCTCGTCAGTCCACAGAGCATTTTCTCAAAAGTCTTGGGGATCATCAAGATGTTTTCTGGCAAAAATGAGATGAGCCTTAATGTTCTTTTTGCTCAGCGGTGGTTTTGGTCTTGGAACTCTGCCATGCAGCCATTTTTGCCTGGTCTCTTTCTTATGGTGGAGTCATGAACACTGACCTTAACTGAGGCAAGTGAGGCCTGCAGTTCTTTGGATGTTGTTGTGGGGTCTTTTGTGACCTCTCGGATGAGTCGTCACTGCGCTCTTCGGGTAATTTTGGTCACCTGGCCACTACTGGGAAGGTTCACCACTGTTCCATGTTTTCTCCATTTGTGGATAATGACTCTCACTGTGGTTCTCTGGAGTCCCAAAGCTTTAGAAATGGCTTTATAACATTTTCCAAACTGATAGATCTCAATTACTTTCTTTCTCATTTGTTCCTGAATTTCTTTGGATCTCGGCATGATGTCTATCTTTTGAGGATCTTTTGGTCTACTTTACTTTGTCAGGCAGGTCCTATTGAAGTGATTTCTTGATTGAGAACAGGTGTGGCAGTAATCAGGCCTGGGTGTCGCCAGAGAAATTGAACTCAGGTGTGATAAACCACAGTTAAGTTATGTCTTAACAGGAGGGGGCAAACACTTTTTCACACAGGGCCATGTGGGTTTGGATTTTTTTTTCTCCCTTAATAATAAACGATTGAAACGATTCCAGACGAAGAATCGATACAGTCCCTCGTTTAGTCATGATTTGGCGGCTCTGATCCGCCTAAAAAACACCTCATGGCGGAGAGCGAGGTCTTCCCAGTCTGCTGCTGACTGGCTGGCCTTCAGACAATACAGGAATAAGACAACACAGGCGATCAGGAAGGCCAAAATCAGTCACTACAAAGAATAATTCTTAGCCAGTGGCTCTGACGCCAAGACATTTATGAAAACAGTCAAATCCATGGAAAACAAACTTACTTCTCCACATCTACCCACTTCTTTGATCTTTGATGACATTGTCATTACTGATAAACAGCGCATGGCCACACAACTCAACCAACATTTCGTGAACTCGTCTAATTTCCTTGGTGCAGCTGCCCCTGAAACAGATTCATCTAACACCCATACTTCATCACCCAGCGTTAACAGCTTCTCCCTTCAACCTGTTAAGGTTTCAGAAGTCCTGGATGAGCTCATTAAGTTAGATTCAAACAAGTCAGCTGGATCTGATGGGCTTGACCCTGTGTTTTTAAAATCAGCGGATCATATTATTGCTTCCCCTATTACAAGACTGTTTAACCTGTCATTTCATTTGTCTGTTTTCCCCCTTGACTGGAAATCGGCTACGATTCTCCCCCTCTTTAAAGGAGGCTCTGGCTCTGACCCGAACTGTTACAGGCCGATTTCCATCTTGCCCTGTTTGGCCAAAGTCTTAGAGAAACTGGTACATAAACAACTAATTCACTTCATTGACTTAAATCATATTTTGTCTGACCTGCAGTCTGGGTTTAGGAAAGGCCACGGATGTACCACCGCTACACTAAAGGTCCTTGATGATGTCATCTCCGCCATGGATAACAAACAGACTTGTGTAGCTGCCTTTATAGATCGAGCCAAGGCTTTTGACTCGGTCAACCATAACATTCTCCTGCATAGACTTACCAGCATTGGCTTGTCCAGTAGATATTGCAACTGGTTTGCTAGCTACTTGGCTGGTCGTGTCCAGCGGGTGAAGACCGAAAACATCATGTCTGAACCTCTTACTATCTCTAAAGGTGTGCCTCAAGGCTCCATCTTAGGCCCTATTTTGTTCTCCATTTATATTAACGATGTAGCCAAAGCTGCAGGAAATTCCAGGATTCATCTGTATGCTGATGATACCATCTTATATTCAGCTGGTCCTTCACTCCACTCTGCTGTATCCACTCTTCAACTAAGCCTCACCTCCATCTAACAGTCTTTCCACAACCTCCATCTGCTCCTCAACTCTAAAAAAACCTCATCATCCCCAGACCCCCCAACATCTACAGTGCTGATGGCTCAGAGCTGGAGTTTGTCAGCTCCTACAAATACCTTGGCTTCTGGTTGGACTCATCTCTCTCATTTAATATACATACCAATAACCTTCTAGCTAAAGTCAAAGCCAGACTGGGTTTCCTGTATCGAAATAAGGCCTCCTTCACACACTCTGCCAAACTCACCCTTGTGAAAATGGCCATCCTTCCTCTATTTGACTACGGCGGTATAATTTATAAAATGGCATCTAAGACCACCCTCAGAAAACTGGACACACTCCACCACTCAGCAATCTGTTTTTGCCACAGGTGCCCCCTTCACCACCCACCACTGTGATCTCTACAGACTGGTGGACTGGCCCTCCCTTCACAGCAGGCGGCTACAACACTGGCTGCTCGTGGTCTACAAATCCCTTTTGGGAATGACCCCTCGCTACCTCTCAAATCTTCTACACATCTCGGACAGCAATCGCCATTTAAGATCAAGTGACTTCATTAGGCTCATCATTCCAAAAGTCCGTACTGTGTTTGGTCATAACGCCTTTCATTTTGCCTCTGCAAATGACTGGAACTCACTTCAAAACACACTCAAACTAACAGCTCTCACCTCTCTCAACATGTTCAAACTAAAGCTGCAGCAAATCATAGTTGACTGCTGTACCTGCCGACCAGCCCTTGCTTCTCTCTCTCTCTCTCTCTCTCTCTCTCTCTCTCTCTCTCTCTCTCTCTCTCTTTCTCTCATTCTTATAAAGAAAATCCAGTAATCTGCCTTTTTCATTTTATTTATTTATTTTTATTAATTTTATTGTTTATTTTGGTACATAGTGTTTATTCATTTACCCATGTTGTCTTTAGCCTTTTCCTCATGTGTTTGTCATACTGTTTTGTATCTGTGCTGTTTGTGTCACTGTGTGGACTGTGCTGACAGGTTATCAATGTAAATGAGAATTGGTTCTCAATTGATTTTACCTGGTTAAATAAAGGTCATATATATATATAATAAAAACCTTCATTTAAAAACTGCATTTTGTGTTTACTTGTGTTATCTTTGACTAATATTTAAATTTGTTTGATGATCTGAAACATTTAAGTGTGACAGACATGCAAAAAAATTGGAAATCAGGAAGGGGGCAAACACTTTTTCACACCACTGTAATGTTAACTTTCTTTTATTCTTTGATCTGTTATTGCATATAAATTTCTTAATGTAATTATATATCTTATAGATAAACTATTCATTTGTCAGAATTAAAGAGCCCTTTTTTGTTTATTTTGTTGGTTTTTGCTGTTAGACCAAACCTATGCCCTTGATCTAAGCTACATTGATGCTGCTTAATCTGCCATTAGATGTACCACACCTGCCAGATAGATGGATTATCTTGGCAAAGAAGTGCTTGATAACACCAATTTTAACACATTTGTGAACAACATTTGAGAAAAATAAACCTTTTGTGTGCATAAAGTTTAAGATCTTCTAGTTATTAGTTGTGTGTCCACTGGAACTTTTTCCCAAGTGGGATAATTTAAAATAGACAGTTTGTACTTCAAAAATACATTTTAGTAAAGGACATATGTTTCATCTTCACATTATAAGCAATAATATACTCGTAAATAAGATCCCCAACCATAAATGATATAAATGACACACAAAACTAAGTTTTACTAAGTTTTACATTGCGGAAACAACAATTTTTATGAAATATAAATATCTCACCAGAGTGAGCTTAAGGTTATTTGTCTGTCAACTGTTTCTAGGAACTCTACTTTAGCATTGCTGGTTTCTTCAATTTTCATTGAAGAAATGTAATCTGCATAATTCATATACGAGACATACACAGGCCAAATGTTTTGAATGTTTGGGCACATACATTTTATTTTTTTATATAAATCTCTGTACTTAAAAATATAATCTGTACATTGCGGAAACAACAATTTTTATGAAATATAAATATCTCACCAGAGTGAGCTTAAGGTTATTTGTCTGTCGACAGTTTCTAGGAACTCTACTTTAGCATTGCTCTCCATTATTTAAATTAACTACTTTGGAAGTAATGTGAAAAAGGTAGACAAGAGCACAAAAGGACCAGCTTGTAAATCACAGGGGGAAAAAAGGATTCTGTGCATTTAGAAGCATAGTTTTCATCCAACATTTGAAAAGCTAATCAGTCGGCCTGATTGCAGTGAGTGGCCTTTTGTTACATCTTTAATCTGGTGAGTGTTTTAAGAAGTGCATAATTGAAATTCTGCTCAGGATGGCTGCAATTTTCGGCTGCAGGATAATGAGCCACCAGTTGGCCTTGGCTGGCAGTGTGAGGGACTGTTTTAAATGTGCCATATGATGAACCTTTGATTGGTTCACCAATGACTGCTTTATATTGACAATACCAGCCAGGGACACAGGAGTCTTTATTTAGTCGTCACCCTTATCCCCTACTGGTCCTAATTAAGCAATCAGGCAGATTGAGGATCCATTAATGATGTCATTGTCATGCTAATTGGTGCTCTATGCTCTGAAAGTACATACAGAGACTCGGGGTGTGTCATCAGAATTTGATCTGAGATCTATGGTTTTAGCTCCAGTTATCCAGTAAAGGCAGGTTGTTTGGCTTTGAATATTATGTGAACATATAACATACGTGATCATAGGATTTCTAAACACACTGTGAAAAGGGGACAGTCCAGCTCCAGCTTTAAGGGTCTTTATTGTAAATGATCAAATAGTTGCATGCTACCACACTGAACTATGATGGTAAACATCGTAAGCCTGCTAAAAGTCAGCATATTTGCATTATTGTTGTATGTTACTATGCGGATGTTAACATTTAGGTCAAAGAACCGCTGTGCCAAATACAGCATCGCAGCCTCCAGCATGGGTAAGTATAGTTGCTCATAGTTAAATCCCTTGAGACCTGATAACACCAAAAGGTTTGCTACTGTATCACAAAAGTGCCATTCCATTGTCCCATAAATGAATATGACAACATGAACCTCTTCAGATAGACATTCCATCTGCATTCCATCATAAGACATATTATAACAGTGTTATCATGATAAAGGCTGCCATGTTGCCTGGTAAACAGCAATGAACACTATCAGTAAATGCATAAACATATGAGATAGGGTTAACCTAACTATATAACCTATATATATATATATATATATATATATATATATATACTGCTCAAAAAAATAAAGGGAACACTTAAACAACACAATGTAATTCCAAGTCAATCACACTTCTGGGAAATCAAGCTGTCCAGTTAGGAAGCAACAGTGATTGTGAATCAATTTCACCTGCTGTTGTACAAATGGAACAGACAACAAGTGGAAATGAGGCAATTATCAAGACAACCCCGATAAAGGAACGGTTCTGCAGGTGGTGACCACAGACCATTTCTCTGTCCTCGTCCTTTCTGGATGATTTTTGGTCACTTTTGCATTTTGCCAGCGCCCTCACCACTAGAGGGAGCATGAGGTGTCTCCAACCCACAGAAGTTGTTCAGGTAGTGCAGCTCATCCAGGATGGCACATCAATGCACGCTGTGGCAAGAAGGTTTGCTGTGTCTGTCAGCACAGTGTCAAGAGGACGGAGGAGATACCAGGAAACAGGCCAGTACACCAGGAGACGTGGAGGGGGCCGTAGGAGGACAACAACCCAGCAGCAGGACCGCTATCTGCTCCTTTGTGCGAGGAGGAACAGGAGGAGCACTGCCAGAGCCCTACAAAATGACCTCCAGCAGGCCACTAATGTGCATGTTTCTGCTCAAACTGTCAGAAATGGACTCCATGAGGGTGGTATGAGGGCCCGATGTCCACAAGTGGGACCTGTGCTTACAGCCAGAAAACACCAAGATTGGCAGCTTCCCCATTGGCGCCCTGTGCTCTTCATGGATGAGAGCAGGTTCACACTGAGCACATGTGGCAGACGTGACAGAGTCTGGAGACGCCGTGGAGAACGTTCTGCTGCCTGCAACATCCTCCAGCGGGACCGGTTCGGCGGCGGGTCAGCGATGGTCTGGGGAGGCGTTTCTTTGGAGGGCCGCACAGCCCTCCATGTGCTAGCCAGAGGTACCCTGACTGCCATTAGGTGAGATCCTCAGACCCATTGGAAGGCCATATGCTGGTGCAGTGGGCCCTGGGTTCCTTCTGATGCATGACGATGCTCGGCCTCATGTGGCTGGAGTGTGTCAGCAGTTCCTGCACGATGAAGGCATCGATGCTATGGACGAGCCTGCCCGTTCCCCAGACCTGAATTCAATCCAGCACATCTGGGACATCGTGTCTCGTTCCATCCACCGACGCCACGTCCACCGCAGACTGTCCAGGAGTGGACTGATGCTTTGATCCAGGTCTGGGAGGAGATCCCTCAGGAGAACATCCGTGGTCTCATCAGGAGCATGCCCAGGCGTCGTAGGGAGTGATACAGGCACATGGAGGCCACACACACTACTGAGACTCATTTGGACTTGTCTTGAGGAATTTCCACAGAAGTTGGATCAGCCTGTGATCTGATTTTTCCACTTTTATTGAGTATGATTCTGAATCCAGAGCTCCATGAGATAAAAAAAAAAGTTTTGATTTCCATTGATCATTCTTATGTTATTTTGTTCTCAACACATTCCACTATGTAATGAATAAAGATTTTCAACTGGAATATTTCATTCACTGAGATCTAGGATGTGTTGTTTAAGTGTTCCCTTTTATTTTTTTGAGCAGTGTATAACTATATACATACATGCATACATGCATACACACTCACACGCTCACTCTCACTCTCACTCTCACTCTCACTCAAACCATGTGCAGCACCATGCGGGTGGTGAATGTCGTCCTTGCCAGTTTTTGTCTTTCAGCCATTGTGAACTGAATTGTGTTTGACCACTGGACTCTTTTCTGATTTTAGCTCTCGATATCCCCTTTGTGTTTTTGCCTGTTTTTTACCTGCATTTCAAGTAAAGAAATTAGCTTTTACCTGTGTTGTGATGCTTTATCGTCTTGCTTTTTGGTCCAAACCTTGAGTCCGAACAGAGGGGTGTCTTGCACTGTGTATTTCACGTCAATAATTAGATATTTGACACCTGTCTATTATATATGATTAAATATATGGCTCTACTTTCTGGGTCCAAAAATTCCATATTTTGTAATTTCCATTAACCACTTTAATAAGCTGTGTAGTTGAGTCATAGCAGTACAAATTACCATTGTTTCCTGATTTAGATTGATACATTACATTAGTCAACTCAGCAATTTGTCTCTACAAGCTGTTTTATATGGAGTTTTGCAAACAGTGGGGGCTGTGAAATAGCATGAGGTAAAGCTGATATGCAACATGAGCTCCTGAATGTGGCAATTATCCATCAGTAAAAATTATTCATTAACTTTTTAATGATTACCATAGCATCATATGTAATATTAGCTGAAGGCCTGAAGTGGATTTATTCTAGGTTTGTTTATCATGTATTTAACTGAGGAGCTTGACAGGAAAAAGAAAAGTTCTTCAACTGACCCTTCACATATTGTCCTGTAGTTTCAATTATAGAGGAGGATTAGTGAGTTTCTTCAGCTATATGTGGATTAAACTCAGGCTTCATGCCCAGGCATTCCAACATATTTTTCTTAACTCAATTTAACTCAGTGGGACTGATTAATCTTTATGAGCCTCAGCTAAACTTTCGAGTGGCTTTTTGCTGTGTATGAGGGGGTCCTCATTTCATTTCTGTTGTTTTACAAAGTGTACTCATGTTTTAGACTACTTAATGTTTTGCATACTTTATTATGTTGTAAATTTCCTTTTCAATGAATAAAATTGACATTTTACACATAATAATACCCTAAATAATGCTACCCTATAGATTTTTTTTTTTGTTTGTTTTTTGTGGATTTTATACACTTTATTAATCCCCGAGGGGAAATTTCTTCACTACAGCAGGGGGGCTCTCAGGGGGGAGATGCTGCAGCAGGCTGCCACTAGCGCAGCGCCAGGTAACCTGACCTGAGGTGCATGTTTTTGGATGATGGGAGGAAGCCGGAGAACCCGGAGAGAACCCACGCAAGCACAGGGAGAACATGCAAACTCCGCACAGAAAGGCCCAGGACCGGATTCGAACCCGGAACCTTTTTTGCTGTGAGGTGACGGTGACGGTGCTAACCACTGCACCACCGTGCCGCCCTAGATAAAGCAAAACAAATATTTTGCAAATGTATAAATGGAAAAACTAAAATCTCACATTTACAAAAGTAAAACCCTTTGTTGTGACACTCAAAATTGCAGTCAGGTTGCATTGAGTTTAATTATCCTTGATATGTGACTAAAAACTGACTGGAGTCTACCTTGGTTGAATTTATTGGGCCTAGTTTAGAATACCAGAGATCCCACAGGTAACTGGGCGAACCCAAGGAATTCTCTGTAGACCTCCACTATGTAATTGTTACTAGGTCAAGGGATTAAACCAATTCTAAAGCTTTGTGTGTTTCCAAGAGAACAGTGGCCTCAGTAAATGTAAAACTGGAATATTTTGGAACTACAAGGATACATTTAGATACATTTAGCTGGACAAACTGCCCTGACCAAGGACCCACTTGCTGGCTACAAGGATCAAGAGTCCAACGGTCACTCTAACATAACTTCAGGAGTAATCTGCTGAGATGTGAGTACACGCCAGAAGGAAAGCATTCTCAGCAGGACTCCATCTATCAACCAGAACTCCTATCACTATGTTTGGCAAACACTGGACGTAAAGCATGGTGGTGGCAGCATCAGAATATGGGGCTGCTTCACAGTAGCAGGGACAGGGACACTGGTAAAAAAAAAAAAAAAGATGAATGCAGCCAAATACTGAGATGTCTTTGAAGGAAACCTGTTCAATAGTGCATGTGATTTCATACAGTCAAAACAATACTGGAATCTCAATCTGTCCTCGAATGCCCAGCCACAGCCCAAAACCTCGCACGGCCACATTGACATTGCTTAAGAAATCCAACTAATTGGCATTATTGCTGTGTTTCAATTAACATACTTACATACTAACATTTTGGGTGCATAAGTGCGTTCACACTGACAAGTACCCGGATGATGCACTCAAAATAATCCAAAAAATGATGGACACTTTTCCACCTTAACAGTCTTGATCATATTGGCTACGTACAGAAACGGAAAGGGAGGAACCACTGATTTGAAGTTAAGGCCTCTGAGGTAGCTGCAACTGTTGCAGAACACTGCACACATGTACCACTAAACTGCTGTAATCAGCGTGGTTTTTGAATGTGTAAAACGGAGAGCACAAGAACACGTTCATTTATGGGTAAAATAATTATAGCTGGCATTTATTTTGGCAGGTGATGAGTTGACATGCAAGTTATTTCTGGTAAGTAGAGAACAGTGAAGATTTTGCAGCGGCTTTTCCCAAAAAAATGCAATATCATTTGTGGAGTTTTAAATGATTATCGTACAATACATTTTGGGTAATTAGCACAAATTGCAAATCAAGGAGAGAAGTTGCCATTTTTATTAAACAGTCATTATTAAAAATAGTCATATTGCACATCACAGAAACAGTTTAGTTATCTCTTTTTTAAACATACCTTTTTAAAGTGTGTAGATTAGAGTAGACCAACAGAAAGGCAAAATATTTAGTAAAAATAAGAATATGTAAATGCTCTATGAATCATATAACTTTAACACATACAAAAAAACCAAAGTGCAGTCTCTCAGGACTGAAACTGTGTTTAAATCTAATTTAACAAAGTATTTCTCATTCCCATGTAAAGCCCACATTTCAAATAAATCCCGTCACTTTTCTCTGCTGTTCCAGATTCTCCAGTCAGGCAGACTAGTTATCTTGATGATGACATCAAGGTTTGGATGACAGGAGTGGCTGAAGAGCTTTGCTGACAATAAAGTGAGTTTTGTTTGGAAATACTTACTTTGTGCTGTAATACCTTCCGCAGAGTTTTTACTGAGGACTTGTTTTTGCAGGAAAGAATACTGGAATTTTGCAAAATTGCAAGCTGCCACCAATAATGCATAAATTGCATGACTGTGCATTATTGTGACTGCAAAATCACAATTTCCTGGAGGGACAGAAAAAAAAAAAGCAAAGCTGTTATTCTTGCCAGGGGAAGTACATTTAAGAGGCATTTAACAGGTACTTTTGTTTTATGTTATAATTTTTATGCACGTAATAACAAATGAATATACTGCAGCTGTGACGACCAGTTGTAGAAGTAAAGGTGAAGATCTCACTTGGAAATAAAATAATAATTCCAAAGAGTTGATATTGAAATTTAATCCCAGATCATCCTCTCTGTATTTCAGTAAACAGCACCACTCATGTAATGTCTGGCTCCACATTTTCCTGTCTGAACAATACTTTGGGCCTATTTCACCTTAATGCTCTTCCCTCCACATTTATGCCACATTCAACCCCCTTGTGGAAGAGGAGGCACATAAGGTGAATCTCAAAATAAAGTCAGGGGCCTCTCTCACTTTGAAAAGTTTAAAAGAGGCTGCCCATTCTGTGAAATCACTCTTGGTAGCAGAAAAGAGAGCTGGAGGTGTTAATTTCATGGGTTAGGTCTTAAATTGAGCTCTGCAATTTTCTTCCTGAGTAGATTAGAGGAAGGTCTCACTGTCCTCAGGTAAGGCGGCCCTCTCTCCCCTCTGACTCATCACATATTGATTCCTTCCACTGCTACTTGACCCCTGCAAACCCCTCCAACACTTGTTTCTCCACAGCTTTGCACGCCAAACCTGTTTACAGCGAGAAGGGGGTGGAGGACAGCCCTCGGGGACAGCAACAATAAAGCCTGTGCTGTGGCCAAACGGGTTCACCCCCTGGCACGTTTGTAGATGATGTACACGTTATGATCACAGTGTGAGCATTATCCTCCTCAGGCTCAAATGCATTTCATTACTTATATCTGCTGGGAGTGAGTGTGAGCTGCTGTCAGAAATCAAAGAATAACAGCACAAACAGAGTCCTGATGCTTCTGTTGAATTGTTAATTGATATAAGATGAACAAATTGGATTTCTCTAATGTGCCTTTAATCGAATGCAAGGCACTGGTTTTCCTAATATAAGCTCTTCTCAAAAGGAGATTTCTGGAGAAAAAAACAAAACTATTGTTTCCCAACTGAACACAAACTTCCACGAAAAAGCTGCAAAGTGAAAATGAGAAGCTTTGTTTTCGATGGGTGTCCTCGCCGGGCTATAATTCCTAATTAAATTTTCTCATTGAAACCTAATTTCAGAAAGGTAGAGAATGGCGCTCACTCTGCTTTGTAATTGAGTCAGAAATGAGCAGCCAGTGCACTGAGCTGGCCTGCGTTTTAAAGAATAATGGCGTCATTTGTTTGGTGTCCATTAACAAAGGAACGCAGTTTTATTAATTCCTCAACTTGGTTTCCTGCATCTTCCTAATTAATTCCATTTTAGTTTTCCCGCTAAGGAAGCTTCTGCAGATTAATGATGTGGAACACAAATGTTGAGATGCTGATGTGCTTCATCTACATGGGGTGAAATTTCTGTCATTAGATACAAATGCCTGATGACTATTACGTTTTCCTTCTTTCTTGTTATTTTCCATGGTGCCAGTGTTGGGGTCCTTTGCCCGAAGGCATCATTCCGTCTGTGTAATTGATTAGACCTGCAAAGAAATCAAATGACTGTTGTGTAGAAAAAAAATAATGAAAAAAAACAACAATGTTCTGACTCTGTATTACCACCTATAGGGCCACATTATGCACATTTTATGTTGGTTTCATACAGTAGAAGTTAATTTGCCAAAATGAGAGAATTAATACAAACATGTTTGCGATGAAAATGCCAGACATTCTGAACAGTTGCAAACAGCAGTAAAATTAGTTTTTCATATCATGATTAACACAATTTTTCCATGAACGTCACACCACGTCTTTGTATATGTTCAGCTGTGCATTGAAGATTAACATCCACAGGTCTGTTTGGGGACCATAAACAAAGCAACACTTGAAACTACACATATACGCTCATAATGAACAAAGTGTGACTGTTTCTTAAGGAATGTAGGAGATTGTGGTCTACAGTGTGAACACGAACTGTTTGTAGCCAAAGGACGCTCAAGCCTCATGTCTGAACTCAATAGATTTAAAAGCTACATTATGAATTTCTATATGTGGAAGACCCTATGCTGACATTTTCTACATGAATACATACACTCACCGAGCACTTTATCAGGAAATAGACTCAAATTAGGATTAATACGATTTTGAGCTTTTAAGGTGACGTTTACATGTTTTTCCAAAGTTTTTATCTGTAAATGAATCTTTGTAAACGTGTAAAATAAATCTGTATGAGTACTTCAAGTTTGTGCACTTTTAGAAAAGATTTGCATTTGTAAATAGTTTGCACCTACTTAAGTTGCCATGTGAGGTGCTCACCTGCCATTTCACTGGAATGACAAAATTATTTTTGACAGATCAGGAAGTAAGATTCAGTAGCATGACCCAGACCACTAAACACAACACCATCCAACCACTGCTGCTGAGTGAGAAGCTACAGGTGGTGGGGGTGGACACGTCCACCGTCTCCTGGATCACTGACTACCTGACAGGTAGACCACAGTTTGTCCGTCTGGGCAGTGTGCTGTCTGATACGGTGGTCAGTGGTACTGGAGCTCCTCAGGGAACTGTTCTGTCTCCTTCCTGTTCACCTTATACACCACTGACTCCCAGTACAACTCAGAGTCCTGCCATCTGCAGAAGTTCTCTGATGACTCTGCAGTGGTCGGGTGTATAAGGGATGGACGGGAGGACGAGTACAGGGCAGTAGTGGAGGACTTTGTGGAGTGGGCGGGAAGAAATCATCTGCTCCTGAACGTGGCCAAGACCACAGAGATGGTGGTCGACTTCAGGAGGAAGACGACGGCTCCACAACCGCTGAGAGTTCTGGGAGAGGAGGTGGACATGGTGGAGGAGTACAAGTACCTCGGTGTGTCCATCGACAACAGACTGAACTGGAAGACCAACATCAACGCTGCCTACAAGAAGGGGATGAGTCGACTCTTTTTCTTGAGGAAACTTTGATCCTTCAAATGTGAGCAGCAAGATGTTGGATATGTTCTACCAGTCTGTTGTGGCCAGTGCATTGTACTTCTAGTAGTCTGCTGGGGGAGCAGCATTGGAGCTGGAGACACCAACAGACTTAACAAATTGGTTAAGAAGGCCGGCTCCATCATTGGCTACAAACTGGACAGTCTGGAAAAGGTGGTGGAGAGGAGGACACTGAACAAACTATTATCCATATTGGATAATCCTGACCACCCTCTCCACCACCTACTGCAGGGACAGCGGAGCACTTTCTCTAATAGACTCATCCAGCTCCTCTGTCACAAGAACCGATGCAGGAGATCACTCCTGCCCACTACAATCAGACTGTTCAATAACTCACCTCTAGCCAAATCCATCCTACATCAATGACACCATTTTTTTGTTTAATTTGTTGCACTGTTGTTTAGTTTAATTCAATATTATTTTATGTTAATTGTATATAATGTGCATTTTTAAATTTGTAATATTTTTTACTACCTCTATTTTTTATTCTGTCATTTTTATTGCTATACCCTGTACCTGTATATGCTGTTGTAGCGAAAACATTTCCCAATGTAGGATTAATAAAGTATTCATCCATCACTAGTAAGATCATAAAACCTTGACAGGTTGGATGGTAACACATAGGTAAAAGCACAAGAGGATGATCCAAAATCATAAACAAGGACAGTCCAAAAATACAGGTAACCAGGTAAGCAAAACATTTATGTCATGCAAGCAGTGTGTTGAGGAGATCCCTTTTCAGTTCACATTCTAATATCTTGTTACCCTAAGTCCATCACAAATACACGCATGTACGTTTTATGGTCAACTACTAAACAGGACACCACAGTTTACATATGAAAATCCCAACCAGCTTCACACCATAAAACTTATCAAGCCAGACTCAACCCAGGACCAAATGAAGATTTTTCGACCTCAACCCAAGGCCTTCTAAAATTCCATGTGAAAGGACACTAAAATCAACAAATGGTGAAACTTTTCTATTCCCGGGACTCTTCAGTCCCAATGTGACCCGAAAGACTTTTCTCATAGCCCTGGAGGGCAAGAACAGGCCAGCTACTCCAGACAAAGAGCAGGTCCCATTCAGATCCCATTTCTCCTCTCACACATTAACAAATTCAGTGGACCAACTCCCTTTTTATGTTTGTCTTCAACTTACTTTATCATGTATTTTATTATGATTGTTTGTAAACTGGAGATGTGACTGATATGTTGCCTGGAAAATCCCTGCCTACCTAATACATTATATTTATTATTATTTTTTTTTTTTTTTATAAAATAGGTATATTTTCTATATATATATATATATATATATAAAATAGGTATATATATATATATATATATATAGGTCTTTATTTATAAATAAATAAATACATTGTATTTTCTTGATTCCTGTTGTTCTGGGTTGTGTACCCTCATGGTTGAAATGCACTTATTGTAAGTCACTTTGGATAAAAGCGTCAGCTAAATGAAATGTAATAAAAATTGGATACTTTCTCTTTCTATTCAATTTAATTCAATTAAATGTTATTTATATAGCGCCAAATCACAACACGGGTTATTTCATGGCACTTAACACATTAAAGTAGTAGTCGGTAGTCGTTGAGGCCAGATGGAGTCGTCTTCTTGGGGACAGGAACCAGGCAGGACGTCTTCCACAGCACCGGGACCTCCTCCTGCTTCAGGCTCAGGTTGAAGAGGCGTTGTAGGACCTCAGCCAGCTGGGCGGCGCAGGTCTTCAGGACCACGGGGCTGATGCCGTCAGGTCCTGCAGCCTTGCGCTGGTGGATTCTCTCCAGCTGTCTCCTAACCTGGTCAGTCGTCACAGAGAGGGGGGTGAGGGGTGAGGGGGGATGGATGGAGGAAGAGCCCTGTGAGATTGAGGGCTCTATGCAGTTCACCAGGGGGCGCAGAGGGGAGAGGGGGGGAGGCAGCAGAGGTGTTTTGGAGGTGTGAGGTGTGGAGGAGACAGATGAGGGCGGTGAACTAAACCTGTTGAAGAAACAGTTTAGTTAATTTGACCTCTCCAGGTTCCCCCTGGTTGTCTCTCTCTCCCCTTGAACCCAGTAATCTCCTTCATAATCTCCACACCTCCCTCACGTTGTTCTGCTGGAGTTTGGCCTCCAGCTTCCTCCTGTAGGAGTCCTTGCAGTCCCTCATCTTCTCCTTCAGGTGGCGCTGCACTCTCCTGAGCTCCTCCCTGTCCCCAGACCTGAAGGCTGCTTTCTTCTGATTAAGAAGAACTTTCAGGTCACTGGTGATCCATGGTTTATTGTTGGGGAAGCATTTTACAGTCCGGGATGGGACGGTGGTGTGTTCACAGAATTTGATGTATTCTGTGATACAGTCCGTCATGCTGTTGATGTCCTCCCCATGTGATCCAAACAGCACATTCCAGTCCGTGGACCCAAAGCAGTCCTGCAGGGCATCTTTAGCCTCCTGTATCCACCTCCTCACAGTCCTGGTGGACACAGGCTGCCTCTGCACCAGGGGGACATACCTGGGAGTCAGCAGGACCAGGTTGTGGTCTGATCTACCAAGGGGGGGAAGGGCAGTAGTACTGTATGCATCCATGACATTAGCATACAGTAAGTCCAGAGTTTTATTGTTCCTTGTGGGGCAGTTCACATACTGGTGCAAAGTTGGCAGTACTTTATCCAGACTGGTTAAAGTCTCCAGTAACTGCCAAAAATGCACCGGGATGCTGAGTCTGTAGTTTAGCCACAGTGGAGTGGATGGTGTCCACTGCTGCCTCTGCGTCGGCTGATGGAGGAATGTAAACAACGATAACAATGGAGGACGTGAACTCCCTAGGTAAATAATAGGGGCGCATCCCCACGGCTACAAGTTCAATGTCCGGGCTACAGAAACGTTCCTTCACACACACGTGGTCGGGATTACACCACCTCTCGTTCACATAGACTGCAATCCCTCCACCTTTCTTCTTGCCGCTCTGCACAACGTCTCTGTCCGCCCGAACAGTCCTGAAGCCGGTACGGCCGCGCTGTGGTCCGGGAGATGTGAGTGCAGCCATGTCTCGGTGAAACACATGATGCTGCACTCCCGGTACTCCCTCTGGGTCTTTACCAGCGCGCCGAGCTCGTCCGTCTTGTTGGCCAACGACCTCACGTTCCCCATTAAGATCGCCGGTACCGCTGGCTTGTATTTCCTCCTTTCCGCCTTTAGCTTAGCTCCGGCTCTGCAACCCCGCCGTCTTCTCCGAAGTTCAACGGGGATCTCAGGCCTCGCTCCGGGCAGCAGCAGTC
This sequence comes from Brachyistius frenatus, assembly GCF_029030835.1. Taxonomy (NCBI): domain Eukaryota; kingdom Metazoa; phylum Chordata; class Actinopteri; family Embiotocidae; genus Brachyistius; species Brachyistius frenatus. The sequence continues at coordinate 752,153 of NW_027210737.1, forward strand.
AAGGGCTACTAAGCGCGATCAGCTGATCACGCGAGTAAACAATAACAATGCCCCCAGCCAGAAACGTGGAAAAATTACGGTCCATTACGGTCCGTTAACTGAACACGAGAGAAAGAAAAAAAAAAAAAAAAAAAAAAAAACTCCGAAGAGGAGAAAGGCTTAAAAATACTAATAATACTAATAACAAGGGGAGGGGAGCTGCTGCAACAGGCTGCCGCTAGCGCAGCGCCATCTTGCACACGATATTATATGGTTCTTTAAGATCTCTAAGATATGATGGAGCGTGGTCATGTAGGGCTTTGTAAGTCATCAAGAGAACTTTAAATTATATTCTTGATTTAACAGGAAGCCAATGAAGAGAATCTAAAACTGGAAATATGATCTCTTGCTAAATCCCGTCAGTACTCTTGCTGCAGCATTTTGGATCAGCTGCAAGGTTTTTAATGAGTAATTTGGACATCCTAACAGCAAGGAATTACAATAATCTAGCCTAGAAGTAACAAATGCATGAATACGTTTTTCTGTTTCATGCTTAGGAAGGATTTTCCTGATTTTATTAATATTACGTAGATGAAGGAAGGAAGTTCTGGAGATTTGCTTTATATGGTGGCTAAAGGACAAATCCTCATCAACGATGACTCCAAGGTTCCTCAGTTTTGCTGGAGGCCAAGACAACGTCATCTAGAGTAACTAAGTGATTACAGAAAGAGTTTCTGAGGTGTTTATGACCAAGTGTTTTGTCTGAATTTAGAAGCAGGAAGTTTTTGGTCATCCAGGCCTTTATGTCTTTTAGACAGGCTTCAAGTTTTACTAACTGATTAGTTTCATCTGGTTTTATAGAAAGATATAACTGAGTGTCATCTGCATAACAATGGAAGTTTATGCGGTGCTTCCTGATGACCTTCTAATGGAAGCATGTACAAAGTAAAAGGTATCGGGCCCAACATTGAGCCTTGTGGAACTCCATAACTAACTCTTGTTTGTCTGGAAGACTCATTGTTGACATGGACAAATTGGAATCTATCTGATAAGTAGGATTTGAACCAAACTAATGCAGTTCCTTTAAACCTCGTAACGTCTTCTAATCTCTGTAATAAGATCGTATGATCAATCGTATCAAAAGCAGCGCTGAGGTCCAGAAGAACAAGTCCAGAGATAAGTCCATTATCGGAGGCTAATAAAAGGTCGTTAGTAACTTTCACCAGAGCTGTTTCTGTGCTATGATGAACTCTAAAGCCTGACTGAAAATCTTCAAACAGATCATTCCTTTGTAAATGATCACAAAGTTGATTTGCAACAACTTTTTCAAGAATTTCAGAAATAAACGTCAGGTTGGAAATTGGTCTGTAGTTTCCTAAAACAGCTGATCAAGTGTCGGCTTTTTAAGTAAAGGTTTAATTCCAGCCACTTTAAAAGCCTGCGCTACATAGCCGGTTTCAATAGATAGGTTGATCTGATCTAGTATGGAAGTATTAATTAAAGGGAAGACTTCCTTAAAAGGTTTAGTTGGGATGGGATCTAACAGACAGCTAGAGGATCCAGATGAAGAAATAATCCTAGTTAACTCACAGAGCTCAGCAGGAGAGGAATTTTCCAAGTTTATATCTGGTCCTACAGTTGCTTTCAGGGCTGCTGTGCTTAACATCACATCAGTGATGGTGGCAGGAAGGGTCTGCCCGATTCGCTCCCTAATAGTGAGAATTTTATTAGTAAAGAAGTTAATGAAGTCATTACTGCTGAGAGCTGAAGGAATAGGGGGCTCAACAGAACTGTGACTCTTTGTCAGTGATGGGGAAAAAGGATTTGTCTCTTCCTCTCTGTGAGACAGAGTAAATCAATCTGATGATCAGTTATCAAGTAATTTACTAACAGAGATTTAGACCAGAGAGATCTGATATTTAATAGTCCGCTTTTAATTGTCAGATTTGTTTGATCCATTAATTTGGTAGGATCAATTTTTATTACATTTTTATTGATACATCTTTTCTTGAGTTTTTTAAATATAGGTGGTCTGGGTACAGACGCAACCTCTGTAGGATGTTGAAGGTTTTGGGTGAGTGACAGCTCTAAAGAAGCTGCAGAGGAGCGTGTAAGACTGTAACTCTGCGTCCTGGCCTCAACCCTGGATGTCAGGTTTTAGGGCTGTTAAGAGACATGGCCATATTTCTAGAAAGAAGAGCTGCACCATCCAAAGTAGGATGGATGCCATCTCTCCGGATCAGACCAGGTTTTCCCCAGAAAGTATTCCAATTGTCAATGAAGCCCACATTGTTAGCAGGACACCACCTCTGTGGTTCTGGTGCTTTTAATTTCATACCTCTGTTACTAATGTAGGCTCCTTCGTTGAATGTAACCTACAGCAATATTATTCAACTAATGTGTAGCAGAAATACTGTAAATAATGGATCCTTTTATAATCTTGTTTCAATTCCAATAAAACAATATCAAAGAAATACTCAGGGAAGGTGTTGCCTCCAAATAAGAACACGAGGGAGGAGAGATGGTGAGGTTGACACCTCCTAAACATGTGTAGCCCATCTGGTTAAAAGTTGCAGATCTCATTGTCTTGTCTTCCTCAGGTTTTTTTGCTAGTCAACCCTCTTGAACTCAGTCTCTGTGTCCAAAGCCAGAATTTTTTTTCTTACTACTTCTGTCATTCTATAACGAATCAGAGCAAAGTCAATCTAATTACATTCGTAATTAAGAATAAGCTATTTTCTTTCTTTAGTTCAACTTCAAATATTTTTTTAAGGACCCTACAAGAGTATTTAGAGAAATTTCCTTTTTTTTTCCATTACTTAGTCATCAACCTGAAAGTTGAATTAATAGTTGTCCAGAGTTTATTTCTTCCCTGCTGTTTCCAGGCACGAGCCGTGCCCCAGTCGATCAAACAGACCTAGACCAGCAGCACAGAACCACCCAAGACCCTCGACACACATGCCAGCCACAGAAACAGACGCCTGCGGCACAACACCAGCAGCCAGGATTATCACATCCTCATCTGGACCTGATCCAGCTGGTCATGACGGCTAAAACCACCACCAAGTAGGCACTATTTTTCTGGGTTTGTTCTAATATTGTAAGTCGAAACAGCTCTCTAATTCTTCAGCTCTAAATCAGCTCCATCTTCTTATATCCCCATTTTCCTCTACCATCACTGTTAGTTCAGTAAATTCTGCTTATTTCATTCATATCATTCATATACTAAAAAACTACATGCGTACGGAGATTTCTTCAGATTCTCTGAATCTTCAAACGATATTATGTAATGTAAATGACAAAATCCCAGACTTTTTTGACAGTTTTACATTGACAAACATTATTCTTAAATTGTTGCACTATTTGCCCTTGCAGTCCAAGTGCACTTTTCCAGTCCTTTGATTCCCCTGTCTCAACCTTTTTGAAACATGTTACTGGCATCAAATATAAAATGAGCATCGATTTTTCATAGAATGCAAAAATATCAGTTTTAGCATTTTATGTCTTTATTCTATTTTCAATTAAATATGGGTGGAGGAGCCAAAACGTATATGTTTAATTTGCGTTTGTTTGTTAGTTTGTTTGTTGGTCCAGCTGCAAGCTCGCTCTCACTTGGGGGTAATTGGCACGGGGGCGTTGTTTCACCTTTTCTTTTACCTGTTCAGTTCATGGCAACACTCAGACACAGAGGGTGAGTTTGGCTCCAGAATTCTCTGTTGACCGCATCACCGTTGTTATTGATTTATGTTACTTTACGTCGGATACAGTTTGTTTGATTTTCAATAACTGATTAGTATTTTTGTGTTGATTAATAAAACTCCTAAATGGCATATTGACCTGTGGATCTGTTTTGTTGAAGCGTGTCACAGACAAGAGCTTTACTCAGCCTCTCAGCGGCTTCTTTAATGGATTCAGTTGCTACAATTTAGTCAACAGAAAATAAGCCGCATCCATGGCACAACTTCATCGATGGGTTTCTGCGCTGACGGATCACATGGAAGTTTTAGATCACGGACCTTCGGCCTGTATGAACTTTGTTGGAACTGTTGGATTGGCTCCCCTCTTCAGGATGGATTGGAGATGCCGCAATTGATTGTTTCCGCGGTGGAAACTTGCTTGTTGACAGCAGCGCATCACAGCCATCAGAAGCGTAAGGTTTGATTAATTCTGTGTAATGGTTGGAAGTTTGAACAGTTTGGATGTGTTGCCGCTTGTCTATTGGGGAGAGATGGTTTTGGCTTGTGTTGCCTCTGCACTTGCAAATGTATTAAAAGAACTGATGAAAATGGGTGAAAATGCAAGGGATGTGCAGTTTAAACTGAAAAAAGTGACACAACTGTTTGAAAATGCAAAAGCTGCACGAGTCTATTATTGTATTTCTTCCTGAAGAGAAACAGGAAACCCAGAGCAACTGGTTCAAACTTGTTACAAAATGTAACAAGGATTTTATGGAAGATGTAAATATACAGTATAGTTCTCTGAAACTGGAAGGCTCTTTCTGCATGTGGGTCACATGACTCAAAACTTACCAACAGCCATGAATGAAAATGCATCAAATCCAGATATTTCTCCAATTCAACCTGCGGAGGCAGCACCGTTGGAAATAAAGGAAAGTATTCCACACACTGATGCTCATGAGGAGAGCATCCCTTTCTCCCAGTCAAACAATCACCCGACATGCAGGATGAAATTCAACCAAGGGACAGTGTGTCTAATGTTGGAAGTAGAAGAAGTAGACTAAGCTTTTCTAAATAAGGTTCCAAAGTTTCAAACACTGATTCTACATGTATAATGGCTGTGGCTTAAGTGGCGGCTCTTGTCATTCGAAAAAAAATGCTCAAAGCTAAACACGCTATTGAGGAACAAAAGGAACAACCAAGAAGGAAAAAAGAACAACTGGAGATGGAAGCAAATATTGCTGCTACTATGGGCAAAGTGAAGGATCTAGGAGCCTCAGGAGGATTGAGTGTGAATGTTTTACAAGTGAAATGGATTCTTTTGTGTCACATTTAGAAATTCATGTTCATGAACAAACCCTTTCAAAGTATGGTGTTAGTCTTCCACAAACATCATTGATAACATCTGCAGGTAGAAATGCAACTCAAAACCAATCTCTCACCACTGCTCCCTTAAGATCTCTGTCAGGCATGAGGAATCAGGATGCACCTGTGACATCTCCAGATCCGTTGCCTGCTTCAAGAAGTGGTGAACAGAGCAACATGTTGTCAATCATGGAAAAGCAAAATGAAATCACTGCATTATTAATCCAACAACAGTGTCTCTCTTCCTTGCACCATGACAGAGATTCAGGTTTTTGATGGTGATCCCCTTCAATACCAAACAGTTATGAAATCCTGTCCTGCTACGCACCTAGTCTCGGGTTTTGTGGACATCAGCCCGGACGACAGAGCCTTCAGCTGCGATGACAGAGCCTTCAGCTGTGACGACAGAGCCTTCAGCCCTGACGACAGAGACGTCAGCCCCGGCAGCCACCACTACAGACTCTCTACCCCCTCAGCGCCGGCAAGAGATCCAGACGCCATTTGGGCCAGGGAGTTGGCCCGCTGGATCTTACAGGGCGGGGTGCTGAGACGACTAGTAATTAATTAATACGATAATGAACATAATATAATTAATATTTATTATATAACCTCATTAATATTCACTTCAAAATGTTAAAATTAAAGAGGGGTGGCATGGTGGTGCAGTGGTTAGCACTATTGCCTCACAGCAAGAAGGTTCTGTACTCAAACCTTAGCCTTGGGCCATCCTGTGTGGAGTTTGCATGTTCTCCCTTCGCCTGCGTGGGTTTTGCCCGGGTACTATGGCTTCCTCCCACAGTCCAAAGACATGCAGATTAATTGATAACTCTAAATTGCCCGTAGCTGTGAATGAATGAATTCTGGTCTGTTTCTATCTCTCTGTGTTGGCTCTGTGATAGCTGACCCTGTTCAAGATAAAGCAGGTATAGATAATGGATGGATGAATAAATTAAAGAGCCCAAACATTGTTGTTTAGGCTCCCTCTTTATTTCATATTTCATTTTATAATTTATTTTCTTGTGCTGGTGTCCCCAGAACTACTTCTCTCAATACTCACACCCACAAACCCCTGCTCTACCCGTTGCACATCTAAATTACTATGACTTGTGCTTAGATACTTTGGCAACGTTATCTTTGCTCAAAGCCAAAAGTTCATGTTTCCATAGTAGAAGAGTCTGGGTGCTAAACTGGCCTGTCAGCAGTCCAGACCTGTCATCTATTTAAAAAATTTGGCGCATCATTAAATAAAAAATACAGCAAAGGAGACCCTGAACTGTTGAGCAGATGAAATCCCATATCAGGCAATGGGACAACATTTGACTTTCAAAACTTCAGGAATGGTCTGACAGTTCCCAAACATTTACAATGTTGTTAAAAGAAGTGATGCAACATAGTGGTAAACATGATCCTGTCCTAACTTTTCATAAAACAGCTTTTGATACGTGGTCTATTTGCAATTAAATAAGGGTTTACATGTTTGGTAAATTGTTGCATACTGTTTGTATTTACATTTAACACAGCGTCCCAACTTTTTGGGAAACGGGGTTGTATGGATGAGTATCCTCCTGAGCAGTTTTGTAGGTACAAACATTGAGAGACATAGTCAAATTAATTTTATTCATAAAGATACTTGGTCAATAAAGATTAAAATCAATTCCCATATAAACATGTAAATACTCAAATGTTAGGTGTTTTAAATGGCAGTTTACAGTTTGACAGTTACACATTATAAGTATATTAATTAATTTATCAGTCGCTCTCTGTCTCTGTGTTTGCCCCTGTCCTGATTTCTTATTTTTTTGCATGTTGGTCACACTTAAATGTTTCAGATCATCAAACAAATTTAAATATTAGTCAAAGATAACACAAGTAAACACAAAATGCAGTTTTTAAATGAAGGTTTTTATTATTAAGGGAGAAAAAAAATCCAAACCCACATGGCCCTGTGTGAAAAAGTGTTTGCCCCCCTAAACCTAATAACTGGTTGGGCCACCCTTAGCAGCAACAACTGCAATCAAACGTTTGCGATAACTTGCAATGAGTCTTTTACAGCGCTGTGCAGGAATTTTGGCCGACTCATCTTTACAGAGTTGTTGTAATTCAGCCACATTGGAGGGTTTTCCAGCACCAACCTCCTTTTTAAGGTCATGCCACAGCATCTCAATAGGATTCAGGTCAGGACTTTGACGAGGCCACTCCAAAGTCTTCATTTTGTTTTTCTTCATCCATTCAGAGGTGGACTTGCTGGTGTGTTTTGGATCATTGTTCTGCTGCAGAACTCAAGTTTGCTTCAGTTTGAGGTCACGAACAGATGGCCGGACATTCTCCTTCAGGATTTTTTGGTAGACAGTAGAATTCATGGTTCCATTTATCACAGCAAGTCTTCCAGGTCCTGAAGCAGTAAAACAGCCCCAGACCATCACACTACCACCACCATATTTTACTGTTGGTATGATGTTCTTGTTCTGAAATGCGGTGTTACTTTTACGCCAGATGTAACGGGACACACACCTTCCAAAAAGTTCAACTTTTGTCTCGTCAGTCCACAGAGTATTTTCCCAAAAGTCTTGGGGATCATCAAGATGTTTTCTGGAGAAATGAGACGAGCCTTAATGTTCTTTTTGCTCAGTGATGGTTTTGGTCTTGGAACTCTGCCATGCAGCCATTTTTGCCCAGTCTCTTTCTTATGGTGGAGTCACGAACACTGACCTTAACTGAGGCAAGTGAGGCCTGCAGTTCTTTGGATGTTGTCGTGGGGTCTTTTGTGACCTCTCGGATGAGTCGTCGCTGCGCTCTTGGGGTAATTTTGGTCACCTGGCCACTCCTGGGAAGGTTCACCACTGTTTTCTCCATTTGTGGATAATGACTCTCACTGTGGTTCTCTGGAGTCCCAAAGCTTTAGAAATGGCTTTATAACCTTTTCCAGACTGATAGATCTCAATTACTTTCTTTCTCATTTGTTCCTGAATTTCTTTGGATCTCGGCATGATGTCTAGCTTTTGAGGGTCTTTTGGTCTCCTTCACTTTGTCAGGCAGGTCCTATTTAAATGATTTCTTGATTGAGAACAGGTGTGGCAGTAATCAGGCCTGGGTGTGGCTAGAGAAATTGAACTCAGGTGTGATAAACCACAGTAAAGTTATGCTTTAACAGGAGGGGGCAAACACTTTTTCACACAGAGCCATGTGGGTTTGGATTTTTTTTTTCTCCCTTAATAATAAAAACCTCCATTTAAAAACTGCATTTTGTGTTTACTTGTGTTATCTTTGACTAATATTTAAATTTGTTTGATGATCTGAAACATTTAAGTGTGACAGACATGCAAAAAAATTGGAAACCAGGAAGGGGGCAAACACTTTTTCACACCACTGTATATAGCTCAAGCACATATGACAACACCGTCATGTTTACAGTCAAAGCTTTGAGGTTAAAGCCTTTGTGGGAATCCTGTCATGTTTGTAAGGCAAGATTACAAAGGCTGAGCCTAAGTGCATACTGATCTAGAACACTACGAGTCCAAAACAAGATCTTTTTTTAGCAAATCTGTGTTTAGTAGGTTGTAAAGCATATGAGAATCATCTATTCAAAGCAGCATCTTATACTGATACTTGGTGTGTCATCATCCAGCAAGAGAGAAGTTTCTATCCTTGAATGTTAAATCTAAATTGCAGATCAAAAGACACGAAGGCTTTGCAGTTAATTTCTTAAAGTTCTGAAGTTAATTTGGTGGAAAAGTGAACATTATTTTTTTTGCCCAAAAATCAAGACTGATGAGCCAAACCAGAATGAAGTAATCCTTCATCCACGGCAATAAAGGTTCCCTTAAGAAAGTCGTTGTTTTCAACCCAAAGTACAAACTCTCTATAATCTTGCAGATTATTTGTGCTTAAACCTGGTTTTAAAGGTTAGAAATGTTTTTTTATTATTATTATTATAATAAACTAGTACAGGTTAATTATAAAGACAATAATAAATTGGTTTTGCCAAGGATCAATAATTCTTAGTCTAAATTTGTATTGCTGTGTTTATAAATACTATATCAATATAATGCAAACTATTTTAAATATGTTTGAATAACATAGATGAGTACAAGGTACCTGTCTTTTTTAATCCAAATGACTGACTGTGCAGAGCAGTGAATGGACATCTATTAAATATGTTGGATCTGTTGGATAAAGTGGAAACTACAAATGTCAGTCCTCTTTCTTTTTCAGCTGGCACTTTATGTTCGGCTGTGGACTGTCCTTGTGCCTGTGAAAGGCTGATGAGGAAGGCTGAACTACATCATTTGCAAAAGTCCAATCCTGAAGTCTCTTCTGTTGAGGAAAAGGGTGAATCAAAAAGATGATAAGACACAATCCTGGTGGGGCCCAGCATCTGCAGAGACCGCACCAAACATCAGCTGAAAATACTGACACAGGTCTAAATTCAGTGTTACAACAACTGGATGGAAAGCAGCAGTCTGGGTCTGCTGTGGGGTCTCCTTTCTCACTGATGGGCACAGAATACCTCTCCAAGGAATACCTCGGGATTGCACAGGAGGAGCTATAAGATGTGACGAGGGACAAGGATGTGAGGCTAATCTTCTTAGCCTGCTGAGACTGCGACCTGGACCCAGATAAGTAACACAAAAGCGATGACTGCTCGACATTCTTTTAGTTTCACTAAAAACTTAAAACTCCATTATTTCAACATTGGCCGTTTTGCTGTTTCGTGTTTGTTCGGCAGACTGTTGTTTTTCAAGGATCCTTGGATGTACAGTAAAATCTACTCCTTTGAAACTGCAAACAATATTAAAGCTTAGGGAGAAAAAAATACTAATTATCAAAGGACTTTCATGATGCTAACTATGTTGTGCAAGAGAGCATGAAAAGGCCCCTGCAAAAAGAGCCAGGCCATCAATGGCAATTAATGCAAGTGGTGTCTCAAACAAGGAAGCTAATGAGTTTTAATATACATGCAGGTGAGGGAGAGCTGAGTCGCTGAAGCCCTTAATGAACCCATGACAGCCTAATTAGCCACAATTTACAATTCTGGGATTCTAATCAGAGGCACTCAAATGCTGCCACACATCTTTGTATGAATGAGTCTTTTTAAATGGTCCAATCTGCTGTCTTGATTGATAATTGTCTGTTCTTTTCTCTCTCACATTCTCTCTTTCTATGTCTGGGTTTTCACTTGACTAACTTAGTCTATACTGTGAAAGATGTTTCGGTATTTATAAATCAAATCTTAAGATGCAGACACACATTATTAGTCTAGTTTTAATCAACAAAAACTAAAGACATTCAGTGGAGATTTCATCAATGACATTTTAATGAAATTTCTGTTCTGCCTTTTTAATTATCATGTCTTATTCACTGTTCGGAGACTAAACCTGTTGCTATCTTTGATATGTGACATTCCCAAACACTATCTGTAAAAACCTTTGTTTTAAGCGGTTACAATCCAGTAGTACAAGGTCACAGGAAGACATGACATGATTTTAAAGCTCACAAGAAGAATGGGAGCCATGTTGTCTTAGCCTACCAGGAACAACCTGTTACCTGATACCTTTTGTTGCATAGATGATACCAGCTCCATCAAATCCCATTCTGCTTCCCATGTATTACCGCCTGCTTCATTGATCTAGCCTCCCTCTCCAAGCGTGAAATTACAGCTGATCTATTGGCTTCTACACTATGTGTATTGTCCAACTAAGCAGATTCCTATCTTGTCCTTATGGAGATAAACACACCACAGTGAATGTAAGCTCTATCATGGCTGAATGATTACGCATTGCAGTAAGAGCCCAAACAAAGGCAAGGTGTGTAGTGGCATTGCAGGTAGTCTCCAGTGTTCTCACATAAGAAGTTTAATGCAGGTGTTATGCAGATATTAAACCATATTCCCATAACTGCAGGGTCTTGTAAACACTACAGTTATGTCCCTGATCTCCCAGTATCCATGAAGGATTACAAGGCTGGTGTAAATTGAAGTTGCAGTACAGTTACACAGTAAACATTTTGTCTTCAGCATTATTTCTTTAACACTAAAGCATCTCATTATATTTTTGGTTACTTGGTTTTGACATTTTCTTTTGAGTTCCCCCTTGGCACTGAGACAAATGTTTGCACTGAGGAGGGAGCAATACACTCTACAGCTTGACTATAAAACGCGAGCATCCCTGCTGCTTGTCTTCTTTTTTACTCAGCCATGTTGAAAAACGGCTTGCTAATACAATTCAGTGTTAGAAATATTACTCAAGAGGCTTGGTTCAAAATCAAACACATTTTATTCTTGCAAGAAGGAACACGTACATGCACCCTCAAAGAGAGGTGTCCAGCAGTGCTCCCCCCAGCAGTTCTCTAGCAGGGCTCTCCCATCCCCCCAGCAGTGCTCTACAGCAGTTCTCCAGCATGGCTCTCCATCAGGGCTTTCCAGCAGTCCTCTCCAGCAGGGCTCTAGCAGTTCTCTCCAGCAGGGCTCTACAGCAGGGCTCTTTTCCCCAGCAGGTCCTCTCCTCCGCAGTCCTCTCGCAGTTCTTCTTCAGCAGTCCTTCCAGCAGTCCTTCCTCAGCAGTCCTTCCAGCAGGGCTCACCTCAGCTGGGCTCTCCCCAGCCTGGCTCTCCCCCAGCAGTCCTCTCCTCCACTGTCCTCGTCTTCCGTTCTCCCTTGCACAGTCCTTCTTTTCTCTCAGGGCAGCTTTTATACAGTTGACAAACAGTTGACAGTCACCCCATTCCCTTTGTATCTGCTTTTGTATGGTAATACAGAGTTGGTTGTAGGTCACAAGATAAGGACACATGGGATTCGTCAATTAGATGCAGAAAGAATCACTTGCAAATAAGACAGAAAACAAAGGAAACTTTTCGGACAAGAGACTTTCCGGAGCCACAATGCAAACAAGAGGAAGAGACAAATCCTTTTTCCCCATCATTTGGGTGGTGCAGTGGTTAGCACTGTCACCTCACAGCAAAAAAAAAGGTTCCGGGTTCGAATCCGGTCCTGGGCCTTTCTGTGCGGAGTTTGCATGTTCTTCCTGTGCTTGCGTGGGTTCTCTCCGGGTTCTCCGGCTTCCTCCCATCATCCAAAAACATGCACCTCAGGTCAGGTTACCTGGCGCCGCGCTAGTGGCAGCCTGCTGCAGCATCTCCCCACTGAGAGCCCCCCTGCTGTAGTGAAGAAATTTCCCCTCGGGGATTAATAAAGTGTATAAAATCAAAAAAATCAAATCAAAATCATTCAGCCACCCTCCTGCCATAGGATGTCTTCAAACAAGTCCCGATCTACATGCTGGTCTACTCCTGTGTAGATTTAACTGGCTTCAGTACAGTTTGAGCGGTAAAGGTGTCAGAGTGAGTGGAGAAAACAAAGGTGGAGGGCTGGTTTTGTTTGAGAACAATAGTGCTGCAACATACAGTGCACACAAGACTGTACACTGCTTTCCAAATTTAAAAAAAACACGGGATCATCAGTAACATCAGGTAACATCAATCAAAAACTAAATTGTTTGAAGAATGGAGACGGGGGAAGCTCAGGCGTGTGCAACATTGCACACGCAGATGATGAGCTTAAAAGAGGATTACAACATGAATGCAGAGAAGAAGCTGCTGCACAACAACACCCGAGAGGTTTTCCAATGAATGAGGACCTTCACTGGCTAAGAGAAGAAGAGCCAGGCAGCAGTAGGTGATGTAGACCAGGCCATTCAGTTTAATTGGTTCTTTTAAGAGACTTCAGTGCGCAAATAGGGAGGGGTCCGGTTCTGAAAAACATCATGTCTTGTACTCACATCCATAGTGGGACATACGGCTACAAGAGATGACTCCAGACCTGTGGCTCTCACATCACACATGATAAAGGTGTCTCTCCCTTCTGAAACTACGTATAGATCATGCATTTGACCCCCGACAGTTTGCGTACCGGGAATATTCTGTAGTGGATGATTATGTCCTTTTAAATTCTCCACCGTGGATAGCAGGGGGAATTAGAAATCTCTGCAGGGCAGCCCAGTTCCAGAGTGGCCCCGCCTGAGGCAGGACAAGAGGCTAAATATTAAGGCAAAGGCACAGAGGAGGACCGGATGGAAGCTGGTGGTGAAGGCAGAGCACACACACACACACACACACACACCCCCCCCCCCCCCCCCCCCCCCCCCCCCCCCCCCCCCCCCCCCCCCCCCCCCCCCCCCCCCCCCCACAGGGACCAGGGCACACACATTGAAGCCCAGGGCAGGATGCTGGTCAGGAAGAATACTGAAGGCCAAAGAGATGGCTAACAGTGCACCTGGTAGTGCCAGGTCATGGTGCTTGGCCTTGGGGCAGGCTGAGGAGCAGGCAGAGGAACAAGCTGAGGAGCAGGCTGAGGAGCAGGCTGAGGGGAAGGTGTGGCATCGTTAGATCCGGTGACAGGTAGAGCTTCAGCTGACTGGGGAGCAGTCACTGGGGGTCGGGTGCTGGCCCCCAGTTGGCCAGACACTGGAGAGCAGGAACGGTGCTATTCGGCCTCCACCCAGTCTCCAGCTGGGTGGGGGCCGAATAGCACTTGTACTCATTACAATAAAAACCCACACATTTTTGGTCAGGCATTAACGTTATAAATGGGACACGTACTTTGATCTGCATGGAGGTAGTCCTTCAGACACTCTGTCACTTTTTTTAATCACTTTATTGGGGTGGAGATAGTGATATGAATAGTTTAATTTTCACTGCAGAATTGGTGTGTGGCACCCGTTGCTAAGTCTTACAGGCAGTAGAGTAGGAAAGGAGTTGCAATGTGCAGGCAGGCATCTCCAAACAACTCTGAGTATCTCATACCATGCACACTATCTATTGTAACCGGCTATGTACCTCAGACTTTTAAAGTGGCTGTAATTAAACCTTTACTTAAAAAGCCGACTCTTGATCAGCTGTTTTAGGAAACTAAAGACCAATTTCCAACCTGACGTTTATTTCTAAAATCCTTGAAAAAGTTGTTGCAAATCAACTTTTTGAACATTTACAAAGAAATGATCTGTTTGAAGATTTTCAGTCAGGCTTTAGAGTTCATCATAGCACAGAAACAGCTCTGGTGAAAGTTGCTAACGACCTTTTATTAGCCTCAGATAATGGACTCATGGCTGTACTTGTTCTTCTGGACCTCAGTGCTGCTTTTGATACGATTGATCATACGATCTTATTACAGCGATAAGAAGACGTTACGAGGATCAAAGGAACTGCATTAGTTTGGTTCAAATCCTACTTATCAGATAGATTCCAGTTTGTCCATGTCAACAATGAGTCTTCCAGACAAACAAGAGTTAGTTATGGAGTTCCCCAAGGCGCAGTGTTAGGCCCAATACTTTTTTACTATGTACATGCTTCCATTAGGAGATGTCATCAGGAAGCACTGCATCAACTTCCATTATTATGCAGATGACACTCAGCTATATCTTTCTATAAAACCAGATGAAACGAATCAGTTAGTAAAACTTGAAGCCTGTCTAAAAGACATAAAGGCCTGGATGACCACAAACTTCCTGCTTCTAAATTCAGACAAAACACTTGGTCCTAAACACCTCAGAAACTCTTTCTGTAATCACTTAGTTACTCTAGATGTCGTTGTCTTGGCCTCCAGCAAAACTGTGAGGAACCTTGGAGTCATCTTTGATGAGGACTTGTTCTTTAGCCACCATATAAAGCAAATCTCCAGAACTTCCTTCCTTCATCTACGTAATATTGTCTCCACCAACAGTTATTCTCTTCTATCTCTATGCTGTCCTTTTCTCTCTATGCTCTCCTCTCACCCCAACCGGTCGAGGCAAATTGCCGCCCACCTCTGAGCCTGGTTCTGTCGGCGGTTTCTTCCTGTTAAGAGGGAGTTTTTCCTTCCCTCTGTTGGAGGTTTTTCTCCCTTAAAGAGGAGTTTTTTTTCCCCTCCCAGCTTATGTTGGAATTGTTGAATTGTTGGGTTTCTCTGTAATATTGTAAAGTCTTGCTGTAAGGACTTTAATGGGTTAAGTGCCATGAAATAACCCATGTTGTGATTTGGTGCTATATAAATCAAATTGAATTGAATTGAAGTGCACAGTATGATAATCATCAATTTTAATGCCACTTAGAACACTAAAGGCCTAATTTACTAAGATCTCAAATAAAGCATACCAAATTGCATGTTTATTCTAAAGGTTTTCACATTTATTTTACACCTGTTTTACTAAGAGTAATTGCGTCTTTGATATCAGGTGCAAATCGCTCTATTTAAATGAGGTATTTGCACGTGTTAAAGTGATTCCAGCCATTTGGGCGGCTGGTGGTGCAGTGGTTAGCATTGTCGCCTCACAGCAAAAAGGTTCTGGGTTCGAATCCGGTCCTGGGCCTTTCTGTGGAGAGTTTGCATGTTCTCCCTGTGCTTGCGTGGGTTCTCTCCAGGTTCTCCGGCTTCCTCCCATCATCCAAAAACATGCACCTCAGGTCAGGTTACCTGGCGCCGCGCTAGTGGCAGCCTGTTGCAGCAGCTCCCCACTGAGAGCCCCCCTGCTGTAGTAAAGAAATTTCCCCTCGGGGATTAATAGAGTGAAATAAAAAAATAAAAAAATTCTATCAGAACGACCGCAAAGACAAAAGGAAATCTGATCCCATTGAAATTAATATATATAAATATAACAAGAACAAAACGCTATACAGGATATTTTCAGCGAGGAAAATTCAGCAATGCCGAGGGAATAACAAAAAGATCAACAGATGAAATTATATGAATATGGCAAGATATTAGGTGAAAAATACAAGAGTCATATAACAAAACGCCGGCAAATAAAACAGGAGGGATGTGGACGAGATGTCTCTAACAAACTCCAATCAGCAGGTACAGCTCTTTCTTTGATGAGCAGGTGAATTACTTTCATTCAGTGCCCCGCGAGTACTCGGGAACCTTATGAGGCTACCTGTGAATTCTGTGGGACACATTCAGGACCTGGGACAGCACACCTGAAAAATGGTTTTGGGTGGCATATCCAAGCAGCAATACACTGCAATGACCCAGAGGCAGGGCAATGCTGAGTCGGAAGAAGTTTTGATATTGCTGGTATTTTGTGGCTCCTCCTTGTTGTTGGCTGTCAATCATCATTCAGTTCATTCAATAACTCAGAAATGTCAACGCTTGACAAATGATGTAAAAAAAAAAAAAATTCTCTGGTATCTCAGAAATGTTTACACAGGTGTAAAACCACATTCTCCACACATTCCTTAGTTTCATTCGTCTCCTTCTCACCACAATAAGATCAGCCGTCTCTCCTAAAGTTCATCTGATTAATACATTTCAGTTGTACTGAAATATCCACGTAATCACTTCCCCTATTTCTACTTTCAGGTTTAGTAAATATAATTGCGGGTGCTAAATGTCAGGATCCCTGTCTGACCCTGTGTGTTTTGACATTTGTTTCCCCAGATCACCTCTCCTCATGTGTGCTGTAATTCCCCTATTTATTGTGGTGTGCCACGTGCTTTGTATTTTGGTCTGTGTCTCTGCACTTCCTGTCTCCAGAAACTTCCCATGGCCACACTCCTGATCATTCTGAGCGGCTGCTGACAATCCAGCTGATTACCACCTGCAGGTTGACACACCAGTGCCTCATTCCACTAATCACCTCCCAACACTATATCAACCCTGGTCCTGCGGTCTTGGGTTGTCAGTCCATATTATCGGCTACGTCCACTCACATGCAACCTGTCGCCAATGCTGCCAGCCATCTGTCCTGTCCTGTTGTCTTACCGTGGACTACCTCTATCCTGCCTGCTACCCTGTGTCGGACCTCAGGAAACTACACCCATAACCTATGTTGTAATTTGGCGCTATATAAATAAAATTGAATTGAATTGAATTCCGATGAATCCGAGGCAGCCTGGTAGCCTGCCTCAGACTCATCCTCAACCAGAAAATAAAGTCTGTTCTGTACCTGAACTTGATTTTGTGTCTGCATTTGGGTCCAATCCTGCCGCACCTCATAACAGTAAATGTATCTATTTGCATTTCCCCTCCCAGTATTTGGCACCTTCAAGTAGAAACGACCAATATTGCATATGCATGCTGGTAAACACGCAAAATGGACAACGTGTGTTAAATTGCACAGTTGAAAGACACAATCCTTATTGCACGTCGTTAGTAGATCAGCTGGGACATTTTTTTGTGGGTGGTGTGGAGTTTGCACGTGATTTTACACACGCAAACCTTTAATAAATCAGGCCCTTAGTTCTGTAAATGGGTCAAATAATAATTTGAGTGTTGTCATTGTTATTTTAAAACCACAGACTGCAGCTTTTTTAATTTCCCTGCTAAAACTGTTAAGACTCAGTGTCAGGCCAAAGCATGCATGTAATTATTCCTGGGCTTATTGACATTCCTGTTAGGTGTGTGTGTGTTTGTTTGCTTGCACGTCTTGCCGTGCACAGCTGTTGATGTACAATTTTCAAACTTCTGTTCCACTTCAAATAGACTCCTCAGTGCGATGGCTGCAGCCTGAGCTGAATTTTAACAGCATTGTTGTGCAATCTGTCAAAACAACGAGTAAGCCGATTTGTACACAAACGAACAGAATGTAATTCTGCATGAGAACTTATGAGTTATTTATTCCCCCTCACAGCCTGTGTCAGGTAATTCTTCAGGGTTCAAATATTTCTGGATAAGATAATCATATTTTCCTAGTTTTTTCATCACTGACCTGCACTTTTGAGTTAAATCACATCAGAGGGATTAAAGCCAACTATTAAAACCAAATCCACTTATGTTTGCCAGAGGATGATATCAAACTTCAATTGGAGTTTGGGCTTTAGCAGTTTCATTTTGGTTTGACGGGATTTTCTGATCCTTTGAATAAAGCCACAAACGAGCCCTCCACCTGCTATGAAGCTAAATGAATATGAATGTTTTATTTCATAGGGATTGAAAGAGTCAATCATTTCATGACAGAAGTATGAATAGCAAAGAGCAGGGATTACTGCTGGTACAGTCTATAGAACAACAAACAAATAGTATGTCCGGCAAATGATAGAGTTTTAGTTTAGCTTTCTTCTATTCAGAACCATAGTCTTTAACAGAAAATCAACACTGAGGCTGGACATCCAGGTATGGTAAGCTGTCCTATCACTGTTTAAAATAGTGGTTAAGGATACTACTTTGGACCACTTTGGACCTGAACCACTCCCCCAATCAGTCCATCCTGCAGCTGAGCCAAACCATGCCCCACTACCACATACCCCCACCGCCCAATTTAGGCCGGGGAGCCATTTGGATGATGACATCATCCAGGTAGGCGGCAGCATATGCAGCATGCGGACACAGCACCCGGTCCATTAGGTGTTGGAAAGTGGCTGGGGCACCGAACAACCCAAAGGGAAGTGTGGTGAATTGGTACAATCCAAACGGAGTGGAGAAGGCCGTTTTTTCCTTGGACTCTGGGGAGAGAGGAATCTGCCAGTAGCCCTTGGTTAAATCCAGCGTCGTGAAGAAACGCGCAGTGCCCAGTCGGTGCAGGAGTTCATCGACCCGGGGCATTGGGTACACATCAAATTGTGACACATCATTCACCCTGCGATAGTCCACACTGAACCGTATAGATCCATCCTTCTTGACAACAAGAACAATGGGGCTACACCAGGCACTGTTGGACTCTTCTATTACTCCCATATCCAGCATAGCAGCCAATTCCCTCTGAACCACTTTTCCTTGTGTTCAGGTAACCTGTAGGGTCGTAACCGCACCGTCACACCCGGAGGAGTCTCAATTTGATGCAGTATGAGGTTTGTTCGTCCTGGCAGGAGGGAGAACACATCAGCAAACTGCTTTTGCAACTGGGCAATGTCTGTTCTCTGGGTCCTGGAGAGATGGGCGTCGAAAGGGAGCGAGGCAGGATTGTTGGATTTTGGAACCTCTGGCCCCAGCTCCTCTCTCTCAGATACTGCAGACACCAGAGAAACAGACTCCACCTCTCTCCATCTCTCCATTGTCGACATCCCCTACTCACTGTGTGACCACAAAGGGTCCTTGCCACTTGGCGAGGAGTTTCGAGCTGGAAGAAGGAAGCAATACAAGTACCTTTTCTCCCAGTGTGAATTGCCTCAGCTTGGCCCCTCTGTTGTACAGCTGTTGTTCACGTTCCTGGGCCTGGAGCAAATTCTCATGTGACAGCCTTCCCAGTGTGAGGAGTTTTGCTCGCAGGTCCAGGACATATTGAATTTCTTTTTCTGGGGCAATGATTAGAGATCTTATTCTGCCCAGTAATCCGTAAAGTTCTCTGTGTCCATGACATGAATGAGGTGCCCTGGTCAGTCAGAATCTCTTTTGGGATTCCGACTCTTTGCAGAAATGCCGTGTAATGGCACTGCCTTTGGATATCGTGTGCATGCAGATGTTTACGCACTTCACGGGGAGAGTGTTACTGAGGTATTTTTCTGTAGCTATAATTTACAATTTATTTAATTGTCCTACAGTCTACAGTTGTAGACGCTAGCTTGGTGGCTGCACACCATTTCAGTTTCTGCAGTGCACAACTGTCAGGCAGCTGAGTAGCCAAAAGAAATTTAGTTTGAAAAGATTGAATGTATGTGTTCTAATGTAAGATTTACTCAAGTTCTACCTGGGTGGGTGCTCATCTACCCAGGGAGGCTGCACATGTAGTGCCTGTGTATGGGAAACATGGGATATCTCTTACAAATGTACTCGTTAAAATCATAATCGCATTTGTTTGTGTCCGCATTTTCATTCAAAGCTCCTTGTGTTTGCTCACGCAAGTCACCCCTCCACTACAGACAGAGTTTGATTTCTCAATGTCAGGAGTCTCTAGGCTGATGAAGAGCAGCCTTGTCTGTGTTTGCTCCTCCTGTCCATTTTGATCCTTTGCAGGGAAAACTGGACAAAACATATTATTCACTGTTTTTACCCAAAAGTATTGTTGCTACCACAAATGTAGAAAGACCCTATTTCTTTTTATAGCCTTGTGTTTATTGCTTGGACATTTTTTTGAGTACCAGTAGAGATGCGGTGGATTAAGAGCACAGCTCCCCCACTTGTATTTCACAATGCATTTCACTGCTCACGTATCTTGAAAAAGATGACATCATCTTATACATGCTCACATTGTAGGGTTTATTAGCCATCACTGGCCCAGTGACTGGTCAATAGTAGGTGCCCTGCATCCATCTTGACTCGCCCTAGGCCATTGGGCCAGCGGATGCGTCGGACTAACCTGTTCTAATTGCACGTCAAATACTGAAGTTTTGTCAAAGCATGCTTGCACTTCAGATATATGCACGAGCTACCATAAGGTTTGTCACTCAAAACTACGTGATTAAGGTTTTGCTTAAAATGAGTAACTGCACATTAGTAATATTCCATAAGTTATTTTACATACGTTCCATAAATTAAATCCGTTGTGTAAGTTCACCTAGTCTCCCAGTTGAGCGTCTTGTTTTTCTGTCCAACTGCCCCAACCTCTTCCCAATGCAGATTTTGTCACTTTCCACTGATCTTCTTTGACCTGGGTGGTCAAAGTGCTAACGGAAAAGGGCATCATGTGTTTATCTCTCTGCTGCCAAAGGCTTTGACAAAACATCAGTATTTGACTGGGAAAGGGAATGAGGATATAAAAGATTTTCTCTTTTTTTTCTGTGTTGTCTGATGATGAACAAACTATTACAATTTGCACATAAAAGGTTACAGAGAGGGGGACGGTAGTTTATACTTAATATATTCTATTTGACTACAATATTTTCTTTATAATCAAAAGGGAACTGTGTGGGTAAATCTTTCAATTAAAAAACAGAGTTTGTTTTTGTTTGTTTTATTAAAAAATATATACTCCCAATTATCATCACAAATAATATCATGTGTTACCAGACCAGACCCATAAATTCACTGTGAATATATGGTGATGGTTACTCTCTATAGATAATGGTTTCCATTGTTTGCGTCTTACTGGGCATAGGCCTCAGGTTAATTTTGAAACTGTTGGAGCAGCTTTTAACCAACAGGCACTGACCACCATATATGCTGAAACTCTACTACCACTGCAACTATATTTAGAAACTATAATCAACGCCTAGCAGTTGTATGCCTCCACTAACCACTTAATTTGTGGTTTACATGTATATCTGTCAAAACCCATAGATGTAATGCTGCAAAGAAGCTATATATTATAAGGTTTCACACGCAACGTGAATCCTGACGGCACTGAAGATCGATATAATAACCACAATTTCTAGATGGACAGCCAGGGGTAATGTCACAATCTCAACTTCTACTCTTAAGTTACAGTGTTGAATAATAAATAGAAATGAATAACAATAATTTTAACCTATTAGATAAACTGTAAACTGTTGTCACAATTACTGTTTAAATGATAGAATTTTGGCCAAATGTGCTTTGTGAGGTCACTGTTACCTTTGACCACTTAATTCTAAGTCTTAAGTCTTCCTTAAGTCTAATTGAAAGTTAGTGCCAAATTCCCTCAAGACCTTTCTGAAATTCACAAATATGGGACTGACAAACGCGACAGATTTGAGATCATATTAAACTTGACCCTTGTCCTTAGATCAACAAAATCTGTCAACTTTATCCTGTCTCTCAAGGCATTCCTGAGATATCATTCATATTGGGAAACTTTACCTTTGACTTAAAGATGAACTGATAAGAATTTGATGGCCAAAAGTATCGTGAATGTTTGTGTCAAATTTGAAGAAATTCCCTCAGTGTTCCTGAAGTATTGGGTTTAGAATACTGGAATGGGCTGATAAAACACAGTGACCTTTGACCGCGCCAGAGGACGGAGCAGGAGGCAGTGCGTCGACCACGCCGGAGACTGGAGCTGGAGGCGGGACGTCGGCCACGCCGGAGACAGCAGGAGCTGGAGTTGGACGACTGCCTGGGCTGTAGGCTCGCTCATGGCGACTGATGGCTACGCGTCCAGAGACCAAGGGCGTAGCAGGTCTGGATGGCTGGTGACCTCGGCGTCGCCTCCTTCTGGGGGGTGTCCCAGAAGGCCAGGCAGGTTCCCTCGAATCCAGTCTTGGGTCCAGCGAAAACAGGATCATTCCGGCGGGCCTGACTGGCAAAATATTGAAACAAAGTCATGTACCTCGGACCCAAGTCTGTGGCCGCTGGGTCTTTCCTTGGTCGGTTCATTCTGTTGTGAGGGGGGTGTTTTACCAGGACCCAAATGCAGGCTCACGGGTATCGATTCCAAAATACAGTCTTTATTTCCATAAACAAAAACAAACAAACCAAAAAGTGGCACCTACAGTGTCCACTTGCTTCCAAGTCGGGAGAGCAACTCAACCGACTGATCCAGGGAGATGCGGCGGGCAGGGCAGCGGGAAAAAACAGAGTCTATAATCCTCCGAGTCGGGAGGGCAACTCCACTGACTGGTGACTCCGACAGATAGCTCTGCAGGTGGAACAGGAGCCAGAGGAACGGGAATGGGAGTGGGAACAGGACGGACAGAGGACGGACGGGTGACTAACTCATGAACCGACAACCAGAGGAGTGCAGGGGCAGGGTACATATAGTCCAGGGAGGTGATCAGGGAGATGCAGCACACCGGCATGTGGTGATCCCGGGTGAGTGGCTGCAGCTGCTGGGACCGGTGAGGGGCGTGACCACGGGAGGTGAGAAGAGGAGGACACAGAACAAGCAGACAGAGGACTGAGGGGACACAAGAGGAGAGGTGATCGGGGGTAAAATGGAGGAAAACAGGACTCCTGACATCCATGTGTTCTGTCACCTCACATGGCCACACCCCTCACCGGTCGTAGCAGCTGCTGCAACTCGTCCTGATCACCACCTGCAGGTAGCTGAATCCACTGATCACCTCACCAGACTATATCTGCCCTGCCCCTGCAGTGATCGAGTTTCGGTCCATACTGCGAGTTACTGTCAGATTCTGTCTAGTTTCGACCTGTTATTGCCAGCCTCCCACCATCTGTCGCCAGTGAGTCTGACCGTTTGTCCGTCCGTCCCCGGTCCTGTTCCAGTTCCGGCTCCAGTACCGGTATCTGTCAGTGGTAATAGCCAGCGCTATCAGCCAGCACTACCGGACAACGCTCCTGCCAGCTGTCCCACCAGCTGTCCCGTCAGCTGTCCCTTATTTCAGTATTTTGCCAGTCAGGCCCACCGGAACTCACCCGTTTCCGTTGAACCCAGGACAGGGTTTGAGGGAACCCGCCTGGCCTTCTGGGACCCCCCCACGAGGAAGCGACGCCGGGGTCACCGGTCCTCCTGTCCTGCTATGCCCCTGGTCTATGGTTTTGTAGCAGTCAGCCGCCATGAGCAAGCCTTCAGCCGCCACGACAGAGACTACAACCCCGTCAGTTGCCACTACAGACTCTCTACCCCCGCAGCCACCACAGACTCTCTGGCCACTACTGGCTCTCTCACCACCGCAGCTCTGGAAAGAGATCCAGATGCCATTCGGGCCAGGGAGTTGGCCCGCTCGATCCTACAGGGCGGCCTCCTTGGCGGTAGCGCCGCCCCTCCGTTTCCTGTTGCCGACGTCGGGCCACCAGTTTCCGGCTGGGTCGAGAACACCGTCCCTCCAGTTCCTGTCTCCGAACGGGTCGTCGGGCCACTATCTTTCGGCCGGATCGACGTCGCCGTCCCCCGTTCCTGTTTCTGAACGAATCATCGCGCCACTAACTTCCAGCCGGATCGACGACACCGTTCCCCATTGTTCCTGTCTCTGAACGGGTCGTCGGGTCACTAACTTCCGGGCAGATTGACGACACCGTTCCTCCGTTTCCTGTCGCTGGACGGGTCGCCGACACCCCGCCTCCAGCTCCTGCCTCCGGCTGGGTCGACGCCCCGCCTCCAGCTCTGGCCACCAGTTTCCGGCTGGGTCGAGAACACCATGCCTCCAGCTCAGGGTCTAGAGGGATTTTGCCGCCACCGTCCCTGCTCTCCGGCTATGCGGAGGGAGAGGTCCCTCAAGCCCGTCCTGCCTCACAGTCGTCCTCCGGAGAGGGCCTCCATGTCCGTCCTGCCCCATGGCCGTCCTCTGGAGCGGTCCCCCAATTCCATCCTACCCCGTGGCCGTCCTCCGGAGGGGTCACCCCAGTCTGTCCTGCCCTGTGCCCATCCTCCGTCCACCTAGGTTTCCCTACTTGTCTTGTGTTGTTGTGATCCTCCGTCCCTCCTCCCACCCGGTCCGGTCCAGTCTGGTCGCCGAGAGGCTCCCTTTGAGGGGGGGTACTGTCAGGATCCGTGTCTGACCCTGGAGTGTCTCCCTCTGTTTTGTCCCCAGTCGCTTTTCCTCGCGTGTTCTGTCATTCCCCTGTCTGTTTGTTATTGTTTCCCCATGTGTTCTGTCACCTCCCATGGCCACACCCCTCACTGGTCGGAGCAGCTGCCGCCACTCGTCCTGATCACCACCTGCAGGTGGCTGAATCCACTGATCACCTCACCAGACTATATCTGCCCTGCTCTTGCAGTCATCGAGTGTCGGTCCATACTGCGAGTTACTGTCAGATTCTGTCTAGTTTTAACCAGATGCTGCCTGTTACTGCCAGCCTCCCACCATCTGTCGCCAGTGAGTCTGACCCTCCGTCCGTCCATCCCCGGTCCTGTTCCAGTTCCTGCTCCAGTACCGGTACTTGTCAGTGCTAATGCTACTCCACCTGCTGCTGCTCCACCTGCTGCTGCTGCTACTACAACCTAGCCTCCTCTGGTGGCTGCGGCCTGGGCCTGGTCATCCTGCTGCAGCCTAGCCTCCACCTGCTGCTGCTCCTCCTGCTGCTGCTACTACAACCTAGCCTCCTCTGCTGGCTGCAGCCTGACCCTCCTCAATCTGCTACAGCCTAACCTATTGCTTATTGGTTTGGACATGTTTCATCCACTAAAACCTTCCTGGCCTTTTTGGCATACAATCATTTATATTTTCTGGATCACATCAGCTCCTACAAGCTGCCTTTCTAGCAGGTACACACGGGAGACTGCCATCATTTCTAACGGTGTTGGTACATTGGACTTTAGTTTATCAACCAGGGACATTTCAACCTTCTGGTTTACAAAGACTTTTGGACTTCCCACTTGGTATGTAACAAAGCCTATTTCTTTGTATTCTCACATGTTCTTGCAGCAGTTCTACGACTCCTCCGCTTTAATTTTGACCAAACAGTCATTGAAAGATAACCAAATGCAACATTTTAGTACTGCCCTCAGTTGTGTATTAATCATTCTTATGTTATTCATCTCTGGAAATGTTCACCCAGACCCTGGGCCTGCTATTCATTGTCCCACTGCCTCTAAGCTGTCGTTTCATGATTTTTGTGACCGTAAATCATTGGGCTTTCTACATGTCAATATCTGTAGTTTGTTGCCAAAACTTGACTATTTAAAATCTTGGGTGCACACTGCAAACTCTGATGTTCTGGCTGTCTCTGAATCATGGCTTAAGAAAGGTGTCTCGGATCTAGAAATTGGAATACCCGGTTACAACGTCTTTCGTCAGGATAGATCCACCAAGGGTGGCGGTGTGGCTTTATTTGTAAAAGACCATTTGCAATGTTCTGTTACGCTGTCTAAATCAGTCTCCAAACAATTTGAACTGTTACTGTTAAAACTTAAACTATCAACAAATATCACTCTGTCTGTAGCTGTTTGCTACAGACCACCCTCTGCTCCAGCATGCACATTAAGAGCCATTTCTTTGATGACATTGTCGTTACTGATAAACAGCGCATGGCCACACAACTCAACCAACATTTCGTGAACTCGTCTAATTTCCTTGGTGCAGCTGCCCCTGAAACAGATTCATCTAACACCCATACTTCATCACCCAGCGTTAACAGCTTCTCCCTTCAACCTGTTAAGGTTTCAGAAGTCCTGGATGAGCTCATTAAGTTAGATTCAAACAAGTCAGCTGGATCTGATGGGCTTGACCCCGTGTTTTTAAATTCAGCGGATCATATTATTGCTTCCCCTATTACAAGACTGTTTAACCTGTCATTTCATTTGTCTGTTTTCCCCCTTGACTGGAAATCGGCTACGATTCTCCCCCTCTTTAAAGGAGGCTCTGGCTCTGACCCGAACTGTTACAGGCCGATTTCCATCTTGCCCTGTTTGGCCAAAGTCTTAGAGAAACTGGTACATAAACAACTAATTCACTTCATTGACTTAAATCATATTTTGTCTGACCTGCAGTCTGGGTTTAGGAAAGGCCACGGATGTACCACCGCTACACTGAAGGTCCTTGATGATGCCATCTCCGCCATGGATAACAAACAGACTTGTGTAGCAGCCTTTATAGATCTAGCCAAGGCTTTTGACTCGGTCAACCATAACATTCTCCTGCATAGACTTACCAGCATTGGCTTGTCCAGTAGATATTGCAACTGGTTTGCTAGCTACTTGGCCGGTCGTGTCCAGCGGGTGAAGACCAAAAACATCATGTCTGAACTTCTTACTATCTCTAAAGGTGTGCCTCAAGGCTCCATCTTAGGCCCTATTTTGTTCTCCATTTATATTAACGATGTAGCCAAAGCTGCAGGAAATTCCAGGATTCATCTGTATGCTGATGATACCATCTTATATTCAGCTGGTCCTTCACTCCACTCTGCTGTATCCACTCTTCAACTAAGCCTCACCTCCATCTAACAGTCTTTCCACAACCTCCATCTGCTCCTCAACTCTAAAAAAAACCTCATCATCCCCAGCCCCCCCAACATCTACAGTGCTGATGGCTCAGAGCTGGAGTTTGTCAGCTCCTACAAATACCTTGGCTTCTGGTTGGACTCATCTCTCTCATTTAATATACATACCAATAACCTTCTAGCTAAAGTCAAAGCCAGACCGGGTTTCCTGTATCGAAATAAGGCCTCCTTCACACACTCTGCCAAACTCACCCTTGTGAAAATGGCCATCCTTCCTCTATTTGACTACGGCGGTATAATTTATAAAATGGCATCTAAGACCACCCTCAGAAAACTGGACACACTCCACCACTCAGCAATCCGTTTTTGCCACAGGTGCCCCCTTCACCACCCACCACTGTGATCTCTACAGACTGGTGGACTGGCCCTCCCTTCACAGCAGGCGGCTACAACACTGGCTGCTCGTGGTCTACAAATCCCTTTTGGGAATGACCCCTCGCTACCTCTCAAATCTTCTACACATCTCGGACAGCAATCACCATTTAAGATCAAGTGACTTCATTAGGCTCATCATTCCAAAAGTCCGTACTGTGTTTGGTCATAACGCCTTTCATTTTGCCTCTGCAAATGACTGGAACTCACTTCAAAACACACTCAAACTAACAGCTCTCACCTCTCTCAACATGTTCAAACTAAAGCTGCAACAAATCATAGTTGACTGCTGTACCTGCTGACCAGCCCTTGCTTCTCTCTCTCTCATTTTTATAAAGAAAATCCAGTAATCTGCCTTTTTCATTTTATTTATTTATTTTTATTAATTTTATTGTTTATTTTGGTACATAGTGTTTATTCATTTACCCATGTTGCCTTTAGCCTTTTCCTCATGTGTTTGTCATACTGTTTTGTATCTGTGCTTTGTGTCACTGTGTGGACTGTGCTGACAAGTCATCATTGTAAATGAGAATTGGTTCTCAATTGATTTTACCTGGTTAAATAAAGGTCATATGACAGCCAGCGCTACCGGACAACGCTCCTGCTAGCTGTCCTGCCAGCTGTCCATCCAGCAGTCCTGCCAGCTTCGCAACCCCCCCCCCCCCCCCTCCCCTGGTGAGAGTCGGTTGAGTTACCCTCCCGACTCGGGAGGAATAAGAAGACTAAGACTGTAGGTACCACCCCTGTGTTCAATAAAATACTCACATAACCAGGCTCCATCATATCTTAGAGCTCTTATAGAACCATATAATCCTATCAGAGCACTTCCCTCTCAGTACGCTGGTCTACTTGTCGTTCCTAGAGTTTCCAGAAGTAGAATGGGAGGTGGAGCTTCAGTTTTAAGGCTCCTCTCCTGTGGAACCAGCTCCCAGTTTGTGTTCAAGGGGCAGAAACCCTCTCTAGATTTAAGATTAGACTCAAAACTTTCCTTTTTGATAAAGCTTATAGTTAGGGCTGGCTCAGGTAGACCTGAACCAACCCTTAGTTATGCTGTTGTAGGCCGACGCTCCTGGGGGACCTCGTTACATGCTGAGCTTCTTTTCTTTCCTCCTACTCTTTAACTGACTCATACCTCACCATCCTTTTCTCTCCCATAGCTTTTTCTTATTATCTGTTGTCTCCATTCAGTTCCCTCGCTTGCGTAGTTTCTCTTCTTTGTTTTGCAGATGTCCCACCATGGAGCTGCATGTCTCTGCCCTGCACTTGTTGTCTCCACCAACAGTCCTTCTCTTCTATCTCTATGCTGTCCTTTTCTCTCTATGCTCTCCTCTCACCCCAACCGGTCGAGGCAGATTGCCGCCCACCCCTGAGCCTGGTTCTGTCGGAGGTTTCTTCCTGTTAAAAGGGAGTTTTTCCTTCCCTCTGTTGGAGGTTTTTCCTCCCTTGAAGATTATTTTTTTCCCCTCCTAGCTTATGTGGGAATTGTTGAATTGTTGGGTTTATCTATAATATTGTAAAGTCTTGCTGTAAGGACTTTAATGTGTAAAGTGCCCTGAAATAACCCATGTTGTGATTTGGCGCTATATAAATAAAATTGAATTGAATAAAGACTGTGTTTTGAACTTATACCCAAGTGTGTGTGCCTGCGTTTGGGTCCTGTTACACCTCGCCACATAACAGTTTTGGCCAGCAATGACGTTAGCACCAGCTACTTAACAACAACAGGTCATGAAAGTTAAATGTCACATTATCTCAGACATTTTAATTTTATATTTAAAATAGCCAGTGGTGTAATTCAACAAAATAGATTTACTTATGTACATGTTTCTCACAGGACAGCACTGCTATAAATAGATGATGTTTTTATATAGTGTTGCTGTAGATTAAACTATCAAAGCGTACAGTTCGGCTGCTCCCTCCCTCAGTGTCGGTGTGAGTGCCTGTGTGTCTGTGTCCTGCTTGGAACGAGGGTAAACAAAAATCACATGCTTGCTTTTTGGTTGCAACTGCTCACTCGTCGGACCTCAAAAATGCAATACTGATGGCTATTATCGAAGAGAAACTCATTGATTCACTGATAAGACCTGCAGCCGCAGCACCGCAGCTGACTTGCAGCTATTGTGGACACACACAACGTAGATGCAGCTGTCTAGCGCCTGATAGGTAAGGCACAAACTATCAAGGCAGTGAGTCCCAGGCCTTAGGAAACTGACTCGCATAAGTAGGCACACTCCTTTGATAGAAGTCAGGACTTGGGAAATGGGGTGAAGGAAGACAGGGTAAACTGAGGTTCAGTGTGCAGTTTTCTGTTCAGCTCAGTGCTCATTATCGCCTCTATTGCTGCAGCTTGCCGTTGTAACTGTAGCCTGTGATCTCCTTCTTAATGGCCTGTAATGTAATGTAACATTTTTTTTCACTATGATTATTTTCTGGAACCTTGTTGTACAAAAAAAAAAAAAAAAAAAAAAAACTGACTTAAATGGACGATGATTTAGAGCTCCCTCTGAATGTCTCAAAGTAGGCTTTCAGGGGAGCTTGTGACGACATGTCTTTCAGGAATGATTTGGTGACCTCGTGCCTGAGGTTTACAGCAGAGTTGAAACATTCTTGGTGTCAGCTTTTTCTCTGTATCATTCCCCTCTCCAGTCCCTGTCTTTGTCTGAAGCCAAGTAAACATGTGTTCTGAGGAGAAAACTGTTTAGATGGCAGTTTCTGCAAGAAAAATAAAGAACAAAGTAGTAGTCATATGTTTGCATAATAAATGTTTATCTGAGGGTTAAAGCATAAAACACAGATACACACACGGGTTTAATTGGGCCGCAGCCCAATGGAGCTCAGCTATTGTTCAGTATCACAGCATCTGAATATGTCTTGTTCTAAAAAAATAAATTCTGAATGTATAAAAAATAAATTCTGAATGTATTCTACTTTTCTGTGACTTTACTAAACAGCTGGAACTCATATAATGACAGAAGTAAATTAAATATGGTAACAGGAAGTCAGCCTAGTAATAAAAACATAATTTATCAAAAGTAAAAGCTTTAGTTGGCTCTTTGCAAAGATATGTCAAATGGTGTGCATGGCAGTGCATCTCTTTCCAAAATGAAAACCATTGTTACTTCAGACAATCCACATCCAATGAGCACATGTTTTACTGGAACTACTTTCTTTTGAAACGACTGGCTGTTTTATTTGGACTAATTTAATTATTATTGCAATTTTTATAAATTATGTGATTATAGTATATATTCTGTCCATATTTATTCATGATGTCATAAGTATTAGTTTATAGATTTGATTTAAAACTATACCTCAATAGCAATTGAGCATTTATATTGTGGTATTGCTGCTTTTACTGAAACATGAACAATTGACTACCACTGTTAAATAGATAAAAGAAGTTAAAGCCCTGTAAATAAATTCCATGAGGCAATGCTCTCAGGAATAAATTGTTATTATTTTATTACTGCCAAGTAATAAGTTAAGCAAAATGCATTAAAATATACAACAATTCTAATTATTCTGCATGTATGGCAATATGAGTTTCATCATCTATAGTGTGTAGGTTGATATTATTCTTAAATCAGAACAGAGAAACAAACTGACAGTTATTTCCACAAACATTTTAGTTTACTCTTTTAAGTTATGAAATCCAGTCCATACATTTTCAGATTTCATCCCATTTTGCCACATTGGGTTCAAATCAGAAGATGATGGTGATAAGAGTGGTGATTTATCCTGATTTGGTTCATAAACTATCCTGGTGGTGTTGACGCTGACTAATTATGGAAATCATCAGTAAATAGTTTTTGAATGTGGGCCTCTTCTTGTCAGCATCCATGAAGGGCATGGGGAGGTGTGCATTCTAACTTGCCGCCGTGATGTCAGACTTGTAATGTAATTACAAACCCATCTGTCTCTCATCGTATGACAAGCGCAAAATGTCCAATTATGGTTTCGTTTAAATTGTAATTAGTTCGGCCCAATTTGCCGTCCTCCAGCGTGCTGCATGGGCCTAATGAAAAGGAGATGCATGATTCTGTGCTAAAGAACCAGAGATATTTCTGGATGCTGGCGTACGCACACACACAGTTTTGGCTTTTAGGTAAAACAATAATTAACATGTTTACAGTCACTTTCTTGGTGATTTCTGCTCATTTATAAGTTGTTTAAGGCTTTCAGAAGCAGGGATGGTTCTGGCTCCTGTAGTTATGTATTCACTTGCACCATGAGGAGATCAAACTTCCCACGGCCAATCATTTAACCCTTTCCCTGTAGCAGTATCATGCTGCATCTGTTATTAAAACATAACCTGAAAACATTTTTAGAGGGTTGCCAAGAAGAGGCTGCCTGGTCAAGGCCATAACGATTTGAGTCAACATTGGGGGTTGACCAAATCTGCCAGGAGTTTGGGGTCCCATGGAAATATATTTATTTTTGTTGGTTTTATTCTCATTATACTTTTGTTGTTACATTGTATGTAATTGGCAGAGATTATAAATAAATAAAGTCTGACCTGGCCAGATGTTGTGGCAAAGGTTAAGCAAATTGTCTTTACATATTTACAAGTAAACTTGGGTGGGTACCATGAGCATTTGCTTTGCTTTGCTCTCTTTTTCATTTTCTTCTCTCGTCCGATCTTCTCTCCAGTCATCTCTCTTCTTCTTTCCTTCTTGGCATCCACAGGGGCTAAGTGCCTTTTGTTTTTTGTTCACTTTAAACTACACCTTTCCCACCACAGTGATTGACTTACAGTATTCATTATTATTATTATTTTTCTGCTGGAGCTACTTCTAAAATCCATTGACCTGCATTAACACGCTCCAAACCCAGGGAGCAATTAAAGCAGAGGTTTTTATGTTTGCAGTCCGTCCTACTACTGGTCAGGAGTTTTCGGTCATGTCATACTACAAATCCTCATTTTCACCATTATCAGTCGGGAACCAGTGTGCCTCTTAATTAAGCTGACACATCACAATCACCCATGGTCATTCCAGAAGGAATCATTGACAGATGTAACAATCCATATTCTACATTAAATTTTCTTAAAAAATGCAGAAACTCAAATGATTTAATTCCAGTAAAAGTTTCCACATTTGCACCATTATAACCATAGGTAGGTAGGTAGGTAGGTAGGTAGGTATTTACTTTATTAATCCCCAAGGGGAATTTTTTTTTTCGCTACAGCAGCATACAGAAGCAATAAGATAATAATAGAAATAATAGAATAAAATACTAGAATAGAATAGAATAATAGAAAAGCAATAAAATAGCAGTAAAAAATATAAAATGCACAGTTTATACAGTACATTATATATCTATATATATTATATACAAACAAACCAAGAACACAGTCAACATATATATAGATATATATGTATATATATATATATACAGTACAGTATATATCTATATATATTATATACAAACAAACCAAGAAACACAGTCAACAGTGTTATTGTACAGTCTTATTGCAGTGAGCAGGAATGATCTCCTGTATCAGGAATGATCTCCTGTATCTGTCCTTGTGACAGCGGAGCTGGAGGAGTCTTTTAGAGAAAGTGCTACGCTGTCCCTGCAGCAGGTGGTGGAGAGGGTGGACAGGATTATCCAATATGGACAATAGTTTGTTCAGCGTCCTCCTCTCCACCACCTTTTCCAGGCTGTCCAGTTTGTAGCCAATGATGGAGCCGGCCTTCTTAACCATGTTCCTCTATGTTCAGTGGTGAATGCTGAATCCATATCTAGTGTCATTTTCGTGCTAAATTACATTATACAGTAAAGTAAGACTTTGTTTGTTACCAAAACCTGGCAGCAGAATATGGAATAGTCCTCCCTCATTGAGCTGTGACTGAAGGATTATATCTTTATCAGCTAGCTTAGAATTTCAGTCTGTGGTGGGGGACTTGCTGCCATGATCTGAAGCTGTTTTCTTGTTGGTTGTTGAACACTATTTATTTTTTGGAAGAAATATTTTTATTTTACCAACCACCTGGCCCAAATGCTCCTTTTTAAATCAATCTAATCTTTTTGGGGGGGTTTATTCTGAATCCGTCTAATTTCGTGCTTCTTGGAAATGTTAATATGCATGTTAACAATGGCTCTGACAAATTTGCATCTAGTTTTTTAAATCACTGAGTCTTTTTATTTCACTCAACCTAATATAACTGTTACAGTAAATGCAGGAAGAGGAGCCAAATGCAGGACACAGAGCTGAAGATGAAGAACAGGTCTATTGACCAGCTGTTATGTATGCAGAATCATAGTAATGATCAGAGTCTGGGGTGTAAATGGCAGGCAGTGTAGGGGAGACCAGAGTCTCCAGAGGTAATGGAGACAGAGGGGCTGATAGTCTAGGGGGGAAGGCAGCCACAGAAAGGTGGCCGGAGCTCAGGGGACCTCCAGCAGGTAAAGCGTGGACTGACAGAGGAACGGATGAGTGACAGTCACTGGAGCAGAGTGAACAGGTTTTGAGGTGATATGTTATGGACTGAGTCTATGTAGAGTAGTGACTTCACACAGATGTGTAGGGGGTCGGTCTGCGGTAGCTGATATCTGCAGGATAGCAGGTAGTAAGACCAGGTGTCCCACTAGCTGCATTTTTATGTCTTTTCCCACAGATGATGTCCCACATTTTGATTGGCTCTAGTTACTGATAAAACTGAAAGCTTATTTCTTATACTTCACGGAACTGAAAGCCAACACACACACATGGAAACCAGGACAGACAATTACTAAAAACGTGTTCATCCAGTAGGAACCTATAGATATAAACCAATGAAAGCAGAAACAACAAAAAATTAAAAAAATTCAAACAATATATATTTTTTTTAAACAAAAATTCACCAAAATGAGGTTCATTGGAAAGGAAAGAGTGAATGTATTCCAGATGTTTGTATTAATTCCAGTTAGACTTTCACACTCAGACGTTGATATCTGCAGCGGCCATCTGAGACCCTCGTCTACTCATCTTTTAAGGTTCAGAGTTTCACAGCAGGACATTTTGACACGAGGACAAGGGGAAATGGAGGTGGAGCCACAGACACATAATTGTCCAATTACGTGCAGGGTGGATTCACTGGAGACTCTAAACTGTCTGTAGGTGTGAATGTGAGCATGAAGGGTTGCATGTCTCCACCTGTCTCAGTGTTTACCACAATGTAAACACATTGTAATCCACAGTGAAGTGAACACAATCAGTTGTTATTGAAGTATTGAATAAACCCTGAAACTCTAAAGAGCTGCTCTGAAGCATTCTGTAGTAGAATGTTGATCTGAGATTAAAGGAAGAGAACCTGATGATGTCACAGAGGAGAACCTGATGATGTCACAGAGGAGATCCTGATGATTCAGAAAGGAGAAAGCTGCATCTAAGAAAAGAGAGCTGCAGTTTGTGGACACTGAACAAACTGCAGGTACGATGTGCTGCCTTCTACCGCAGGATCTCCAGTTCAATGCTGCTGAAGATGATGGACAACAGAACAAGACAACAGTGGGACGTCTCCAGATACTGGAGCAGCCGTAATAAATGCAACGGGCCCAGGTGAGATAAAATGTCCACTGATTAACAGCAACAGTTGTGACTCAGCAGATGAACACATTCTACGTCTGTTATTAGTGTCCATAATAAGGATTCAGATGCAGTCCAGTGTCTCTTTGTCCATCAGCCCTTTGTGACTTTCACATCTTTTCCTGGTTTCAGAGTTTGTTAACGACAGAGTAACACACCTCTTTCTGTCCCTCCCTCTTCCACCTGTGGGACCAGGTGTCCCATTTTATGTGGACTGCTCAGCATTTTTATGTCTTGTCCCACGTCCCGCGTATCAAGACGATGTCCCACATTTTGATTGTCTCTTATTTCTAGTAAACACTGTGTCCTGCAGTGTTTAGAAGCACCTGTACAAGTGTTCTATTAGTATCTAAAATAACGTTTACCGAATTATAAGTACATAATAAATAATGCTTATGCTACTTTTTCTAGCTTACTTAAAACAAAAGTTTGACTTGTTCTGAAAATCCTGTCTGACACCATTAAGAACATTTTCTCCCATACACCTCCTGCTGTTCAAATATCTTCAGTCATTGAGTGCAACCAAATTCACAAATTCTTTCTTGACAAGATGCACCACCTTCCCATTTTAGGCCAACAATCCTTGAGAGTTTTTCACCAATCGCACCCAAGAGCCTTCAGATGGGCAATTGAACCTGCCCCTGCGAGGAGTCCTGAGTCCCCTGGAGGTAGGTGGAGCTGATGTGGTCGAGGGTGCCCGTGAGGCAAGCAAGATGGACAGTGAGGAAAAAACACCGCATTTGAATGGTATGAGACGGGATAGAATACATGGAAAGATTGGGAGGCAGGAGGAGAGGCGAGGTACAACTAGGAGGAGAAAGGCGTGATGGAACCTGGTGCAGTCTCATCGTTAAACTGCAGGAAATTTCCAATTCAAATAGAAGAGACTTCACCATATGAATATGAGATGAAAATAACGTATTGTCAATGTTTTCAGTAATGAATGCAGAGGTTTCGGTGGAGACTCAGACTCCGTTGACAGTGTGATTGCAGCCAGTGAAGATCCTAGCAGAGCAGAGCAGGCTTAGAGCCTGCCCTAAAATTCACCCGTAAGGGAAGTGGAGAACCATTAATGCTGCTAAGGTTTGACAGGTTGCCAAACATTAGGGAGAATTGTGATGGATGAAGCTAGCTAAGAGCTATGAGGATCTGTTGAGAGTTGGGAAAAACATGGTTCGCTGAGCCTCACAGATGAGACTGATCAGGTCAGATATAAGATGTACATGCAGACGAAGCCCATCTACCTACTATCTTAATAATGTGATGGGAGTATCCTGCTCTGGCCAGCTGAAGCAACAGCTTCAGAGAGTGAGAGTGAGATGGGAATGTTGAGGGTGGGAAGCCTGTGGCCAAAAGTAATGAGTGAAGGTGATTACTGAACTCATATTTAGTGACCGGGAAACCATTCCTCAACAAAAGAGAGGGTGTTTTCTGGGTAAAGGCTCATGTAGTGGAATTTACACTAAATTCAAAAAGCTTTGCAAAAAAGGGTTGTAGCAAATACAGTGTTTTTACCTGCATGGTTCAAGGATGGTCACCAGCCTCTGCCTGCAGTTTGTCCCATTCAGATGTGGTCAGCATGACTATTTTGCACTTCAAGCAGCCTTTACAACCTCCTGTTTCGTCAGGAGAGATTATTGTAAGCGGCGAGTTTCATCTTATGGAAACATCCTTTAGAACTTGCTGTCTCTGCTGCGCAAGTTCACTTTGCATTAGCGAACCCGCTGTCACTGAGGCGAACCGTGATGGTTCTCTGTAGTATGTAAGCAATACAAGGCATGTGCTTGAATGGAAGCAGTCTTGGTGCAGCTATCATGTTCTGACTTTGGTGACCTTATGTTGAACTCCTCAGGTCTCTGCCAAGTATCAGCAAGGTGCCTGGTGACTGTCTTCAGCATAGTTAATGCTTAATTGCTTACTGAGGTCCAATCATCCCCAGTCACAGTAAAATATTCTGCTCCCGCCAACACATCATATTTTGCTCTGTTCTTGGCGTCTTAAATCTTTAGAATTTTTGGACACAATTGTATTTCTTGATAGTAGCTTGGAAGTTGTGTCAGAAGATGCAATCTGTTTAGCCTCCTTTGATCCCCAGTCCACTAACACAAAAATTGCTTCACAGTTCATTGCAATCCGTTTTGCAATCGAGTTGGTTAATCTTTCACAAATAGATTTATTCAGTCTGTGTCCGTTAGCAACTACTAGCTGGATGAGACTGGTTGCCAACGGTAATGACAGGGACGGTGATAGCTCTGACCTTGCATTGTGATAATAAAGCCTTGAAATACTGCGATGGTATAAAAAATACTTACTGCAACAATTACACAGAATGATGCTCCTATCAACAGTTCCTTGTTATCAAGTTACCAGTTGTCCCAGTTACTCTTAAAAAAAGCCAGCAGTCGATCCAAAATGCTGCAGAGATTACTGACAGGATTTGGCAAGAGAGATCCTATTTCTATTTTAGTTTCTTTACATTGCCTTCCTATAAAATTAATAATTAAATTCAAAGTTATTCTCCTAATATATAGTTATTCCTGGCTGAGCCACATCTTATTTCGAAGATCGTAAGGTAACATACAGCGGGTAAAATAAGTATTGAACACGTCACCATTTTTCTCAGAAAATATATTTCCAAAGGTGCTATTGACATGAACTTTTCACCAGATGTTGGTAACAACCCAAGTCATTCATACATACAAAGAAACCAAAACAAATATGTTCAGAAATTAAGTTATGTGTAATAATGTGAAATTACACAGGGAAAAAGTATTGAACACGCTTACTGATATTTATTTAATACTTTGTACAAAAGCCTTTGTTGGTAATGACAGCTTCAAGACGCCTTCTGTGTGGAGAAACTAGTCGTATGCATTGCTCAGCTGTGATTTTGGCCCATTCTTCCACACAAACAGTCTTCAAATATTGAAGGTTCCGTGGGCCTCTTCTATGAACTCTGATCTTCAGTTCTTTCCATAGATTTTTCAAGTCAGGTGATTGGCTGGGCCATTCTAGCAGCTTTATTTTCTTTCTCTGAAACCAATTGAGAGGTCCCTTGGCTGTGTGTTTGGGATCATTGTCTTGCTAAAATGTCCACCATTGTTTCAGCTTCATCATCCTGGTAGATGGCAGCAGATCTTTATCAAGAATGCTCGGTACATTTTTCCATTCATCCTTCCTTCAATTATGTGAAGTTTGCCAGTACCATATACTGAAGAGCAGCCCCACACCATGATGTTTCCACCTCCAAACTTCACTGTTGGTATGGTGTTTTTAGGTTGATGTGCAGTGCCATTTGTCCTCCAAACATGGTGTATTATGGCATCAAAAGAGTTAAATTTTGCTCTCATCTGACCAGACTATATTCTCCCAGTATTTCACAGGCTTGTCCAAATGTTGTGCAGCAAACTTTAAACGAGCTTCAACATGCTTTTTCTTCAGCAATGGAGTATTGCGTGGTGAGCGTGCATACAGGCCGTGGTGGTTGAGTGCATTACTTATTGTTTTCTTTGAAACAATTGGACCTGCTAATTGCAGGTCTTTCTGAAGCTCTCCAAAAGTGTTCCTTGGCTCATGGACAACTCTTCTGATAATTATTTTCACTCCTCTGTCAGAAATCTTGTGAGGAGCACCTGGTCGTGGCCAGTTTATGGTGAAATTATGTTCTTTTCACTTCTGGATTATGGCCCCAACGGTGCTCACTGGAACATTCAGAAGTTTAGAAATGCGTCTGTAACCAATGCCATCAAAATGTTTTGCAACAATAAGGTTGTGAAGGTCTTGAGAGGGCTCTTTGGTTTTACCCATCATGAGATGTTTCTTGTGTGACACCTTTTTATAGGCCATCAATTACAGGTATTTCTGAAGCTCTCCAAAAGTGTTCCTTGGCTCTTGGACAACTCTTCTGATAATATGTTTCACTCCTCTGTCAGAAATCTTGTGAGGAGCACCTGGTCGTGGCCAGTTTATGGTGAAATGATGTTCTTTTCACTTCTGAATTTGCACTGACAAGGGGGCTGACTTGTTTTCTAATTACTGATAGATTTCAGCTGTTGTCTTGGTTTTCCATGTTTTTTTGCACCTGTGTTCAATACTTTTCCCCTGTCATTTCACATAACTTCATTTCTGAACGTATTTGTTTTGGTTTCTTTGTATTTGTGTCTTTGTATGTATGGATTATTTGGGTTGTTACCAACATCTGGTGAAAATTTCATGTCAATAGCACCTTTGGAAATATATTTTCTGAGAAAAATGGTGACTTGTTCAATACTTATTTTACCCGCTGTATGTTACCTTACGATCTTCGAAATAAGATGTGGCTCAGCCAGGAAGAACTATATGTTAGGAGAAGAATTTTGAATGTAATTCTTAATTTTATAGGAAGGCAATGTAAAGAAACTAAAATAGAAATAGGATCTCTCTTGCTACTTTGCTCTCTTGTGTTCAATACTTATTTTACCCACTGTATCCTATTAAAGCGCTTCAGTCTCAGCTTGCTGACCTGCTTGTTGTTTCCAAAAGCTGAATGGGAGACAGATCCTCGGTCTGGAAGGCAAACATACTACGCTTAGTTTTAGAACTTTGCGATTTGAAAAAGCTTCGTGTTTGGGCTAGCTCTTGAGCCATCGCTTGGTTATGCTGTTATAGGCCTGGGCTGCTGGGGAACCTTCAATGCTGCACTGAGCTCTTCTCCTCTCTTTTTCACTCTCTATGCATTTATAAATTCAGAAAATTAGACAAGCAGTTAGTACCCCCACACCAACCACAGGATATGTGTTGTCCCCATCTCTAAATAATATCCACTCAAATATAATGGTACAATTTCATTCAATCAACCACAGAAGCCTGGGAGACATTATACAACATCTGAAGTCTTCCTCCTGCTGCTTGGATATTCTACCAACAAACTTTTTCAAAAATATTTCTAACTGCAGGACCCTGATCTTTTACTAATTGTAAACACATCCCTTCTCTCAGGTGTTTTCCCACAGTCCCTAAAAACTGCAGAAATTAAACCACTCCTAAAGAAGGCCAATTTGGACACCGCAATAATGAAAAAGTATAGGCCAATATCAAACCTCCCATTTTTAAATAAAATAATTGAAAAAGCTATTTTTCAACAGCTGAACAACTTCCTAACTGTAAATAACTGTTTTGATGTCTTTCAGTCAGACTTTCGACAACACCACAGTACTAAAACTGCTCTTGTTAAGGTTTTCAATGACATCCACTTAAACACAGACAGTGGCAGAATTTCAGACTTAGTATTACTCAATCTCAGTGCATAAATCGAGGTATAGTCATGGACTCTGACCTCAATCTGAACAGCCATATTAACATAATTACCAAATCAGCCTACTTTCACCTGAAGAATATATTGAGGATTAGAGGACTTATATCTCAACAGGATTTTGAAAAACTTGTCCATGCATTTATCTTCAGCAGATTCGACTACTGTAAATGGGTGTTAACAGGTCTCTGTAAAAAGTCAGTCAGACAGCTGCAGCTGATTCAGAAT
Organism: Brachyistius frenatus; assembly: GCF_029030835.1. NCBI lineage: Eukaryota > Metazoa > Chordata > Actinopteri > Embiotocidae > Brachyistius > Brachyistius frenatus. The sequence goes on from NW_027210737.1 coordinate 792,286, forward strand.
GCTCGAGTCCTCACCAAGACCAAGAAAGTGGATCACATCACTCAAAGAATTGACTTTAAAATCCTGCTGTTGGTCTATAAACCACTGGATGGTTTAGGGCCAAAATACATGTATGATCTGCTGCTACCTTATGAACCTGAATCAGAGGAAACAAAATGCCTTAACATTTGCGATAATTTGTATTCCTTTTTCTATTCTTTTGTGCTTTTCTTGGAAGGCTTTTTTTTTTTAAAGGTTTTGTGTCTTTCAGCCAGCGCCAGTTCCTTTAAAGTTACCTAGCAACAGTTAAAACAGTTAATAGTAATTTATTCCAGCATCAAGCCTCAACAGTTTGTCTACTCAGTTGTAATTTGACTTTGTCCATGAACGAAATCTTGGAGACATCTCTACATTGACCAGCTGAGTGTCCAAATGCCATGGGGTCATGTCACCGTGGTGACCCTTAGGCTATGGCCAAAAACAGCCATGCCTGGAGAAATAATACTTCTGCTCAAAATTAAAATGGATGAAAATTTAAAACAATTGAAACGCATGTAATTGTCATGTTTACTGTTGGTTAAGGTGTCTTTTCCTTTTTTTCATTTTTCATTTTACACTTGCTTTGGTGTGTGTACAAATTGAAAGCTTTAATTTCAGACTGTAAATATTATCAGCCTAAGGACTCCAGGGGAGCTTTATAATGGGTAATAGACATTGATTTCATTCTTTTTTCACAGCAGATTGCTCATCTTATGACACTAGAGAGAAGAGATGGAACAGAAGTGTGACATCTGTAAATGTATTTAGGGCGCTGGTGCCTGTATTCAGGCCATGATTAGCCTGTAATCAGGGAAGTACAAACTGATTATTAGCTCTTGCACTCAGCTGTCTTCAGAGATTCTATTTCCCGTCTTTTTCTTCTCCTCTGTATTTCCACCCTTGATTACAACATCCTCTTCTGATTTCCATAGCAGCAGCAAGGGAATGTCAGAAAAGTCCATTTCAATTAATTGCCTGTATGGATATGCTGCCACATTACAGTTTATGTGTTCATCAGTATTGGCATTCTATTCGGTCAGTTGGCATCATCCACCCAGAGCAGAGTTGATGTTTGTTCTTATTTTACTCTTTAGGATGTCAGCCTGTAAACCCTTCACTGCAACTTGTATCCACAGGCCCTAAAAAGGCTGATGATTTGTCTGTAAATATTGCATCAGTAAAGGGTCAACTGGTGATTCCTTTGAGAGGTTTTGGGATAAAGATGGTCAAATTCAGTATGAACAATGAGTAACTTTGGTGCTTTCACATCAGAATGTGAGTAGTTTGACATTGAATGTGCCCTCATATTTACAACGCACTGAAAAGCTCGATCAGAGCCGAACAGATTTGTTCAAAATCAGTATAGCCTCTGTCATTTGTTTGCAGTTGAAAAATTACATAACATTACATTTAGCTGACGCTTTTATCCAAAGCGACTTACAATAAGTGCATTTCAACCATGAGGGTACAAACCCAGAACAACAAGAATCAAGAAAATACAATTTCTTCAAGAAAGCCAAACTACAAAGTGCTATAAGTAAGGGCCATTTTATGCGCTACTAAAGTGTTACCTATTTAAGGTAAAGTCAGAAGAGGTGTGTTTTTAGTTTGCGGTGGAAGATGTATAGACTTTCTGCTGTCCTGATGTCATTGGGGAGCTTATTCCACCATTTAGGAACCAGGACAGCAAACAGTCGTGATTTTGTTGAGTGTTTAGCTCGCAGTGAGGGAGCAACAAGCCAATTGGCAGATGCAGAGTGGAGTGAACGGGCTGGGATGGGTTGGACCATGTCCTGGATGTAGACTGGACCCAATCTGTTCGTACCAATGTTATGCGGGCAGCTACTGGTAACCAGTGAAGGGAGCGGAGGAGCGGAGTAGTGTGAGTGAATTTAGGGAAGTTAAAGCACAGTCGAGCTGCTGCATTCTGGATGAGCTGCAGAGGTCAGATGGCACGAGCAGGTAGACCTGCCAGGAGGGAGTTACAGTAGTCTAAGCGTGAGATGGCCAGAGCCTGGACCAGAACCTGGACCAGAACCTGCACCGCCTTCTGAGTGAGAAGAGGCCGTATTCTCCTGATGTTGTGCAGCATGTATCTACAAGAACGTGTTGTTGCAGTAATGTTGGCAGTAAGGGCGAGTTGACTGTCAAGTGTCACTGAGGTTCCTAGCAGTCAGGGTCGGGATAACAGAGTTGTCCAAGGTAATAATCATGTCGTGGGTGGGAGAGCCTTTCCCTGGAAGAAAGAGCAGTTCAGTCTTGTTGAGGTTAATTTTCAGGTGGTGTGCGGACATCCACTGAGAGATGTCAATCAGACAGGCAGAGATTCATGCTGCTACCTGTTTCAGATCGGGGAAAAGAGAGGATCAGTTGGGTGTCATCAGCATAGCTGTGGTAGGAAAAGACATGCGAGTGAACGACAGAGCTGAGAGAGTTGGTGCACAGAGAGAAGAGGAGGGGACCCAGGACGGAGCCTTGAGGGACACCAGAGTAGTGAGAGGACAAGGTTCAGACACAGATCCTCTCCAAGTTAGGTGCGGTCGTTGAAGTAGGATGAGAACAGGAAGAGAGCAGAGCCTAAGACACCGAGGTCCTGAAGGAGGAAAGAAGGATCTGGTGGTTCACTGTGTCAAATGCAACAGAAGGTCTGGAAGGATCAGGACAGAGGACAGAGAGGCTGCTCAGAGACAGCAATGATGGCAGTCTCTGTTGAATGGCCTGCCTTGAAGCCAGACTGGTGGTCAAGAAGGTTATTATGGTGGAGATAGGAGGAGAGTTGATTAAAGATAGCTCGTTCGAGAGTTTTGGAAAGAAAGGGAAGAAGAGAGATGGGTCTGTAGTTGTTTACTTCAGACGGGTTGAGGGGGGGTTTCTTCAGGAGAGGGTTCACTCTTGCCTCCTTCAGAGAGTTCGGCAAACAGCCAGTTGACAGAGAAGTCTTAATAAGATGGGTGAGAAAAGGAAGAAGGTCAGGAACAATAGACTGGAGAATGTGAGATGGGATAGGGTCAAGGGGGCAGGTGGTTGGGCGGGCGGAGGTTACCAAGGTGAGAACTTGATTGGGAGACGGGGTGAAAGAGGAAAGCGGAGGGGATGAAGATGAAGTTGATGGAAATGTAGTTACAGAAGATGGATTAGAAAATGAGCAGCGTACGTCATCTATCTTTTTTGTAAAATAGTTGACAAAGTGGCTTGGTAGAAGGATGGAGGGAGGATGTGGACTGGGGGGGTCAAGGAGGTTGGAAAAGATGGAGAAGAGCTTTTTGGGGTTAGAAAATGAGGATTGAATTCTGGTTTGGTAGAAAGAGCTTTTGGCTGCAGAAATAGAGGGAGAGAAAGAGGAGAGAGGAGATTGATAAATGAGCAGGTCGTCAGGGTGTTTAGATTTTCGCCATTTCCTTTCTGCTGCTCGCATGGTGGCTCTCTCGGCACTGACCGAGTCAGACAACCACGGAGCTGGGAAGGGCTTGCGGACCTGTCGTGATGTAAAAATCAATCCTAGATCATGCATCTGCCACACAATATTTTACTTTCTCAACTAACTAACTTGTGCCCCATTTGCACAGGGCTATAATTATTTGTGGACATCAAATAATGCATTCCTTTGTATTAATAAACCCTGCAATCAATGTTAAATAGGTCAGTCTGAAACCTTTGCAGTTCATTCTCATTAACAATTTCCGATGATGTCATCATGCTCAACACATAACAAACAACCCCATTCCAAGACACACAAAATGACTCAAAAGAGGAAAACGAAAAACTTTTTTTGTGATACAAATTTTTGAGACTGAAATTTAGGTATGGCAGAATTACATAGTATTACTGCTACAGGCAAGTAATGGGATGCTCTTTGTAACAAATAAAGAAATATGCAAATTTTGGAGTTGGTATTTCTGTCCCAATTCAGGGACTGCATCCTTCGAATGCTGCATTTGAAGACCGATTGCGAGGCTGTCCTATTTCAAAGGCTCCTTCTGTCAGGAGTTCAGTTTTGTCCTCCATTTTGCCCCCGATCACCTCTCCTCCTGTGTCCCCTGTCTTTGTCTGTGGCCACGCCACTCACCTCCCGTGGCCACGCCCCTCACCAGTCCCAGCAGATGCAGCCACTCATCCCTGATCACCACCTGCAGGTGTGCTGCATCTCCCTGATCACCTCCCCGGACTATATGTAACCTGCCCCTGCACAACTCTGGTTGTCGGTTCATTGTGTGTGTGTTTTGTTAGCCACCCGTCCGTCTTCCGTCTGCTGCCCGTCAGCTCCCTGTCAGTCCTGTTCCTGTTCCCGTTCCTCCGGCCTCTGTGTTTCCTGCGGATATTCCCGGTCAAAATCACTAGTCGGTGGAGTTGCCCTCCCGGCTAGGAGGATTGTTGACGCCGTCCCTTCCGCTGGTCTGCCGGTTGCCCTGTTACCCGTGTCCCCGCAGGAGCTGTCGGTTGAGTTGCCCTCCCGACTGGACGTAAGGTGGACACGCTCGGTGCCACCCTTTTGGTTTGTAGTTTTTGTTTGTTTATTTTTTGGGACAATAAAGACAGTATTTTTGGAACTGATACCTCGAGTCTGTGTGCTTGCATTTGGGTCCTGGAAAAAGATAAACTCCACCTCATAACAGAATGAACCGACCACGGAGGGACCCAGCAGCCACAGACTCGAATCCAAAATACTTGACTTTATTTCAATATTTTTCCAATCAGGCCCGCCTGAATGACACGGTTTCCGCTGAACCCCGGACTGGGTTCGAGGGAACCCGCCTGGCCTTCTGGGACCCCCCCAGAAGGAGGCGGCGACGCCGGGGTCACCGGCCATCCGGTCCTGCTGCGCCCTTAATCTCTGGACGTGTAGCCGTCAGTCCAGTCCGTCGCTACGAGCGAGCCCACAGCCCCGTCGGCCGCTACGAGCGAGCTCACAGCCCCGTCGGCCGCTACGGGCGAGCTCACAGCCCCGTCGGCCGCTACGAGCGAGCTCACAGCCCCGTCGGTCGCTACGGGCGAGCTCACAGCCCCGTCGGCCGCTACGGGCGAGCTCACAGCCCCGTCGGCCGCTACGGGCGAGCTCACAGCCCCGTCGGCCGCTACGGGCGAGCTCACAGCCCCGTCGGCCGCTACGAGCGAGCCTACAGCCCCGTCGGTCGCTACGGGCGAGCTCACAGCCCCGTCGGTCGCTACGGGCGAGCCTACAGCCCCGTCGGTCGCTACGGGCGAGCCCACAGCCCCGTCGGTCGCTACGGGCGAGCCTACAGCCCCGTCGGTCGCTACGGGCGAGCCTACAGCCCCGTCGGTCGCTACGAGTGAGCTCACAGCCCCGTCGGTCGCTACGAGCGAGCTCACAGCCCCGTCGGCCGCTACGAGCGAGCCTACAGCCCCGTCGGTCGCTACGAGCGAGCTCACAGCCCCGTAGGTCGCTATGGGCGAGCCTACAGCCCCGTCGGTCCCCACTACGAACTCTCTACCCCCGCAGCGCCGGTGAGAGATCCGGACGCCATCCGGGCCCGGGCGTTGGCCCTCAAGTACCTGCAGCATGGCCTATGCGGCAGTAATGCTGCTCCTTCGTTCCCCGTCGCTGGACGGGTCATCGACGTCCTGCCTCCAGCTCCTGCTGCCGTCGGATGGGTCGACGCCCCGCCTCCTCCTCCGTCCTCCTGTGCGGTCGTCGCCACGCCACCGGGCGCGGTCGACGCCACGCCCCCGTCTCCGTTCTCCTGCGCGGTCGTCGCCACGCCTCTGGCCCCGTCCTCTGGCGTGGTCGTCGCCCCGCCTCCGACTCCGTCCTCCAGGGTGGTCGACGCCACGCCCCCGTCTCCGTTCTCTGGCGCGGTCGTCGCCACGTCTCTGGCCCCGTCCTCTGGCGTGGTCGTCGCCACGCCTCCGACTCCGTCCTCCAGGGTGGTCGACGCCACGCCACCGGCCCCTGCTGCCTCCGGCGCGGTCGACGCCACGCCCCCGTCTCCGTTCTCCGGCGCGGTCGTCGCCACGCCTCTGGCCCCGTCCTCTAGCGTGGTCGTCGCCACGCCTCCGACTCCGTCCTCCAGGGTGGTCGACGCCCCTCCTCCAGCTCCTGCTGCTTCCAGGGTGGTCGTCGCCACGCCTCCGGCTCCATCCTCCCATGCGGTCGTCGCCACGCCACCGGCCCCTGCTGCCTCCGGCGCGGTCGACGCCCCGCCTCCGGCTCCATCCTCCTGCACGGTCGTCGCCACGCCCCCGCCTCCGGCCTCCGGCGAAGTCGTGGCTCCGGCCTCAGGCGAGGACACCGCCCCGCCTCCTGCTCCGTCCTCCATGGATGTCGTCGCTCCGTCTCCGGCCTCCGGCGAGGTTGGCGCCACGCCTCCGGCCCCGTCCTCAGGGATGTCGGCCGTCTCCGGCCTCCGGCGGACTCCGCCCCGCCTCCTGCTCCGTCCTCCAGGGATGTCGTCGCTCTGTCTCCGGCCTCTGGCGAGGTTGGCACCACGCCTCCGGCCCCGTCCTCCGGCCAGGTCGTGCCTCCGGCTCCGGCCTCAGGCGCGGACGCCGCCTCGCCTCCTGCTCCGTCCACCTGTTCGGTCGTCGCTCCGGCCTCCGACGCGGTCGCCGCTCCGTCCTCCAGGAATGTCGTCCCTCCGGCTCCGTCCTCCTTCGTGGTCGAAGCCCTGCCTCGTCGTTGTCCTCCGGAGCGGTCCCCCGAGCCCGTCCTGCCCCGTGGGTGTCCTCCGGAGAGGTCCCCCAAACCCGTCCTGCCCCATGGCCGTCCTCCGGAGAGATCCCCCGAACCTGTCCTGCCCCGTGGCCGTCCTCCGGCGCGGTCACCCCAGTCCGTCCTGCCCCGTGGCCGTCCTCCGGCGCGGTCACCCCAGTCCGTCCTGCCCCGTGGCCGTCCTCCGGAGAGATCCCCTGAACCTGTCCTGCCCCGTGGCCGTCCTCCGGAGCGGTCACCCCAGTCTGCCCTGCCCCGTGGCCGTCCTCCGGAGAGATCCCCTGAACCTGTCCTGCCCCGTGGCCGTCCTCCGGAGCGGTCACCCCAGTCCGCCCTGCCCCGTGGCCGTCCTCCGGAGAGATTCCCCGAACCTGTCCTGCCCCGTGGCCGTCCTCCGGCGCGGTCACCCCAGTCCGTCCTGCCCCGTGGCCGTCCTCCGGAGCGGTCACCTGAACCTGACCTGCCCTGTGGCCGTCCTCCGGCGCGGTCACCCCAGGCCTCCCTGCCCCGTGGCCTTCTTCCGTCCACCTAGGTTTCCTGTCTCAGGTCTTGTTAGTGTGGTCCTCTGTCCCTCCTCCGGTCCCCCCTCCTCCCACCCGGTCCGGTCCAGTTTTGGTCGCCGAGAGGCTCCCTTTGAGGGGGGGGTACTGTCAGGAGTTCAGTTTTGTCCTCCATTTTGCCCCCGATCACCTCTCCTCCTGTGTCCCCTGTCTTTGTCTGTGGCCACGCCACTCACCTCCCGTGGCCACGCCCCCTCACCAGTCCCAGCAGATGCAGCCACTCATCCCTGATCACCACCTGCAGGTGTGCTGCATCTCCCTGATCACCTCCCCGGACTATATGTAACCTGCCCCTGCACAACTCTGGTTGTCGGTTCATTGTGTGTGTGTTTTGTTAGCCACCCGTCCGTCTTCCGTCTGCTGCCCGTCCGTCTTCCGTCTGCTCCCCGTCAGCTCCCTGTCAGTCCTGTTCCTGTTCCCGTTCCTCCGGCCTCTGTGTTTCCTGCGGATATTCCCGGTCAAAATCACTAGTCGGTGGAGTTGCCCTCCCGGCTAGGAGGATTGTTGACGCCGTCCCTTCTGCTGGTCTGCCGGTTGCCCTGTTACCCGTGTCCCCGCAGGAGCTGTCGGTTGAGTTGCCCTCCCGACTGGACGTAAGGTGGACACGCTCGGTGCCACCCTTTTGGTTTGTAGTTTTTGTTTGTTTATTTTTTTGGGACAATAAAGACAGTATTTTTGGAACTGATACCTCGAGTCTGTGTGCTTGCATTTGGGTCCTGGAAAAAGATAAACTCCACCTCATAACACCTTCAAATGCACTCTGCAAATACGTCCTTGTTTTCCCCGGCAATAAAGGAACAAACAAAGGATAAAATGGCGTCAAAGGAGCACTTTTAAACGCAAGTATTGTTTGAAATCAAACAACCACTTAACAAGGCAGATGTTATAAAACCAAGGGGGCTTAAAACTTCAATGTTTTGTTAAATATGTCCTAAAAACATGATGTTAGTGAGGTTTGCTAGCCACTTGTAGCCACTGCACTTCACTACTGCAGCTCGTCTGGCTATCAGGGCGATATTACAGTTTTTGATGTAAAGCCTATTTACCCTTCACCTACAAACTTAAGATCAATTTATTACCAAGATTGTATTCATAATTCAGGATATACTTGATTGACGTATGTTCCAAGGTGAACACGAGACGGGTTGTGAAGCCTACTTATTTTCAAACCGTACATCACTTTCAAAGTCTGGTACAAGCGATGTGAGTGATGACACAGCTGACCAGAACTGACTTATTTTGATACTTAAGCTTCTTTAGTTGGTGGTGTGAAGCTAAACTTATTTTAACATTTTATTTGGTTTACAGAGACAAAGCAGACTGTCTTCATCCGTGAGGACACACCGGGGCGAGGAAGACGAGGAGAGAATTAACAGGTTCTTCTCTCTACTTTACAGATTGGTTGTGAAGTTAAATGAATAAATTAAAATAAAATGTGTTAAATGCATAGTTTTATTCATTTCCAACAATCTTGACAACTGTTTACAACAAAAAACATTCTTACAAACATAAGAACATAATGAACAGGTCTGCAGGTCCTAAACACATTTTACAATCTTCAGATGTTTTTAACCCTCGTGTTGTCCTTGGGTCAAAATGACCCACAGCTGTGTTCAACCAAGTTCTATTTTATTTCTATATTTTTTGGGATCATTGGTCATCATTCTTTAAAGAAACCCTCACAGCCTCCTTGTCACCAATGATCCCAAAAAATATGAAAATAAAATAGAACTTGGTTGAACATAGCTGCGGGTCATTTTGACCTGAGGACAACACAAGGGTTAAACAAATTTGTGTATTAGTTCAACTGGGCTGAAAAATCCCTGGTGGTGGTGCTGGACCGGACAGGACCGCTGGAAGGAATGGAGTCAATAATCCTCTGAGTCAGGAGGGCAACTCCACCGACTGGTGAATCCAACAGGGAGCTCCGCAGGAGGAACAGAAACCGGAGGAACGGGAACGGAACTGACGGAGGACAGACAGAGGACGGACGGGTGACTAACTAATGAACCGACAACCAGAGGAGTGCAGGGGCAGGGTACATATAGTCCGGGGAGGTGATCAGGGAGATGCAGCACACCTGCAGGTGGTGATCGGGGGTGAGTGGCTGCATCTGCTGGGACTGGTGAGGGGCGTGGCCACGGGAGGTGAGGAGAGGAGGACACAGAACAAGCAGACAGGGGACTAAGGGGACACAGGAGGAGAGGGGATTGGGGGCAAAACAGAGGAAAACTGTTGATGACACCCTCAGAGGGGAATTTTTGTTACAGCAGCATAAAAAAAATGCACATTCTATACAATAAAATAAGATAAATAATATTACATGTTATGAGGTGGGTGTATTTTTCCAGGACCCAAATGCAAGCACACAGACTCGAGGTATAAGTTCAAAAATACTGTCTTTATTGTCCCAAAAAAACAAACGAAAAAACTACAAACCAAAACGTGGCACCGAGCGTGTCCACTTTACGTCCAGTCGGGAGGGCAACTCAACCGACAGCTCCAGGGGGACACGGGTAACAGGGCAGCCGGCAGACCAGCGGACGGGACGGCGTCAACAATCCTCCAAGCCGGGAGGGCAACTCCACCGACTGGTGATTTTGACGGGGATATCCGCAGGAGACACAGAGGCCGGAGGAACGGGAACAGGAACAGGACTGACAGAGAGCTGACGGGGAGCAGACGGAAGATGGACGGGGGGCTAACAAAAATGCACCGACAACCAGAGTTGTGCAGGGGCAGGGTACATATAGTCTGGGGAGGTGATCAGGGAGATGCAGCACACCTGCAGGTGGTGATCAGGGGTGAGTGGCTGCATCTGCTGGGACCGGTGAGGGGCGTGGCCACGGGAGGTGAGTGGCGTGGCCACAGACAAAGACAGGGGACACAGGAGGAGAGGTGATCGGGGGCAAAACGGAGGACAAAACTGAACTCCTGACAATTAAATAAAGATAAATAATATTAAATAAACTAACCTAAACCTAAACAACAGTGCAGTGAATTAGAATAAAACAACATACAAAACACCAGTGCAAGGGAGTTATTGTTGTGTGATGGATTTTGCCACAGGTGATTTATTGTACAGTCTTATTGCGGTCGGCAGGAATGATCTCCTGTATCAGGAATGATCTCCTGTATCTGTCCTTGTGACAGCGGAGCTGGAGAAATCTTTTGGAGAACGTCCTCCTCTGTCCCTGCAGCAGGTGGTAGAGAGGGTGGTCCGGCTTATCCAATATGGATGATAGTTTCTTCAGTGTCCTCCTCTCCACCACCTTTTCCAGACTGTCCAGTTTGCAGCCAATGATGGAGCCGGCCTTCTTAACCAGTTTGTTAAGTCTGTTGGTGTCTCCAGCTCCAATGCTGCTCCCCCAGCAGACTACTAGAAGTACAGTTCACTGGCCACAACAGATGGTAGAACATCTCCAACATCTTGCTGCACACATTGAAGGATCGAAGTTTCCTCAAGAAAAAGAGTCGACTCATCCCCTTCTTGTAGACAGCGTTGATGTTGGTCTTCCAGTTCAGTCTGTTGTCGATGGAGACACCAGGTACTTGTACTCCTCCACCATGTCCACCTCCTCTCCCAGAACTCTCAGCGGTTGTGGGGCCGTCGTCTTCCCCCTGAAAAATGTAGGCCAGGTAGCCCAGAGCAGGCAAGAATAAAGTGTGGCAGTCAGTGAGTATAGACTTAGTAGGAATGTTAGAGAGATTGAAAGGAACAGAAGAGGTTAAGTCAGAAAAACTAGGAAATGTTATCTGTAGATGGATTTTAATGAAAAGGAAAGCACAGGTCCGAGATGTAGTTAAATACAGACAGATAGAAATGGAGAGATTATTAAAGAAATGAAAGCAGTTAAAGATGCAATGGAAGAAGGCGACTGAAGAGGAAAGACATTTAAATGAGGTGTTGCAGCAAGAACTTAGGCCTGGGACACACTGATTGCATGGCGTGTGAGTTACCTGATTCATCATGTGTGCAGTGATATCTGATCTGTGATCACATGTCAACTATATGATCAAAGCAAAAACCCAATGTGAGCCCTAATTATATCATGACAATTATTTACTATGTGAAGGGCATGTTTTTCCGCTGCTCTCTCCCTCTATCACTCCTCAGTGCCTGTGTGTATCTGTGTGTCTCGCTCTGAATGAGGGTAAACAAAATTGCTGTGCCTGCTTTTTGGTCACAAGTCATCACTTGTCAGACCTCAAAAATTCAAAACTGATTCAAAAGAGAAGATCATTGATTTAAGGATAGGACCTGAAGCTGCAAGCACGGCTGCTGACACGCAGCCGGTGTGGACACACATGCAACCGAGATGCAGCCGTGCAGCGCATTAAAAAATTTCCCCTCGGGGATTAATAAAGTAAATACCTACCTACCTACCTACCTACCTACCTATGACACGGAACACACACTCCACGCAGTCAGTATGTCCCAGGCCTTAGAAATCAATCAGCAGTTTTTAGGAGGACAGAAGAGTTGAGGAGGAAAAGAAGGAGGATGAAAGTAAAGAGTTAGGGCTTCCTTGTTAAGAGACCCATTTAGCTTTGTTAAGAGGTTTGTTTAATCAAGAAAGTGGACAGTTAAAAGAGCTTGAGGAATACCTAAGAAAAGCATACACAGTTGTAGGACAAGACAGAGAGAGCCTCCCATCAGATGTGCCAACAATCGGTGAGATAGAACATAAGATACATATTAAATCACAAACAAGGCAAGGCCACCAAGGCAAGGCTGCCAAGGTAAGAAACCCTAAGTGCACATGGTAGGAATGTTGTATATATACCTATTCCATTATTTTGAGACAGCAGGGATTGTGTTCTGTTAGTTTTATCATCCAGGAATCAGAGAAAAGGAAAATCCCGAGCATATGTACATTACAACTTTCCCAAAGTCAATGGTCCATGAATCTTAATTAAAGCTTGATGTCAAAGCTGCCATTATTTTCAGTCATACAGTTCATTACAATTAGTGCAATGGGACAATAGTGCCACTTGTAGTGTCACAGTGTGAACCAGATAGATCGTGTTATTGGAATGTTCATGAATAAAACAAATGTTGTTATGAGGTGGAGTTTATCTTTTTCCAGGACCCAAATGCAAGCACACAGACTCGAGGTATCAGTTCCAAAAATACTGTCTTTATTGTCCCAAAAAATAAACAAACAAAAACTACAAACCAAAAGGGTGGCACCGAGCGTGTCCACCTTACGTCCAGTCGGGAGGGCAACTCAACCGACAGGACCTGCGGGGACACGGGTAACAGGGCAACCGGCAGACCAGCGGAAGGGACGGCGTCAACAATCCTCCTAGCCGGGAGGGCAACTCCACCGACTAGTGATTTTGACCGGGAATATCCGCAGGAGACACAGAGGCCGGAGGAACGGGAACAGGAACAGGACTGACAGAGAGCTGACGGGGAGCAGACGGAAGACGGACGGGGAGCAGACGGAAGACGGACGGGTGGCTAACAAAAACACACACAATGAACCGACAACCAGAGTTGTGCAGGGGCAGGGTACATATAGTCTGGGGAGGTGATCAGGGAGATGCAGCACACCTGCAGGTGGTGATCAGGGATGAGTGGCTGCATCTGCTGGGACTGGTGAGGGGCGTGGCCACGGGAGGTGAGTGGCGTGGCCACAGACAAAGACAGGGGACACAGGAGGAGAGGTGATCGGGGGCAAAATGGAGGACAAAACTGAAACTCCTGACAGTACCCCCCCCTCAAAGGGAGCCTCTCGGCGACCAAAACTGGACCGGACCGGGTGGGAGGAGGGACAGAGGACAGAGGACCACACTAACACAAGACCTGAGACAGGAAACCTAGGTGGACGGAAGAAGGCCACGGGGCAGGGAGGCCTGGGGTGACCGCGCCGGAGGACGGCCACGGGGCAGGGCGGACTGGGGTGACCGCTCCGGAGGACGGCCACGGGGCAGGGCGGACTGGGGTGACCGCTCCGGAGGACGGCCACGGGGCAGGACAGGTTCGGGGAATCTCTCCGGAGGACGGCCACGGGGCAGGGCGGACTGGGGTGACCGCTCCGGAGGACGGCCACGGGGCAGGACAGGTTCAGGGGATCTCTCCGGAGGACGGCCACGGGGCAGGACGGACTGGGGTGACCGCGCCGGAGGACGGCCACGGGGCAGGACAGGTTCGGGGGATCTCTCCGGAGGACGGCCATGGGGCAGGACGGGTTTGGGGGACCTCTCCGGAGGACGCCCACGGGGCAGGACGGGCTCGGGGGACCGCTCCGGAGGACAGCCACGGGGCAGGACAGGTTCAGGGGATCTCTCCGGAGGACGCCCACGGGGCAGGGCGGACTGGGGTGACCGCTCCGGAGGACGGCCACGGGGCAGGACAGGTTCGGGGGACCTCTCCGGAGGACGCCCACGGGGCAGGACGGGCTCGGGAGACCTCTCCGGAGGACGCCCACGGAGCAGGATGGGCTCGGGGGACCTCTCCGGAGGACGACGACGAGGCAGGGCTTCGACCACGAAGGAGGACGGAGCCGGAGGGACGACATTCCTGGAGGACGGAGCCGGAGGCGGGGCGGCGACTGCGCCGGAGGCCGGAGCGACGACCGAACAGGTGGACGGAGCAGGAGGCGGGGCGGCGTCCGCGCCTGAGGCCGGAGCCGGAGGCACGACCTTGCCGGAGGACGGGGCCGGAGGCGTGGCGCCAACCTCGCCGGAGGCCGGAGACGGAGCGACGACATCCCTGGAGGACGGAGCAGGAGGCGGGGCGGCGTCCTCGCCTGAGGCCGGAGCCGGAGGCACGACTTCGCCGGAGGCCGGAGGCGGGGCGCCGACCTCGCCGGAGGACGGAGACGGGGGCGTGGCGACGACCGTGCAGGAGGATGGAGCCGGAGGCGGGGCGTCGACCGCGCTGGAGGCAGCAGGGGCCGGTGGCGGGGCGTTGACCACCCTGGAAGCAGCAGGAGCTGGAGGAGGGGCGTCGACCACCCTGGAGGACGGAGTCGGAGGCGTGGCGACGACCACGCCAGAGGACGGGGCCAGAGGCGTGGCGACGACCGCGCCGGAGAACGGAGACGGGGGCGTGGCGTCGACCGCGCCGGAGGCAGCAGGGGCCGGTGGCGGGGCGTTGACCACCCTGGAGGACGGAGTCGGAGGCGTGGCGACGACCACGCCAGAGGACGGGGCCAGAGACGTGGCGACGACCGCGCCGGAGGACGGAGTCGGAGGCGGGGCGACGACCACGCCGGAGGACGGAGACGGGGGCGTGGCGTCGACCGTGCCGGAGGCAGCAGGGGCCGGTGGCGTGGTGACGACCGCACAGGAGGACGGAGGAGGGGGTGGGGCGTCGACCACCCAGGAGGACGGAGCCGGGGGCGTGGCGACGACCACGCCAGAGGACGGGGCCAGAGGCGTGGCGACGACCGCGCAGGAGAACGGAGACGGGGGCGTGGCGTCGACCGCGCCGGAGGCAGCAGGGGCCGGTGGCGTGGCGACGACCGCACAGGAGGACGGAGGAGGGGGCGGGGCGTCGACCACCCTGGAGGACAGAGGCGGAGGCGTGGCAACGACCACGCCAGAGGACGGGGCCAGAGACGTGGCGACGACCGCGCCGGAGAACGGAGACGGGGGCGTGGCGTCGACCACCCTGGAGGACGGAGTCGGAGGCGGGGCGACGACCACGCCAGAGGACGGGGCCAGAGGCGTGGCGACGACCGCGCAGGGGAACGGAGACGGGGGCGTGGCGTCGACCGCGCCGTAGGCAGCAGGGGCCGGTGGCGTGGCGACGACCGCACAGGAGGACGGAGGAGGAGGCGGGGCGTCGACCCATCCGAAGGCAGCAGGAGCTGGAGGCAGGACGTCGATGACCCGTCCAGCGACGGGGAACGAAGGAGCAGCATTACTGCCGCATAGGCCATGCTGCAGGTACTTGAGGGCCAACGCCCGGGCCCGGATGGCGTCCGGATCTCTCACCGGCGCTGCGGGGGTAGAGAGTTCGTAGTGGGGACCGACGGGGCTGTAGGCTCGCCCGTAGCGACCTACGGGGCTGTGAGCTCGCTCGTAGCGGCCGACGGGGCTGTAGGCTCGCTCGTAGCGACCGACGGGGCTGTGAGCTCGCCCGTAGCGACCGACGGGGCTGTGGGCTCGCCCGTAGCGGCCGACGGGGCTGTGGGCTCGCTCGTAGCGGCCGACGGGGCTGTGGGCTCGCCCGTAGCGACCGACGGGGCTGTGGGCTCGCTCGTAGCGACCGACGGGGCTTTGAGCTCGCTCGTAGCGGCCGACGGGGCTGTGGGCTCGCTCGTAGCGGCCGACGGGGCTGTGGGCTCGCCCGTAGCGACCGACGGGGCTTTGAGCTCGCTCGTAGCGACGGACTGGACTGACGGCTACACGTCCAGAGATTAAGGGCGCAGCAGGACCGGATGGCCGGTGACCCCGGCGTCGCCGCCTCCTTCTGGGGGGGTCCCAGAAGGCCAGGCGGGTTCCCTCAAACCCAGTCCGGGGTTCAGCGGAAACCGTGTCATTCAGGCGGGCCTGATTGGAAAAATATTGAAATAAAGTCAGGTATTTAGGATTCGAGTCTGTGGCTGCTGGGTCCCTCCGTGGTCGGTTCATTCTGTTATGAGGTGGAGTTTATCTTTTTCCAGGACCCAAATGCAAGCACACAGACTCGAGGTATCAGTTCCAAAAATACTGTCTTTATTGTCCCAAAAAATAAACAAACAAAAACTACAAACCAAAAGGGTGGCACCGAGCGTGTCCACCTTACGTCCAGTCGGGAGGGCAACTCAACCGACAGCTCCTGCGGGGACACGGGTAACAGGGCAACCGGCAGACCAGCGGAAGGGACGGCGTCAACAATCCTCCTAGCCGGGAGGGCAACTCCACCGACTAGTGATTTTGACCGGGAATATCCGCAGGAGACACAGAGGCCGGAGGAACGGGAACAGGAACAGGACTGACAGAGAGCTGACGGGGAGCAGACGGAAGACGGACGGGGAGCAGACGGAAGACGGACGGGTGGCTAACAAAAACACACACAATGAACCGACAACCAGAGTTGTGCAGGGGCAGGGTACATATA
This sequence comes from Brachyistius frenatus, assembly GCF_029030835.1. Lineage (NCBI taxonomy): Eukaryota > Metazoa > Chordata > Actinopteri > Embiotocidae > Brachyistius > Brachyistius frenatus. Next base: position 808,589 of record NW_027210737.1, read on the forward strand.
GTCTGGGGAGGTGATCAGGGAGATGCAGCACACCTGCAGGTGGTGATCAGGGATGAGTGGCTGCATCTGCTGGGACTGGTGAGGGGCGTGGCCACGGGAGGTGAGTGGCGTGGCCACAGACAAAGACAGGGGACACAGGAGGAGAGGTGATCGGGGGCAAAATGGAGGACAAAACTGAAACTCCTGACAAATGTGTTAAATTCAATATTTCATTGTTGTATTTTTTCCACAATTGCCGTCAATATTGGTATATTGTGACACTCATAACACAAATTTTGCTGTGGTGTTATGGAAGTTATTTAGCCAACAGTTTATGTATTTGATCTAATGAATGAGACTGGAGGGTTTTGCTGTGTTTGAAAAAGCTGTTTCAGAGCAATGACAACACTGATGTGGCAGGCTGGTATCTGAATATATTTGTTATTCACCAAACTGTCCGATTTAAGTTCAACTTCATTAATTTATTTTGGTCTTTGTACTCCTGCACTAAAGGAAAAATAGCAGGCGTGTGCTGTGTTGATTTTTCTTGTAAATTTTACAATTGAATGTACAAATATTTAGCATAGCATTAGTTCTGGCACAGGGCACATAGTCAATCAATAGCTTCCCATTTGAACTGATCACTTTTGTCATTATTAAACTTTATTAAACATTCTAATGTGTTCTGTTGAAGTCTATTGTCAACCCTCACGTGCTCTCAGAATTGTACTCAGAATTGGCTTGGACCTCCCCTCCGTGAATCACCACCTTAACGTGGTGGAGGGGTTTGAGTGGCTCAGTGATCCTGGGAGCTATGTTGTCCAGGGCATCAGCCCCTGGTAGGGTCTCCAAAACCAAACAGGTCTAAGGGGAGAGCCCAAACTAAAAGCAGTTCAAAAGATCCCTGATGAATAGCAGCCCACGGTCTACAGTCACCTCACCCAGATCAGGGAAACCGGGCCTAGCCAGACCTAGGAGGGGAACTCGCCAGCGAGCATCTGGTGGCCGGGCCTTTGCCCATGGGGCCCGGTCGTGCTCAGCCCGAAGAAACAACATGGAGCATCCATCCTGTGGATCCACCCGCACGGACAAGCATCGCGGTCAGGTGCAAAGCAGACCAGGCTGCGGCCCGTGTTCTAACACAAGGCCATATGTCTTGGACATGCTTGAACATCTGACTCAGACGGGGGACATCGTCGGGCAGTGGAAAGGGCAATTTGAGAAACTCCTAAGCCCAACCAGCATGCCCCCTGGAGATGAGGCAGTGTCTGAAGACTACATGTGATTTGTGGACTTGGAGAAGGCTTTCAACCGGGTCCCTCGGGGGAGGGGTTTTGGGGGGCGCTGCGGGAGTACGGGGTACCGGACCCGTTGCAAGGGCCATCCGGTCTCTGTACAACCGCAGTAGGAGCTATGTTCGTATTCTCGGCAATAAGTCAGACACGTTCCTGGTGGGTGTTGGCTTCCACCAGACCTGTCCTTTGTCACCAGTCCTGTTTGTGACCTTTATGGACAGGATATCTAGGCACAGCTGGGGGGAGGAGAACGTTAGGTTCGGGGGTCTTTGGGTCTCTGCTGTTTGCAGATGATGTGGTCCTTTTGGCCTCTTCAGACTGTGACCTCCAGCATTCACTGGGGCGGTTTGTAGCCGAGTTTGAAGCTGTAGGGATGAGGGTTAGCACCTCCAAATCTGAGGCCATGGTGCTCTGCCAGAAACCGGTGCATTGCTCCCTCCAGGTGGGGACGGAGTGCCTGCCCCAAGCGAAGGAGTTTAAGTATCTCGGGTTCTTGTTCACAAGTGAGGGTAGGATGGAGGGGGAGATCGACAGGCAGATTTGGTACAGGTGCTGCACCAGACCATGTTGGTGAAGAGGGGGGTGGCCGGGCTCAGCCTTACGGATAAGGTAAGGAGCTCGGACATCAGGAGGGAACTTGGAGTTGAGGTGCTACTCCTTCGCGTCGAAAGGAGTTAGCTGAGGATGGATGGATGGATTGGCTTGGACCAAAGTGAGCAGGCAGGAAATCAAGGTTGTTCACATTGTTCCTTCAGCCTTATTATTATCTTGACTTGCAGATTGAATTGAGCTCTAATACCTATATAATCTATATTTTGTGCCAACTCATAAGATTGTCCTTAATGAAATGCCATGGCTGAATGATCACATTGCACAACTCGAGTGTGGGTGAAAAGGCAAAACCATGAGCCAGTTTTATCTTTAAGAATAAATATTCAACTTAGAGTGCAGGAAAACTACACTCAGAGGATACTTTTTCTCTGCGAACCTTGACATTTTAGCAGCTGAGCCTGGAGTTGTGAGACAGTGGAGGAAAAGTTTCATTGATATCTATCATAGGTGGCTGTATTTTGTTTAAAGCCCTTTGGTGTAGAATATACTTTGATTTATCATGACTGTAGTGCCTGTACCTTGCTACAAGTCAAAACATGCTGTCACAGTGATTAATAATGTGCTTGAATGGCAATACAGAGTGTAAGCTTGTACATCATGTGACAATAAGGATCAATAACTAGCAGTCATAATGGGCCCGTGGAGAGGAAGGATCCCCTGAAACAGTCTTATTTTCACAGCATGTGTTGCTAGAGACTCATGGAAACATGACATAACCCAAATATGTACATAATTAAGCACCATTACAGATTGAGTCACATTATCTGTGTTTAATGAGCATGTTTTTACACAGGGCAGAGTGAATTTAACAAAAACATTTTTTTTTTATCAACTTATATTGTCATGCAATTTTATGATCATAATATGTATGATTTATAAAACTATAGAGCTTGAGGACTGCTGTCATTAAGGAAAAAGAGGGAAAACAAATACTACAAATCTACAGATAGATATTCTGGAATTCATGTACATTTTTCAGTGATCAACTTTTCATTTAGATATTTTACCTGATACTATCATTTGTTCCAAAAAATATGGTATTAAATTCAAAATGTATACAAAACAGAACTGTCTCACAAATGGTCTAAGACTTCAACATTACTGTATATCTGCAGATAATCAAGTTCAATAAGGAAGATCCATAACCTAATTCCGTGTTGGATTCACTAATTCATAATCTTGTCGTCACCATATTTGCCCAATGATCTTTTTTCTTTCTTTTGAGCCAATCAATGTGTCATGCTTGTTCATTATAGTCATAATTTTAATTAAAACTGCAAGCAGTGATATGTGGCCCTCGCATGCTGCACATCCAGGATCCAGTGGGTCGGGGCTGCCGGCTCCCCGACTTGCAGCACACAAGGGTCCGCATATTTCCGCTTGCAGTTTGAATTTTTTTCTCGATCTCGTTCCTTAGTCTTCTTAAACATCTTCAAAAACTTGTGAAAGTTGGTGCCTGACGCATTGTGCAAAGTTTCGTGAGGTTTGGAGCATCGTTTGACCTTAGATGTCAACTTCCTGTGTCACGGCGAAACATCAAACTTAGCCGCATCGCCCTGGCTATACTATATACTAAAAACAAAAATTACTTTTTTATCACTTTTTGGAGTATGACCTTTTTCTGAACTGACGTATGCCTCAAGTAGCGATCGAACCCAGTTATTTCTCACTGTAAGGCAACTGTTCTAACCACTGCACCATTGTGTCATACTATAGCATGTCGTCCAAAATATGAAAAAATAAGTCATACTATACATATGTATAGCACATATACTAATGGGATTATTATTTTGTATTAGGGTTTTGTATTGTTGTTGACCTTTAGTTTGGTATCTGTATGACTGCATGTACAACTCGAAGCCGAAACCGTGAGCACTCTGTGAACAATGTGGCTTACCCTTAGAGGGACTCAGCCCCCATGAACCATGTGGTTTACCATTACAGGGACTTGCCTTAGAGGGACTCGCCCTCTGTGAAACATGTCCTCAGGGTGAGTCGCCCTCTGTGAACCGTGAACCATACCTTGGCGGGGCTCGAACCCGTGTCTTCATGAGGTTGTTCCAGCTTGGAGTTGGTGCTGTAGGCTGCTGGACTATCTTCGGCAACCCAGCTGACAGTCTGGTTAACTCAACAGGTAAAAGATTCTACTTCACCAAGGTTGCTATTAATGGTTCAAATTCCACTTTGTCCTGTTGATGGTGATTCAGCTTTTAGTGAACTTTATTTAGGTACAGAGTGACTCCTCACACTACAACAGGTCTATCACTCAATAACCCAGAGCTAAACAGGGAGGTGAAAGAAAAACACGAAAGACAAATAAGAGATTTTTTTTTTTTTTTTTAAATGACAATGCTGGTTCAAAAGAGGAGATTCAGTATTGACCCAAAATTTAAGTCATGGAGCCAAGTCTGGTCACACTCCAGGGAAATCAGATTTTGTTCTCAAATCAGATATTAAGATCGGATTTGATGTGTCCAGACAGCACCAACTGCCTGGGTTGATATGGTAACGACATACACGCAGCTACGCTGGTGATGTGGCTTCCTAACATGGAAGCTGTTACGGGAGTGGCAGCAGACAATTCATTTCAGCTTCTGTCCATGAACTGTTGTTGTCTATGGAGTTGACTCTGGCCCTTCTTGAATAGAACATCTGTGTTGCCCGACCAGTCCAGTTCATTGTTTATTGTTGTCTGTAACAGCAGCCTCCTCCTTACCTGTCAACTATCAACTATGATTTTCTTGAGAGCCCAAAGTGAGGATGAAGCCATAAGCTACATAGTTGAATTAAATAAGTCGGACACCAAATACGCAAATCAATAAGTGGAGCCACCCGAAAGCCGCTTCATGAGTGGAGCAGGTATTACCTTTAAAATGACCTTGTAACAGTTGTCTGTTACCAAGGTGGGTTCCCTCAGCACAAAGACACCAAACCAGCTCTAGTATAGTTCAAAATGATTTCCGGCGGCTTTTCGGCACCAATAACTGGGTGTTTTCCTGTCCTGTCTGAGTGTCACGACTCACTCTATAAAGGCTGTCCCTAATCAATGAAAAGTGCAGATATGACTGTGCTGCGCCAGGGCGCACCAGCTGACCATAAATTTGTATCACTTTATCACAGGCAAAGCATAAAGTATCATCACGAGATTGCTCAAGTGGAAAATCCTCCAAGGATGGTAATTCAGGAACCGGTGGAGTCTCCACGGGAGGCTGTGCAAGTTCCCCCTCCTCATCTGCAGTGTTGGACAACCTCATGTCACCTCTGAGCACACCACACATATCGCGTGACCCTGTCTGTCTTGAACGCACCCACGCACACTGCCCCACTAACTTATGAAACCCAGGCCAATCTGTTCCCAAAATTAGGCGTTGCATAAGGTGGAAACTAACCACAACCTTTACTTTATGCTTTTCCCCATGTATCTAATTTCCACTTGACACAATGGGATAATTGTGAACATCCCCATACACACACCTGATTTTCACCCAAAATCCCTCTACCAATGCCCCGGGCCGAACCAGGCTGTGGTGAACCATAGACTGTGTGCACCCCCGTGGACCATTACCGGAACGCGGTATGTCGCCCCTGGACCGGGGTATGGTGTTGGAAGGCCGGCAACCCGGATCACCTGGCTCACTCCTTCCAGAAGTGCCCGTGCTGCCCACACCTCCACCATTCCTGGCCTGACGTCTGTCGTCATCGGTCCCTGTAGGTTGGGAAGGGTGCCTTTAGCTGCTGGGACCTGTGGATTTAAGATATGAGAGAGGGGGTGAGACCATGGAGAAGGTAGGGGCCGAGCCGGGAGCTGTTGCTGGAACCTCCTCCGAGGGGCCGGAGTCGGTCTAGCCGAAGCCAGTGGGCGACTGCCTTCTTCCTGGCTGCTGGGGTGGACAGCGAGGTGGTCCTCCGCCAAAGTGATGGCGGTCTCCAGTGACGTAAGACGGTGGCAACGGACCCACGCTGACATTTTTCACGGGAAGACCCTCCACAAACTGCTCGATCACCACCCTCCCCATTACGGCCTGCACCCCTCCTGAGCTGCCCAGTTGCAGCTGCCCAGTTGCAGCCACCTTGTTGCAGCATCCCTCAGCCGTTGGGCATACACGAAGGGCCGGTCCTCGGGCCTCAGCCTGGCTTTGCGGAACCTCTGTCTCTGATCTTCCAGGGAAAGACCCAGCCAGTCAAAGATTAGCTTTCCTCACATCAGCGTAGACCTGTCTGGCTGCTGGAGGCAGCCCCAGGGTCCCCGTTTGTGCCTCCCCCGCCAGGGGAGGGAAGAGCCAGGCTGCCCACTCTGCTGCAGGTCAGTCACATGCCCCCGCCATTGCCTCATACATTGCGAGAAATGACTGTACATCATCTGCTGCAATCATTTTATGCAGGACCACCCCCGCCAACGTAGAAGTGTTTTGAGGTGCGGCGAGATAGGACCCAAATGCAGACACAAAATGTAGTTCAGGTACAGAACAGTCTTTATTTTCGGGTGGAGGATGAGTCCGAGGCAGGCTGGCAAGCTGGATAGAGTGTGTGGTCTCCCAAGGTCCGACACAGGGCAGCAGGCTGGATAGAGTGTGTGGTTTCCTGAGGTCCAACACAGGGTAGCAGGCAGGATAGAGGTAGTCCATGTTAGTCCAACTAACATGTTTCTCATCATCGGTCACATCACGATCTGAACATCAACGACGTCTTCCCGGCGGTACAATCACTGAGCAATCTTTACTGAGAGTCACTGTACAAGCAGATATAAATATGCAACCATAAAACTTTGAGCATAAAGCTAGTGTTCAGTATCTAAACAGAGCAGGACAGATGGCTGGCAGCATTGGCGACAGGTTGCGGGTGAGTGGACGTAGCAGCTAATATGGACCGACAACCCAGGACTGCAGGACCAGGGCTGATATACTGGCAGGTGGCAATCAGATGGAATTGTCCACAGCTGTGCAGGCTGATCAGGGGCACGGCCATGGAAGGTGTCTGGAGGCGGGCAGAGGAGGACACAGACCAAAACACAAAGCACATGGCAAACAACAACAAAGAGGGGAATGACGAAACACATCAGGAGAGGAGATTGGGGGAATCAAAAGGTTAACACACAGGGTTAGACAGGAATCCTGACAAGAAGTGGCCAGCGATGGTGGAGCAGCAGGTGACCGTACCACGAGCTGTTCGACCGCCTGCGCCTTCCTCTCTGCCTGGGCCTGCAGTGCCCCCAGGAACTGCCTGTTGGGCTCAGCATGGTCCTGCTGCATGGTCACAATGTCCCCCAGCATTTGTCCCAGAGCTATGACCAGCTGTGCCAGCATGTCCGTTTGCTGTGCATATATGTCCATGCTGAGTCCCGCTTTGGGCTCCAGCGTAACAGTTGTCCATTACCACAGTGGGTTCCCTCAGCATAAAGACACCAAACAGGTTTCATTATAGTTCAAAATGTGTTTATTTGGGCCACAGCCTCACTCTGTCACAGTCTGTGTGCTCTCCTGCTGTGCCTCCGAGCACACACTCAGTGTACAGACACTGAAGGCTCTGCCTCTCGTTCTATAAGATCTCTAACATGCGATGGAGCCTGGTCAAGAAGAGCTTTCTAAGTCAGCAAGACTTACCCATCAGTACTCTTGCTGCAGCATTTTTCATCAACTGCAGGGTTTTTAATGAGTAATTTGGACGTCCTAACAACAAGGAAGTGCAATAATCTAGCCTAGAAGTAACAAACGCATGAATTTGTTTTTCTGCATCACACTGAGGAAGGATTTTCCTGATTTTATTAATGTTAAGTAAATGAAAGTTGGGATGGGATCCAACAGACAGGTAGATGATCCAGATGAGGAAATAATTGTAGTTAGCTCAGAGAGCTCAACAGGATTGAAATCTTCAAGGTATAAATCTGGTCCCACGGTTGCTTTCAGGGCTGCTGTGCTTAACATCACATCAGTGACGGTGGCAGGAAGGGTCTGCCCGATTATCTCCCTAATAGTGAGAATTGTATTGGTGAAGAACGTAAGGAAGTCATTACTGCTGAGAGCTGGAGAGATAGAGGGCTCAATAGAGCTGTGACTCTTTGTCAGCTTGGCTACAGTGCTGAAAAGAAACCTGGGGTTGTTCTTGTTTTCCTCTATTAATGATGAATAATATGCAGTCCTGGCCTTACGAATAACTTTCTCATATGATATTATACTATCCTTCCAGGCCAGGTGAAATGTGTCTATATTAGTGGAACGCCACTTCCTTTTCAGCTTTCTATTTGCCTGCCTAGCAGAGTGTAATTGTGGGTTGTACCAAGGAGACGCCTCCTCTGGTTCATTAGTCCCTTCTTTAGAGGGGCAACATCATCTAGAGTTGTAGCAGAGATACTGCAGTTTTTTCTACAAGATGATCCACTTGTGTGGGACTAAGATCAACGCAGATGCCTTCCACTGCTTTAACACACGACATCGAAGAGGATAAGCAATGTAACTGCTTCCTTAAACTTGGCCACGGCATTATGCACAGCGCACTGACAGACATCTATTCCAATTTTCTCCTAACAGTAACTGCTTCCTTAAACTTGGCCACGGCATTATCTGACAGACATCTCCTGTAGTGGGATTTATTCCCACATGCTGTGTAGTCCATTATTGTAACTTCAAATGTTAATAAAAAGCGGTCCGACAAAACAGGGTTTTGAGAAAATACAATTACATTTTCAGTTTCCATGCCATACAACAGAACCAGATCGAGGGTGTTGTTACCACAGGGAGTGGGTTTATTTACATTCTGAGAAAAGCCTATAGAATTTAATAATGAGCTAAAAGTACAACTGAGGCTGTCGTTGTCCACATCAACATGAATGTTAAAGTCACCCACTATCTTCACTTTATCTGAAAGCCGTGGATCACCAGTGACCTGAAAGTTCTTCTTAATAAGAAGAAAGCAGCCTTCAGGTCTGGGGACAGGGACGAGCTCAGGAGAGTGCAGCGCCACCTGAAGGAGAAGATGAGGGAGTGCAAGGACTCCTACAGGAGGAAGCTGGAGGCAAAACTCCAGCAGAACAATGTGAGGGAGGTGTGGACCGGTATGAAGGAGATTACTGGGTTCAAGGGGAGAGAGAGACAACCAGGGGGCTCCCTGGAGAGGTCCAATGAACTAAACTGTTTCTTCAACAGGTTTAGTTCACCACTCTCATCTGTCTCCTCCACACCTTACACCTCCGCTACCTCCCCCTCCTCCCTCTGCCCCCCCTGGTGAACTGCATAGAGCCCTCAATCTCAAAGGGCTCTTCCTCCATCGACACCTTGACCCCCCCCCCCTTTCTGTTACGACTGGCCAGGTTAGGAGACAGCTGGAGAGACTCCACTAGCACAAGGCTGCAGGGCCTGACGGCATCAGCCCCGAGGTCCTGAAGACCTGCGCCGTCCAGTTGGCTGAGGTCCTACAACACCTCTTCAACCTGAGCCTGAAGCAGGAGGAAGTCCCGGTGCTGTGGAAGACGTCCTGCCTGGTTCCTGTACCGAAGAAGACAACTCCATCCGGCCTCAACGACTACCGACCGGTTGCCCTCAAATCTCACGTGATGAAGGTGCTGGAGAGGCTGGTCTTGGCCCACCTCAGACCGCTGGTGAAATCTTCACTGGACCCGCTGCAATTTGCGTACCAGCCTCATGTGGGAGTGGACGATGCCATCATCTACCTGCTGCAACAAGCTGAGTCTCACCTGGATGGAACCGGTGACTCTGTGAGAATCACTTTCTTTGATTTCTCCAGTGCATTCAACACCATCCAACCACTGCTACTGAGTGAGAAGCTGCGGGTGGAGGGGGTGGACACGTTCACCGTCTCCTGGATCACTGACTACCTGACAGGCAGACCACAGGTTGTCCGTCTGGGCAGTGTGCTGTCTGATACGGTGGTCAGTGGTACTGGAGTGCCTAGGGAACTGTTCTGTCCCCCTTCCTGTTCACCTTATACACAACTGACTTCCAGTACAACTCAGAGTCCTGCCATCTGCAGAAGTTCTCTGATGATTCTGCAGTGGTAGGATGTATAAAGGATGGACGGGAGGATGAGTACAGGATACAGGACAGTAGTGGAGGACTTTGTCGGCGGGAAGAAATCAGCTGCTCCTGAACGTGGCCAAGACCAGAGAGATGGTGGTCGACTTCAGGAGGAAGACGACGGCTCCACAACCGCTGAGAGTTCTGGGAGAGGATGTGGATATGGTTGAGGAGTACAAGTACCTGAGTGTGTCCATCGACAACAGACTGAACTGGAAGACCAACATCAACGCTGTCTACAAGAAGGGGATGAGTCGACTCTTTCTTGAGGAAACTTCGATCCTTCAATGTGTGCAGCAAGATGTTGGAGATGTTCTACCAGTCTGTTGTGGCCAGTGCATTGTACTTCTAGTAGTCTGCTGGGGGAGCAGCATTGGAGCTGGAGACACCAACAGACTTAACAAACTGGTTAAGAAGGCCGGCTCCATCATTGGCTGCAAACTGGACAGTCTGGAAAAGGTGGTGGAGAGGAGGACGCTGAACAAACTATTATCCATATTGGATAATCCTGACCACCCTCTCCACCACCTGCTGCAGGGACAGCGGAGCACTTTCTCCAAAAGATTCCTCCAGCTCCGCTGTCACAAGGACAGATACAGGAGATCATTCCTGCCGACCGCAATTAGACTGTACAATAACTCACCTCTGGCAAAATCCATCACATAACAATAACACTGTTGACTGTGTTTCTTGATTGTTTGTATATAATATTATTGATATATACTGTATATACCGTGCATTTTATATTTTATAGTTTTTACTGCTATTTTATTGCTTTTCTATTGTTCTATTACTATCTATTGCTTCTGTATGCTGCTGTAGCGGAAAAAAATTTCCCCTCGGGGATGAATAAAGTAACTACCTAACCTAACCTAACCTAACCTAACTCATCACTAAATCAGATAAAAAGTCAGAGAATTATGTTAGAAACTCAGAATAAGGACTAGGTCGGCGATAAACAACAACAAATACTGTATAATTGTTTTTTGTGTTTTACAGTTTGGGTGCGAGAGACTAAGAGTCAGACTTTCAAATGAATTATGACCAAATTTAGGTCTCAGATTAATTGATAAGCTTGTGTGGAAGATTGCTGCCACTCCTCCTCCTCCGCCTGAATCTCTAGGAATATGATAAATAACATGACTGGGAGGAGTTGCTTCATTAATACTAACATATTCTTCCTGTTGCAGCCAGGTCTCTGAGACAGAATAAATCAATATAATGATCAGTTATCAAATCCTTTACTAACAGATTTAGACGAGAGATATCTGATATTTAATAGTCCACATTTAATTGTCATACTTTTTTGATTCATTACATTTGTAGGATTCATTTTTATAAATTGTTATCGATACATCTTTTTTTGAATTTTGCATCAGACAATTCCAGAGTGGTGTACACGGTGGGGCTGCTGTGCGGTAGAGCCCTGGTCTGGGCGGAGGCCGTGCTAAGCAGGCGCGTAGTCGGCTCTATCGCACACTCATATTTTGTCCAGGAATTTAAAACGTTTTCGATCATCCAGTCAATGCCAGTGACGCGGTTAAATGCATCCTTTGCCTCTGTCAGGGTTCCCCCAGTGTGGTCGAATTCTCTGTGGACTTCCGGATCCTGGCTGCGGAGTCCGGTTGGGATGAGCAGGCCCTGATGGGGTTTTTCCTACACAGTCTCTCAGACACTATAAAAGATTAACTTTCAGTTCGGGATGAACCCGAGGCACTTGATGAACTGATTTCCCTCTCCATCAGGCTGGAATATTGATTACGAGATCGTCGGAGGGAGAGGAACTACAAGTCCCACACTCCAGCTCACCAGTTGTCCTCTGAACACAACCCCCATATCAATTGGACTGGAGGAAAGGTCACGGGCTGGAGCCTCACCTGTCACTCCCTCTGCCTTAGATTGGCTATCCCGCTGGTAGATCCTTTCCCCAGGACGCCTGAGACTGCCCAGAGTCTCACCTCAGTCCCACAGGAGTATAAGGACCTGAAGTAAGCATTCAGTATGGAACGTGCTCTCTCCCTTCCTTCTCACTGACCTTACGACTGCTCCATCGAGCTACTTCCATGTGCCTCATTTCCCTCCAGCCGTCTTTATAACCTCTCCAGGCCAGAATGTGAATCTATGGAGAAGTACATCACTGACTCGCTGGCTGCTGGAATAATCCGTTTTTCTTCGTGACTAAGAAGGACAAGAGCCTCCGACCCTGTATAGATTACAGAGGGCTAAACAGCATCACAGAAAAGAACAAATACCCCCTGCTTCTCATCAGTTCTGCCTTCGAGCCGCTGGCTGGAGCCACCATGTTCACCAAATTGGATCTCCATAACACTTACCATCTCGTCCGGATCTGCAAAGGGGACCAATGAAAGACCGCCTTCAACACTCCTCTGGGACACTTTGAATATCTGGTGATGCCCTTCAGATTAACCAATGTGGTCTGTCAGGCCTTTGTTATGATGTGTCTGGGACTTCCTCAACTGCTTTGTCTTCCCGGACTATATTGTGATCTTCTCGTCGGATCTCCAGAAACACTGCCATCACATCCGTCAAGCTCTGCAACGCCTCTTAGAGAACCCACTATTCGTCACAGCAGAGAAATGTGAGTTCACCATCTCATCAGTCCAGTTCCTGGGCTTCATCATTGAGGGAGAGCAGGTCAGAACAGATCCGGAGAAGGTTAAGGTGGTGATTGAGTGGCCTATCCCCTCAACCCAAAACCATCTCCAGCAGTTTTTGGGTTTAGCAAATTTTTACCGACGATTCATTGAGTATTATAGCAAGAGAGCTGACTCCCTCACCAGACTCACCTCCTCCAAATTAGTTTTCACATGGACTCCGGAAGCTGACCAAGCATTTTGTTCCCTCAAGGAACGTTTCGCCTCTGCACCCATCCTCATCCAGCCTGACAACAGCTGCCAATTCGTTGTGGAGGTGGATGCCTCAGATATGGGCGGGGAAGCAGTGCTCTCTCATCGCTCTGGTTTGGACTCGAAGCTCCGCCCCTGTTGCCAGCTCTCCCCTGCGGAGCGAAACTATGATCTGGGGAAACGGGAACTGTTGGCAGTCAAACCAGCCCTGGAGGAGTGAAGGCACTGGCTTGAGGTGCCGGTGCACCCTTTTGTCATCTGGACAGACCACAAGAACCTGAAGTATATCCAAACAGCCAAACGTCTCAACTCCCGTCAAGCCCGTTGGGCATTGTTCTTCGCCCGGTTTAATTACACCATCACCTACTTCCCTGGCCATAACAACACCAAACCTGACGTCCTCTCCCATCAGTTTGCTGAAGACTATGAGAGACCCCACCCAGACACTATCATCCTGTCCTCTTGTGTCCTTGGGGCTCTCACCTGTGTTATGCCCTGAACACTCAGCCGGACCCCGGCGGTGGACCTCAGAATTGCCTGTTCGTGCATGTTTAATGAATATCCATCCAAACAACATCACAATCGAGGTGTATGAATTTGAGAACGAGCTGTTTTAAACATTGCATCATCTGTCTGGAGTCGGTGTAAGGACTCAAAGGGTTCAGACTCAAAAGCACAACTCTGGACAACCAGGTAAAAGTTCAAATACTTTACTTGAAGTAGGTAAAAAAAAAACAGCCCAAAGCACTATGGGAAAATCCAGAGGCCGAATAGAATGAGCAGTTCAAAGGGCAAAACCAGAAAAGCAGAAGGCTAGACAGAAGACTTGGTCAAAAAGGCAAAAACAGGTCAGCACACACACAAAAACTGGGGACAATGCTGAAACGAGGTGCATAAGGCCTGCAAGATCTGCCACAGGAGGTAAGGGAGACGCATCTATTGCTGCACACTCTCCCCTGTCAAGTCTTTGTTCCCACTGGGGGGGGGGAGGGGGGGTACACACACTTTGAGAGCCACTGGGGTAGTGGGAGGGCAACAGCTAACATGATGGGAGCTCTTGGGGACACATTATTTAGACAACCATGTTAAACTGTACTAAAGAGCTCAACAACTGAGTTTGCTCATTAAAATGGCGTCCCACAACCGATGAATAAAAAAGAGGAAATTCTGGTTTACAGGCATTAATTATATCCTCCCCCAGGTACGCAACCCAAAACACCTTCCTTCTCACTTTAATGAAACTGGTTTCATGCCAATTGTGTTTATTTCTTCAATATGTAAATTTTGTTAACGTGAAACTCCTTTGACTAGTAAAACTATTGCGAGTTAATGAACCTTTTGTAATTACAATTGCTATAGAAACAGCAGTACCTGGGCCTGGATGATATCACATGTAGTCTTTCACACTGAGCAAATAGGCATCTGAAGCCAATTTAAAGCATGTCATATTGCAGAGACATTGCCTCATAGCAAAAGTAGGTAGGAGCGCAATGCATCGTTAGCCTCTAAAAAAAAATGCAACGCTAATACCATCAAGCACGAAGAATTCAGCATTACTACAGGCCTATAGTCTGTAGCCACTGTGTCTAATAGAATTGAAAATGACCCAAATCTCGACATTTTGACATATTGGTTATTAATAAAACGTTACACCGGACCTCGTGATTCCTGTTTGATTAACCCCTGTACAGAGAGATGAAATGAAAAAGGGAAATCAAAGAAGTGAATGAGTAGATTTGCCCTTTACGTTCAACCAGTCTAAACATTTTATTGGCCCTTTATTCCAAACTTGCATGTCTTTGCTTTGCCACAGTATAAATGGTCTCTCCAGCTTCATATTACAACCCTGTTTCTGAGAAAGTTGGGACGCTGTATAAAATGTGAATAAAACCAAAATGCAATGATTTGCAAATCTCATAAACCCAAATTTAATTGCAAATCTCAGAAATGTAGACTTAATTGCAAATACACCAAAGACAACATATTAAAACAGAGACATTTTATTTTTTTATGAAAAATATATGCTCTTTTTGAATTTGATGCAAGCAGCACATCTCCAAAAAGTTGGGACAGCGGCATGTTTACCACTGTGTTGCATCACTTCTACCACACATGCTTGTAAATTCGATGGCTTGCGCTATTGCTGCCTTGGTTACATCCATTTGCCATTTGATTGTGAATGTGGTCTGTTCCTGTTTTTAGTCTAAATAAAAACAGTTTTGACAATCTGCTTCAACGAATGATGGTTTACAATTGGCTCATGGCGGCTTGAGTTTCTTGTCCCATTGCACACATTCTCCTGTTCTCTACTTTGTGATCTAGCAACTCAGGTAAGGGATGAAAAAAAATGAATGAAAAACTACCAATATCCTTTTAATGGTGACATAAAAGCCATGGAATGAGTGGAAACATTTTTGGTATTTTACTAGGTAGTTTGATAATACATTCAGTGTTATCAAACTACCTAATAAAATACCCAGAATGTTCAGTAAGATAATTCAAAATTACTCTTACTTTTTTTTTTTTTTTTTTTTTTTTTTTACATTATTGAGTAAACAAAAGCATGGCTGCTAGTCAAACCCTCACTAAGTAATTTAGTTTTTTTTGCAGCCTTCACCAATACCAATTACATTTGATAGAAGAAACATATCTCCATCTGTGGTCTCACAGACTCCCCTTTTTAAACCACAGTGAGAGGCACAATGATAGAGAAAGCCCAGCGGCTGATAGCCTGTCATAGAGTTAAACTCAGTGTCAGCCGGGTTACACATTCCCATTGACGTTAATTGCAGGTGACAGGGCTAAGTATAAGGCCCTACACAATGACAAAGATGACTCTGGAGGAAATTCTTCATGGTCTCCCCTTCGCCTGCTGTGACAGGAGTGATTATGCAGACTAGGGACTTGTCAAGACCACATTATTTGACCATGGCTGACTGAGGAGATCTATTATGAATTGTAACCTTTTATTTCACTCAAGAGGCTGATTCTAGATATTTCGGTGTGTTTTTCTTGAATTTTAATTGTTATTAATTGTATAAGATTAGGGGATTAGACAGACAGCAGTTTATTATAATTCTTAAAATAGATGTTGAGGCTATTTATATGCTATTTATACCTGACATTTGTAGAATTCAGAAACCATTACAAAAGCAACAAAAATATCACAGGGTTTCAAACATTTACAGGAATAAAATTAAAATGATATACATATAGAATATCATTGAGTAGACCTCATCCAAATACAGAAACAGGAAGCAGAAAGTAGCAACAGAAAATCCTCTTTTGAATAAACCACCCTCACCTCTTACAGAAAAACATGAATTTCACATGTGCAAAAACTCATGGGATCACATGTGACCACAAGACACATGTGATACATGTATTTTGCCATGGGAAACATGGTTTTGGAACATTGAAGATATGAAGCCTATGTGAAAACTTTTCCACATATTTTCCCCATATTAACATATGTTGCAACATGTGTCATACATGTCCCATGTAGTGAATTTGTTTTTTTTGTCTGTAGGGGGTTGGATGCACCAGGGATTAAACCAAGAATATATTCCAAAATATATACTTCCCTTCGTGCACTAACAATTAGTGCTCTTGCATGTTAGGACTCTTATTTGTGTAGTACTTGACTTTTGACAAGCTAGTGTTGTCTCAAACTGCACACTGTTTTTCTTCACTTATTGGCAAACATACTTAAGACAATATACTTATAACTGTACCATGTGAATGCATCAGCTGCCAACATATCAGCTAGCTTTAATTATTTTAACTAGGAATGTATGTCTTTTGTGCCCTCTATTTCACACACTCAATAAACATACTGATCGCTTAAATGCAACAGTGTATACTATTACTTTGTGAAAAATAAAAAAAAAATTGTCTGTTGTTCTTCCTTAGACACTGTAATTTGAAAATGATTTACATTGGTGGTCCCTCCCTTTCCTCTACGTAGCCTGTTGATGGTGGAAAGTGTCCAGTGTTTCACACTCATTGTTTGGACCGTTTTGAGTTCATCATCCTGGTATTTGTAGCTCATTGCATGTTTCCACACTTGTAAGTCTGAACGCACTTATGTATCCAAAATAGTGAGTGATTGTACATAAGTATGCCCTTTGGTACACTTATGTGATAAGTGATTAAAATAGTCAGTGATGGTTGATGAGTTTTCATCCAGCATAATCTTGGTCATGTGAGACTCTTAGCCTTGTCAAATTACCTAACAAACCCAACAAATCGCTTGTAGCCTTTAAGACCTGCACCACTGCATGTTTGACTTTTTGTTGATGTCACAAAAGTGGGTGCTGGGAGGAGGACTATGATGTTGATGACTGGGTTTTAAAAACTTTACTGCTCAGGGGTTGTAGGAAAGGCAGTCTTTAAACATTCATTCATAGCCATTTAGGAAAGCCAACAAACAAAGGATTTTAATACAGCTGTAGACATGTTGTCTTTCTTTGATTCTCCACCACAATTCACCACAGTACAGCACACACAAATACAGATGCCACACACCTTACCCCAATTCTCCAGTCATTTCCTCCTGTGCTTTTTTCACCTTAAGGTGTCATTCGTGGAGTTGTAAAGCCTGTTTTAATGGTCCTGGGATAAGTACTTTGAACTTATTGGGAGTAATTACCTTAGACATTTCTTACTGAATCATTTAACATATTTGCAACATTCCAATTACTCAATAATTTATGCCCTGAGTACATCTGCACTTAGACTATGCGACTTTTCACACTCTCAACTAAAACTCAGCCCATAGTAATAAATGTATTGTGGTGATTAAAAAGCAGAACAAGTAAAGATCGACCTTAAAAATATTACAAAAATGGGTGTGACCTTTCCACAAGCTGCTGCTTAATGTTAGCCTGGCATTACCAGACCCAAATTCACTGCACAAATACACTGGTCTGATGACACTTAATGAAGGATTGCATCCAAATACCAGGTAATTTTGAAACTATTAGAGCAGCCTTTTCCCAAATAACGCCAAAACTCTTCCAACCCATTGTTGGAACTCTTTATTGCTATTATCCACCTCTACTGTTCGCTGATCGGTCTACCTTCGGAGTAGCTCGGCTAACCTTAATGTAAACAGGGTTTCGAGACTAAAATTATAGCAAAGACTTAAGCTGTGAAAAATAGTGTGGTCATGCCAGCGAAGCTCACTGTAAACTATGCTTCTACTCTGTCAAATAGTGATGTACTACTTACTTACTAAAACCCCATTCCTCATCACACACCATGAGATCAAATAAGTTAGATTTGCTCTCTGTACCACGCACTCGCCTCAGGACCCGCAGCGACCAAGCATTGTGGCTCCAAAATTATGGAATGCTCTACCTGCACCCTTACGGTCTGCTGACACGGCGGATTCATTTAAAAGTCTGCTAAATTCTGGCATTCCCATTTATACAGGCGTTTGGGTAACCTGTTTACACGAGGCTTGCATCTTTGCAATTTGACTACTAATTGTGTACAATTTTTTTTTAATCTTGCATTGTGTTTTAATGTTTTATATATGGATCACATTAGGTAATCTTTTAACTTGCTTTAATATGTTGTTTTTACTTTGTATAGCACCTTGTGACTGTGTCTGTGAAACGCACGATATAAATAAACGTACTTACCACCCTAGAAAAAACAAGAATCACAATATCCTTGCTTACAATTGAGAGTACGATTTTACAGTACATTTGTAGCTGTAGCTGGAGGCATTATAATGTCTGTCTATTCATCCCATCTTGTGAATGCCATATCTGAAGAATTCCATGAGGGAATCTCTACACATTAAGCACAACCATCCATTTCTTCACTTGGATGAACTGATTATATTTTAGGGGTTAAAAGTACATTTCATAGTCACCCACACTTGGTTGTGACCACAGTATATTTATTATCAATATATAATTGCATTATATATATTATATTAGTCTGGATGAACATGGATATAAACTGCAACTGGTAAGTTCTAAGTAGTTAACTAGCCAACTAGCAGTTAACTACTTAGAATCAGTTAAGATTATTATATTAAACATTCAAAACAGGACAAACAGTCAAAAGTAATGTTGTTATAAAATACAGAAAAACTAAATTCAGAAAAAAAAGTGTAAATAATAAAATTATTATTGGCGGAAATTCCGAGCAAAAACAAAATTCTTTGTTGTCAAAGAGTGTCCTTGGTGTGGGTTGGAGCTGCGTGGACATTGTGCCCTTTGACAGATCCATATAAAGAAGGCTGGTGTCTGGTCTGTGATCAGGCTGTCACCGGAGGAGAGAACGGAGTGGGTATTAATTCTGCTTTTGATACATATCTCTCTGCTCTCATGTGGAGTCACAGAAACCCTTCGCTAACCAAAGCATTCCATCTGATTGATGAAGATCCTATTTAAGATAGGCCCCCATGCTGTAGCTGATAGCACCCTCCTGTCCTGCACATACTGCAGCATTTACAGGCTGCTCAGACAGGAAGTATATTTTCTTTTCCAGGCTTAAGCTGTTTCTCATGCTGCTCAGTGTGTGACCTGCTCATCTCTTCGTAGTCCTTTTGTTTCTATGCTCTTTATATGACATACAATTACAATTTCACAGATGTTCCCCAAATGCCTATTACAGTGCACGCAACTCTTGACTCTTGTGTGTCCAGGCTGGTTTGTGTCAAATAAATCGTTCTACTATAAGATTTAACAGGACAATCCAGTGTTTCCCCTTCAATTGACACCATCTCTCTGTCAAAAGCTAGTTACTCAGTTACAGACATTTACTTCATGTCTCTGGCCCCACTGTTGCAGCCCAGCTGAAAATATTGTATTTACTTAATGCACCTAAACTATGAGCACCTGTTTCTTTCCTGCTCAGTGTGAGAGTCTAGGGTGCATTTTGCAGGCGCATTGCAGGTCGCAGTTCAGAGCTCAACCTCTGCTGCACTGACACAGTGCCATAGCAGACACTGGTGAAGGGAAGACGGGAGATTGTCCACTCATTAATCGATTGCATTCATAGTGTCGTTCTCTCAGACAGGTTAAAAAATAAATACATAAAAAAGGTTAGATATTTTTTGCCATGTTTTATTTACGGGAAAACACTGACATCACGTGTCAGGGACAGAAACATCTGCATTCAGACAATCAGACAGGTGCAGAAAAGAACCTCCTTAGTTATAGACTACTATAAGTGTTGTTTTTTTTAGTGGTGCTTCATTTCTTTACAACTATATACTATATAGTTATTAATAATTAAAGCACAAATTGTCAGGAAATTTGGTGTTAATGTTTTTGGTGTAGGTTTGGTTCTTTAAGGAGTTTTTTTTTTCAGAGTTATTTCGACCTGGTGTATTGTTCATTCATATTATTATGCTATTGTTGCTCTATTGGTCAGTCTAACTTTGAACTCTGCACCTACATTGTAGAGATACATGGAAACAAGTAGACCACAAAATTGCACATATTAGGGCAACAAGCACACACGTGTAGCTCTTTGAAAACTGAAATTATCCTTTAATGGAAGATCATTATTCACTTGTGTGAGAAAACACAACTACCTTTGCCTGAAGTCAGAATAAGATCAAATTTAAATTTATTAAGGTGAAAATTGATCTTACTGTTTTCGGGTAAACCATATATTCTATCAAAGATAGTCGACAATGTATTTGATATTTAATCAAATGTACGGACCTCATGTTTACTCCCGTTTCCTGTGTTTGTGTCATTTTTGTTCTAGAATAACATGGACATGCACACACGTTGTGCATGTGCACTATCTGGGCAGAAAAAAAGGGCAGCGCACTCAGCACTGCAGAGCAGCCTAATCGTTTGATTTTGCATGTTCAAGCATGATTGCTTTTTGAAATGATGAATAATGTGATCAAGCAAACACATGCAGCCCATTGAAATGATGGATTTTCTACACAAACAGGCTGCTGTGCACAGATAGTCTGGGGATTTCCATGATATTGTGTCAAAGAAAAATACTCAAATACATGCCATTTTTATTTGTTCTCTGTGTAATCATGTAATGTAATTGTAATGGAGCTTTTAAAGAGAGTCAAGACACCAAAACCATCAGTGTTCAAGGACATATTAAACATGCACATGTTAAACAACTGGTTCTAAAAAATTTAAATCAGTACAGGTGACTAACTACTTTTTCTTTAGTTTTCTACCCCTACAACCTGTTGCATCCTGTTATAAGTAATTCATTACTGTTATGAGTTACTTCTTTCAATGGAATTACCTCATACACAAACCAAATTGTGACATTTGCATTATATTTGAATGTCTGTCTCAATCTTCTCATTATTGCACACATAGTTTTAACTATTATTTTCATAATCTTATTTTAGTGTTGCCAGGATTATTTTTAGATGGAAGCCAGAAAACTGATGAGAAGGAGTGACTTTAGCTGACAACACCGAGATTATTTTTATTGAATAAAAATGTTACGAGACTAGTTAAATGGGAGTCTATGGATCCGGAGATTGGCTGGTTTTGTGGCACATTCATAACACTATGGCAAGTTGTGAGATCAGTGAACAGGCAGAGTTCAGAACACGGATGATGGAGACGTTGAAAAAGGAGTGACACAGTGGATTGCGTGCGCAGGTGTTATGTGATGCGGCAGGACTGGACCCAAATGCAGACAAAGACTCGAGTTCAAGTACAGAATAGTCTTTATTTTACCGGTGGTTAGGTGCCTAATGTCTTTCTTCCTCTCTCTCTCGTCTTCCAGAGTCGAGAGGGAAACTCCACCGAACTCTCACCGGGGGGCCGTAGATGCGGAAGGCAGGCAGGCAGGCAGGCAGGCCGGTCCAGAGATCCTACCAAGCGCAGGAACAAGTCCACTGTGTGGTTTCCCGAGGTCCGACACAGGGCAGCAGGCAGGATGAAGTGTGTGGTTTCCCGAGGTCCGACACAGGGTAGCAGGTAGGGTGGAGGAGGTCCACGGCAAGTCGACAGAACAGAATGGAACAGGGACAGGACAGGACAGATGGCTGGTAGCACTGGCGACAGGTTGCGGGTGAGTGGACGTAGCAAACAGTATGGGCTGACACCTCAGGTCTGCAGGATCAGGGTTGATATAGTGTCGGGAGGTGATTAGTGTGATGAGGAACTGGTGTGTCAACCTGCAGGTGGTGATCAGCTGGATTGTCCGCAGCTTTGCAGGCTGATGAGGGACGTGGCCATGGGAGGTGACTGGAGGCGGGCAGAGGAGGACACAGATCAAAACACAAAGCACATGACAACCAACAACAAACGGGAATGACATAACACATATCAGGAGAGGAGAGGAGGTCTGGGGAAAACAAAGGTCAAAAACATGCCGGGTCAGGCAGGGATCCTGACAGCAGGTGCCTGACAGCACACAAAGCACAGATCGAGCAAGTGCCAGGGCAGACTCGATCCCTTCTTCTTCAAACTTGGCAAAAAGATCCACCTGGTACCAAAGATGAACTGATAATATTTTACTGGTCAAAGGTAAAAGTCACTGTCACCTCACATAGACCCATGCTCGTAAACAGGAACGCTTCAAAGGGAACATTTTCAAATTTGTCACACATGTTCACAATGCCTAAGCAATGAACTGTTTTGATTTTGGTGGTTAAAGGTCAAGATCACAGTGACTTCACATCTTTCCAATTTTTGTGAATGTGTTATGTCTGGAACGGCTTGAGGGACCTTCTTCAAATTTGGTACAAATGTATGTATTTGGGGCAATTTGAGGTGACAGTGACCATGACCTTTGACCCCTCAAAATTTAATCAGCCTACCCTTGGGTCAAAATGAATGCTTGTACAACAGTTGAAGAGATTCCCTGAAAGTGTTCCTGAGATATCGTGTTCACACTGGGAAAAGGATGTGAACTAACGATAATCTTGAACTTTACAATTAAAAATCTTAGCAGTTCAACCTTGAGTTATACTGAATGTTTGGACAGAATTTGAAGAAATGCTCTCAAGGCGTTCCTGACATACAGTATCATGGGATGGACAGATAGGACGTACGTGAGGCCATACTGACCTTGACCTCTGAGCGTGGATCACTAAAATCACTTTATCCTTGACTCCGGCTATGGCTATCACCGGGAAGGTTGCATAAAAGAAACAAATATTAAAGAGCACTATGGCTGCATCAAATTGAAAATGAGCAGATATTTTTCATAAAATAAAATAAATTCTCATTTTTAAAATTTGATATCTTTCAATTAAATATGGGTTGACATCATTTGCAAATCATCACTTTCTGTTTTTATTTACATGAGAGTGTTATCTGTCATTTGGTCATTTTAATTATAAACATAAAACATCTTGGAACACTTGTATGCTATTCTAATATTTTTTTAATTTGCACATTAATGACTGTCTCCCAAATAGATGAATACGATCTACTTTATTTAACTATAATTACGGTTTTATTTATATTTATAGGGTTCACTGATGTTTGTCAACTGGCATTATCAGGTTTAAGGCCTTTCAGGTAGCATCAAATGATAAAAAAAAAGTCCATGCCCGAGGTATAAGCCTTTAAGGATCTTGGAGTGTTTTCACATTTTGTCCCTTTTAGCCCTGGAAATAAATTCAGAGCAATAAGTCAGCATTTTCTGTGAATATGTGAAAGTTCCAACCTAACTCAGACCCCTCTGAGGCGAACCGAACTCGGACCATCTCCGAAGATACTCATCGTATTTAGTCCCTCTACACTTGCCGTAAAAAAATCACATTCGCTTTCACTGGATACTCGTATAAACAAACACACACAACTATAGCAGCTGCTGGCAAGACTGGTGGACAAGGAGTTGAGAGGATGAGAGGAACTAATCGATCCAACACAACATTAAAACATTAAACAACATTTAAACCACCATTATAAAAATAGACACAGGTACAATCTACTGCTATCTGTCTTTGCACTATGGACCCATATTTGCACTACATTGGACATATACACTCACCTGCCACTTTATTACCTGTTCAACTGCTCGTTAACGCAAATATCTAATCAGCCAATCACATGGCAGCAACTCAATGCATTTAGGCGTGTAGACATGGTCAAGATGACCTGCTGAAGTTCAAACCAAGCATCAGAATGGGGAAGAAAGGTGATTTAAGTGACTTTGAATGTGGCATGGTTGTTGGTGCCAGACGGGCTGGTCTGAGTATTTCAGAAACTGCTGATCTACTGGGATTTTCACAAACAACCATCTCTAGGTTTACAGAGAATGGTCAGAAAAAGAGAAAATATCCAGTGAGCACCAGTTCTCTCGGCAAAAATGCCTTGTTGATGCCAGAGGTTAGAGGAGAACGGCCAGACTGGTTGGAGATGATAGAAAGGCAACAGTAACTCAGATAACCACTCGTTACAACCGAGGTATGCAGAAGACCATCTCTGAACGCACAACAGGTGGAAGTTTGAAGCAAACGGGCTCCAGCAGCAGAAGACCACCGAGTGTCACTCCTGTCAGCTAAGAACAAGAAACTGAGGCGACAGTTCGCACGGGCTCACCAAACTGGGACAATAGAAGATTGGAAAAACTTTGCCTGGTCTGATGAGCCTTGATTTCTGCTGCGACTTCAGATGGTCGGTCAGAATTTGGCGTAAATAACATGAAAACATGGATCCATCCTGCCTTGTATCAACGGTTCAGGCTGGTGCCGGTTTAATGGTGTGGGGGATATTTTCTTGGCACATTTTGGGCCCCTTAGTACCAATTGGGCATCGTTTAAACGCCACATCCTACCTGAGTATTGTTGCTGACAATGTCGATCCCTTTATGGCCACAGTGTACCCATCTTCTGATGGCTACTTCCAGCAGGATAACGCGCCATGTCACATAGCTCAAATAATCTCAAACTGCTTTCTTGCACATGAAAATTAGTTCACTGGACTCCAACGGCCTCCACAATCACCAGATCTCAATCCAATAGAGCACCTTTGGGATGTGGTGGAACGGGAGATTCGCATCATGAATGTGCAGCCGACAAATCATCAGCAACTGCGTGGTGCTGTCATGTTAATATGGACCAAAACCTCTGAGGAATGTTTCCAGCACCTTGTTGAATCGATGCCACGAATAATTAAGGCAGTCCTGAAGGCAAAAGTGGGTTCAACCCGGTACTAGCAAGGTGTACCTAATAAAGTGGCCGGTGAATGTATATAGTGCAGTCAAGCGTTACTTGTGGTTGTTGTCTGTTTTTGTTGTTACATATTTATACTTTTCTTGTTTGATCTTTATTTTTGCACACCGTGAGGAACAATATTTTGTCCTTTCTGTATGTCTTGTACATATGGTGAATTGACAATAAAGTTGACTTTGAAGTAATGATGGAAATAATGCATTTTTTTTTTATTATGTTTTCAACAATGTTTTACCATAATATTCCTCTTAAATACAGGATAATATTCTCCAAAAACATTAAAAACATATTGACAAGAAAAACACAGCACAAAGCATTTGTTTATTGTTTTTAAAGCATGTTATCCTGCTCTTGAATCATAAAATCCTGCCATAATTGAATACATAGCCTACAAAAATTGTTTAAAATGTTATGATTTTTAGGGCATAATGTTACGTATGTTCAGACAATGTTCTGAAAAACATTTTAGGAATGTTTACAAAAAATTAGTTTTTAATGTTCTTAAAGATCGTTATTCTTAAAGAGGAACATTCTGGGAACAACAAAAATGAATAGAAATCCTGCAGATAACATGCCAAGGATAATATTCTTAGAACATTTTTGGAACAAAAAAAACAAAGATGCCTGACCAGTGTTTTGTGTGAACAGAAAGAGAAGTGAGTCCTCTTTCAAATGAACTCACAATGTGAGAAGAACGAGGTTCCTTAGTTGGTCCGTTTTTTGGTCCTCTTCAAGGGGACTGAGTTGTTTTTTTTTGTTTTTTTTTAAAGAGGAACGCGTGAAAACACCCTTAGATACTTCAACTTACAATTTGCTTCTCAACAGTTTTCAAAGGTGATTGTGGAGAGCATTAAAGCGCTTTAAAAAAAAAGAGACAAGAAGGTCAGTTGGCACTGCCTCTTTTGATAACTCAGCTAGTCTTTTTAATTTATCAACAGCAGTGTTTGTGATACATGTCTTAACTTATTTGCTTATTTATATACTTGGTATTTGTGCCACTTTTCTGTCCATTCTTCTGAGATTTACCTTCTGAAGAAGAATATATTTTATTGCGGCAACCTCGACCTACTGCCCTTCACACGCCAAAAAATGAAGTTGTGACTGTGAGGTATAACACACAAATATAACCGGCATTACTAAAATATTAAATATATTGACTCATCAATTGCCGTTTGATTTCTCTCAATGAAAAAAGTTTGAATATCTGCAAATGCACCTATATGTGTAACTGAGACATTTTTGAAATTTGGAAGTGAGGTCAGTTTCCTCTTAACTCAATAGTTGTTTTCTTCCAGCACGTGCGCCTTTCTGACTAAAAGGAGAATTGAGACAGGAACTGGACTGTACCCAATCTCTATTGATTTTTGGCCTACCTTGCCCTGCGTCCTGGTATTGGTGTAAATTCACAGTGTGGAAATGTCTAGAAACAAATGGACTCTTTCATTGGTTGTGACAGCTGTACGGGATTTGATGGACAGGAACTAATTTTTCCATCATACGCAAATAAAAACGGAAGAAGGAGAGTGAATTAGTGGTTTATCAGAAGCAGGTGTTGAGCACACCGTATAAATGCAGATATCCGTTGGTCTTTTTCTTTTCCATTGTGATAGATTTGCTATTTACATTTGTAATGAAAGAAATCTAATTTTCTGAACCTAATTATAAGTTTCATTTTCTATCATTAAACCTCTCTACAGTAGTTTCTGATTAAATCAACAAAATTAAATCCAATAATTATCACATTTTTATGTAATCAAAAAAATATTTTGTACAATTGTATTCGTCGACTTTCCCATTTTTGGAGCAAATACATGTTGTTGTTTTTTCCTTTTCACTACTTGAGTATTGCAACGGTGCATGTCCTTAGTCACAGCTTCACACCTCCAGCAGTCTAAGAGATCAGCTGCCCTGCTTTCAATGGGCATCAGAAGAAGAGACCTGGGGCCTCATCTATAACCATTGTGTTACAGAAATATGTGTGAACTACTCCCCACATAAAAGGTGTGATTTATAAAAACAGACTTGACAGAAGAACGTGTGCACCTGTATAGAAACTATCACCCATGCATAAGAAACATTTTAGAAACGGGATATTATGGCACTGATGGTGAGGTAGTAATTTGAATCTTGATTGTAAAAATGAGAGGCATCATTATACACATAAACATGCCTCACACATTTAACCTCACTGCATATCACGTTATAAAGGTCTAGATGCCCTTTATTGTTAACATTTAAACCCGTAGTGTAATTTGTTCTAATGAGCCATAACTATTCCATATAAAACTTTCTGTGGTACAGTAAATGACATTAGCAAACTTCAATCTTTCATGAGCGCTGTCTGACCAACATGTTCCCCACCCTCTGAGCTGCGAGGGCCGTCGTGGAGCACAGCAGCTGTTGAAATGCAGCATGATGCTGAGATGTGGCAGGATTCTGCAAAGTCGGGGTTGCCTTCCCTGATAATAAGCGTGATTTTAGTTAGTCCTTCTAACCACATAAATATGGCAAAAGGTTGTAGAAGTACTAGATAACATGAAATGGCTTTAAAAATTGCAGAACAAAGTGTCACTTTTTAGTATCTTGTGATATGGTTCAATGTAGTTTTTGTGTGTAAAAGCGCTGCTTGATTGCACTGTGCAAAGAGCAGTTCCATTGCTATTGCTGCAGTGGCCACCAAGAAGTTTGTGCTTTATATTGTCCACCTTAATAACAAGCGTGACTATATCTGTGTCAGAAAAAAATATTTTCTGGGTTTTCCTCTCCGTTTATTGTCACAATTCACCAAGGAACCACTGAGCATGACAAATTTTATATGCATCAACACTCGTGAGTTGCTTTGAATTAACATTAATGGTTGAACGTGGCTGTGTAGAAGGCGGGATATAAGGCTGATCTACCTATGCGCATTTCCACCTGGACTGTGATTTGTAAAAGGAACATTGTGTGAAGGTGTGTGTGCGCGCGGTTTTACATATTAGAATATTTTTTCACGTTAGCCATTTTCAAATTACACCTTTAGGACTGATCCTACACGATGTTTTACATATGAGTGACATGTTTAGTTATGACCCTGCCTCCCTTAGTGATAATGCTACCTGTAATAAATGTAGTGTAGTTGGGGCTCTGGAGGCCAGGGTCACCGAATTAGAATTGCGGCTGTGCACCATGCTAAATATCCAGCTAGCCATAGGAGCTTCTCAGGGAGGGGGTGCGCAGCTGCCTAGGGCTACAGGCTTAGTTAGCCGGTCCCCAGCAGCACCCAAACATCCGGGTGGCTGGGTGGCAGTATGACAGAGGCATAGTCCCAAGCAGAAGCCCACGGTTCACCACCGACCCCTTCACGTCTCCAACCGATTTTCCCCACTCGGCGAAACACCCGCTGAGAAACCAATCCTGGTTATTGGAGACTCTATTTTGTGGAACATGAAGTTAGCGAAACCAGCAGCCATAGTCAGATGTCTTCCCGTGGCCAGAGCGGGCGACATTGAATCAAACCTGAAACTGCTGGCTAAGGCTAATCGTAAATACAGTCAGATTGTTATTAACGTCGGCAGTAATGACACCCGGTTACGCCAATCGGAGGTCACTAAAGTTAATGTGGAATCGGTGTGCAGCTTTGCAAAAATGATGTGGGACTCCGTAGTTTTCTCTGGACCCCTTCCTAACCGGACCAGTGATGATATGTTTAGCCGTACGTCTTCATTTCACCGCTGGTTGTCGAGGTGGTGTCCCGCTAACAATGTGGGCTTCATTGACAATTGGAATACTTTCTGGGGGAACCTGGTCTGATCCGGAGAGACGGCATCCATCCTACTTTGGATGGTGCAGCTCTTCTTTCTAGAAACATGGCCATGTCTCTTAACAGCCCTAAAACCTGACATCCAGGGTTGAGGCCAGGACGCAGAGCTGCAGTCTTACAGCTCCTCTGCAGCTTCTTTAGAGCTGTCACTCACCCAAAACCTTCAACATCCTACAGAGGTTGTGTCTGTACCCAGACCACCTATATTTAAAAAACTCAAGAAAAGATGTATCAATAAAAATGTAATAAAAATTGATCCTACCAAATTAATGGATCAAAAAAAATCTGACAATTAAAAGCGGATTATTAAATATCAGATCTCTCTGGTCTAAATCTCTGTTAGTAAATGAAAGAGCAACTACATGCACCCTCAAAGAGAGGTGTCCAGCAGTGCTCCCCCCAGCAGTCTTCAGCATGACTCTCCCCAGTAGGGCTCCAGCAGTTCTCTACAGCAGGGCTCTACAGCAGGGCTCTTTTCTCCAGCAGGTCCTCTCCTCCGCAGTCCTCTCACAGTTCTTCTTCAGCAGGTCCTTCCTCAGCAGCCCTTCCAGCAGGGCTCGCCCCAGCCAGGCTCTACCCAGCCTGGTTTCCCCAGCAGTCCTCTTCTCCGCCGTCCTCGTCTTCCGTTCTCCAACACGCAGTCCTCTTCCTTAGGGCAGCTTTTATAGAGTTGACAAACAGTTGACAGTCACCCCATTCCCTTTGTATCTGCTTTTGTATGGTAATACAGAGTTGGTTGTAGGTCACAAGATAAAGACACATGGGAGTCGTCAATTAGATGCGGAAAGAATCACTTGCAAATAAGACAGACAACAAAGGAAACTTTTCGGACAAGAGACTTTCCGGAGCCACAATGAGAACAAGAGGAAGAGACAAATCCTTTTTCCCCATCACTGACAAAGAGTCACAGTTCTGTTGAGCCCTCTATTCCTTCAGCTCTCAGCAGTAATGACTTCATTAACTTCTTTACGAATAAAATTCTCACTATTAGGGAGCTATTAGGCAGACCCTTCCTGCCACCATCACTGATGTAATGTTAAGCACAGCAGCCCTGAAAGCAACTGTAGGACCAGATATAAACTTGGAAAATGTCTCTCCTGCTGAGCTCTGAGTTAACTAGAATTATTTCTTCATCTGGGTCCTCTAGCTGTCTGTTAGATCCCATCCCAACTAAACCTTTTAAGGAAGTCTTCCCTTTAATTAATACTTCCATACTAGATCAGATCAACCTATCTATTGAAACCGGCTATGTAGCGCAGGCTTTTAAAGTGGCTGTAATTAAACCTTTACTTAAAAAGCCAACTCTTCATCAGCTGTTTTTGGAAACTACAGACCAATTTCCAATCTGACGTTTATTTCTAAAATCCTTGAAAAAGTTGTTGCAAATCAATTTTTTGATAATTTACAAAGGAATGATCTGTTTGAAGATTTTCAGTCTTTAGAGTTCATCATAGCACAGAAACAGCTCTGGTGAAAGTTACTAACGACCTTTTATTAGCCTCAGATAATGGACTCGTCTCTGTACTTGTTCTTCTGGACCTCAGTGCTGCTTTTGATACGATTGATCATACGATCTTATTACAGAGATTAGAAGACATTACGAGTATTAAAGGAACTGCATTAGACTGGTTCAAATCCTACTTATCAGATAGATTCCAGTTTGTCCATGTCAACAATGAATCTTCCAGACAAACAAGAGTTAGTTATGGAGTTCCACAAGGTTCAGTGTTGGGCCCGATACTTTTTACTTTGTACATGCTTCCATTAGGAGATGTCATCAGGAAGCACTGCATAAACTTCCATTGTTGTGCAGATGACACTCAGCTATATCTTTCTATAAAACCACATGAAACTAATCAGTTAGTAAAACTTGAACCCTGTCTAAAAGACATAAAGGCCTGGATGACCAAAAACTTCCTGCTTCTAAATTCAGACAAAACAGAAGTTATTGTACTTGGTCCTAAACACCTCAGAAACTATTTCTGTAATCATTTAGTTACTCTGGATGACGTTGTCTTGGCCTCCAGCAAAACTGTGAGGAACCTTGGAGCAATTCCTTGCTGTTAGGATGTCCAAATTACTCATTAAAAACCTTGCAGCTGATCCAAAATGTTGCAGCAAGAGTACTGACGGGATTTAGCAAGAGATCATATTTCTCCAGTTTTAGCTTCTCTTCACTGGCCTCCTGTGAAATCAAGAATAGAATTTAAAATTATCTTGAGAACTTACAAAGTCCTACATGACCAGGCTCCATCATATCTTAGAGATCTTATAGAACCATATAATCCTAGCAGAGCACTTCGCTCTCAGTACGCTGGTCTACTTGTGGTTCCTAAAGTTTACAGAAGTAGAATGGGAGGTAGAGCCTTTAGTTTTCAGGCTCCTCGCCTGTGGAACCAGCTCCCAGTTTGTGTTTGAGGGACAAAACCCTCTCTAGCTTTAAGATTAGACTCGAAACATTCATTTTTGATAAAGCCTATAGTTAGGGCTGGCTCAGGTAGACCTGAACCAACCCTTAGTTATGCTGTTATAGGCCGAGGCTGCTGGGGGACCTCGTTACATGCTGAGCTTCTTTTCTTTCCTCCTACTCTTTAACTGACTCATACCTCACCATCTTTTTCTCTCCCATAGTTCCTTCTTATTGTCTGTTGTCTCCACTCAGTTCCTTCGCTCGTGTAGTTTTTGTTCTTTCTTTTCCAGATGTCACGTCATGGAGCTGCATGTCTCTGCTCTGTGCTTGTCGTCTCCACCAAAAGTTCTTATCTTCTATCTCTATGCTGTCCTGTCCTCTCTCTGCTCTCCTCTCACCCCAACCGGTCGAGGCAGATGCTCCGCCCACCTCTGATCCTGGTTCTGTTGGAGGTTTCTTCCTGTGAAGAGGGAGTTTTTTATTCCCTCTGTTGGAGGTTTTTCTCCCTTAAAGAGGAGTGTTTTTCCTCCTAGCTTATGTGGGAATTGTTGAATTGTTGGGTTTCTCTGTATAATATTGTAAAGTCTTGCTGTAAGGACTTTAATGTGTTAAGTGCCATGAAATAACCTGTGTTGTGATTTGGCGCTATATAAATAAAGTTGAATTGAATTGAATTGAATATGAGGCCTCTGGCAACTTTATCAAGTGGTCCGATTGTCTTGGGGTGTCCTTGCCTTACATTAGTCGTCCTGAATAATCAGCAACATGAGGCTGGTTATCAACACACTCAGTTAACTATTTTTTTTTCAAGCAACATGTCCCTTAAAGTTATACATAATTAAATATAATACAATCGTCATGATCAAAACAAAAAATCCACTAAGGAAATGTTTTATTGTTTTATTATTTTTATTTTATTATTATTATTTGATAGATGCAAAAAAAGTGATATTTGTAGTGAAATGTATACAATATAATAATTTACCTACTTCTGAATAACAAGCTTTAGAAACTGTGGTGAGGCTAGGCGCTTATTATAGTGTATCTTTTTAGTATAACATTTTATAAAAAAAAAAGTTATATTTTGGACTGATTATGAACATTGTCAATCTTTTTAAATTATGTAGTCAAAGTCAAATTGGGGAGAAAAGAAACAGTAGTAATGTGATGTATTGAAGGTCCTTTCCAAACTCAAACTAAAAATGAAAATATGACAGTTTTGTGTGTTGCTATGAGTAGAAATAACTGAAATTAACTGTTCAACATTCAACTCCTATTTGTCTGTCCTAGTCCGTCCTCGTCGTTTAGTTTTGTCTTTGTATCCCTTCGGCCCAGTGCCCCGGCTGGCATCTCTCCTCGTGTGCACTTTATTCCGCTACTGATCCCACTCCTCTTTCTGAATCTTCGCTCCTGGTTTAGAGTCTCCCTTAGTGTCTCAGTGGCTCCACGATGCCTCTCCAGCCTGTTCCTGGGCAGGTTGACACCATCTCTCCAATTCCTGCTTCTGGGGGGCTGGTCTGTGACACACCACCAGTTTTTAGTCTTTTAGTTACAAGTCTTCCATGTGTTCCAATCCAACTCTGAATCTATCCCTATTTGAAGATACAGACTTTCAGAGGTAGATAATTGGAAGTAGTAAAAAATAAATGTCAGACCTGGGATTGAATGAAAAAAAGTAATCACATGTTGAATATATAGTTAAGGAAGGATGTTTGCCCTTTGTCATGTTACACTCACGCTGCTATTAATTTCAATCAGAATGCATGTCAATATTTTCAGAACCAACAGAAACAACAGAACAAAGTTGTTCTGACCTTGCTGACTTTGATTTTGTAATTTGGTATTTGATAGTGTATCCCATGAGGTGTGGTCGTATGAATTGTATTTGATGTTAGTAAAAATGTTGGAAAAACAGTTATTCTCCAGGATCCAGATTTGACTTAGCTGACCCCACAGAGTCACCTTGCATATAACAAATGATACAGACACCTCACAATGACGGACCAGACACAGCTGAAGCCATATGAAGCTTGTCATAGGTCACTTCTAGAGGGTTATTTGTTGTTTATTTTGTATGAGGAGCACATGAATCTGTAGCTAAAGAACAGTGGAAGAAACCAAATGAAGTGCAAAATAGATAGTTTGGTTGGCCTTACAAACATGAGTGATCATCCACAGCCAGCACTTCTGCCAGCAATCTGTCGGCATACTTTGTGAGCAGACAAATACATTTCATGTTTTGTAATTTATTTTACTCAATGATATAATAAAAACACATTTACAGCACATGTTGACTTTTCATTCAAATAAGCACAGATAACATGCAGAGAAAAACACAATGCAAGAGCTAAGCAGCAATTATTATGCACAACTACTTTATGTTGAGTAGGTAATATTTTCAATGTCCACCATTAGTTTAGTGTGTCAGTACAACAATTATCACTAAACACAAAATAGAGCTAATGCAATTATCTCACGTCAGGTACTTTTTCATCAGTCACAGTATTTCCGAATTTTAAAATTAGGCATTTTGATTAATTATGGCACGATATAAAGAGTGAGGGAATATGCAAAGTTATTGTCATCCAGAGAGGAACATGAATGTCTGAAGCAAAGTTCAAGTGTTAAATAGTATATAAACTGACATGTCAATTGGAAAGTAAAAATGACAACCAGCTGGTGGCTCATGTTTGGTCCTGGGGGTCTGGATATTTCATGGCAATCTATCCTATAGCTATTGATATTTCATAGTGGACCAAAGCGTTGGGCTGAATTATCCATCCCTAAAGCCTTGCTGTTAGCATGACAAAATAAATAGTTTGAATTTGTTATTTTGACATTACTGTTGGGTAGCGATTGCAGGTGCAAACTTGTCAAAGGTGCAACGAACCTGTATCACTCAACTAAAAGAGGCTGTGAAAAACTGCTTTCCAACCTGGTAAAATGTTTATGACTTTGGTAATTTAATTTGGTAAATACAAATGCAAGGGCATCTGTTGGGCAGTTCTGACATAAGAGGAATGGATAATTAGAAGGTGTGTCACGGCCAACTTCCATCAAATTAGCTCCTACCATCCCCTTTAATACTGCTGTAGCAACGCATTGTCAGTTTTGTAATACTATAGCTGAAGAAGATGCAGACCGCCACCGTCAGCCAAACTCTGTGCAGAAGAAAACTGGGGGGCTTTGCTTCGTAATCACCGAATTTATAGTATTACAAGTGAGCCTACATAAATCTCAAAATTGCACTGGATAAATGAGTCTTTACAGGCACATTCCTTTTTATGACGTTCCACCCACCTTGGTGCTGCTGAGTTCAAGTTGAGCCACTAAAAAAAGCAACAAGCATAGAAAAAGCCCCTCATTTTGTGCCAAAATACAAATGCATCTCGATCTGTGCTTAAACCATCTTTGTGCTGATACAAAAAGAAGTCCCTACAAGTCCAAGAGATGAACATTTCAAATTATGCATGGACACATGGGGCTCTATTTTAACAAGCTAAGTGCATGGTCTAAAGCGGATGGCATTGATTTAGCAATTTAAAAGAAAATATGCTTTGTGTACAACAGAAATAAATGTAATTTTTAAAATTAATTAATCATTTATTTTTAACGATTTGTTTCAGAAGCATTTACCCTATATCCTACCGTGGCAGTGGAGGTTCACAAAAGAAAAGGAGGGAGAACAGAGAGTAGGGATGATAGGCAACAAAGATCTCAGCAGTTGGGTCACCATCATTTTTTTGTTTATATTTCAAACAATGTGCGATGCAAAATCATCCCTTTGATAGAGACACAGCAGAAATTTGCTGTTATTTCATAAATTGATTAGTCAGAAATGTTTTGTCACAGAGAAGCAACTAGCATCATCACAACTGTTAAGTTCTGTTGTTTATTTTGATATGCAATATGTCGGGGACGCAGTCAGGACTTCCTGACTTATCACCTATCAGAGTTTGAAAATAAAGAAATTAGTATCTTACAGACGTTTGCTCTGCCTTCCTGACTTTTGTATGTGACTATGATCATTACAAAGGGCCAGTTGCGCTATTTCTTTGATATGTGTTCCATATCTATGCACTGATGAGTTCATGAGTAATTCAAAAAAGAGAAGGGGGTGTGGAGATGAATGCAGTGCTGTATGCACATTGTGACTATACATACATTTTCTTGAAAATCTCAATTATTTTTCTTGTCAAAGCTTACTGCACAAACAAGCAACTACCATTGTTGGAATGGTCAAATTTAGCTTTTTTTTTATTTGATATGTGTGGCAAATGCTGTGATGAATACCTAAAGAGCAACCAACCAAGAAGAAGGGATATAAATTTGGACAAACTGTGCATCTGTCTGACTCTAAGGATTAAACAATGTGGGTGCTGGACGAGAAGATGACAACTGCATCATTCTGAAACTAGAAAATACATGTGCATTGAATTTAAGATGAGAGGCCTTAAACATCAAAGAGCTGGTAAGAGACAGTGGATGGTTTAGAATATTAGCTTCAGCAAGTTTCTGAAGGTCAATAACAAATGAGGAGTGGTGACAGTTTATCTGTGGGTTGTGTATGAATGTGAGTCTCAGTCAAAGGGGGTAGGAGGTACTGGGTGCTGTGGCTTTGAGCTCCTGAGTCACCCAGGCTCAGCAGAGAAAGGGTGAGAGAGTTTGTCCATTACTGCTTTCAGCTGTCCGCTTCCCTGTCACTGCCTCCACTGTTCAGTTCCATCTTCACTACAGAGCTGACCTTTTTCACCTGCTTCCCTAGTTGGTTGGCACCACAAATCCTAATGCCACCTCTCCAGCACATGACAGCAAAGAAGATGACATTAATACTACAGACTGGTAGAACCTCCATAGCAGTCTCATGCCCTCATTTTTCTCCAGGGGCTGGAGAATGTTGTCTGGTGGGAGGAGAGGGGCAGTGTCTGTCATGCTTCAGTCTTGTGTTGCCACAGGGAGGCATGCAGTTAGGCCTATGAAATCTGCTGTTATAAAGAATTCCGAGCCTGTTATTGGTGCATTTTATGCAACGGTCACCATTTTATCACCACATGAAAAAAAACAACATCAAAAACAAGGACAAGATTTTTTTCATTTAAGTTTTCAAGGCTTTGTAGTGCATTATATTAAAACAAATAAATATGAATCAAATAAAACAAAACAGAAGCAACTATACTTAAAGGAGGTTTCAGTCATATAAGCAAAGGCCAGCCTGCAAATAGAAAATCAGTCCTGAACTCTGGGCCATCATTTGACTCAGATGAACATCTGGATGTGAGAGCAGAAAAAAATGCGTATGTGAGGAAGTGGACCATAGTGGCAGCCATCACACAACTCACCTTAAGACCTAAATTCTGTGTGGGAGTGGTTTCTAACCCCCAGTCAAAAGACATCTAATTGCTAATCTATAATCCTTTTAATGCGCTTTCGCCTTTTGCCGATTGATCCTTTTCCAACCGGAACAGCAGCACCGGGGGCTACATTAATCCTGTTATTGAAAGCCTGGAGTGTGGCTCTAGAAATCTAAATAGCTCTTTTACCCTTGTCACCCACACTCCCCACCCATCTGGTCCCCTGTTATTGTCTGTAATTGATAACCCTATCAAAATTAGACAAAAAGAACAAGACAACAAGGGCTTCATATAGCTGCAGAAAGGGAAATCTTCTCTGCATTGCTTCTGTTGACAAATCTGACCTTTTCATAGAGTATTACATCCGTCTATAAATACTGCCACTTTACCGTACCAAATACTGGGAACATAAGTAATTACATTGTTCTTTGTACCTCTTCCCTTGATTGCAATAACCTCGTGGAGTATCTAAAAACAATGTAACTTTTGTTTCAACTCATTTCACAATAAATAACTGAGCAAGACACAGAGTCTACGGCCTCTGTGGCTGTGCACATTGCTTTGCACTGAATGCTCATGAACGCATTCTGAGATGCTTATAATGGCATTTCTTACAAGTTGAGCAGGTATGTTTCTCATGTTCACTACCTTATTTTAATGTGTTGCCATGCAAATATTTTCTTCTAATGCCATTATTTTTGATATTTTTGATTCTTGAATGGAAATATTTCATAAATTGAAGATAACTTGTAATCATTGCCAGACATGAATTTGCAAGTCAAATTTTATGGAAGTACCTTCAATATTGCCAAGATTTCCAAGTCTCTCAAAACTACAAAGGAAACACATTTGTGCCAATGATTCATGATCTGGGAAACATGAATGTCAGCACAAGATTTCCCACCAGTTACAGAAAAAACTAGTCTACTCATCTTTTAAGGTTCAGAGTTTCACAGCAGGAAACTTTGACATGATGTGGAGAGGAGGAGATGGAGGCGGAGCCACAGACACCCACTACTTTAGCACCCACAGACATCCAATCATGTGCAGGGTGGATTCACTGGAGACTTTAAACTGTCTGTATGTGTGAATGTGAGCATGAAGGGTTGTATGTCTCCACCTGTCTCCATGTGGACTTCACTGTGGACATTGTAATCCACAGTGAAGTGAACACAATCAGTTCTGCTGATGGTCTTTTTATAATCAATCATATTACTGATCTGTTGCCAATTAACCTCAGTAGCTGTGAGCTGTTCAACCAGGTGGTTTATTTTGGCATTACACAACTTTTCCAGTTTTTTTGTTGAACCTGTCACAACATTTTTGAAACGTGTTGTGGCTTTCAAATTCAAAGTGAGCATAGTTTTCATAAAACAACAACCATTTCAACATGTGATAATGCTTTCTATGGTCTATTTGCAATTAAACATGGGTTTATGTGATTTGCAAATCACGGCATTCTGTTTTTATTTACATTTTACAGAGCATCTCGTTTTTTGGGGAAACAAGGTTGTTCTCTTTTGAAACTATATTTTAAGTCTATAGTATTTGACTATAAGCATGAACAAAAAATGTTGTTCTTAAATATCTTCCAACAATTACATTTCTTAAAATGTTCCATGGCACATGCACCCCTATTACCAGTGACCTGCCCTGCATTTGACACTCTTAATCTCCCATCTGTATAATTGAATACCTCTTCCAGTGCTTAGTTCATTAGCCAGAAAGTTTATAGAGCTGGTTTACAGAGGTTGGCAGGATGTGTGTTTAAAGAAAGAATAGAAGGAGGAGAATGAAAAAGGTCATAAAGACAAGGCCTGCAAGGCATTTGGCAAATAGAAGTGTGTACTTTAGCAGGTAATTAATTCTCATAGATTAAAATAGTGAATGTTTCATCAGACATTTTCCAAGGCCCTGAGGCAGTGCTCTGTTAGACATGTTCAATATTAATGAAATTGTTTTCCATGGTGTTATTGAACTTTAATAAGGATAACAAACAACCATTGAGAGGCCCTTATAACTGTCTTGAAAGGTCCTGAGTCCCTTGGGAAATGTATATAATTAAATATGTGGGTAACCATTATCTCTGTGGCAATTCAGTCTCACCGATGTACAGGTAGGTCTAATAGAATTTGGGAATGGCAGTGGAAGGGGGTCATACATTTGATAAACTTTGTCAAGATGCAGTAATTAGGGTGATTGCACTGATGTACTTTCATTATACGGGCATCCTATTTTCAATAATGATTATCTGTGACCAAAATAGGTACTTTCAATTCAAATTTCAATTTTAGATATATTAGCCCCAAATCACAACACAGGTTATTTCATGGCACTTAACACAAGTCCTTACAACATCATTTTACAGCATTATACAGAAGAACCCAACAATTCAACAATTCATGTGTAAGCTAGGAGGGAAAAATTCCTCTTTCAGGGAGAAAAACCTCCAACAGAGGGAAGGAAAAACTCTCTTTTGACAGGAAGAAACCTCTGACAGAACCAGGCTCCGAGGTGGGCGGCCATCTGCCTTGACCGGTTGGGGTGAGGGGTTTTTAAGCGATAACCAATTGTTTTATTCAAATTCCCCAAAATTAAATTCATGTATAAACCTGCAATATTTTAGATTCTAGAAAACATTTCAATATTTAAGGTTGAGTTTTGGACAAAATGGTGTAAATGTTACACAATTGTAGAAATAAAAGAGAATGAAATCTTGAAATGTGATTTGATACAAATCAACATTATTATTAACTCTGCAGTTTACCATAGTGCTCCAGAGTTGTTGTTTTTTCCTCTTTAGCTCATACTTTTGGTTTTAAAGCACCACAAACCTTGCTGTCATGAATAAATGTTTCCCTTCACAGCAAGCACTTCCTTTCAGCATAAGTGCTCTTATAAACCCACTGACAGTGGGTAACTGTACACTACCCACCCAGCACCAAACAGCAGATGGTAAAAGTCAGCAACTCAGTGGTGAACAAAATGGAGCATTTAACAGTGATACATCCAGATATATATTTTTTGTGGTGGAGTCTAAAACAGAGCTAAAATTGTGGGGCTTTAGTCAAGATTCTAGACTGCAGTGTGAGACAAGTCTAAGTCAGAGCAGTTTCACAAATGGAGCTCAGTGAAAGGTGTCCATTCTTAGTTCTCTCTTGATCTATCTCTGCTACTTCTAATCAGCGGAGTATGGGTGTTCCCGGTAAACCAATCAGATTTTACCATCACTTCAATCTGCCTATCATGGATTGACCACTAATCATAAGGTTGGCAGTTTGATACCTGGTCCTCCTGTCCACATGCCTACGTGTCCCTGGGCGAGACACTGAGCTCTCAGTTGCTCCTGATGGCAGGTGAGCATCTTGCATGTCAGTTTTTCCACCACGGGTGTGTGAATGCGTGTGAGTGGGCGGAAGAATGTGAGGTAAACTATAAAGCTCTTTGAGACTGATACAATTATAAAGCGCTGTACAGGGGCAGACCATTACAGTTCTCAGGGTTTAGGGTGGACATTGAGATTATGTGTGACCCTTGAAACTACACTGGGGTTTTTATACAGTTTTTGGTCCTATATGCAAATTTCCAGAAGTGGTTATCCCGACCAATTATCCATCACGGCCATTTATAGACCTCTCCATGAAAATGTTTCTGTAGACGTTTGAGCTTTTTTGTTGTGAAAAATGCTCCTCTTTTACAATTTATAAAATGCCAAAAAGTACAAATACAAAGCACACCTTCACTTCACTTTCACCCTTTGAAAATGTCATGCAAATACTAATGCATCATCTTGCTCAGTCAGTCAGATAAGGCTTAGTAACTAATGTGTTCTGCAAAAGAAAAAGGGGAGACAGGCTCTTGCTGATGAGAAATATGACAGATGAAGCGGGTAACACATATGTACAGATGTTTGTCTCCCTGTACAGAAGCCATTGGAACGTGAATTCAGCGGAACTTGTGCATTGTGGTGGAGACTTTCAAGGACCTCTATCAAACAACCTTATTATAGTATTTAATTTATTCTTGGTTTTTAACTGTCAAATTTTAATGGC
The DNA here is from genome assembly GCF_029030835.1 of Brachyistius frenatus. Classification (NCBI taxonomy): domain Eukaryota; kingdom Metazoa; phylum Chordata; class Actinopteri; family Embiotocidae; genus Brachyistius; species Brachyistius frenatus. The sequence continues at coordinate 849,132 of NW_027210737.1, forward strand.
TTCCAGAGTTTCCGTAATTACTTTATTTTTGGTTACCTATGTATGTACTGTATGTCTCTTCAGCAGTTTCTCAAATAACAACAAAAGAAGCAGGAAGAGAAGACATCCTAGTGAAGTAACCATCGTTTCCAAACTGAGGTGAACCTGTTTTTGTGATGTGTAATTCCATGTAACCCTGTGTCTTTCCTGACCTTTTCCAAAACCTTGCAGGAAGAGACAAGCAACAATTTGGAGAGGAGTTGTAATGGCCAGTGTTTAGCTGTGAAGATTCAGAAGTGATTAATGAAAACTAATATTTCATGGCAATTAAAATGATTAAAGCTGCAGGGGTTTTCGTTGTTAGTCTGAATTGCTGCAGGAATAAGGTGGCAACAAAGCTAAGGAGCAAATTGCATTAGTAAGTTGAGAAGAACTGTATTAAAATGCAAATGTACAGCTGTTAATAGTTCTTCAAAAACCAATAATCCCCTACAGTCAGTCATGTGTCAAAATGGTTAATGGAAAAAATATCCCAGAGGCACGCAAGGTCCTTTTTCCATTCCGCTTTTGATTAAAGCAGAAATTCTGTTCAGGGAAAACCGTGGTTTAGGTCAGTATGGGATTGGCAAGGATGGCTTAATGTGGGCAGGATCCCAAACTCATTGTTCTGATGCCCCGATTTCACAGATATATCTTCTCATGGAAAGAACTCTTATCATGAACAAGAGGACAGGAGGCTGCATATCAGTTCTGCAGTTATTACTAGCATTCATCATCACATAGCAGAGTAAGACACAACCTGTGCTGAGAAATGTTGACTTTAAATTATCATATGTGCTGGTAAATGGAGAGGGAGGTGGTTAAAATGTTCCAATAGTAAGACTGATACAAAATCATGCTGTTTTACAATTATAAGCATTCTAAAGTCATGTGAATGAAATTTTTATTGACAGCAGAGGAAAACATTATTTAACGATTCGGCAAATAAAAAGGTAAATTAAATAACTGTCTCGACAGTGGGTCATATTCTATTTTATTGAAAAGTCTATCTTACTTGCAAAATGTGGTATTCATAGTGTAAAACAACTTTATTTCTCTCATCTTAGCTTTCATGTAGTATATCATCCTTAAGGTCTTTACACACTGGGGTGCAATGAATAAACATGAAAAATCCTCGCCGGGAATATTTTGGATCATTGGCAGAGATGCAAATTTGCTTTGTTTGTTTTTTTCAAAAGACAAAAAAAATATTTTAAAAAAAATCAGCATAGCTGGTATTGAGGTATTAGAATATATCACAGGAGAAGGAAACTTTAAAACTGTCATAAACATGTGCCCCTTTTTCTTTTAAACTAACAGAGATGCTCTAATGTGATGGTTTGGTTGCACATTAGTCAGTCATGGTACAGGCAGCTGGACAGACCGTCAGGGAGCCCATCTGAGAGAACAGGAATTTGGGAATATCTGGCGTTCTGACCTGATGATACAGCTGATCCAACCAACAATTCAATTCAGTTTTATTTTAAGTGTAAATTCACTATACAACATGGTCTCAAAACACTTTACAATCACAAAACAACTTACAGCAAGAGAACAAAATAACACATAAACACTTTAAAAAAAATTAGTGTTTCTAAAAAAGTCTTAACCTATGACTAAGGGATGATTCAGGGTCCCCTTAGCCAGCCCTAACTATAACTTGATCAAAAAGGAAAGTTTTTAAGTTTAATCTTAAGGCTAGAGAGGGTTTCTGCCCCTCAAACCCAAACTGGGAGCTGGTTCCACAGGAGAGGAGTCTGAAAACTGAAGACTCTGCCTCCCATTCTACTTTTGAAAAGTCTGGGAACCACAAGCAGGCCAACGTTCTGAGAGTAAAGTGCTCTGTCAGGATGATATGGTTCTTTAAGATCTCTGCGATAAGGTGGTGCCTGGTCACGAAGCGCTTTGTAAGTCAGCATGAGAATTTTTAATTCTATTCTTAATTTTACAGGAAATCAATGAAGAGAAGCTAAGATAGGAGAAATATGATCTCTCTTGTTAAATCCTGTCAGTACTCTTGCTGCAGCATTTTGGATCAACTGCAGGGTTTTTAATGAGCAATCTGGACATCCTGATAACAAGCAATTACAATAATCTTAAAAATGATAACATTTTGGATGAGTTAAGAAGTAAAAAATTCCAGGTCATCATGGCCTTTATGTCTTTTAGAATTGTTTTCAGTTTTACTATCTGATTTACCTCATTGGTTTTCATACAAAGATATAGTTGGATGTCATCTGCATAACAATGGAAGTTCATGCAGTGTTTCTGTCAGGATTTCTCGTCTGTCTCTGTGGTCTCTGTTTTGTCTGTCATGTGTTCTTGTTTTGGTCTGCGTCTGGAGGGTGTGGACTCGTTCACTGCTCACCTCCAGACACCTCCTACATTCACAGATAATCAGGTGTGCACAGCTGTCTTTCATTCCAGTAATCATCACCTGGCAGTGTATGAACCCTGGTCCTGCATTCCACCTGCATCAGTCCGTACAATACCCTCACCTGGTATTACGTTGTGGTCCTGTAAGTCAGTTTGCATATGTTTGCAATTCCGGTTCTGACCCTCCTGTCTGTCTCCCACCTGCTGTAGTTTCTACCAGCATGCCTGCCTGCCTGTAATCCTGTGATCCTGCCTATTGTCCTGTGTCGGTCCACTGGTACCATACAGTCGATCCTGTTTGCTCTCCTGTGTCGGTCCACGGGGACCCCACAGTCGATCCTTGCCTGTTATCCTGCGTCGGCCCTTGTGAGCCACACTGTTGATCCTGCCTGCTTTCCTGTGTCGGTCCACGGGAGCCACACAGCTGATCTTGTCTGCTATCCTGTGTTTTGGAAATAAAACATTCTTACCTGAAGTCCTGCTGTTGGCCGTGCTGCATTTGGGTCCGCTCACACCGCATATCGTGACGGAAACAGTTCGCGGTGTCAAAATAAAGTTTCAAGATAAGAGCGTCATAACCATATTGTCTCTATCCGTGAAGAATTCGCAACAACCAGAGTGGCTTACATATTATCGTATTGCTTCCTGTATGCTGCTGTAGCGAAAAAATGTCCCCTCGGGGATTAATAAAGTAACTACCTAACCTACCTAACCTTACATGGTGGGGTTGCTGCGTGTCAAGGCCTTGGTCTGGACCGAGGCCACGCTCAGCCGAAATGACTCAATCACATACACCAATACACCAACTACAGAAGGTGTTTGATCATCTCAGTTACGCTAGTGACGTGGTGAAGCGTCTGCTCCATCTTCGCCATGGTTCCACCAGTGTGGCTGAATTCTCGGTGGACTTCCAGATTCTGGCGGCAGAGTCCGGATGGGACGAAATTGTCTTAAAAGGTGTGTTTTTAAATACTCTCTCGGATTGGGTAAAAGATGAACGTGCGGTGCAGGATGAACCCAATTTCCTAGATGAACTGATTTCCCTGTCCATCAGACTAGATAATCAGATAAGAGAGCGTCAGAGGGAGAAGAACTACAGATCCCACACTCCAACTCCTCCGATGCTCTCTGTTTTTGAATACCTTGACGACATCCTGATCGACTCTTCATGCTCCCAAGAACACCGCCACCATGTCCGCCTCATCCTACAACAACTCCTAGAAAACCAGCTGTTCGTAAATGTTGAAAAAATGTGAGTTCCACGTGCCCTCAGTGCAGTTCCAGGGGTACATCCTGGACAAGGGACAAATTAGAATGGATCCAGAAAAAAGTAAGAGCTGTAACAGAGTGACCCAGTCCCACAAACTGAAAACAACTGCAGAGGTTCCTGGGCTTCGCCAACTTCTATCGGCGGTTCATCAAGGACTATAGCAGGATTGCCGTGCCCCTCACCAGACTCACCTCCTCGAAAGTGACCGTCACTTGGACCCCTGAATGCGGCCAAGCTTTCTGGATCCTAAAGGAACATTTTCCCTCGGCCCCCATCCTCACTCAGCCTGACAAACCTCCCCAATTCATCCTGAAAGTAGACGCATCAGATACAGGAGTGGGGGCTGTGCTGTCACAACACTCTCTTTCAGACTCCAAGCTCGGTCCCTGCGCCTTCTTCCCTCCGCCGACTAACCCCTGCAGAACATAAATAAGACATGGAAAACCAAGAGCTGTTGGCCATCAAGCTAGCTCTAGGGGAGTGGAAGCACTGGCTAGAGGGGGCAGCGCATCCTTTCATTGTCTGGACAGATCATAAAAATCTAGAGTACAGCAAAACTGTGAGGAACCTTGGAGTCATCTTTGATGAGGACTATAGCCACCATATAAAGCAAATCTCCAGAACTGCCTTCTTTCATCTACGTAATATTAATAAAATCAGGAAAATCCTTTCTCAGCGTGACGCAGAAAAACTCATTCATGCGTTTGTTACTTCTAGGCTGGATTATTGTAATTCCTTGCTGTTAGGATGTCCAAATTACTCATTAAAAACCCTGCAGCTGATCCAAAATGCTGCAGCAAGAGTACTGACGGGATTTAGCAAGAGAGATCATATTTCTCCAGTTTTAGCTTCTCTTCACTGGCTTCCTGTGAAATCAAGAATAGAATTTAAAATCCTCTTGATGACTTACAAAGCTCTACATGACCAGGCTCCATCATATCTTAGAGATCTTAAAGAACCATATAATCCTAGCAGAGCATTTCGCTCTCAGTACGCTGGTCTACTTCTGGTTCCTAAAGTTTCCAGAAGTAGAATGGAAGGCAGAGCCTTTAGTTTTCAGGCTCCTCTCCTGTGGAACCAGCTCCCAGTTTGTGTTCGAGGGGCAGAAACCTCTCTAGCTTTAAGATTAGACTCAAAACGTTCCTTTTTGATAAAGCCTATAGTTAGGGCTGGCTCAGGTAGACCTGAACCAACCCTTAGTTATGCTGTTATAGGCCAAGGCTGCTGGGGGACATCGTTACATGCTGAGCTTCTTTTCTTTCCTCCTACTCTTTAACTGACTCATACCTCACCATCCTTTTCTCTCCCATAGCTTTTTCTTATTGTCTGTTGTCTCCATTCAGTTCCCTCGCTCGCGTACTTTCTGTTCTTTCTTTTTCAGATGTCCCGTCATGGAGCTGCATGTCTCAGCCCTGCGCTTGTCGTCTCCACCAACAGTTCTTCTCTTCTATCTCTATGCTGTCCTTTTCTCTCTCTGCTCTCCTCTCACCCCAACCGGTTGAGGCAGATGGCCGCCCACCCCTGAGTCTGGTTCTGTCAGAGGTTTCTTCCTGTTAAGAGGGAGTTTTTCCTTCCTTCTGTTGGAGGTTTTTCTCCCTTAAAGAGGAGTGTTTTTCCTCCTAGCTCATGTGGAAATTGTTGAATTGTTGGGTTTCTCTGTATAATATTGTAAAGTATTGCTGTAAGGACTTTAATGTATTAAGTGCCATGAAATAACCTATGCTGTGATTTGGCGCTATATAAATAAAGTTGAATTGAATTGAATTGAAACGGCCAAGCGTCTGAACTCCCGTCAAGCCTGCTGGTCATTGTTTTTTGCACCTTTTTAACTTCATCACCTACCATCCTGGTCATAAGAATACAAAACCAGATGCTCTATCACACCAGTTCAATCTAGACGACGACAACACGATTCATGACACGATCAGCCCATCCTCCTGTGTGTTGGGGCCTCTCACCTGGGAGGTGGAGTCCGCGCTGCATGAAGTGCAGTGGACTCAGCCGGATCCTGGAGGTGGACCACAAAATTGCCTGTTCGTAACACCAACAGTCCGCTCCCAGGTTCTCTAATGGGCTCATGACTCCTGTGTCTCTTGCCACCCAGGAGTTCATCAAACTGTCAACATGGTTTAGCCGGGCCTTTTGGTGGCATTCATTGGAAGCTGATGTATACGCTTATGTTCTTGCCTGTTCAGTCTGCGCTCGAGGAAAAACATCTCATAGGCCCCCTGCTGGACTTTTGTAACCCCTGCCTACCGCCCTCCTGTGTATATTGTCTGTAGCCTCATGGATGTCTGCCGCCAAGGTCATGGTTTTCAGTATCTGGTGGACTGGGAGGGTTACGGACCAGAGGAACGCTGTTGGGTTCCCCATTCTCGGATTATGGACCCTACCATGGTGCGTGAGTTCCACCGCCTACACCCCAATATGCCTGGCAGTTTGCCTGGAGGCTCTTGTTGAATGGGGGGGGGGTACTGTCAAGATTCCTGTCTGTCTCTGTGGTCTCTCTGTTTTGTCTGTCATGTGTTCTTGTTTTGGTCGGTGTCTGGAGGGTGTGGACTCATTCACTGCTTACCTCCAGACACCTCCAACATTCACACCTAATCAAGTTGGCACAGCTGTCTCTCATTCCAGTAATCATCACCTGGCAGTATGTGAAGACCAGTCCTGTACTCCACCTGCGTCAGTCCGTACAATACCCTCACCTGGTACTACGCTGCAGTCCCGTAAGTCAGTTTGCATATGTTTGCAATTCCTGTTCTGACCCTCCTGTCTGTCTCCCGCCTGCCGCAGTTTCTACTGGCGTGTCTGCCAGCATGTGATCCTGTGATCCTGCCTATTGTCCTGTGTTGGTCCACTGGTACCATACAGTTGATCCCTGCCTGCTATCCTGTGGCGGTCCACGGGCTCCATACAGTCGATCCTGCCTGACGTTCTGTGTTTGTTCTCAGGAGCCACACAGCCGATCCTTTTTGCTATCCTGCGTTTTGGAAATAAAACTGTAACGGTCGCCTGTTACTACGGTGGTTTCCTTTGGTACAAATCACACCCACATGCACCGGTATAGTTCAATTGGCTTAATTTTACCAGTTTTCTAACACAGCGTGTGCGCTCTGCTGCTGCGCCTCCGAATGCACGCCATGTCCATCTCTCTGTCTGTCTGAGCGGGAGAGGAATTCGGCCACGGTCATCTGTGCCCCCAGCCTATGGACCACTTTGAAGTTAAAAGGCTGTAAAACCAGGTACACAGTGATCCGGCCGATAGTATATTTCATGCGGTGGATCCATTGGAGTGGAGCGTGGTCCAAACAGAGGGTGAATGGGCATCTCAGGCAGTAGTAACACAGGGAGTTGACTGCCCACGGGATGGCAAGGCACTCCTTTTCTACAGTGCTGTACCCGGCCTCTCTCTCCGATAGCTTCCCGGTTGATGTACAGAATTGGGCGGTCAACCCCCCATACCTGCTGGGACAAAATGGCCCCCGGTCCCCTGTTCGAACCGTCAGTCTGCAGGGTAAAGGGAAGAGAGAAGTTAGGTGTGTGGAGGAGTGGTTCCCCACAGAGAGCCTGTTTCACCCTCTCAAATGCCAACTGGAACTGCTCCGTCCACTGGACCAAATCTAAGGCACCTTTTCGGGTGAAGCCGGCCAAGGGACTGGTCAGATCCGCAAAGCTCGGGATGAACCGTCTGTAATAACTCGCCAGCCCCAAAAACCGCCTTACCTCTTTTTTAGTCTTAGGCGATAGCAGCAGTCTTGTCCACCTGAGGAGGCACCTGGTTGGTCCAGGAGTTCGTCGACCCAGGGCATTGGGTAAGCATCAAATTGTGACAGATCATTCACCCTGCGATAGTCCTCAGAACCATATAGATCCATCCTTCTTGACAACAAGAACAATGGGGCACTGTCTCCAGCATAGCAACCAATTCCCTCTGAACAACTTTTCTAGGTAAGGTAACCTGTGGGGTCGTGACAGCACCGTCACGCCCGAAGGAGTCTCAATTTGGTGCACTATGAAGTTCGTGCGAGGAGGGAGAACACGTGCAGCAAATTGCTTTTGTAACTGGGCAACGTCTGTTCTCTGGGTCCCGGATGGGCTTAACAAGGGAGCGAGGCAGGATTGGTGGACTTTGAAACCTCTGGCCCCAGCTCCTCTCTCCACTGACACAACGGACACCAGAAAAACAGACTCCGCCTCTCTCCATGCTTTTATGAGGTCAAGGTGGTAGATCTGCGTTGCTCCACCCCTGTCAGAACGCACCACCTCATAGTCGACATCCCCCACTTGCCGTGTCACCACAAAGGGCCCTTGCCACTTGGCGAGGAGTTTCGAGCTGGAAGAAGGAAGCAATACAAGTACTTTTTCTCCTGGTGTAAATTGCCTCTGTTGTACAGTCGTTGTTGACGTTCCTGGGCCTGGAGAAAATTTGCGTGTGATATCTGTCCCAGTGTGTGGAGTTTTTCTCGCAGGTCTAGGACGTATTGAATTTTGTTTTTACCGGGGCTCGGACTGTCCTCCCAGTTTTCTTTAAGCAGGTCGAGAACCCTCCGTGGTTTCCTGCCAGGGTAAAGGCGGTCTCCAGCACCGGATCGTGGTGGCAGCGGACCCACGCTGACCTTCTGGCCGGCAGACCCTCCACAAATTTCTCGATGACCACCTTGTCTGTCACGGCCTGCACCCTTCCTGTGCTCCTCGGTTGCAGCCACCTGGCCGATGTGTCCTTTAGCTGCTGCGCATACGAAGGGCCGGTCCTCAGGCCCCAGCCTGGTTTGGCGGAAGCTCCTCCGATGACCTTCCGGGGAAAGGCCCAGCTGGTCCATTATGGCTTTCTTTACATCCGCGTAGGTATGTCTGGCTGCCAGGGGCAGCCTCACGGCCGCCGTCTGTGCCTCCCCAGCCAGGAGTGGCAAAAGCCACACCGCCCACTCTGCTGCATGCCAGCCACATTTCTAAAAATGACTGTACATCATCCGCTGGAGTCATTTTGTGTAGAACCACCCCCGCCAATGGAGAGGGAGCCAGCGCCGGGCGGAGCTGCAGCCGACCGGGCCGCGAGCTGTTCCAGTGCGCGGACCTGCCTCTCTGCCTGGGCCTGAAGTGCCCCTAGGAGCTACCTGTTGGCCTCCGCTTGGCCGCAATCCCCCCCAGCATTTGTCCCAGTGCAATGACCAGCAGTGCCGGCATCTCCGATAGCTGCCCATCTGAATCCATGTGCCATGCCCCCACTTTGAGTGCCAGTGCAACACTCGTCTGTTACTACAGTGGGTTCCTTTGGCACAAATCACACCTTCCAGCACCGGTATAGTTCAATCGAATTTATTTTACCAGTTTTTTAACACAGCCACAGTGTGTGCACTCTGCTGCCGCGCCTCCGAGTGCACACGCCAAGTCCGTCTCTCTGTCCGTCTGTGTCTCCATCCTCCCCTCCGGTGTACCTCTGCTGGTTTTTATGGGAAGAGAGACAATCAGTAATCGGGCTCAGCTGGGTTAATTAAGCCTCTTCCCGGCACCGTTCCCTGAACCACTCCCACACACTGTACCCTCTGCAGCTGAACCAAATCACACCCCACTACCACAAAAACATTCTTACCTGAAGTCCTGCTGTTGTCCATGCTGCATTTGGGTCACACTGAGCCTTGTGGAACTCTGAAACTAACTCTTGTTTGCCTGGAGTAGTACTTGATGACATGAACAAATTTAAATGTACCTGATAGATACAATTTAAACCAGGATTTTTAAATTTTTTTGAACATATGCTCTGCCTGCAATGTGAAAGTTGTGAGGGTGGTTGGCACATTGCTATTAATCCATGCTTCAAGTGCTGCATCTGAATAATGTTTCTCCTTAGCCAAAACTTGGGCCGTTACAATTAAAATGCATATTATGATTGGTTGACGTCTTTATTCATGGTACGAAAGCACAGCAACATCAATTATGTCATGCTGTATATATTAATTTATAATTTACTGTAAAAAGTGTCAGGATCCCTGTCTCACCCTTTGTTTCCCCCGATCTCCTCTCCTCATGTGTTCTGTAATTCCCCTGTTTATTGTGGTGTGGCATGTGCTTTGTGTTTTGTCTCTCCACCACCTGTCTCCAGACACCTCCCATGGCCACGCCCCATAATTAACCTGCACAGCTGCTGACAATCCAGCTCATTACCACGTGGCACTATATCAACCCTGGTCCTGCACTCCTGGGTTGTCAGGTCGTTACGTCTACTCACCCGCAACCTGTCATCAAACCTGCAATCTACCTGACCTGACCTGATTTGTCCCCTCGTCTTGCCTTGGACTTACCTGATGCCCTGCCTGCTGTCCTGTGTCGGTCCACGGGTTCAACACAGTCGATCCTGTCCGGTGTAGGTCCACGGGGCCACTCAACTCGGTGTGGAGTACACCTAATGTTTTGGACTAGCCTGCTCCTTCCAGAGTCCCGCCTCTGGTTCCTCCACGTCTGCCTCATGGCTGTTCCACCAGTGTGTTTCGGACCATCCACTCAAACTCCATCTACAACTCTTGTTAATAATAAAACATTTTATTTTATTCTCACCATCTACGCCTCTGATCTACTATTGGGTCCTTTCCTGAACTCCTGTGACAAAACGATATCCTTTTTCATGCCAAATAATTAAGTTCACATTAGGCTTATGAAAAACTAGATCAATACTATCTCAATACTAAAGTGCTGGACAAACAAGAAGACAACATGTTGATTTTTGTCTGTATGTGTTTGTGAATCTTAGCCTAAGGGGAGATATTAGACGAAAAATTTCAGAATCCCAAAATTGAGAGGGCTCACATGGACAGCTTGGTACAATTTCTTCTTTGGGCCACCTTGTGGGCTTTTCTGCAGCTAGTTAGAGGTAAACTCCAACAAAAACCTAAAACTTCAAGATGAAATAGTCTAGTTGGCTCTAAAGAGTTTGCACCTTCTTGGTGCTTCATGGTTGTGTTTAGCTTTGTTCTTAGCCAGATTGGAAAAACAGCTGTGAGGTCCATTAGTGACCTAGTTTTATAAATGTGTGCATATTTTATGTCTCTTACTTTAACACAACATTTCAAAGCCTGCAACGTACGTTAAAATAACATTAACTTCATTTGTATGTTGTAGGCAGTGGCAAAAAAAGTATTCAAATCCTTTACTAAAGTAAAAGTAATACAGGAATGTAAAAATACTACATTACAAATAAAAGTCTTGCATTGAAAATCATAATGAAGTAAAAATGAAATAAGTATTGGCAGCAAAATGTAATTGAAGTATTACAGTAAAAGTACTGGTTTGGTCCCCATGACTGATACATTATTGTATATGGCATCATTAGATATCTAATACTAAAGCATCGGTATATAAGCAGCATGTTACGGTTGTAGCTGCTGCAGCTAGAGCTAGATTGAACTAATTTGTATAGAGAAGTATAAGAAGTTTGATACGGAAACCTGTTTTCAGAATTTTTAACTTCCTCAATTTTTGATTATGGTAAGATATTCCACCGCTTAAATACTCATTGGAATAAAACTAGTAACGTTTCAGAAGTTTTTTATCTGTCCCTTTTTCTTAACTTCCTGATTTGGTCATGTTTCCTAATTTCTATGCTTCTAGTGTGTGAATGTTGTTAAACGGCTTCTTCTTTGTCTGTTTTGTGGTTATTGTTGTTATTTTGTACTTTGTGCAGCTCCTATTTATAGCATAACTATTTCACATACTCTGTGTATAGGGTGACCACCTCTCAACAAACCAAATGTGGGACAAAGTGTATGTTTGTGTTGGACAAAGTGGGACATGTTACCAAGGCTTAAGAGGTAATCTGAAGTTTTGATATGTCTATCCTATTTAAATAAAACAATAGACTTTGACAATAGACAGGTCAGGCTGTTAACATGTGAAGGACTAAACAAATGGATTTCATTCGAATGTAACTTTCCAAAATCCCACATGAAATGAACACAGTAAGAATAAAAGAAGGTAAAGTTTGACAGTAAATGGTTTTCTGTGGTGCAGCTCACCACAACAGTCTACTGAGCTGTATGGTTGGGATGCTGCACATCAGGCAGCAGTTATTTTAGCTATTGTTTCCTCATCTTTCTGAGATGTATGTATCCACAGTTTGGTATATCTCTTTTTACACCACACATTCATAGTGACACTCAATACTGTGTTGCTTCACGATGTGAATTTAAGACAAAAGAAGCAAAATCCTCTGAGAATGTCTTTCTACCGTCTTAATCCAGTTATAAGGTGTCCCAGCCGCTTCATTTCCTTTTCGTTCTGCTAGTTTACTTCACATTCTGCAGCTCAGCTTGTGACTCTGTGGTCACATTATGATGGCAGCAAAGATGGAGACAGACGAACCTACACTGGACCCACGTATAAACAGTCTGACTGACATCAAACATCTCAATGATAACAGCCTTCCTGCTTTCTTCACAGCCGTTAGACAAAATACAGATGTTAGACAAGTTTCTGTCCCGCGGTGTTTACTAGAAATAAGAGACAATCATGATGTGGGACATTGTCTTCATACTTGGGACAAGACATAAAAATGCTGTGTATTCCACAAAGTGGGACACCTTGTCCCACAGGTGGAAGAGGGACGGAAGAGGGAGGGACTGAGATGACAGAGGGACAGAATAGGTGTGTTACTCTGTCATTCACAAACTCTGAAACCAGGAAAAGATGTGAAAGTCACAAAGGACTGTTGGATAAAGAGACACTGGACTGCATCTGAATCCTTATTATGGACACTAATAACAGGCCGAGAATGTGTTCATCTGCTGAGTTACAACTGTTCCTGTTAATCAGTGGACATTTTGTCTCACCTGGGCCCGTTGCATTTATTACGGCTGCTCCAGTATCTGGAGACGTCCCACTGTTGTCTTGTTCTGTTGTCCATCATCTTCCGCAGCATTGAACTGGAGATCCTGCGGTAGAAGGCAGCACGTCGTACCTGCAGTTTGTTCATTGTCCACAAACTGCAGCTCTCTTTTCTTAGATGTAGCTTTCTGCTGTGTGTTTGGTTGCATTGCTCTTCATGCTGTCTTCACCATGAACCTGCTGTTGGGAGATGTTGTTCAGACCAGTTGGAAATGTTTCCTGACACTTCCGAAGCCCAACTTCTAGTGTTCTGCTGTGACATCATCAGATTCTCTTCTGTGACAACATCAGATTATCTTCCTTTAATCTCTAGGGCTATATCTATAGGTTCCTACTTGATGCACATGTTTTAGTAATGTTCTGGCCTGGTTTGGTTATATATTGGTCATCATTTGCCTATACACTGATGGTATTTAGTTTATACGTACACTATCCCATGTTAACAAATCCCGGCAGGTTTGTTAAAAGTGAGTATTAAGGGCAAACGTTTGGAGAAAGCTTCTTAATGAGGACAGCTATAAAAGCATCTCACAGACCTTCAATGAACACACAAACCTGGCATCCACTTTAATTACTGATAAGTTGTGAGCCAGCTAAAGGCAGCGGATTTCCCTCCCCCAGAGGCTCTAATCTGTTTAAAGCCGACTGCTGATCCTAACTGCCGAGTCGGAGGATTCGATGGCAGGTGCCACTGTGAAGTCCCAGAACAGACGCTATCACTCTCATATCCCAATCTCCATATTTCCCAGGGACTGAAATACAAGTATGCCTCTGTGTCCAACTTTTTGGCACACTCAATTATTAGGATCTGCTCAATCACACATGGTGCTAAATCAGAGGACGGCCCAACAAGTAATTATAATCAGGCACTGAGCTCGTGTTCTGGGTCCTTTTTACTGAGGAGGCAATGTGGCACTTTCCAGAGACTATTTACACACTCTCTGTTTGTACACCACACATGTGAAATATGGAAGATGTGTAATTTGTCATAACGCATACCAAGGTCATTTATTTAGCCTAAAGAAAAATTTTATTTTACAGAATGGTGAAGATAACTGGCTTTACCTAGTTCATTGTACAATTAAAATATATTTACAAAACATCATTACACTGTAATAGATCACAAGGAAGTGAAAGTGTGTATTTAAATGTAGTAAAGTAGAAAAAGTCTGTCAATATTTTATAATACTGACCGATTGGGACTTAATTGTCACACAGTTTGGAAAATTGTGTAGGTTGCCATACAAGCTGCAGGATTGTAGATCTAGAATATATTTTTCTTAATTTCCTTATGGTCTTTTTCCAAACACCTTTACCATCTTCAGAGAAGTGAGAATTCTTAGTGTTTGTTTACTACGTTTGGTTTTGTTAAGTGTGATGATATAAAAGTGATGGATTCCAAAACTCTTTGTAATTGTCTTTGTAATGGAAATGTTGTTAGAAGACCTCAGTGAGGGAAAGTTTGGAATTAAGTGTGAAAGCTTGACTGAAAACTATGGTTTAGTACAACCTGTAATTGATTTTTGTTGCTCTGGCAGTCAATTACATTTATTAAGTTGACTCTTTATGATAACAAATATGAAAATAAACCAGTTGTAAAAAAACAGTGTATAAAGGGGATTTACCAATCTCCTGATAACTGTTATAGACCTGGTCAATACAAAACAAAAATAATTAGTTTCAAAGTAAAATTACTATTTAATATTATTCTATTTTATTTTATTGTATAGAATGTGGAAATTGTTTTTTTTCTGTTTTTTTTATATTCAATATTTTGCCCTGTACATGCCTCTGGAATGTAAAAATGTCCCTCTGAGGGATTAATAAATTATCTATCTATCTATCTATCTATCTATCTATCTATCTATCTATCTATCTATCTATCTATCTATCTATCTATCTGTCTATCTATCTGTCTATCTGCCTATCTGCCTATCCATATTGAACTACAATTGTTGCCGACAGATTTGTATTAAACTGAATGTAACTGAATTGGAGAACAGTCAGAATCCGCACTAAACATCAGACCTTGTAATATGTGCTGTCTTGTAGTATGTGTTCCTTATACTGCTATACATACTGAAGTGGCTTTTCACAATAACCGATTTAGCTATGGTTGTACAGAACTGACGTGACTTGAAATGGTGTTCACTTAATAACATACATTATGAAGTCCATTTATGTAGTGAATTTGTGGAACTGGAAAAGATGCAAAACAGACTGTTACTTTAATAGTGCCATACGTCGGACTTCATGAACTGAGGGACATCATGACAATTTTACCTACAGAATCATCTCCTCTCATCACTCAGAACAGATTTTCTGACATTAATCAATGTGACACAGGGACATTGTAAAATCCAACCCAACACCCCAAGCAATTACATGGAATGTGGATTAATCTGTATTTCACTGTTTCCATGCTTTACCAAGGATCCCTGCCAGTCTAGAAGGTATTTGATGAGTAGGTTTGAGAGTGAATAGTATTTCCTACGTCCACACAGGAGACTGGATTTTCTGTGACATCGGAGAATCAACTATTCTACCTGCTGCAACGAGCTCAGTCTCACCTGGATGGAACCGGTGACTCTGTGAGAATCACTTTCTTTGATTTCTCCAGTGCATTCAACACCATCCAACCACTGCTGCTGAGTGAGAAGCTGCGGGTGGTGGGGGTGGACGCGCCCACCGTCTCCTGGATCACTGACTACCTGACAGGCAGACCACAGTTTGTCCGTCTGGGCAGTGTGCTGTCTGATATGGTGGTCAGTGGTACTGGAGCTCCTCAGGGAACTGTTCTGTCTCCCTTCCTGTTCACCTTATACACAACTGACTTCCAGTACAACTCAGAGTCCTGCCATCTGCAGAAGTTCTCTGATGACTCTGCAGTGGTAGGATGTATAAGGGATGGTCGGGAGGACGAGTACAGGGCAGTAGTGGAGGACTTTGTGGAGTGGGCGGGAAGAAATCATCTGCTCCTGAACGTAGCCAAGACCAGAGAGGTGGTGGTCGACTTCAGGAGGAAGATGACGGCTCTACAACCGCTGAAAGTTCTGGGAGAGGTGGTGGACATGGTTGAGGAGTACAAGTACCTGGGTGTGTCCATCGACAACAGACTGAACTGGAAGACCAACATCAATGCTGTCTACAAGAAGGTGATGAGTCGACTCTTTTTCTTGAGGAAACTTCGATCCTTCAATGTGTGCAGCGAGATGTTGGAGATGTTCTACCAGTCTGTTGTGGCCAGTGCATTGTACTTCACTGGGGTCTGCTGGGGGAGCAGCATTGGAGCTGGAGACACCAACAGACTTAACAAACTGGTTAAGAAGGCCGGCTCCATCATCGGCTACAAACTGGACAGCCTGGAAAAGGTGGTGGAGAGGAGGACGCTGAACAAACTATTATCCATATTGGATAATCCTGACCACCCTCTCCACCACCTGCTGCAGGGACAGCGGAGCACTTTCTCTAAAAGATTCCTCCAGCTCAACTATAGAATATTAACAACTTTTTTTTGTTCACAACAGACCAAATCTACTGTGTTTAGTCATATGACAGTACACCATACAAAACATTCCATTTCTTTTGGACAGCCTAATTCTCTCATCAGCCTCCTGGAAAATACTAGAACCACTGTTACATTTCAATGTATCAATACAAACTGGCGCTTTGTGTTGTAGACCATCCTCATTCAAACAGCTGACAGATGTAGTGATATGTAACGAGCCTTCAACAAACCATTTCTAACTCATTATTACGGCAAGAATCACAGAAAGAACTCAGACGTGCCAACATTCAATTGATAAAATTTACGGATTTCTTTAATTCATATCTCAAGCCCCCAACCAACCCCAAACCCCACCCCCGATAAAGAAAATTTCAATGAATACTTTTAATATATTGAGTCAGTTTTACAGCTTCTGTACAGATTTGCTGTTTTAATGAAATTCACATCTAGGGCAGCAACATTTTTTTCTTTGTTAGAAGAACCAAGAACGAGCATAAATGGAGTGAACAAGAGGACTTAGCGAGAAAGGGGTAAACACACAGCTCATGGGGGGCATGTACAGAAGCAGCGTAATTGGGATAAACTATGTACAATACAAACCATTCATACAAATTAAGATCTAAGATATATAATTCAATACATTACATTTGATATATTAAGTGACAATGAGCAAGCCCCGTCCCCCACAAACAATCCACTGATCAATCAGTCAGGTAATCAGACATTCAGTCAGCACAGAATTAACCAATCATCCAACCAACTCTACATCTGGCTGCAGTAGAAAGAGCACTCTGATGACAGTTGAGGATTGACAGTGTTATAGTATCTGAGCATGGTAACAGATTTTCTCTCATGACTGAGAGCCAGAGGCCCGCTCAGTCTCAGCTCACGTGGGTAAGACCACCTTACATTTCAGAAATTATCAACCTTCACTGTCCTCCTCAGCTGCTTTAACGGTTTTGTAAAATCATCTGAGGATTATTTTTTTTTTAATTGTTATTTGAATGAGGAGTTATTTTGTTTTCCAGTTATGCAGGATAAACTGCAGAGCGTAAATAGCACAGCAGGGGCAAACACCCCATATGTTGTTGTCCAGAGAGTAAACGCATTGTATATGAAATATACCCCCAAATAAATAAAATACAATTATTAACATCTTATTGTGGCAGAAGTGTGATGTAAACAAAAAGCAAACAAGAAAGGGCAGCTTTTAATAGTGACGAGTACAAGCTGAAAAGGACCAATAAACCCATGCATCCTACACATGGTTGCAACAGGAACAAAATGTAATTCAGGTACGAAATACTAACTGTAATCACAGAGTTTCTTAGGTCATTTTTAAGCATCTTACTGTTCTATATACCACATTTTGTAACTGTTAAAAGTAAGTGCTCGCTGCAAAATTCAAGACATTAAATAGGGAAATCATTTGGGATGGGTGACACTCTGGTATGGACATGTTAAAGGACAGTACAGCTAACATAAACATTTCTCTGGGAGAGAAGCCCCAGTCTGTGCTCCACTTGTCCACTATGCTGTGTGAGAGGATAGGCATGTCAGCCGGAGGGGAAATAGGGAGTGTCACTGTGGTAATTGTAGTCCGGGCACACTTTCTGCACCAGTTTGTAGTCGGTGCTGTAGAAGGAAATGAAGATGCAGATGACTTTGAAAGGTTTGGAGCAGAGCCAGGAGACATGGCTTTGGGTCTGCTCCTGGTAGCATGTCTTGGATGGGTCAAAGTTGCAGAGTGTGTTCTTGGCACCCTTCTCCACTTTCTCGTACTCTATACGGCAGTTAAAGGACTTTGAGTCCTTTGCATCGATGACTGACTGCTGCGCCGCCACATCAAACTCCACTATCTTGGTTGGAGGAACCAAGCTCACTGATACGTTGCCCTGGCCTGTGGAGTTGTGGCGGAAGTAGACACTGAAGGTGCCGTTGCCATGATCCACAATCTTACCAGTGATCAGCAGGTTGAGTTTGACCGTCTTGATGTTGGAATGGAAGTCTCCCCAGCCGAACATCTTCTTAAACTTCCCCGTTTTGACCATGGGCCGCCGTTTAGCACGCGGCCGTGAGTCCTGCAGGTCTGTGGAGTTCCTCAGCCAGTCCCACAGGTCCTGCTCCGAGTAGGGCTCTGGAGTGTCATAGCGAAGGTCCAAGGCTGTGCTGTTCTCTTTGCCATGTAAAGTCTGTGACAGCAGCCTACTGATGGACATTTCCTTACTGCTTTCTGTCCATATATGCTTAAGTGTGGATTTGGTGCTTCCTGACTTGACAATGTCTGACTTTGAAGCGTGGGTGCTCGTAACCTGAAAAAGAGCAAAACACATTTAAATGATTGATTTAAATCAATGTTCATAAACAATGGCTGAAGCCATTTGAGCCTCCTAAAAAGGTGATGTCCTTTGTACCACATTGTCATTCATATTGTCATATTCCTGTCAGGTAAATATCTATAAACTGTACTGCATAGTTATATCCAGTATTTGTCACGTTGAAGCACTGTGTTTACTTGGGGCTTAAGACTTGGGGTTGTAATTAATTAATTACCTTCTTCATAAAAGTAAATTTACAAAACAAATTATCTGATTGCTAGCATTGTTAACCTTCATGTTTGGTAGTTGTAAATATTTCTACTGTTGTGTACCACTATTCTATAGGTCTGTAGTATCCTTTTATTTCCCAAGAAGTTTACTGGATAATTCAGTATAATTTAGTACTAATTGTACGTGACATTCCGAAAAATAGTTAACTTAACCCTGTGTATTTTAGTCAGTATACAGCAGGTAAGAAAAAAAGAAAAGATTTGTGCAACAAGCATGACATTTGACTTATATTGAGAATGCATTTATCAGCTATTCATTAATCCGGTAATTACAAATAAATATGTGTTTAGGCTTAAAAGTCTGTGTATTTTCCACATAAACAGTAACAAACTACATTGGTTTCCACAATAAGAGAACATTAAGAGACAAGTTAAAAGTGGGCTTGAGCGAATACCATGAGGCCACTTTAGATGCCGCTATGAGCAACAGAAAACCAGTTGGTCTTTTTAGGTTTTATCCAAGGGCAACTGGACTTCTTTAGTTTCCTGAAGACGTTTCGCCTCTCATCCAAAAGGCTTCTTCAGTTCTGAGCTCGAGAACTGAAGGAACATATTTAAGAAACTAAAAGCCGTCCAGTTGCCTTTGGATAAAACTTAGATTGATCATTATCTGGATGACAGAGAACCTTCACAGACAGGTGGATCTTTAAATATGATTTAGAAGTAGCAGTGGTGGTACAAGGCCATGAATGTGGGATGGAAGACTATACCAGAACCTTAGGGCAACGGACGAAGCCAGGTCCCCTTTAGTTTTGATGCGTAAATTAGGGACTGAGAGAAGTTGTTGTGAGGATCACATAACTAATCAGGAAGCACGGTATTGAGATGGCAAATAAGTAAGGTATTGTGCCACGTGTGTGCACGTCATTTCCTGTCATTTTCAGTGTTGTGTACAAAATATAAAGAAGACTAACTAATCAAAACATTTCTTCATGATGCCACTAGTGGTCAAATACAACATTGAACACATTTGGTGCTCTGCATAACAATCATCCCAAATGTAGTTTCGTCCACCAGAAAAGGTGAAAAGGCCATACTAACCAATAAGAACTCAATAACTTTATTTCAGCTCATTGTTGATATCAAGAACGTCAACAATTCTCATATGTGAGGGCAACTAAAACAAAATAAGTGAATCTTTTTAAAAACATGCTGCTGTTTGTTTGTATTTCTGTTTACTATTTAAAATTTTTAGTTTCACTAGTTTCATGTGTACACATTACAACACTTAAGGAGGTGGGTGGTTGAAAATTGGAGTCTCAGTATAAGGTCCAATAAAGGCTTGGACCAATACAAAGATTTACTGCCATATTAGGTGATGTGATGTGTCATGAGGCATTACTAAACAGTTTCATTGATATAAATCTGGAAAAACATATTTAAGTATGTTTTTTTTCTACAAAATTGACCAATCAACTGTATTCTGAGGGACTAATAGATTATCAATCTTTGTGGCAAGCTTCAATTTCAAATCATGATAGTAGACAGTTTCAAACTGGGAATTATAGTGCTGCAATCTGAGCAAGAACGAGAAGACAGCAATCAAAGTAAAACATATTGCTCACATCTCCTCCCTCTGTCAAATAGAGGCACTATCAGCTGGTTCACACAGATAAAGGCAATGGCCGTTCAGCGGGAAAAGACCAGATTATTAACTAGAGACTGCTCCTTGAATTGATGATTGATGAACCCATGGGTTTTCACTATTTAGTACAGATGAGTGGTATTAGGTTCATACAAGCCCTAGTGGAGGTGTGACATTGATTGCCTGATTTATACTGTAAGACATGACAGCAGATCCATCTTGCTGAGGTTTTTGCATTTTGCAGGTTGCCCACAGAATCAATACTTAGAAAATAAGATTTTGCTTCCAATCATTTGGCCCTTTGGATTGAATTGCCTCACAGCACGTCTCTCCACAGTAAGGGGGCATCCACAAACCTCCACACATATTGTAAAATGAGCATGTACCTGTACTGTTAAGTATGTCACAAAGTGGGGAACAGGATAAAAACAATAGATAATGTATAATTAGGGGATTCTGAGTTTTAAAGTTTGAAAAATAACCTACTTGATAACAATAATTGTATATAACAATCTATAAAGTGTAACTGTAATCTCCTGGGTGTAATTGGATTTATTGGTATTCAAATATGTTTTATACAGTAAAATGTGCCTTTTCTGTAAGTCTCTTGAAAGATGAGAACAAAACTGGTAACCACACAAGTGAACTTTCATTACATCCAGACCAAACTGTAAAGATATTGTACACCAGTTCCCCCTCAGAGGAATGGGTTCTGGAATGTAGACATGAGGAAAATCAAAAGTGAAGAAACAAACAGAAGCTGACTGAAGTGAATAGACCACTCAGTTAGCCCATTCAGTGGAGCTGAAGAGAGTCTCAGGGGATCTATATTTAGCCTGAAGGGTTAAACTCAGAGAGTGCTTGGCAGTGTGAGGCAGACACACTTAGCAATCATTTTCTATTCAAACAGGTGAGGTAGTCTTCTCATACAGAAGGCTATCACAGCATGGTGGAGGGTGAGGATTACACTGGGAGGGATTTATGATAATGTGGATGCTTATGAAAAGAATCTGAAGAGGTCCCGTTCGCATGCACAATGCAGTCAACAGAATTTATTAAAAAGGAACATAAAAACAAGACAAAGCACTAGAGATGCAGTTGCTTTGAGGAGAATCACCTTTTCTTCCCTTTTACTCCTCATACAAATTCAGTCATTACAGAAGTAGTCAGGTTTAGAAAATGAAAATGTACAAATTTGCTCTTTTTACAATTACCTTAAAGTCATTGCCACAGAACTTCCCCCGAAAGTCTTAGTTCCCTGGAAAGTTCCCTGCTTCCTAAAACAATTGGGGATCCTACTTTAAGCACTCAAACACAGTTAAATAGTGCCTTTGATGGGGATTATGTTCAACAGTTAACAATACATATTGGTCCGCTGGTGAATGTTACCCAACTGGGTTTTAAGCTTAAGGTTTTTGAAGCCAATGTGTCTATTATGTTGGTTATTTCGTAAACAACATTAGAGAGGTCGATCAAAAACACGTCCTCAGATTCTATTCAGTCTTAAGAGGCAGTTCACTGTTCAGCAGTTAAAATATTGTCTCAATTACCTTCTGTTTTCAGAATTGCTATACTTGGTTTGTGCATAATAGTCACGTTAAAGTAGGTCACATATCCTCCCCTTGGAATAATACATCACTCCGCCTAAAATTATACTTGTATTAATTCAATAACGCTTAACAATTCCAATACATTAATTTCATGCCTTCTCTTTCCCATGGCTTTGTTTATTGTCTCAATGAGGTTTTTCTTCCTGCTAATGGGGAGCTTTTTCCACCCAGCTGTTGGAGTTGTTGAATTGTTGGATTTCTCTCTGAAATGTTATATGGTTCTGTTGTAAGGACTTGACTATGTACAGTGCCCTGAAATAACTTGTGTTGTGACTTGGCGCTATATAAATAAAATTGAATTGAAAAAGGTTACACTACTGGAACAACTAGAGTGTATTCATCCCAACTAATTGGAGTGTGTAAAGTGTGCAGTCTGCAGCTGTTTATCTCAGCTCATTGTTTGTCTTGTCCAGTGAATTTACTCTGTGCAGTGCATACAGACATGTTTATCTGTGCAGTACTCAGGCTAAGGCACCCTTCAGCTTGTTTCTGGCTGAGGGCCAATGAGTTTACTGGACCCTGGAGCTGCCAGCTGTAGAGTGCTCACCCTAAGGGAGTGGTGCATCTGGTAAATATGGCCTGCACTGAACAGGCCTCGCAGATACCTGACGAGTAGCCAGACAGCCAGTTGGTTGCCCCAAGGCAAGGAACAGTGCTGGACAAGGCAAGCAGCATAGATCTGTCTCTTACTATTCAATCCAGACATGACTTCTTTACCAAAGTCTCTGTGAATTCTAGAGGGAACACTGGCATCTTAAAATCTGTTGAGTTTTTTCAGAGGTTTTGTTGTGTTTTTTGGCTTTCATGCAATAATTATTACATGCGAAACTCAAGCCACAGACAGGCATAATGAGAAAATGCTTCTGAGTTGCATTTTGCGCTTTGTTGGAATCAGTATTTATGCAATTTGACCCATTCCATTTACTAAAAGTCATATAGATAATTCCTCCTTATCAGTTGCACAAGTATAGGAGTGCTGAAACTTACTTGGGCACTTACTGAGTTTTGGTATTTTAACATTATGCAAGAAAAAAAAATCAATCCATCAGCCAAACCAGCCCAGAGAGTGGGTGAGTGTCGCTGCTGGTCAGCTGTCATCAGAGATATGATTGAGTCCATCTGGGCACCGGCAAGAGAAAAAACTTGACCTCTTTGCCATCACCTCTGAAATTCTCAACTAGTAGATGATCCTGATGCAGAGGCAACAGAAAGGGCTGGATTATAATCCCATATTTGTATCATCAACCAGAACAGTGGTCAACCACCCTGGTACTTAAGACTCTTAATAGACTCAAAGTGTCCCCGTATGTGAACTATGGGAAAAATGACCAAATCAACAAAATCAACAAAAGTCTCTCCTTCTGGTGGTGTATGAAGTTGTGTGCAGTAGCGATGTGTCATCTACAAATGTTTTGTTTAAAAGGACACATCTGTTTGAGGAAGGAACTCAATCACATTTAGAAATAATATGTTCATTTTTCAGTTCAGTTAAGCTCTCAGTCGGTTGCTACAATGATCCACTCACTCAGTGACTGAGGGATACATTCACATTGAGGCCATTCTTTTCTTGAAGTTTAAGGCTAATCTTGACAATAATTAGCACAAAATAGTTAATGGCCTAATTCCTCATGTTGATCACAGTTACAAAAAGTGCATAGACATAAATGCACAGACCTTCAAGTTCCCTGTTGTTTTAAGATTTCACCCCATAAAAACAAACTTAAAATGTTTGGTTGGCCTGTATGAGAGGAAAGTGTACAGAACCACTGGTGCTGCATCTACAATGAGGGGAAAATCCTTTTCCTGTGAAGAAATGGCACATGGTGATCTGTTCACTGAACTTCACTTTCCAGTGAACATGAGCCCTGATTGATAGTCAGCAGCTCAAGTGACAGAATCAGGCCCAGCAAGTTCAAGAATAATGCCAAACTGTAAATTAGTTAAAAAGACACACATAAAAAAAGAAGCATTTATCTCCGATATTAACCAAAGACACTTTTAACTTTTCTAAACACTTTTCCCTTTCAAGTCTTCCATTTTTCTTGAACTCGGCTTTATACCAGTTTAAAATGTTCCTATAGACATCTCAGCTGATTCCAGTCATAGGTCATTTGCCACATTACATGTCAGTGTGTGTGTGATGTTCGCTGATAACCATCAGACATGCTCTCTGCACACTGTCACCAGTGACAAACCCATCTTCAATAGAATCCTACATACATGGTGTGTACATATTGTGGGGTGCAGAAAAAACAAAAATATATACTAGAGAGTTGACATACCATGGCTGTATTTAACCAGATATTTCTACCTTTGAGCAAAAGTTGCTCAGAACCTGCAATTTGAATCACATTTCTTTGACACAATTGGATGTCAGTGTATGCGTGTCCATATATTTCTCAGACTTAAAACCTTTGCAACTGAATGTGTTATTTCTCATGTGAAATAATATCGCCAGACAGCAGGTGCAGCACTGTGCACAGTATGTGCTTTCATGAACTAGTTACAGGCTTTAATCAGTCATTTCTCTTGCAGTTGTAAATCAGGAGAAATTCTTTCCATGAAATATGAAATGGAACATGAGAAGTATATTCATCTTATGAAAAGAGCAGCATAATGCCTTCTCTTGACTTACAAAGCTCTCATCAACCAAGCTTTATCTTATCTCAAAGATCTATAAAATCTATAAGATCTTTAAGATGACGTTTATCCTGATATCAACAGCTTGTCGAGGGCTATGCCTAGACTCATAAAATCTTTAGTTACAGTACGTAACCAACATACCGTATCATCCTAAAAGAGTACTTTGCTCACAGGATGTTGGCCTACTTGGGGTTCCCAGAGTTTCTTAAAAGAGAATGGGAGGCAGAGCCTTCAGCTTTCAGGCCCTTTTCCTTTGGAACCAGTTCCCAATTTGGGTTTGGGAGGCAGATACCCTCTCTACTTTTAATATTAGACTTAAAACTTTCCTATTTGAGAAAGCTTACAGTTTGGGCTGGCTCAGATGTCCTTAAGCCACCCTTTAGTTATACTATTACAGGCCTGCTGGAGGACTTCCCATGATACACTGAGCCCCTCTTTTCTCTCATTCGTTTCCCATGTATTTATATTCTACTATTGCATCTAATTATCTTGTCTCACCATTGTTTTTGTATTGTTTGTTGACTGTCTACATTATTCTCCTTGCTTGAGGATTTTTTTGTTGTTGCTTTTTTAGCACGTATCCCTGGCACTGGAGCTGCATGTTTCTGGTCTTCAGTTACTGCCACCTTTTTCTATCCGCTCTCACCTCATTCCAACTGCTCGAGGCAAAAGGCCCCCACTAGCTCTGAACATGTTTTTTTTCCTTTTACCAGCAAGTTTTTGCTTTCAGCTATTGCTCATGTAGAAATTGTTAAATTGATGAGTTTATCTCTGTAATGTTGAAACATTAAAGCTGTCAATATTCCTGTTAAGTTTAAGACTAATTCAAAATATTTTGTAACACATTCACAACATCATATGTCTCGATTATGGGTCCTCATTTATACACTTGAGTACCACTCATGCTTCAAATTGTAACTCAAGATTTCTTGGTAGCAAAAATGTCGGCAGGTGTGTAATGATCTATCCCACTTTCAGCTATGCCCATTCATTAACTGTAATGCTCCCAGGATGTGACAGCTCCTCCAGGGCTGCCATACAAATCAGAAGTGGAATTCATACTGAGAATGTATGGTCAGACCAGATTTTACCAGATGAAATGCCCTTGCGTGCTGTGGCACAAAGTAGGCAGGAAAGGAAACACATGCCAATGAGAGCATTCCACAAGTGATTTTTTTTTTTTTTTGCGCTTTCATGGTGTTATCAGTTGCATTTACTTCAGTTGAAGCTCTTTTCTGCTGCTTGCTCCATTTGACCATAAAGTTACATAATCAATGATTCAAACAACTATATTTCCAAATTAAGAAGTTAATCTCCCCATCACTTCAAAGAGTACACCCATGGAGTTAGCATTGCCCCATGATAACAATATCAGATGATGGACACTATAATAAATAATGATAGAAATGAATGCACCAAAACAGTAGACATTGTTGTTGTTTTTTTTAAATCTCTCCCTATATAATATATTGTATACAGGCATCAACCAACAGTGACGTTTGTGAACAGCCTTGAGTTGGGTATTCTTATTAGTTGAACAGCAAAACTAATAAAAAAGAGTGACTTTAGCAATGACACGAAAATGAAAAATGTATTGACTTTGTATCTCATGAGAGAAGTTGAATGGGAGTCCATGGGGCCGTTTTAGAAGCTGTTTCAAAACAATTTGCATCATCTCTTCTTTTAACAACACTCTGTAACTGCCTGGGAACTAAAGAGACCAAAGTAAAATGTTGTCCCATTCTTGCCTGTTGTAGGATTTCATTTGCTCAACAGTTCAGTGTCTCCTTTGTCATATTTTTTGTTTCATTATGCGCCAAATGTTTTCAATGGGTGACAGATCTGGACTGTAAGAGGTCATTTTAACACCCACACTCCTACTTCTTGTACTATGGAACAATGCTGTTGTAATACGTGCAGAATGTGGTTTGGCATTGTCTTGCTCTAATAAACAAGGCCTCCCTGAAAAAGACATTGTCTGGGTGGCAGCATATGTTCCTCCAAAATCTTTATCATTCAGTATTAATGTTGTCTTCCCAGATGTGCATGCTACCCATGCTAAAGTACACCAATGGACCAGTACACCATCACAGATGCTGAATTCTGATTTATGTGCAGAAAACAACTGAGGTCCATGATTTGCAAAAACAATTTCAAAGTTTGGTTCTTCAGAACAAAGGAGAGTTTTACACTTTGTCTCAGTCCATCTTAAATGAGCTTAGCCCAAAGAAGGTGGCAGTGTTTCTCAATCTTGTTTATATATGGTCTTATATATGGAATAAGCCTCCATTTGTGGATGCAGCGATTAACTATGTTCACAGACAATGGTTTTCGGAAGTGTTTCTGAGCCCATGTGGCTGTTTTTATTCAGCCTTTTCCCTTGCTTACAAAGATTTCTCCGGATTCTGCTAATCTTTTATTGATACTGAACATGAAGAAATTCCCAATTTTTTTTCAATGTTACTTTGAGGAACATTATTTTTTAATTGTTGCCCATGCAGTCTTTCACAGATTGGTGAACTCCTCCCCATCTTCACTACTGAGACACTGCCTCCCTGGGATGCTATTTTTATACCCAATCATGCTACTGACCTTTGGCCACTTAGCCTAATTAGTTGTGAGATGTTCAGCTAGGTGTTTTGTTCAGTGTTACACAACTTTTCCAGTCTTTTGGTGACCCTGTTCCAACTTTCTTGAAATGTTTTGCTGCCATCAAATTCAAAATGAGCCTATATTTTTCAAAAAGAATGTCTGAGTTTCAACAGTTTCAACATTTGATATGTGGTCTTGGGTCTATTTTCAATTAAATATCGCTTTATATGATTTGCAAATCATTGCATTCTGTTTTTTTCAGCTGGTCCTTTTTTTGTTAGTTTAAGGCACTTCCACGTTGGCCTCACTTTTCAGACCCGAAAGCTATGTCCACTTTTATATACAGTTTATGATTGTGCACTTAATTTTCCACTGTATACTGTCCTTAAAAATTCAATGTCCAACTTGCAAACAATCCTGCCATGCAATGTGTTGCATTTGACAAATGCTAAAATAGCTGTTGCGCAACTAAACAGCTGATGTTGATGATGCAAAATAAATTAAGCTCACTGTTTTGTGAATTATTGAGTCTCTGCTTTATAGGGAGAAGTAAGTGAATGGACAAGGTTGTGATTTCGGAAACAGCTATTATTTTGACAATTAAATGCCATTTTAAAACCTGTACGTCACCAACACGGCAACTTGACTGCAGACAGCAAGGTCAGAGATTTGGGTGTAATTATGGAAGTGGCTAATTTAGCCTGTGGATATAAATTGGGCTACAAAGGTCTGGTAAACTGACTGTACAGTTCCAGATTTTCTTTAGTTTTCAAACATGTTGTCCGACTCACCTGACACTGACTCATTTACTTGAGGACATTTATCAGACTTCACACAGCTCCCTCCAGAGACACAAAAGGCTAAATACAACTTTTTCACATATGCGGCAGTGCTTACCAACACCTGATTGATTGATTTCACTTCGACAGAAATATACAAGAGTAAACTGAGCGACCTCAAGTTACAGCCACACACACACGGCCAAACAAAACCTCCAAATCTTCATGTGACTCAGACCTAGCTCTGATGCAGTTTGGTATTTTTTTCCATTTGCCTAAGTTGTGAATTCACTGTAGGTTTGACTGTGCCTCTGGATGTCAATCTCTCTATTGCCCTTGTAAACAGTGTTGATGACTACCTTATACTTACTGCACACACAGAAACCTGCTCTTCCATCTAAATCAGAGCTATGAATGGAATTTTGTAATTCCTAATGCTCCTGAGATGTAATTGCCTGAATGTGCAACTGCTGACTGAAAAGATCACATTATATTAAAATCATGATCATGCAATATTTGACAACTCTTAAAGGGATGTCATCCTATTGTGGACTTTATTGAGCATTTTTGGTGACCCTAACCATATGGTTTTTGGTGCTTAAACTGAAGACACCTTGAGTGTGTCTGTGATACCACAGTAGGCTTTGACAAAACGGCAGTATTGAACACCTTTGACTAAGAAGGGGTTGCATAAACCTGTGTTTTCTGTGAGACAAAGAGCATCATATTAATACCTATAACTACTTACACTAAAATCCAGCTCAAAAAACTGTCTTTGAAGACTTGGTACACCTTATTGGATGGAGGAAAAAGTGAGATAATAAAGATAATTTAAACCATGATTACATTATAGCTTCTGATTTGACCTTGAGGTACCCTGAACTGTGGTCTTTTTAGAAGAACTCTGAAAGTTATTTTGTTTGTTCTTGTAATTAACTTGTCCTTTTTTGCTGAACAAAGAGGTCTTATTGATGTAGCAGTTATTGCCAACAGCTGAAGAGTGGGACAATAAATCAAATCACACTTGCCCTGCAATCCATGCTTTATTATGTGCACTATGGTAATTTGCTTCTCAGTGAATGGAGAGGGAAATGGCCTAAGAGAGCAGATTGCATAAATTCATACTGTAAATGGTCTGTACTTGTATAGTGCTTTATCATATTTCGGTCTTAAAGTGCTTTAACATGGTTTTCCCATTCACACACTAATGAGACAGATCACCATGCAAGGTGCTGCCATCAGGAGTACATTCACAAACCGATGGTTCACCATCAGGAGCAACTTAGGGTTCAGTGTCTTGCTCAAGGACACTTAAGCATGTGGACAGGAGGAGCTGAGGATTGAACCGCCAACCTTCCGATTAGTGTGCAACCTACTCTACTGTCTGAGCCACAGCCTCCCATATTGTACACACTGTAGTAGTTAGGAACTACAGATACACTGTACACAAGTAACCATACATTGTTAATTCTAGTTTTCTAACAGCATATAACAAAATGATATCCCTTCTTCTTTTTTTTTGTAATCGAAAACGAACCAGGCCTGCACCAACTCATATGTTTTTTAATTGTCAAATAAGACGAGATGAAATGAGCTCCAATTCTCCACCTCTTTTGAAAGTTTCCAATCATCATACTCACGGCTTGGGAGCTGCAAAGCAGGTAGACAATAGAATGCTTTGCAAAGAATGAAGGCCTGAGAACAAGATGTTGCATGAAAGAAGGCTTTTAAAAGATCCAGAGAATGAAGACAGAACGGGTAAAAAAGAGAAGAGGAGGAATATCTGTTGCAATTTAGGAATATGAAGACTCAGGAGGATTTGATCCTAAACATGCGGGCAATTAACCCTCAGTTTAGTTTAAGAGGAAAATCAGCCCTCCCCAGTTGATCACTCATAAATAGACATACTAGATGGTCTATAAGAACATTATTTTTTTACTGCCATTCACATACTGTTCACTGCTGTAAATATCAACAATACAACTATAACAGCAGCTGTCAGAGGCCCATGCAGGGTGACATTTTTTTAATTCAAATTTGTTTTTATAACTCAATAATAGTTAAAATTCAAAGTAACCATTCAACAGCACTTAAATTATTTGTACTTGAATTTATTTTTGTCTTACAATGTTCCAAATCTGTATTTTTCATATAAAACACCACTTATTTAATTTTGGCTGCTTTCTTCTCAAAATTTATGAAGAAAGGCAACTTGCTGGGAAATAGTAGTAGAAGTAGTTTGTACAATGATCTTGCTATCTGTCATGTGTGTTGTGGCTTTGTGATACACATTTTTGCTCAACAGTTAAATCTTTAAGCAAGAAGTAAGAGTGCTTCAGAAAATGGATAATAACTTAGCTGTATAAACAATACTTAGTAAACCCAAACAAAAACGCAGTGCACAAAGGAAAGAAAGTCTGGTGAAGTCAGATAAAAACAAAAGTGGCTTATGGCCCCTTATGAGTTTATTTAACCCTTGCTGGTTTAAATTATTACATTATTCTAATGATTGCTGTGACAATAATAATATACCACAGGTACCCTGCAATGCAAAGATCAAGAGCCACATAGCAAAGACAAAAAGAAAAGAAGGAAACATTGATTGTTATTACTTCAGCACTACCAAGAAAGGTATCAAACTCCCAGGAACATAGCTGTGTTATTTGCACCCCCAGCAACTGTGCTTATTGTGAGTCTTGCTGGCTGTTTGCAGATTAAAGGTTCCTTTCTGCAGTGATTCACGGGTTAAATAAGTTTTTTTTTAAAAAGGCAACATTTGTTTGACAGGACTGACTCACGTGCCCAATCTCAGCTTAAAGTAAGAGCATGTGTGTGTTCACATGAACAGAGGAAGAGAAACGGGAGCATTGTTGCAAACATTACAGGATGCAAGGAACGCTGGCAATTTCTGGAGACAGGGGCTTGAGTGTACTGATGACTAGCTACTTGCAAATTGGCCTCGGAAGACATATGGAGATCCCTGGAGAGCCCAATAGTGGGAATGTGCTTAATAGAACTTGTAGCATGGTAGGAGATATTTAAACTGATGGAACAACCACAATGTTTTGTCTTAACACCCCTGTCACAGTTCAACAGGGATTGGACCCAACTGCACAAACAGGGGCTGGAGCAAACAAAGAACTTTTACTTACAAAGGAAAACCAAGTCCAGGCAGTAGAAAACAAACAATGCAAGTGCGTGCAGGGCACAGATCAGAAAAAAAATACAAACAACGCAGGAGCCAGCACGTATACGTGGCTCTGATGTTCAAAAAAACATTGTAACATCTACACAAGATGGCGTTCTATTTTGAAGCATCTTAAATTGATCGTCTGAACGTCTCATTGTATGATTAAACTAACATGTCGCAACAACATAACAACAATGTGGAAGAGATGCAAGTTTACAGAGACAGAGAAGGAGAGCGGCACAGGGACATGAGTGGGGGGGTTGAAGGGGTTGGGATAAGGGGCACCTCACCACAGAGCTGACTCTCAACCCACTGAAATAATTCGATAATCTGAGCCTGAACAATGCGATTACATTGAGCCTAACAGGGTTCAGGTTTAGAATTACAAAATGGTCCACATTTATTTTCTCACGCAAGTTTTAAGAATGATTTTTTGTTCTGCTGTGTGTATTGAGCACACAATTAAAGACAACCAGAGCCTAACACTCCTGATTCACTCATCTTTAACATGTATTTGCTGCGTCAATGCTCCATCAATAATGTGCAACCGTTTACCCGCAGAAGACAATTTTTTTTAAATATAGAGAGGTTAGAGGTCTAAAGGCTCTCAGACACATTACCGCACCACAGAGATGACCCTTGTGAAGAGACGACCCCAAGAATAATTAAAACATCTGAGCCTATGATAATATTAAGCCTGACAGGGTTGAGCGTTCCAAACTCTGAGCATTCAGACATTTAGCCTAAGTTTAAAGAATGAGCTCAAACTTTTGCTGTGTATTTTGAGGACAAAATGAAAGACAAGCGAAGCCTGAAGCTCCAAATTCACAGTTAATTATCCTCATCATTTGCATTTACATCCATGTCATGATAAACAGGTGAAACTAATCATGTTACCCTAAAAATATATCATGCGAGGTTTCAGTCAGACTTATATCATCATAATCATGATAACATTTATTAACACTGCACTAAAAAAAAAAAAAAAACTGTCATGCTTCACAGCAAAGTGGAATAAAAAAAAGGGAAATGCAGTTGGGTACGCGATGATTCACAAACAAATTTGTATGACAACTTAATTTGTTAGTATATTTGACATTATTCTATACGTCAGAAGTAGTCTAATTGAGAAAGTGAGAAAGGCTTACTGACACTGAAATATATTTGCCCATCAAATATGTACTTGTAGTGTATGTGTATGACATTTTGGTTCCTGTATTTGGGTAAAAAAAAAAAATCTAATTTTGATTTAATATATATCTAAACAATAAAAACAATAAACAATAAAAACAAAAAAAGCAAACACTTTGGATACAACTTAAAATGTACGCAGTAGTTTATCCAAATGCTCAAGTGAGACCAGTACACAACTAATAAAATGACTTGAGTCATAATTTTAAACAGTATTTATTATTTTGAAATGGAGGTCTTAGTGTGAAATGGTATTTAAAGACCAGAACATTAAAATCAGTTGAAATTAATATTTTTAGAAAGTATTTACAAGCCTAACATAATCCATTTATATTATTTTAATTAACTTTACACAACTCATTATAAACAATTATATTTTTAGTGCAGTATCTGACTCATGGACTGTATCTGATTCCAAAATATAACATGATACAGTGGGAGGACCTTTTGATGTCATGGGGCAACCCCAAAATGCTCCCGATGGCGTACCATCGGTGTATGAATGTGCGTGAATTTGTTCCTGATGGTGAGCGCCTTGTATGGCAGCTCACTTTCATTCGTTGGTGAGGGTGTGTGTGAATGGGTGAGGGGAAAACAGTGTGTATAAATGAAAATAATTCACCATTAAATGTGGCTTGTTAAAATGAACATGCCTGTTGCCTTACAGTTTAAATTCATATCATAATTTAAAATATTTGGTTTAAAAACATCCAAATAGTTGATCAGACTGATTTTACAGTCAATGGCAGGACTTATGTTTATGTGGAAGTCATTATGTCATGTACCACATACGGAGCGTGAGCATAAGCATGAGTTTATCCAGTTGGTATCAAGTGACAACAGTGACGTCACCCATTGGTTTGTGAAGCCTTGACTTTGAATTTTAGCCATTGCTTTTCGCTGTTTTGAATCCAGAAGTGAACACGAACATAGAAGGACAATTAAACAGTGGATCTGGCTTGATTTATGCTGCACCCACCAATAGCAGAAACCTGACTGCACCACATGTGGGTTAATCCAAAAAAATACTGCTTTTTGCAGATGGACTGCCAGAAAATGAATTGGAAGAAGTGACTTCTGCAAATGACACCAAAATGACCCTTAAAAAAAAAAATGCATTGACTTGTATTTCATGAGAGAAGTTGAATGGTGTTCTATAGAACCAGAGCCTTTTTGGAGTCATCTTCATGATGGTTCTGCAATTGAAGGCACTTCCGCATGGGCCTGGTTCAGACCTGGCAGCTATGTCCACTTTTATATTCAGTCTATGGGATATAAACGAGCCGTCTGCACTCCCTGTTAGTGCTCGGCTGTGCCTGCGCTTGTGCATGCATGTCAAGTACATTCAAAAAATAGAGCTAAACCCCTGACCCCCAGTAAGTGTTTAGCGGTATAACCTTACCCACTATGCTGTGAATATTATTAAAACTAATCATCTCATAATGGAAGGATTATATTACATTTTACTGTTATCTATATTGTACATATCTATATCTATAATCTGAGTAGCAGTTTGTAGTGAGTACCCATTTGAAAACCATATTACAGTTACGGTATAAATAGTGATGTAGTGGGTAGTACTGTCACAGTTCCAGAGGGCATCACAGCAAATGTAGTGGAGTGTGTTTTCACCTTCAACTGCAGAAAACTGTTGTAAGGAAAGCTATACAGCAATACCACAAACTAACCAATCATACAGGCAGACAGGCATTTTTTTGAATGGGTATTGCATGAGTCTCTTCAACTTCATACCAAAAGTACTCTTGACACTTGTCATGGTTTTCCAGTCCTTATGTTTGCACATTTTGCCCATTATACTGTGTATTATCTCTGCTGAGTGTAAAAGTAGGCATTTTTTACGAGATGGTAAATTTTTGTTATTCAAGTTATTTCCAGGTGTCCAGATTAGGCTATTGACACAAATTAAACATGTGTGTTCAAACAGCACAGCGCATTGAAGACACTGCAAAGTAGGACTAAAGTCATGTAAAACTAAATGTTTTTGGGTTGGTTTGTCAAATACATTCTACATGTGGGAAATACTTTTGTAGTTAACACAAATTACAAACTATCCTTTGATGTGTTTTCTGCTCTGCGACATTGGGCAGCACATAACGATATCACCGAAGTATTCCGAGGCCGCTCTCAGTCATAGTGTACACATCTCAAAGTGCTCCTTAGAGAGAAAAAGCTATGAAATACAGCCACTAACGGCCATTAACACCCTCACCAGACAATACAAGTTAACTATTGGTGCTTGGTGTCACACGACTGCTAAGTGCTGCTGGATGTCACAGTTTGCCTGTTTTAAAGCTGCCTAATGGTCATGTAAGCAGACTGTTAGACACATCATTACAGAAGAAGTTCTTGCTCTGCGTACTTGCAAATGTGAAGACTGCGTATATGTTTCAGTCTTTTATGCCCTTGTTATTTTCTCTCTGCCTTCATCTGTTTGAGCACGTCTCCTACATTCAAACACGATCACAAATTTTAAGGGGCAATCTGTCAGATGTTTCGATTAAAATGTTAAGAAACAGATGAACCACAGCCACATTATCTATAGAAATTGTAGTGTCAATATTTTATCAGATATGTCAGAGAAATATTGTGTTGCAGAGATATTTACTGAAGTTAGGATGCTAACCAGCTAGCGGTGTTCTGATCAGCGATTATTCATCAGTCTGGCATTATGTCATCTGGGGGAAAACATTTCCACATCATGCAATGACGGCAAAGGTGAACACGAGGAAGTTCAGACTCTTCAAATAATATGACAGCAAGACAATGGAACACTGTGGGTTCTAAGGTAGCTCGGTCAGTTAGCACAGTGTAATTTGTTAGCGAGTATATTATTTGTGGAACAGGACTTAAAATAAAAATAGTTCATTGGTAATTTGCTTACCTGGAAACTCAGTAAGGTAAAAATAGGTGTCCAGGATACCTTTGGCCACTGAGTGGGTTATAGCACTAGTTTATGCTGGCTTTAAGATGGAATTGACATTTCTAATGAGGGATTAAATAAAATTTTGGATCTGTCGAGCATGTAGGCAGAAGGGTCATATATTTACGTGACATGGTATTTTTGTTTCATTTTTAAACTAATTTTACTCTGGTGGTACATTTAAGTATATAGCAAGTGTCATTTGTTTTCCCCTAGGCGTTACAAGCCACATTTCCTGGGTGTGCCGGTCTGATGTACTGTGTATATGGATGAATCCTGGTGAGCCGCCGCATTTGTGGGGCAGGAAACCGTCAAAAGATCCATGACATTTTTTCATTGTCTGTCTCCTTGCCGGTCTTCTCTGTGTGTCCGCTGGAAGCTGCAGTCACTCACGACCGCCCCTAACATACAAAGAAATGGGATTTAATTTAATTTAGCTCATGTTAATATTGACTTGGAAATCAATCATACCAATTACTACTAAAATAAGGCTGGTATATTTAGATTTGTATTAATAAGACCAAACACGAGTCCTGATTATACCCTACATTTGTGCTGGATACCACAAACAACAAACACCTGATTGACTCGTCTGAAAGCCTGCCAATTCTTTTTGCAAAGGCTCACAGGAAGTACATTTTATCAGCTGGATATATTTATGCAAATCCCTTTGCAGAGGTCCACATCCAGCCCAAAACACAGAATACGCATGTGTCACATCCTTGGTCCTATTCTCTTGAGACAGTTACATTTAGTGTTTTCTTGTATTTTGATGTTTTCAAGCTAAACATAAAAGGACAGCTTTTCCTCTTGCTGACAGCAGGTTGCCTTAATATTTTTTTGTGCAAATTGTGGAACTCCAGATGTACTGCAGAGCACCTGCGGGGCTTCCGATGTAAATTAGAGGACACAGAAACCATGAATTGGCCTTTATGGTATATGATTCATTCAAACAGTATCATTCATAACTTTGGATTAAAATGTAGGGTATTGAGCCCGAAATGCTGATTTGTACTATGGTATGCAATGAGCTGTGCTAATGTGAGTTAGACTTCTATGTTAATGTCAAATAAACTGGACTGTATTCATATGGCATGCCATTTCCTTTTGTTGTCTGACAACACTAAAAAAAAAAAAAAAATTCATGAAGAATCGAAACTAATTTGTATAAGTACTATTTCCAAGGTCAAGTATACATGTTTTACTCTCAATTCATGCTATGTCTTCTTCTGCATCCAAGTGTTTAATTAACATGTATAAACAACGAACTGTTTAGTGTCACATCTGATGTATAAATCCCAGTAATGCTATTGCTAGTCTTGTTGTCTTAAGAGTTAAAAATTAGGGTTAGGATTCTTGACAGTGAAATTCAGATGCTAATATGTCCCGAGGTACCATAAATCAAAGCAGGCTTTATTTGGCCAGCATGCAGATGGCCCAAATACACAACTCACCTCAATTAAGACCTAAGGATGAGCGCTAAAGGGGAAAAGTATTTGGAGAGGAAAAAGGGCACCTGTTCGCCTGTCATAACCACAGCTCCTCTGATCAGCAGCTCGGAGCTTCCCCCTGAGCTGTTTCAATGCTGAATTAATGATGGCAAACAAAACCAAAGCCTCCTCACAGCCCCTTTGTGAGTTCATTCTCTTTCCACTTTGGTCCCTCTCAACTAATCTTCAGTGTCACACTTAATGAGATTTTCAGTTTGTAAAGTAAGTGGAGCAATAACTCCCCCAGCACAAGCTGCCATCACCACTCCCAGGATCTCCTCAAATGCTTTTAAGCAACACGCTTCTGCACCTTCTGTCTATTCCTCCACTCAATAAAGGATGCATTATGAAGGATTAATACTTCTAAAAACTCACATTGCATTATTGACTGTGAAATATGCAGCTGAAAGTACAGTATGCATGTAATGCAGTGTTATTCGCTTAATTATTGAGCAGTTTAATGAGCATAATGAGCAGTTTCTGCTGCTTTACAGTCTTGGAGAATAACAAACAGAGAGTCATTAAACATCCAGATAATTAGATCAATATGCATATCAACATTTGCTCAATTAAATAAAAATTCTGCTGTCATCTGCAAAGTGGGTTTTATATCATATAATTACTGTTTTGATTAGTGTGATGTTGAGCATAATCTCTCAGACAACTGAGAGGATCTACAGCAACACATTTTGACTTATGTGTATGTACGATGTTAACTTTTACTGAATTAAGTTTATTTTTTATGTTTTAGTTAACCTCAGAAATATTTTTTAAGATGTGTGTGAGTCTTGTAGGGTGTTTAAGTATTGTTTATGTGTCATGCATTGCAGTCTAATGATTGGAATGGGTCCGGTTAGGGCTACTAGGAGAAAGTGAAGTCCTCAACAGTTGCATGTGCACAGAAAATTACTGTGCAAGCATCCTTCATTCAGTAGTCAATTTTATTAATTACTGTGGTATTCGGCCAAATACAACACTGACTCCATCATCACCCTTTAGAGTGGACAAAGTGGACATGCATGTGTAACATGTACTTACACAAATGAAGCTATGTGACCATTTGTTAAATAACTAATTCTGTTATTCTATAATGTTACTCAGAGACACTATAAAAGGTCTGCAACTTTTTGGTAACAGCCCATAACATCATGCCAGTTCATACTACATCTATGTTGACCTATACAACCAGAAAAGTTCTGGTTCAAGAACAAGCTTCATTATGGAAACAAAAAGCCATCTAGCAAATTCAATTCAATTCAACTTTATTTATATAGCGCCAAATCACAACATAGGTTATTTCATGGCACTTAACACATTAAAGTCCTTACAGCAAGACTTTACAATATTATACAGAGAAACCCAACAATACAACAATTTCCACATAAGCTAGGAGGGGAAGAAAACTCCCTCTTAACAGGAAGAAACCTCCGACAGAACCAGGCTCAGGGGTGGGCGGCCATCTGCCTCGACCGGTTGGGGTGAGAGGAGAGCATAGAGAGAAAAGGACAGCATAGCGATAGAAGAGAAGAACTGTTGGTTCAGTGCACATTTCCACCAATTTCTTGTGGAATGGTTCTGTACCATCACAGTGTACACTGAATGTGAGTCAAGAAAAAACAAGCAGTGTTTACCTGGATATTATTTAGCATATTATTTTATGTATTTGGTTTTGGATATTTTGGTGTGTACGCAAGTACGTGCATGTGATATGAATAATGTTTTAATTCAACCGTTTGCTTTGATTTTCCATTTTAAATAGGACGCCCATCAAATAATGTATTTTAGGTCCTTCAGGTCCTTCGGGTCCTACTATTTAGCGCTTTTCAGGTTCCATATCTCTTTTTTCCAGTGCAAATGGTTCAAATTTAGGTTTAAGAACCAGAACATTACTGGTTCTGTGTTGGTGGAAATTCCCCTAAATAAGTTTCAGATAAACATTACAATACGGTTTTGTACTAAATAAGGACTTATTCCTCAGTATGGAGGGGATGGATAATTACAGGAAAAAAAAGAAGAAAACTGTTTCAGTGAACATGTGGGTCCCTCACTGTTGTTTTAAGACTGTTCTCCTATTTCCCTTGTTTTTATATGCGCCTAGTGATAATGCGTTAAAACCATTATGGTACAGACAGCAGAAACATGCATGTTGTTTTTGTACATCAGTCATTTTTAGAATCAATACCAAAATCCAAGATTTGACATTTGTGTCTTGCGCACATTAGAAATGAGAGAATTCTACTGGAAGTTGACACAGGAAAACCGCTTATCGAAGCGACCTAAATATTCTGTAAATAAATTAACTCCTACTACTCCTATTATCCTGTTATCAACCTTAACCTAAATCACAGAATATCACTTTTATTTGCATATTTGTAAAGATGAAATGATAGGAACTGTTCAAAAGAAGAAGAAAAAAAAGATGAGCAAGATGCACTTATGTTGCATTTATGGTTAAAAATATGAGTTGGCTCCACCTAGTTTGATTAACAAGTTTAAAGTCATCTCATGGATTTTGAAAGGACTGGCTGAGTCAAGATAACTAAACTTTAAATAACAGTTGAATAAATTTAAGTAACCAAGTTTAGAAAATGTTTGGTTATGGCTTTGTTATCCATTCACATTTTTTTCAGTTTGAAGAGATTATTTTAACTAAGTAAATTTTGCACCATTGTTGTTGATGTTATTTTATACTAATCAGGACTAAAACGATCAATAAGCCTGCTCTTAGTAGTAGTGGTGTAAATTGGAAGTTCTGTTTTTGTTTTGTTGTACATTTTCAGTTATGATTTCCTGTTTCATGTTGAAATTCACCTCTACTCTTGTTTCAGATGTGCTTTCCCTTGTGTTTTTCTGCCTTTATCTGCCTTGTGTCCTTTTCTCTTCTCGACCTCATTGATCAATATATGTGCTGTGTTCAAATGGAACGTGTGGTTACAACACGGGCAGATGTGTGAATCTGTGGTTATGTCATAAAAACACCGTTGCTTGGCAATGGCAACATGGACGGTGTCTAGAAGCAACAGAAGCTAACAATTTAGCAAGCTAACAGGTGGATAACGTAATGCAGGAAATGCAAAGGTACAGAGGGAAAATATTAGGCCACTGGGAAGATCAACATTTTCCTCAGACGTAGGCTGTTATCTAAGTTATGAAGACAAACGTCAGCAAACACGTCACAACTAGTAAACTCGAGGGTTATAGAAAATCTGGAGTTCTGACGTCATGAATACCACAAGAGGGCGCCGTTCATTTGGACTCTTCATGTGGACACGGTAAATAGACCCCATTTGAACGCAGCAATAGTTTGTCTGTTTGTGTGCTGTTTTTTTTTTAAATATATATTACAAGACATATGAGCAAAATAAGTAGTCAATGCCATGGCTGAGCATTTGTTTTGGAACTCCAGAACAACAGAACTGATTGAGACAGCCAGGGTCTCACGAATTCTCACTCTAACCCTA
This sequence comes from Brachyistius frenatus, assembly GCF_029030835.1. Classification (NCBI taxonomy): domain Eukaryota; kingdom Metazoa; phylum Chordata; class Actinopteri; family Embiotocidae; genus Brachyistius; species Brachyistius frenatus. The sequence goes on from NW_027210737.1 coordinate 889,268, forward strand.
GCCCTAAACCCTGTCAGTAAAAAAATATGTCACAGACAATATAATTTTAGTTTGAATTTGAGTCCTTTGTAACGAAGCTTGGTCTTGAGAGAAGATAGTTGCTGTCTTAACAGGACGGGACATTTCCTGGACATGACTTGGCAACAGCTGACACATATTTCATTATTACTATACAATAAACAATCTATGAAGGAACTCTTACTAGCTTTTCTTTCTCTTTAAATCTCAAACTACACAAATGTTGTTGAATCTGGTATAGAAAAACAGACTTGGGCACAATGTAAACTAATACTGCTGCATTTGTTCCACTTGAACTTTTCAGTATTAATATAGTATGAGTTCATTATTCCCCCGATGTCTAAGCTGAACTTAGTGAAGGCTTGTAAAGTTTATTTCCATGTCACAAGTGCACATGAACACGGTTGTTCAGTCACTTTGTTGTGGGATTGGTGTGATTATCATGATGAGTCCAAAACCACACACCTTTGTATCAATTCCACCAGCTGAAAGATTAGACAAATCAGTGGGTGTGTATTTTCATATGCTGATGCTGAATGATTGGCAAATTACAAAGTAATTTTAGAAGTGATTTACATTAAATGTATTATTAGAATAGTATAGGCTATGTAAAGTATTTTCCTATCAGTATGCAAAGCACCAAACAAAATCAGTATTGCATCACGACAACCCTACTGACAAAGATGCGAAATGTAACAGTCCTGCTTGCTCAGAAGATTTTAAGTGAAATTAGTGGAGGTTTATTCAATTTACGATGTGTACTGATTCAGGAGCCTTAACTGACTGAATCAGTGTGATAAAACAATGTTAAAACCAAAACATAGTATAGTACAAAGCCCTGTTATATGCCACTATCAAGATTTTGTTTTTTACTTTGACATTGCATTTGAAACAATGGCTATAAAGGACAAATAGCATTCTTCAAATGACAGGCTAATTTTTAATACCATTTTACTTAACTTCCAGTAAATATTGTCAGCTTGGTGGCCTCTTAACTACTTCTATGAGTTGAGGATTTCAGTGCATTGTGACATAGGTGAGAAAACTGACTGGACTCAGAAGCAAAGTTTACAGTAAGTTTTACTGATAAGAGTTTGGATCACAGGTCTTCAGGCAGATCGAAGCGAACAATTCAAAAGAAAGGAGGTTGAATCAAAACCCAAGAAAACACAGCCAGATACCAAAATACCATGAAGACAGTGCACAGGGAAAACGACTGTGATTCTAAGGACGGAGGACAAAAACGAACTGGCACAGTGGGCAGGGAGCACACTTTCCTTGAAAGAAAAAGACTCATTTTACAAAGCAACACTTTAAACTGTGTCCTGCTCATACAAAACTACTCATAGAACCAGGCTCTGTCCAACTTCAGATCTAAAACCAAACGACTCGCCGAATAGTTTGGGACTAATTTTTGTAGGGCAGTTAATTTAGACGTTGGTAACCTCTGCCATAATTCCATCTCTATCACAACTTATTTCTCTCACTAGGTCATATTTTCCACTGTTCAATGTTTTTAGTATCAACCACCTTCTGTTTTATTTTGTATACTCACATCTGCTATTTTAGAGTCTTCATTCTTACCATCATATATTTCTTGCCTTTAAACTGTATATAAAAGTGGACATAGCTTTCAGGCCTGAAAAATGAAGACAATGCGAAGTGCCTTAAGTCCAGCACCACCGAGGGGCAACTAGGGGTTGGCTTCAAAAAACCTCTGGCTCAGTAGATTCCCATTCAATTTATGTCATGAAATGCAAAGTCAATAATTTTTTTTACGATTTAATATAGTTAATAATAATCTTCACGAGCTTCACTCCTGATCAGTTTTCCGGCGGTCCATTTTAAAAATAATCCCATAATCATTTAGATATTAGGCCTCAAACAGTTGTATATTTGGGAGCGTGTTGCATTTGATTGACAGGCCCTGGGGTGCTGTCAGGTTTCCAGGTAGGTGGGTGTAGTGTCATCAGGTTTTTGATCAGATTGAGTCAGATTTACTGCTTGCTCATCCTTAGCTCATTCAAATATGGTCTCTTTTGGCTCCAAAACACCAAATTGCTGACCTTTAGGTTTCAGAATAGCAATTTACGAACCAATGGCTGATGTTACAGTTCATTGCCGCTTGCTCCTACTACTATGACTGCCAGCCCTAGCAAAATGTACACACATTATGAGGAGGCTATTAGCTTGGAGGATTGTCTCTGTTTGTGTGGGGTGTGTGGAGAGGTGAAAAAGGTATAGCATTAGGTCTTGTCCCACCCCTGTTCCACTGTGATTGAACAGCTGGGTATAAAGTGACAGTGACGAGAGCAGTGTTTTACCCAAAGTTAAACTTTTCTTAACTCTCCTGGACCTGCAAAAAAACCACTAAGCGCTTAGCGCAAAAAAATTGTTATCTTAAAAATACGCTGTGCTCTTAGAAAACCGCTTCGGTGGACACAGCCCTTTAATCACACCCTTTTTGACATCCAGTGCTCGGGTTGCTCACTAATCGTAAAAGTTGGCAGTTCAATCGTCATTTTGCTCTTGTCAACCTGTTGAAGGCATGTGGGCAATGAACATCTTGGGCACGAACTGTCAGTGGCAGTCGTCTCTGTCACCACTAACGTGTGAGTGTGTTTGAATCTCATGACTTACAGATAAATTATTATCTGCTAAACGCATATTACTGTTTGCTGAGCTTTGATATTCATGAAACCACAGTTAGGACAAAAATAGGGTGAAATAAGAAAAACTGTCCATCAAAACAGCTAAAGTGCAATAAATTACACACAAAAAAATAGTCACTCTATTCTTGTTTTACACAAATCTGTAAATGACTAGTTTACATCACTATGGTAAAATAAATAGAATAAGAATGTGGTCAAGATATTTAGGTCTTTAAAGAAGTTGCTACTGTAATTTAAAATTTAACCAAAGTTTTGTAAGGTAAAGTTGGTTAGGATTACACAGAGTTGGTTCTGACCAACTTGGTGCCTGAGTCCTTTGCATCACTTTCAATTCCACCAACATTAAATTGTGTTCTTGCATAAGGTGTCTGCCGGTGGCCTAGGATTTTCATGGGTGGGATTAAAATATCTATATATATAGCATCTGAAGAGATAAGAGGTGTGTATATCATCATTGGGTTTTATATTATAGTAATAAAGTGTCAGACAATAATGCAAATTCTCCTCTTCTTTTTATTTCCTAGGCACCAGAAGGTGTTGGCCTTATGGGGTTATGGGTCAGTGATGAACGTGCCAGGGTAATGCTGCAGGTGATGTAGTTTTGCTGTTGTATTTTTTTTTTTTAATTTATTTCAAAATAAAACCATTGAAGTAGTATTAGTAAAATTGAAAAAGAAAATCACAAAAGTTACACATTTTAGGGTACCCCAAGTATTTATCTATACTACCTATGCCACAGGCTAGGTCTGAGATTACATCACTACTAAAGGACTGATAAAGTCAGTTCACTTGGAATGACCCTCCTCCTCATGCCCTTTGTCAAACCCCAAATGTCTGCTCAGACTCTGAGAAATGCAATATATATATTCAACAATATGATCCGACTGCTGCTTTATTTGATTTGCTTTTACACAAATAATGATATTTGTTCTTCTCTCAAGAGCAGGGAGCCGAATTAAGACTGTGCTGGATCTGACCTGGAGTTTGTCTGAGGAGAGGAAGGAGCAGCAGTCAGGTAATGATAGAGAGCCACAGAAGCACAGCCACATCTCATTATGATGCATAGTTGAAGCTTGAAATCAAATAAAACCTGTAATCCAATAAACCCCCATTTTTGCTAGCACTGACCTCTCCTCAAACCCGTGACATGTTGTAAACCTATGACAAGTTGTAATCAATATAATATGAGGGCTGAAGGCATAAATAACTGGGCTGAGAAAAAACATGTTGTTAAAGGGTTTTTTCTAGCTCTTTGTATTGGATGTCTGTAATGGCATTCCAGAAATCCCTTTAAGTTTGCTATTGTCCATCATTGATTTCCAGGTCATGGGGGGAAGTTTAAGAGGAAGAGGAGGGTGGATTGAGTATTCATGCATTAATACACATTCACTGAATAAGTGATTTTTAATTAACTAGATAGATGTACTCAGAAGATAGAAACAGGGAGTGAATGAAGGCAGCACCTATTGATTATTTGCTTAATCAGATTATAGCAATTTTTTTCGGTACAACAACATAATATAATCCCTAATTGATCTACCCAATGGCATTACAGCTACTTATGAACAGGATCTACTGATAACCTTTTCCTTAGGTAATTATGTCACATGAACTGGTATTTCTAAATACACTGTTTTTGTTAACAGGGCTCAGTTGTCCTAGTAACTCAGCACTAATTCATAAAAATTCTGTTGCTTCCAAAATTAATTATGGGCATGTTTAAAGCTCTACCAGTTGAGACTTAATTCAGCAATATTACACGAGAGCACAAGCTCTGTATACATGTATACATGCAGTCCTGACTGCATTACTGTTGTGCCATTAATGGTGTTAAAGTACACTCTCGAGTATATTGCATGTATACAACAAGTTACCAACTAAATAAAATATGTAAACTTAATGTATTAATATTGTGGGGCAATTCACTCCTAAAATATAAAACTTTTTGTTAGTGTGATCTCCATTTCCATGGCAATACATGGGGTATGACTAACAACTGGAAAACAGTAGGTCACATCAGTAGAAGTGAATGTAATGTATGCAATGTTTACTACTCCAGGAAGTAGGCCGACCCTAAGTAACGACGTAACAACAGAGACGAGATCTAGTCAATTTTATTCCTTTCCAGAGATCGTTTCTTGCTCGCTCAATCTTGTAGTAAGTAAGATATCCGCTGAAAATATATGTCATGTATTTTTTAAATTTTAGCACCAATACACGTTAAAACATAACCGGTCAAGCTAGTCGAATCTCTGATTTTAAGTGCGTGACTATCTGTGGTGTTATGGTATGGGTGCTCGGAAGGACAAAAAAGGACCAAAAGAGACCCAATTTCCCCAAATGGTCACATTTAATGGGCCTATAACAAGTAAAAACTACATTATACTGCATATTCTATGAAACTCAATTCCAATTATATATTCCCATTGAGGAGGCGTAGTGATATTTCTAGTGGTGAGCAGGGTGGGATGTTATCCTGATTTGAGCACGTTCCAAATGTGCAGTTAATGTGATGTTATTGTAAAATAATTCCTTAATTATGTTATGTGTGGATGCCACCATTTTTTTACTGTCTGGCTGGTACAACCGAATGGCCCATATAGATTCTCAATAAGGATGGAATTCAAATGAACTGATTTTCCTATTGATTTTGTGTTTTGGTCCACTTTTTTTAATTACTGATATTAGAGTAAAGTAGAATGCTTCACGCTGATTGCTTAATCTCTCATCAGCAACGGCTGTATTTAGTGTACCGCCACACAAAAGAAAGCAACAATGTACTGATTAAAAAAAAGAGTGTTTGGCTGTGGCACTTTTGAACAAAAGCTAGCAGCATATTGCCTACAGCAAAATAGTGCACTGGCACGTTGCACCTGAATATGCCAGCTGAAGAGAGTTAAGCACACATAAACATAATACATGTTTTTCCTCAAATACTTAAAAAATGTTTTTAGGGATGAACAAGACATACCGAGATGTTGGAAATCTTTTTCCACACCCTTTAACAGGAACGAGTGGAGTCAGAGTGAATGTGGGCATACCACTCAGACAATTAAAAAAGATGTGTGCCCTGAGGAGTGGCACTTAAGTAATTGATGATTAAAATGTAATGTGTGACGGCTGCCAGCTTCACAACTACAGGCCTGTTTGGATTAGCCACAGTTGTATCTGAAAAACAAATAAAAAAACAAAACAATCTAAACCCTGACAGAATTTAGCAAAAAGCAGATAAGAACAAATGGTCATCTATTTGAACTCCAAACTGCAAAACAAATAAAAATCGATAACAAAACAGATAACGTTACCTTGATAACATTAATTAAAGCATAACTTTGCCATGGTTTTATGTTTTATGAGGTAATTAGCAATCACATTGTCACATTGGCAGCTTTTTATCTATGTTTATTAAGTTACAAACATAATTCTTCAACTTAAAATAAAATTGTCCGAAACAAAACTGAATGGGTACTTTTTTTTTTTCTAGTTGAAGGAAACTACCTGAAATGACATCATAAGATAGACACCAATAACTGTCCAGTGCATAGCATATAAATATCTGGTTCTCACCAGCAACTGAATAAATTCAGGTTAACCAGAGAAAGTCAGACCTAATGAAAGATGTGCATTAAGTTATGTGGAGATAACCATAACCTACCAACAAAATTATCAGAGTGCTTAAACCAGAAACCTGTGTTTTATTATTTTCCTTTTAAGTGCTTTATAACAATGAATATATTATAGTGCTTTTAGCTGTGCTAGTGTCATGACTGTAGGGAGGACCAGGTCAGTCCGTCACCTGGTTAGTTGGTTGGCTGGTTCACCTCTTTAGTCCAGACTTAAATGTCTCTGCAAATATTAGTCTGGAAATAAATAGAAATATTGATTCATTTCATCAGAAGAAATTTCTGTTATAATCGTCCTACTGAGATCATTCATCATCATCATAAATAAGTGGCTTGAGTTTGAGTGTATTGTTGACACTTGTCAGTTTATCAATTGTGTTTATTTTTTAGGAATATGAAAATCTTAAATTACAGTAAAAATCCTGGTGTGTTGTATGAAAAGGAGAAATGAAGCAACATTTTATAAATTCTTAATTCTTAATGATAATGGAAATTCTGGAGAAAAACACTCAATTCTCAGAAGTCAAATGAAAATGTTTTCCCACAGCTTTTTTTTAATATAATCAAAGTGATGGCGTTTAGCTCTTACCATTCCATTCTGTTTAAATTAATGCCAGCTGATTCCAATTCAAAGCCTGTTGCCCAGCTGCACTTCTCAAAACACACTACTGTGAAGAAATTTACATGTTTATTCTAATGAAGCCAAACAAGTGCTCACCTGCATCTCAGAGCGGCAGCCGCCACTGAGAGGGGAAGAACAGCTGGATATGAGACGGCCACACAACCTTAGTGAGGATTCTGGTTAAGCTCAGTTGTAAATGAACAGCAGCTAGCACAAGATTAGCTCTTATCTGCCTAACTGTGAGGGGAGGGGAGGCAGAGTTAGACTAATGCTGTTTCCACTGCATTTCTGAACATCATACGCCAGGTAGGTTTAGTCAGTGGTTCCTTTTTGGCTGCTAATGGGAAAATCAAAGTCCTGTGTTGCGTCTGAAGTCAGACGATGGAGGCAGCAAAGTGAACGAAGTGTTCCGGATTTCATGCCATGTCTGCCTTTCTCTCCCTGCCTCATCAAAGCATAGCAGCAGAGGAACATGAGCTGTCATCCTTTACCTGTGGACTAATTGGCCCTTTAATTCCATATCAGATCTGTGCTCACTTCACTGGCTTTTGAACTAATTGAGTGGACATGCAATGCCATTGTATCAAAAACCTCTGTCAGGATATGTAATATAGCAGAGGTGTTAAAACGTTAACCATCCTTTTCAGATCTAGTAGGTACATCTGGGGGCATGAACATCATATATCCAGCAGACTGATACGTCTAACATATTGTCACCTGCATGCACAAGTATTTTGTAAAGCATTACCGATTCTACAAAGCAGCTAACTGGGATGCCTTGTATGAAGTTACTTTTATATCTTTTTAATGTATTAAAAAAAAAAACATATCTCTCAAACTTGCAATCAAAAACCACATTTGTAAGCAAAATGTTATGGACTGAGAATAACATTATCTGAATTATAAATAAATGATTCCTTACAGTTTTGTTGGTTTTGGTCACAAGCTTGAGATCTTTGCTCTTTATTTTTCCTCTTTATTCTCACAAAAAGTTTTGATTGTAGATCAGGCCCCTTTGGTTGCAGGACAAAACCTATTGCTTGCAGGTTAAACTGGACTTAATGGGTTGGTCTACAATGGATGATGGATGCGACGAGAGTTTGTATTGGTGGTTTTGAGTTGGATCCACAGCATTGCTACACAATCCCCCAAATCCCACTGCAAACACTTAACAGGGTGTTAAGCATGTGTTGATCAGTACGATCAGTTGATATTATATAGCACTTTTCTATTAAAATGATTTGAAGTGTAGTATAGCAAGATTTTTACTTCCCAATGTAATGGTTTCTATTATTTGTTGTTCGTTTTGTAAAGGAGTCTATTTCTTTTTTAAAGGGTGACATGGATTACTTCCCATTTTTAAATGAAGCACCGTATGTAGGTTAATGTTACACACTGTTAGAGACATATGCTCTCTCAGATTAGGTACTTGTGTGTAAATCCAATACCACTACTTTTCTGTGATCAAAGTTTAAGTTGACAAGGTTACAACTCTGGTATGCCCCAAGTGTTGCTGATCCCTTTGTGCTGATCCGTAGTGCTATACTGCTCATATTCCACCGGCACATACCGTTTCCTCAAACTGGCATGTTATAGTGACATACCACTTTTCATCCAGCTACAGTACATAAGTGCTAAGAAACAGTATTTGCCAGTGGAATACAAGCGGCATACCACTAGAGATTGATATGCCGCTGCAGGGATTGTCATATACCAAGATAAAAAAGAAATAATAGAAACCATTACAAAGTGAAAATTATGCAATGCTACCTTTAACAGCATTTCAACAGAAAACAGCAATTTTAACTGACCTCAATATAGCTCGACATGTACCCCTCTCTATAGGTGAGTCTTCACAGCAGGAGTGAGGCAATTGTTTGTGTATAGCCACTTTGTGGATTCAAGTCCAAACCACCAATAAAAACTATTGTCACCATCAGTTTAGATCTCACCCATTAAGTCCTATTCATCGTGCAAACATAAGTTTCCATTTAAAAGTTTTTAGTTACAAGTTTAATTTTGCAACTGTCGTTTATGATTGCTTTAAAAAGACACAAAACTTACCATGGACCTCATCAGAATGTAAACCGTCACACTAATAAAGACCTTTTTCAAATCAAGTGATTTTAATAAGGCTTTGCAATGCTGTATGTAACATTTTTGTAAAAGTTGTCTGGCGTGAGGAATATTTTGAATTTCTCTCTCGGCCTTTTGTTCACTCAATGGAGTATAAACCAAGTGTACAAGTTCCAGGATCAGTATAGATAACCTTTGTTTTAATTAAAAGCACTGTGATATTGCTTTGTTCTGCCTTTAACTTTTATGATTTTATGATTTGGTATAAAAGGTTACACAGCCGTTGAGAAAACCACCATTCTACTGTTGGTGGTTTTTGAGAGTGTGCTCTGTAATTTTAGGGGCTCAAGTACAATAAGTTCTTCCTTGCTTTGTTTTTGATGCTTTGATTTTGACCTATTTATCATGATAATTATGAATATGAGAATGCATGTCTTCTAAATACTGTTAAACACGTTATTTGATTGTCATATATACTGACTTTATACCTTATGTACTGGGATACATATATGCCTGTACTGCTTGTAATTTTAGTGTTACATTTAATTGCTTTTTGTGTTTGACTATAATTGTTGATTGTTTTCTATTAACCCAATTTATTACTCTACAATAACATATGCAAAGTTTGTCACTGTATGAATAACTTGTTGTCATTTGTTTTGTCAAATGCATGATGGTCACCTGACCCAAAACGTAGGGAGTTAATCAATTCACCATATGTTTTTCTTTTGTCTTTTTTGTTTTGTGTTTACAGGTGTGTGAAGACTGCTACTTAACAGGCAATGCACCCTTTCTTTAAATCTGGCCACATAGAACAGAATAGCTAGCTAGCTAGATAGATAGATAGATAGATAGATAGATAGATAGATAGATAGATAGATAGATAGATAGATAGATAGATAGATAGATAGATAGATAGATAGATAGATAGATAGATAGATAGATAGATAGATAGATAGATAGATAGATAGATAGATAGATAGATAGATAGATAGATAGATAGATAGATAGATAGATACTTTATTAATCCCACAAGGGGAAATGTTTTTGCTACAGGTACAGCAGTACAGTTTTGCTTTCAGATATCACTGAAAAACACATCATGGAGCTGGCGTGTGTGTGTTTGACCTGCTTCTCAGTTGTTTTTCCTAACAAGCTAAATAAACACAAAGAGAGGGGGAAATGTGTATCAATGGGAGCAGAGGCTGAATTTCACTGCATGATATATTATTATTATTATTATTAAAAATATTTCCTTGTGTAAAACATTCAGCCAAATACAAATAGGTTCCTATGGGGCCAGGAATAATTAGTAAAACAACTCATGCTAATGTCTTAATAATGATAGCCTCATGCCTGAATGACAGGTGCTTTTCAACAGAAAGCTTCAGGCATGATGGGCTGTAACAAATGATGCTGAGGGGTCAGACATGATAAGAGGATCCTGTTTTCCTCTGATGTGCTGGTTGCTTTTCGTTTGTTTGGTCAAACATGGTTGGATGATATGGGGAGCTCAGTACCCAGCTGCCCTGAAGAGGACTAACACTGTCAGTATTTCCTGTCCCATCCTCTCCTCCTCCTCTCTCTGCATTCATGCTGACCTGAAGAATTCTGCAAAAGCAAACACTTCCAATTAACTCCATGGCATTTCTTTTTAACTGCCTGAACCATTAACTTGAGACTTAGAGCTGAATAGTTTTTTTTAAATTTTAGCTGAGTCGACGATATAAACTGGGGTTTTATGAGGAAATGTGCAACTACAGAAGATATAGAGCAGCAATACAGCATCCAGCTCTATTCATGGTTGGGTTCATCACTCAGAAAGTAATTTTACTACGTATTACTGAGGAGAAGAAGTAACTCATTGCACATCATTACACTGCTGCTTTACAGTCACACCACAGAAACTGGTGAGTACCGCTTTTCACATAATCATCACAAATCAGTCCGTTTTTTTTTTTTTTTTTTTTTTTTAATGTAAATGCCACTAAAGAATGTGGACTCCACTAATTGAGTCAGTCTGATTCTTGTACATATATAATCATTTAAAGCCCTCTGTTACCTCCCTCCCTCCCCCCACCCCAGCCCCAGGAGTGGTCGACCAACAAGGTCGCTCTCAGAGCAAACCTTGCTCCTCTCAGAGGTCTCAAAGGAACTTTGTGTAACTTCTAAGAAACCCAAGGCCTCTCTTAAATTGGCTGAGGTTAATTTTCATGAGTCCACCAGGAGATCACTAAACAACAAAGGTGTACACAGCAGGGTTGCAGGGTTGTTAATCTGTATTCATTTCTTGAAGTGTTTCTGGGATTATAACCAGTTTTGAGGATGTCTGTGTCAGTGTTTGGACCATTCACTCCTGGATGTCCATGACCGTCTGAGATCAGACGTGGGCCAGTTGAACAGGATCTGAGTGCAGGTCCGGATGTTCGGCTACAGGAGGGTACAAGCTGTAAGGTGGCTATTTAAAAAAAAAAAAAGACAGCTTGCTCTTATTTTTTGAACAATGAACTCTGAATTTCACAAGTGACTTCCAGAAGGAAATGTCAAAACATCTGTCGGTGAACTGAATCCCAAGAAAAAAGGTCAACAAGACAACAACCCAGAACAAGTTGTTCTACCAAAGAATGAGGAAAGAAGAATAAAGTTCATGTTTTGGGATGGCCAAGTCTAAGTCCTGATCCTAATCCAATTGAGAAAAAAGGACCTGAAGGGAGCAGTTCCTGTGAGAATACCCACCTCCATCCGAGTTGAAGCTGTTCTTTACAGATGAGCAGGCTCAAATGACTCCAAGCTGAGGTAAATGACGATAAATAGTTACGAGAAACGCTTAATTGCAGTTATTGTTGCACATGGAGGTCACACTATATACTGAAAGCCGAGGTTGTCATACTTTTTCCCCTCACAGTTAATAATATTTGGTCGTTTTTTTTTTTAATTATTTGTTTAATTGGGTTTTCTTTAACTGCAACCCCATTTCCCCCAAAAGTTGTCACGCTGTGTAAAATGTGAATAAAATCAGAGCGCAATGATTTGAAAATCATGCAAACCCATATTTAATTGAAAATAGAAAAAAGACCACATATCAAATGTTGAAACTGAGAAATGGTATTGTTTAATGAAAAATATATGCTTATTTTGAATTTGATTTTAACACGTATGAGAGAAGGTCAAACATAGTTGCACTGTATCACAGCTAATGCTGCTAAATATCTCCAGGTCTTACTGATCTGAGGATTTGTATCTCCAGCTGTTGGCTTTCTGTCTACCCTCAAACACACAGAAATCTCCTGCAGATAATCATGGTGGAGCTGCTATCTGCATCCCTAGCAGTTAATGTTTTAAGTAATGGCTTGTGAGGCCTGACAGATCGGCCGCACTCTCCCCGAGCTGCGGGCCCAACACTCAGAGAAGTGAGCAAATCCATCAAAGCGACAGAATGAATTAGTGCCAAGACACCTCACTACCTGTTAGGAGGAACTCCCATCAGCAGTAATTGATTTGATAAATGCTCAGGCATACACAGAATGAGATACGAGGGCAGATGTACAGCTACACGGAATGACAGGGAAGAAGTCCGAAACGCTGTAAGATTTGTTAATAATGAGACAAGTGACACAGGCTAAATTGAATTTGACTAGTTTTAGTTCAACAACAAATTCAGACATTTCTTTACTGGTAAGAATAGTTAAGAGAGTTTTTGTAATTAGGTTTATGACCAGTTACTAACCTGCTAATGTTGAGGAAATTATACAATCGTCTTTGGTTATTTCTTTGTTGTTGTTTTTTTGTTTGGTTTTCCTTTACCTCTACATTGGTTCTACCATTGATCATTAAGGAAATCAGTGCAAATGACAATTGCAGTGTTTGATGGCATTGAAACAATTTCACTCCCACTGCCTTCAAATATCTATAGAAGATTGTCATTTGTACTGAACAATGGCAGACAAAAACATTCTTTACACACATGCATGTAGAGAAAAATATCAGCAAATCAGCAGAACGAACAAACATCAGCCGAAGGAGAACAACAACTATATATAATTTTCAAGATCATGGCTATAACCACAGTAAACTCCTACCATATGACATTTTCCTGCACCCTTTATAGGTAGATACACTATATATTCTCTGTTTGCATTAGATTATTGTAGATAAGGTTGCAAATCACTGTGTAGAACTGCTTTGTAGCAAATCACAGGACTCTAAGAAAAAAAAATATTGTACTTTAACTTTTCTTGGTTTTCACTGTTAAACTCATTCATTTCACGTTATATCCTGTTTGTAAAATCCAGTGAAATTTCACTTGGGTTCTTGGAAACTTTTCTCATGGAATTATGTTAATTGTAGTTTATACTAGGAATTGTGTTGGTTAGCTATTGTTATATTTTCATAACTACTGCTGAAATCAGTTTCCTGGAAATGACTGGTGAGTAGATTTTGAATTGGTAGTGTTTTGTCAATTCACAGCAATTATTAATTGTACGCAAAACTAAATAAGCTTCAGACAGAAAACTTTGTTGAAGTACATCTTAGCAACAGAACAGAATTAAACAACATTTTATCGTAAGCCGGATGTCATTTTTTCGAATTGGTAAATGAGCTGTGTGTGATGGAGGTGATGCACACAAGAGCAGCAGACATGGTGGAATTTCACCTGCAGACCAGCTGCATGTCTGAGCTGTACTGCAACATAAGCTGCGGCACTGACAAAACACTGATAAATAAATCAAACAGGCTTTATGTTAGCAGGCAAATAGACACATGGCAGCAGTGCAGGGGTGTACTGGTAGTCAGGATATTCTGTCCAGAATAGCTAGTGGAATCATAACACTCCATGTCAATGGCCCTGATTGAACCAACAGCCAAAATATTCATTGGCCTGAAGCTTTTACTGAGTTTCTACACATTAGCCTTTTAAAACTGCTCCTTGATTGCAGCGGGGTAAATGTCAGTCATCTGAAGTGCTGAACGATAGAATGATGCTGGTACTATAGGGTCTTACAGTCTGGAGTCTGCAGAGGGGAATTTGATAAAGTTGATATCCATACATTAGTATTTTAATCAATAAAGCCATTGGAACATTGGAACGTTATTTAAAAGACATACCCAGTATCGCTGTTGAAATCAGCTGTGAGTTGTGTAAGATCATCTCACAGCTTTAGGGGATGAATTTCTTAAATTTTGGGCCAAGCTCCTCTGAAATTTGGCATGACCCCAGATTAAAAAACAAAACAGAGTGAGAAGACATGCAAACAGAAAATAATTGTAACACTTACCCTAAACAGGTAAACTAATAGATAAATATGGAGTTCTCTGTGGCGGTTAACCTCAGGTCCATTGGGAAATGATGACTGAACACTGACTTGAAATATACTGATGAAATGTGATGTGCACTTTTTGCTCAGTGGGGCTGTTGTGTTGTACTCCATTAAAAACTACTGAGGTCTGTCATTGTGTGCTGTCTGCCGTACAGTCACTCAGCTACATGGAACTTTATTGGACTTTTAAAGTTTTGAGTTGTGCTGTTTAATAAATAATTAACCTTAATGGGTAACTTAATAAGGATTTTGGAGATTGTTTTCTAATTCGCAGTAAGGAGGAGATGGACATACATTTTTTTCTTTAAAAACTGTACATATTTAAATGTCATCTGGGGCAAGTGGCTGCTAATGTTAAGAGATAACATGTTACTTAAACATATTGAACATAAATTAATTGTATATTGCAACATCATGACCTAAAAACATTTTAGTCGTACGGTTGGCCTGGTAGGCATGTCAGCATTGATCAGAAATAGTTTTCAAATAGTAATTGGTTCATTTCCGTGTGAATATATTTATTGAGGGGTGCTTGCCAAATGAGTGGTTATGTAGGTCACAACTTTCAGAAGCAGGTGACCTAAGGCTGCTGATTAGTTCCTTCAAGATTTTCCTTCTGGTGTGCTTTAACACTATTGAATATAACTAGCCAGTGGTGCTTCAGCAGACCCTGCTGGGGATATGTGATTTAATTTTTTTTTTTTTTTTTTTTTTTTAAATACACCAGCTATCTATTGCATTTCTTTTCCTCATGCTTAATGCTACTGAACTAAACCTATATTAAAACACAAAATGTTGGTATGATGAAAATTCTGCCAGGCACTGCGTAGTATTAGAGTGCAGCGTGTGTTGGACTGCTCTGGATCAAACTGCCCCAATTGACCCTGCAGCAGTGTGTGCGGTTATAGAGGTAAAAAGTAATGTCTCCCTGTCTGCTATTCTCCATCACCTGTAATATCGCCCCTCTGTAGCACAGGATCTAAATCTAGTCTGTTCTAACAGAAAGGTCGGACAGCAAACAGGGAAATATATGTGAGCATGTTTACACTGTTTATTTGAACAACTTCCTGCCTGGAATTAATTTTCTCTGCCATAAGTAGGAAAACATGAAACGATGGCATTAGAGTGATAAGAGGCAAAAAATGTGGAATATGGCAAACAATAAGGAGGACTCAATCTGATTCCCAGGAAAGATGGGAGAGTTTGAAGTCGAAGGTCAGCCTGATAAGAAGAGTTATTCATGTGAGTCTGTGGAGTGAGTGTGGAGAATAGAACGTCAGAGAGACAGATAACCAGATAGGAAGACAGAGAGAGGTAGAAAATAAGAGAGACAAGGCAGGAATGGAGGGCCTTCTCCTCCCACCTTCTCAAAAGGATGACTCTCATCCCACTGACACATGATTGACAGCTGTCAGCCGCTGACAAACACTCCTCGTGGCTGTTTTCTCTGCCCTCCTCTGTCACTGGAAACCATCCATGGGAAAAAAAAATTGAATTGTAATTCTGAAAATCAATATAGCCACAGTCACCAGGGCTGCTGTAAGTAATGAAGCACTGTCATTTGCCACAATTGGGAGCTGATAAGAAGTCTGACTGGTCTATTCCATCACCGCAGCTCTTTCTCCAGATAGAAAGAAAGAACACAAATGTCTGTGCTATAATGTATTGATTAGTTAAACAAGATAAGCTACTATTTGCAGTGAAATTAGTTTTGTTATCATTAAAGTAATGCTCAATAATTTTGTTAAAGCGTCCGACAGCACCCCCACATCTCGCCCCTCTGAATAACCGAGAATGTTCTGAAAAATATAAATCCATAACAGCAATTTAAACCAGCTGAAGCCCATTTAACCCAGTGGGATGTTGCTGATTGACACATGCAGACTTTCGTCCAATCAATAATAGCAATTATTCACTTAGTTTCAGATCAAAATGTAATTTATTGAGGGGTGGAAAATGACTAGTTTTGAATAACCAGCAACTCCACTCTGCAGTGCAAAGGGGAAAAAAACAAAAAAGTATAATTTTGGCTGCTTTCTGAGTCATTTCTAAGCCAATGTTTACTTCACTAGCTGATGTCACTAATATAAAGTATCCCTCATGCTGTGGGAAACCAATTTAAAATCAGGGGGAGAATATTGCTACCTATAACTCCAGTTATAAGGATTTTTGAATTTTGCCTTATTGACTTATTTATTTTTAGGTAATATAAATTTTACAAATATGTATATAATTTCTAAACATGTAAATTATGTAATTTAAAGTGTTTTTCTTTTAATCCAGAAGTTTTTTTTTTTTTTTTATCATTGGAGCTAATGCATGTTCATTAGATATTTAACACTAACACCAATTAATATTTTCAAATGGTTAAATGAATATGATTAACAGCAAACATGTACCATAGTGGTAAACCGTTATTATGACCCAGCTCAGCAGTTTTCTGGGAAAAGTAACCAATTTAGTTATAGTTATTATACATCCGTGAGGACTGTGCTATCTGCCTAGCAATAAATAACAGACATAGTTAGAAACTAGATGGTGAACATAGAGGAGTTTTCAAGCCGTTTTCATCCAAGGATATCGAAAGTGTTGTTTTGTAAAAGATGTACATTTTCAGGATGTCGCAGTCATTAATCAGAACATTAATTAAACAGCCTAAGCAGACACAGTACGAACTTCCGTGGCCTTGCATAGCTGGCTAGATGACAAAACCAGATGAGTTTGTTAAAAGGCTTTTGAATTGTTACCCCTTTATGTGTAATTTCATTGTAATTCATTCATTAATTTAGTTAACCCGAGTACCTTTTTGTATTTCATGGCTGAGACTGGCATCACGCGTGCCAACTGCATAATTCACATTCACTTCAGTAGTAAAGAGTTAGCTTAACTGAATCAGTTGCATTCAAATTAGTTTTTATTCTAAGCATTTATGTAATAGAACATCAAACTTGTCTGTGGGATTTTGGAAAGGTTGTGTTTATGTACATGTTCTTGCTCACTAAACGAAACGTGTGATTTCACCCCAAAAATTACACCAAAAATGCATTACGTTGTTAACGTACCTCTACCAACACACCCTTGTTGCGATGTTCCACGAATCAGCCTACTTCCATTAACTACACTGAATAACTGATCAAATATGAGGTTTTTATATAACATGTTGCAAGTAATAGTCATTTAGAAAAATTCATTCAAGTCTTAAGCCAGACAATCATATTTTTGGAAGGTTATTGTAAGTGGTTAATTTATTTGTATTTGGGATTCCAGGCAGATTGCTGCCAGTAAATTAATTTTAGGAGCCTGTTTTCCCCTGAATTCAGTCTGTCAGGTAGTGCTTTCTCCTAGGGGTGTAACTCTCACCATGTGGTCTCACCAGCTCACCAATTTAAAAGTTTTGCGGTATCATCAGAGGGGGTGGAGTTTAGAGAGAAATTTTGAACCAGTTTTCAGAGAAATTAAATGCTGCAACAAGTCATATGAAAGGACAGTAAGAGACTTATTATATCTTTGTTTACATAAGGATCTCTGGTGACCAGGGAAATTAGGATTCCTGTCTATGGAAGTAGCATGATTTCACACAGCTTTAAAGCCCCTTAGGGAAAAGATCAGCGTGAACGTATAGTCAAAAATGATTGAACCACTGTTTGCATACCAGTCAATTTGTGCCTGGACCTAAAGAAAACTTTACGCATGGAGTTAGCAGTTTAGGAAATTGTGGATGGTTCAGGCAAAGGCAAAGGCTTAGTGTCCTAAAATAAGAAAACACTTATTTTACATTAAAGGAATCACGAGCTTATCATCTTCAGGTGTGGATCCCAATCTTTTTTAAAGGCTAATTCATTAGGTTGCAGAGGGAAGTCTATTTATATGACACTCCATTCACATTAATAGCAAGTGGACACTGTCTGTAAAAATATATTTATATCAATGAAGTTGCCGAATGAGATGGAACTCAGGTGTAACTCAAGTGTTGCTAATAGAATTAGAACTGATACTGTTGGAAGACTTGGGTCTGGATAAAAATGCCTCCATGTTGGTTTGGTCTGCAGCATTAATTACCATGACATCAAAGCTTAGTTTGTGCTAAAATGTATTTAATGTCATGAGACCAATTACACTCAATGTTAGGAGGATAAATACAGCAGGGCTAGTGAGAGCAGTCCTCTGAACTCACAATTTGTATAATGAATAATGGCATGTTAAAGGTGAACACTTCCATCTGACTGGACTATTTTAAGAGGAAATATTGGCTGATAATATTACGATACAGGGAGACATTATAGCTTCTCAGATAACAGATAACAGCGTTGCAATTTTTGAATGGATTTTTTTTTTTTAAGTTTTCCAACATGGTGTTTTTTCAGCTCAAAATGTTATAAATATCCAGTATTTAGCTCAAGGATTTGATAAATCGTAGATTAGAAAACCTACTGAAACAGCTCTCAGAGCATTTCATAGTAAAACTCTTCAGTAGACCTCAGACGAAAATAACTCTTTAACAGTTGTTGAGACAGGGCGAAGCAGGGTTCATTGAATGTTTTAAACTGTCCCACATTTCACTTGATTTCTTTAAGACAGGACAAGTCCAATATTGTCAATATGGGTCTAAACCCTGGTTTGGAGAGCTCACGTCATCACTCATTGATTTTTTTTTTTATAAGTCATCCATACATGTCTCTGGAGCGGAGCAACAGCACCCGCATGGCCAGTCACTGTGACCCAACAGGATGGAAAGATCTAAAGTAGAAGATAACGGACATGGCTGGTAATTCCCATCAATGGGGGCCATGACTGTCGGACTGTGCAACAGACGTAAGCTCTGATGGCAGATCCATCACTGCTAGAGCAGCGAAGGGAAGCATTTTCACACACACACACACACACACACACACACACACACACACACACACACACACACACACACACACACACACACACACACACACACACACACACACACACACACACACACACACACACACACACACTCTCTCTCTCTCTCTCTCCACGATTTCCACCACCTTTTCCTCCCCCTCCTGCCTCCCTGAGGAGCACAGTATCTCAGCCTGCTCTGTTTCACTGGTCAGTCGAGCCCATCATCAGGTTAGAAAGCGAGGTAATCCATCACAGCTCCAAATCCATTGTCTGCAATGCCATTTTATCCAGCCATTATATCACACAAGCATAGTGTCTTTTTGCCACAGTTAATGAATAAACTCAGCCTGAGCAACTAAAAATGAAACACTTATCTCCTCAATGTACAGATTTTATGGGTCATGACACCATTTGTTTTCATTTTAACCTTCAAGACAGGAAAAAGATAATTTCAGAAAACAAAGAATTTCAAAATCCCTCAAAAATTTACATCTTAAAAAATATGTTAATTGAAATGTAAATGAAATGTAAAAAAAAATGGGACTATAAGTTTTGTAGATTTTTAACAAGGTATATATATTTTTCCTAATTTCCCTCATTTCAGTAAATCCTTTCCATAGATCAATGCATTTTGAAAAAAGCCTCATCAAAAAATGTCTTCAGTATTTCATTGTAATTGTATTCATCTTTCTATACAACTCTCAGTTGATGTTGTCACCTAACTACAGAAGATATTTCTGCATTCTTTTATCTCACTGGGTACTTGAAACACTGTTACACAGTTTTGTACTCGATAAGTGAATAAGTACTCAATCCATGTATCCATGGAAAGCTTTCGGTGAACACATAACATACATGCATACATTTTCCCCACTCAGTGAAGTATGACGGCAAAGTCACAAATTAGGAGAAGCAAAAGTACTTGCCCATAAACATTGATTATTGATTTATTTTATTTTTACAATAATCAGGATATGCAATTCAGAATATTTATACACTTGTCTTGGTACAATTATTTTTGGTTGTGCTTTCCCATAAATGGTAAATGGTCTGCATTTACAGAGCGATTTATCACCTTAGTGGTCTCAAAGCATTTTACACTGTTTCCAATTCACCCACTCACACACATTCACAAACCATGCAAGGTGCTCGCCTGCCATGACAAGCAACGGAGGGTTCAGTGTCTTGATACTTCAGCATGCGGACAGGAGGACCCGCCATTATTGATAATAATGATTAAACATTATCAATGACAATAGACACTTGGTTAAATTAAAAATCAGTTTTTGCATTTTCAAATCTTCTTTTATAACAGTATTTTTTCCATAATATGTTTTTAAGAAGTATCTTCTACTGCAATGTAAAATGTCATCCATTTTATGATTTTGGAAATAAATAAGGACTCAATTAAAACTAAAACAAACATTAAAGTTCAAAGATTCCATAACTGTTTTACAGTACTCATAATTCAGGTTTTATAAACCTTTTTTTTTTCATATACTTATATATATATGTATCAATGTATCAGGGTTGTGAAGACTTGCAGTGTAACAGTTACACATAGTTTTAAACCAGTCTTAAATTAAAAGCATCAGAGACAATAAATTGTACTTTATAAAAATAAAAATAAAATGTTTTAAATTATAAAAATGGTAGTTAGCTATAACCAATGTTATTCTGCAATTAATGCTCTTGGAACAGTAAAATTGTGTAAGATACCTTTCACCTGTAAAATGTTATTACCTGTTGCTTAGTTTTAGTATGTCTTTCATTAAAACAGGGAACGCACCACGATCACAACTATCTTACAAGGACAAAAATGCTGCCCAAAACATTTGCATTATTATGGTACAAAGGACATGTGTGGAACTAGACATTTCAGATTGAGGAAAAAAAATATAAAAATGGAACAAACTAAGAAAAAAATTAAGCTGGCAAAATGTCACAGCGAGAAGTATGTGAGAAAAGCTGTGGAGCAGATTTAATGAGGCGTTACTGGACAGGAAACAGTGAGGGAAAGCCAGACTCTGATCAGACCAAATGTGTCAAATGGACCCGGTCACCAGCGAAGCCATTACACACACTCATACACATGTTCGATAATAATACTCAGCATTTTGGAATGTTTAGCTTATTGTCAACACAACAGGAAAATTGTAAAGTAACTTTTATGCACACCCTTTCTGCTATTAAACTTTGATTTGTAGAGAATGGAGCCTGGTGATTTGTTGTTCAGTTTCATTCATGCTTTTGATGGTAAATTGTTTGCAACATTTCATCCATTTTAAACCACAATGACGGGAAATTTGAAATACTAAAATCACCAAAATTGAGTATGTATTTAGTATTTAAGTAAAGCTGTGGTTTGTAAAACCAAAAAAAGTATCTGAAAAATGTTAAAGGATTTCATTAAAGCCGAGGAGAAAATCTCTGGATGAATTACCACACAAATGTCATATTACATATACAGTAGTTACAACCTCTTTTCACATAGTTATTTGCTTCAAAGATAATATAAAAGTCTCTGGAAATGCATCTTTAAACACTCATGAAAACAGTGTAGCAACTTCCTTCGGTGCCACTCTACTATTTGTGTTGCTTTTAAATGTTGAACCACATGAAGCAGGAAAAGTCAGGAAAGAGATGGAAGCAGGGGTCTGAAAACCATCAGAACAGCTCATGTGGATCTAGATATCAGTTTGATGCTGCAGAGGTCTGCTTGAGGACCACACCTGTGACAAGCCAAGCACACGGCAACCTCTGGAGTCCCAGGAATACCTGGAGATATAAAGCCGGCTGGACGAGGTGAGTCGCTTCCTTCCTTTAGATACACTTCCCTCCCTGGTCTACTTCAAAGTGCTGCTATCGAGGTGTTGCATGCTTCGCCATGAAAGGACTGCTCTGTGTGGAGAGGGAAGCGAGGGGGGTGAAGTTTCCCTCAGGATCAAACTCAGGGCACAAGGGAGGCTGGATTTTCTAAGAACAACGCCTTTCAACGATCAGATCCAGCTTTGACCTCTGAACTGGGAATGCGATTGAAAATCTGGAGCAGGGCGTGGAGGGAAGAATAGAGGCCGTAGTCATTAATCACAGTCTGACCATCTCAAACATACTACACACACACACACACACACACACACACACTCACACTCACACACACACACACACACACACACACACACACACACACACACACACGCACGCACACACACACACACACACACACACACACACACACACACACACACACACACATCCAGGACATTCAAGTCTCCTGTGGTAGCAAATTCGACTGAATGGCTGTTCTGTGAATATTTAAGTTAGATTCCTCTCCAATTTAACACCATCAAAGATCCAAATCCACGGCAGAGCTTCCCTCCTTTGCCCCCCTCTGCTTCTGAATAGTCGTGATGCACGCAGAGACAAAAAATAACTAGGAGCCTGTAGTGCGGATTCCAGACGCCACAGTAGGTGCTATTATCATTCACTTTATGGCCAAACACCAAGGTCAAGTGTTGTTTTGGCTGTTTGTGGGAGCATGCAGCCACCTGGGGAGGCTGAGCTCAGATCAGACAGCCCAGGACTCCCAGGATCACAGAGGGTACAGTTCATGTAATATGAAGCTCTACAACAACACCGAGTCACCTTGATGTGTCAATTCAAAGTTCTACATCATTAATCTGCCTGCCTCAAAGCACACACGCTCTGAACGGAGGTCAAAGGTCAGCTCCACACAAGCGGTTTCAATGATAATTAAATTTGAGACATCATTCCATATATTAAGAAATGCTTATCTTCGGTGACTTCCTTGTTTTTAAATTCTAAATTACAGATTTTGTTTCTTTTGTAAAACAAAACTTTAAACAAACAGGTAAATAAACATCCAGGAGCACACAAAGCATTTCATAACTACTAGCATAGAAAGTGTAGATTAATGAACTAGTAAAACAACAATAAATTAATCAGGAAATATTCTTAAAATTGAATAATCATTTCTGTTATTGTTGAAGTTTCTATTAGTTTTTATAACATTTTCTGATCGCAACTTTTTAAATGCAATTATTAACTCTGCTTTTTTTTTTATTATTATTTTTTTGGACTGCTGATTGCACATTTAATTGAATGTCATGGCTCTGACATTTTTTCAAGATTTTCTGTCATTTAATAATCAACTAATTGGTCTCTTAGTTGTATATATGATATGTATATATTTGTGTATATGAATAACTAAACAATCATTAGTTGAAGCTCTATGTAAACTATGTCCAAACATGCATTTAAACCTGCCTGATACTTTATGTTTAAAGCCAATAACAAAACCTGCATTTGCAAGTTCAGGATATTTTGATATTTCAGCCCATAGAAAAAAAACATTTTGATAATGATCCCATATTTGTGCTTATTAAAGGTTATTAAAAGTTTACACTTTTCAGTGCTCTCTGGTGGATAAACTATGGAATGACAACACAATTACAGTACCACAGGTATTTCTTTAACTGTTTTCTCTTGATGATGGACTGATATTTATGCCAATATCAGAAAATTTGCAATGAACTAATAACTAATTAACTAATTTATCCACTCTATAGTTCTCTCTCAGAGATCGTCCCCATCTTGAAATAGTTCTCCTACTTGAATTTAGAGTTAACATTTTTCTTTTATCTGACTTTGTCCTTTACCTAACACAATTTTGTGATGGAATTGTGTCTTATTTTATTTTAATATTTTACTGACATACGACACTTTGAATCTTAAATTTGTTAGTTTTACTGTTCAGTTTAGTGTTCAACAATAAATAGAATTCTGCAAAAATATAATCAATTTCTTCATGTCAGTAGAAATCACTTCAAGTAAAAAATTAAGAAAATATACATACTTGTGTTTGTGGCTGGGAAGCCAGTGAGAGATCATGTCCTTTATACTCATTCTTATACGCCATAATTCATTCTCTGTCTGTCAGAATACACGTGGAGGGAGGGGGGGGGGGATCTGAGGTGGCTTATTTCTTGTCAAAGAACACAAATAAATCTACATTATTCTACCAATTCAGCAAAATGGGAACATTTCTTTCTTTTTTCCAGCTATGAATAAACAAACAGTGTTATTGTTAAAGGGAAAATACAAGCAACAAAAGTGAAATCTTGCATCAAAATACTAATTCATATACCTTTTTTTTACAATCAACTGGTCAAATCTTGCTGGAAATTACCTGCTCTATTACTGGGACAAGAATACGCTGAAGAACATCTATAACCTCTTCATGCATCCACGAAATCATACATACTATCTGAATAAGCACTCCAAACTTCCCATGAAACCTTCTAAAGATCTCAAAACACAGAACCTCTTTAAGATCAAGTCAAACCTCCTCATGGACCTCGGCTCTGCAAACCCCTGATATATATATACACACATGTGTTTGTTGCTGTTGGCAATTGTCAATGAGCGAAGGCCGGTAAATTCCACTGAGCGATGTAGCTGAGCGAAGCTTAGGCCATGAGACAGTGTTGGTGGGAGCAGCGGTGGAGGAATCGTTCTCGGAGATTGAACTCTCAGTCCTTTTGTACTCTGCTCTTTCCAGCAGCCGAGCTTTGACAACTCTTAAGTGACGCCTCCATGCTGCTTTAAAAGCTAAGTAGCACAAAGGTTGAACAAGGAACTGAGGGAAATGTTCACTTTGTCGACATTTGGACTGAAATAAAACATCACACTCCTCACACTCATCAGCTCTCACTTAATAGCCATAGAATGCCCTTGTCCAAATGCAGATGTGTGTAGTCTCACAGCATGTGGGAATTTGCACAAATGTCTTTGCTATATCATCAAATTAATACTGGCCTCATCCTGATTTCAGCTTCAAACAACTTAAAGAAAACATATTGCTTTTCTTACTATTATCAGCTAATGTAGAGGTGTGTAGACTGAGGAGGATTGTGGTGAGATGGGAGCTGGGGGGTTGAGGAGGGGTGGTGCTGGTGATGGGGTGTTCACACTGTGTGAGCTGTGCTCTAGTGATCTCAGTGGGATTTTCTTTCCTCCCCACTGTGCAGACTGCTTGACACTGCAGGCCTCATTTGCACTGTTTGATAATAACACTTTAATGTGACTGCTATGACTGTTGCCAGTGGGACCGCTGCATCTGTTAGTCCCAGGGGGAAGAGGAGGGAGGAGGGGGTTATGGGGGTGGTGGTTATTGTGCTGGTGGTAGCTAGCAACCCGAGAGACCTGCCTGCCTGACAAAATGCTGTACTGAGGCCCAATCTGCAATTTTTTAACACTATCGACAGAGACTCAAATCCTTAAATCCCCCCTGACGTCTGAGTTCATGATGATAGCAACAAAACAAACTGATAAGATGACATCTTATTTCACTGCAAATAATAATACAACAATGAGAAAATTAAAAGAAAAATAATGTTGCAGCAGATAAAGAGGACCACTATAACATACAAAATGGCAAATTCAGTGATTCTCGTTGTATAACAGAAGTATGCATATGACGTGAACAACAAACGATGATTAAAATATATAAAACTAAAATAACATTTTAAACAACTGCGCTATTTATGCAAAAAAAAAAATTCAGTAAAAACAATCTTTTTTAAATCAATAAATGCAATATGGTATGACATTGTGTTCCTGTCTATAATGTTATAATGTTATTTTATAAGGACCTTAATTTGTTTAGATGACTGAGTTGACTTGTTTTTTTTTAATGTAGCACAATATAAATAAAATTTACATGAATAAAATTGAATTGAATATGATAATATCTATGTAAATTAAATCAAATTTGATCTTTTTTATTATATAGTGTCAAATCACAACACAAGTCATCTCAAGGTGCTTAATATAGTATGATCCTTACAACAGAATGTTACAATGTTAAAGAGAGAACCACAAGTATTCAACAATTCCAATTAAATACAGTTTAATTACAGATTACAAAATGTTACACCGAGGATGTGTACAACAGTAAAATAATAACACAAAATGAACACAAAACCTTTAACATTTTCTACATAGAAACTGCTCTGAAATAAATTATAAACATTGCACTAAAATAAATGTGGAACAAAAATCCTAATCATCCTATATACAATTCTGGTGCCCAGTAATAATAACAAGCGTGTTTATTAAATAGGAGAGCCATAAGTGATGGTCCCACTCTGTCATGTATACTGTATAGCTGTCTACCTGGGCTGCGTTGTTATCGGGGTCAAGGCGCGGCTCTCAGACAAGAGGCTTAAACTGAGACAAGAGCCTTTAACACAAAATAAAACCATCAAAGTTCAGCTCTAATCCCCACTGCTGTGGATAAGGCTGACTGTTAACGGGCTGCACAATAAGCTCCATTTATACTCTAGGCGGGATTGCTTTGTGTGTGTGTGTGTGTGTGTGTGTGTGTGTGTGTGTGTGTGTGTGTGTGTGTGTGTGTGTGTGTGTGTGTGTGTGTGCGTGCGCGCACGCATGTCTGTGTTATTCCAGCTACGCATTTCAACTCAAACACAGCGAAAAGGATTTATTGGAGAGTGAATTGTCATCATCGCAGGGCACACTGTTTAAAAAAAAAAAAAAACTACCTTTCCCTCGACAGAATTCTGCATCAAATTCTCAGTTCTGTTTAATGTCTTATTAAGAAATGACATCAAACCATAGAATTAAATTCAGAAATAGGACATAGAGATCTAAGGAGAAATATTTCAGGAGGCAAAAGGGTGCCCAAAATTTGGACTATGCTGACAAAAAATGTGACAAGCACAGAATTGTGTCAAACATAGGTCAAACAATATAAGCTTTAAATGTGAATTTTCTATTTCAAAAGTCCATTTAAATTGTACATTTTCATTTAAAAAATATAATTATAGTTAGGCCTTTTATTATTACAGTTATGGCTCCATAATTTTAATTGGTTTTGGATGTACTTTCAGCACCTTGGACAGCTCCACATCCACCAGCTATGTTTTATTTGTATGCTAGTTATTTAGGTAAATGAAGAAATCACATACATTTACATACTAAACCAAGTGCGGATACAGTCTAGAATAAAGCCACAAAAAGATTCATACCCACTTATACATAATGTTTGAAATTTCATTAAAGAGAGTTACTGAAATATCAGTGTGTGTAATAACTACATGCAATAACATTTTATTCATATTAATCTCATTAGTTAAATGAATTCAGATTTTTAAGGGATAACACCTGTTGACAGTGAACTGAAATCTATCAGCTGACAAATGTGTTTAGATTTGAAACAGGCTGATATGTAACCTGTATATACTTTAATGAATTATACAATTCAATTTAAATAAACCCTGAAAATAATGAATATTTTAGGTGTGTGTCTAATTAGAAAAAGAGTAGGATTTAAATTTTGTTTTGGGGCCTGATATTTCATGATTTTATTGAGTTCAGAAGTAGAATGACAATTTTAAAAGTTAAATCTGTTTAATCCTACTTATATCAGTTATTCTAGTCGTTTGTGCAGAAACGGGGCCATAAAGTAAAATTAGCTTTTGGTTGTATCAGAATAGTAGAATCACACAGGAAAACTCAACTCCTGTGTCAATTTCTAAATGAGACTTAACCGAAACTAATAACAATAATAATGAAAGGGAACTGTGTATTTTTTATGAGAACATTTCAGAATGAAGAAATTTAGTTCAATGAAGAATTAGTGTTTAAAATCTTCTTGCAGTTTGTGGCTGTTTTTAGCTTTCATTATTTTGAAAGGAATCAGTTTTAAACACGGACGTGAGTTTAGATACATAGAAAAGCATATTTACCATAATTTATATATATTTTTTATATTTACCAGATAAAATACTCAGCCAAATCAAGCTCCAACTAGTGTCGCTGGTTTCCAGTCTTAACCGGCTGTTCAGGATGTGACAGGCAACCTGACTGTGACATGGAGTTTTGGTATGTTAGGGCGCCCCCGTGAGACGGTTTCACTGCACGTGTCTGCAGATCAGGCACGAGATTTTTTTTTTTGTATTATTAAAACAACAAAGTATTTCGAAATC